>NC_090935.1:399020334-399648484 GCF_040938575.1 Ambystoma mexicanum
ATCTTCCTTCTCGAGCTCTTCTCTCATCCGCCTCCAACTACCTCAGGGTCCGTTGCTTCTCCAAGCAACGAGTTGGTGGTAGATCGCTCTCCTCTGCAGGGGCCTGCCTCTGGAACAGCCTTCCTGCCTCCCTGAAACTTGAGGAGAACCATCTCCGGTTCCGGAAGCACCTCAAAACCTTCCTCTTTGCTTCTGCTTTTTCTCCCCCTCCCCCCTGCTAAACTCCTGATTGAATCTGCACTAGCTACCTGGCCGCCCTTTGTGACCTTGGGCCCAGGCCCCGCCATTTGCACACCTGCACTGCCTCCCTGGCAACCCTCGCACTTGGGAACTGTATTCTGTATCCCTACAGTCCCCCACCAGCACTTATGCCTGCTCTTACCTTGCACTTGCCACCATCCGCCCGTTATTTATCCTAATATTCTACTATCTCACATACTGCACTTTCCCCTTCCCATGTACTGCACTTTCCACCCTCCCTTCCCCCTCGCACTTTCCCCCTTCCCCCTGCATTTGCGCGATCTGAATGACACCTGGCCTAGTAAGATCGTTATATGTCTTCCCTCTGTTCCCCATCCCTTGCCCGTCGCGCCTCAAAACACTTGTGTATAGTCACGTTATAACTACCTTATCATATCATATCATGTTATTTTCTGTTAAGACTTCTTGTAAAGTGCAGGTCGCCCAAAGGCATGATGGCGCTGGAGAGATGAGTAAATCCCTGCCTAACAGCCATTAACCAACCAACCTCGAGATTAGAAGAGATATGTTTTTATAGTCTTCCTAAAAGCCAGGTGGTTATGGATCTTTGTCACCTCGATATACACAAAGTAGACCAGCTGACTAAGATCTTAAAGAGTGATTGGGAATGTAGCGAGACAATTTACCACGCAAAGGGGTGGGGGGAGGAAGGGCACTGGGATGTATCAATTTGTCTAAACAAATGAGATGAAGAGCAGGTGAGGGGACATGACCTCTGAGGAGAGTTAATGGATGGAATAGCTCTTTGAATGTGAGAGATTCAGGGTTGCGGCGAGTTCACCAGTGGAACAGGTCACCAAGACAAGGGACCTGCATAGAATGGGGAGGAAAGTGAGGTAGAAAACCTGAACACTGGAGGAGAACTCGCCAAAGAAAGGAGGCATGAAAACAAGGGGAAGAGGATATGAATGGAATGGCTCTTTGAATGTGTGGGATTCAGGGTTGGGCCCGGTACACCGGCGGGGCAGGTCACAAAGACAAGGCACTTGCGTAGAATGGGGAGAAAAGTGAGGAGGAAAACCTGAACACTGGAGGAGAGTTCGCCGAAGAAGGGAGGCATAAAAACGAGGGAATAGGAGATGGTTAGAATGGCTCTTTCAATTTGAGGGATTCATGGTTGGGGCGGGTTCACCGGTGAGGCAGGTCATCAAGACAAGGGACCTGCAAAGAATGGGGAAAAAAGTGGGGAGGAAAACTTGAACACTGGAGGAGCGCGCAGGCCGGAGAAAGGAAGCATAAAAACGAAGGAAGAGGAGATGGATTAAATGCGGCCTGAGGAGCAGAGCGAGCAAAGGTAGTTACATGGAAGGGGTACCTGTAAACAGAAGTGAGCAAAAGAAAACGTAAAAAATGTTGTATGAAGCTCATATATTATTAGTTGGGGAGCGGGTGATTACTTGTTCAGTGATACAGGGTATATGCAAGGAGCAGGCCATGCTTTGCGTTAGGCTATTTTTTTGCAGGGTGTGATATTGAGAATGTTTTTGTGCAAATGGGAAATGTGACTAAACCACCACGAGGTGCCACCTAACCTACAGGGCAAAGCCTAGAACTGTGCTGTTTCACAGCTCCTCGAAAAGGAGAAATGGGCTTCAATACAGAAACGTTATTAGGCATACATGAATGAAAGCATGGCACATGTGTTTGAAATGTGTTAGCCATTTCTTTTAAAGAGTCACTTTTCCTTATCCTGTACATACAGTGTAAAAAGCTCTCACCTTCCCGTGTAGAATACCTGCTATGAGGAATTACATCCGAAACTTTGAAAGAAAGAATGAGCCGTTTCCTGTTTTCTGTTGGAGGACACATGCAACGTTTGTTAAACAATACAAGGAAGTTATAAATAACTGATAAGGGGAAACAGTGAATGTGAGTTGTAGAGTGGTTGAAGAGTTATTTGTTAAGTCAGAATTGAAAGGAATTAATTATTAGCTTGTCATAAACCAGTATGTTCTTTTTTCGATTTCAGGCCCAGCATATTTTGATCAGCAGATATCTGTGGAGCCTTACATGGTGATGCAATGTTATTGGGCAGTGCAGAATTTTAGGAGACATTAATGGGCCTCATTATGAGTTTTCCGGTATCCTGGTGTTAATTCCGCCAGGATACCGCCAAATGGAAATTCTGATACCAACACTCGGTCCGGCGGTATTACCACCAGTTTACGAGTGCTGGTGTGGGTGGCAAATTCCCATTCCATGGAGTCCCATTGTACTCCATGGGGGGATTTGCCACTAGGGTGGTGGAATTACCTCCAGCTCTTAGCTTGTGCGGTAGCGTGTCGTAAAAGTTAATATCAGCATGTCAATACCGTACTGGCCAACTTGTGATGAGACCCATTGTCTCACACTGTGTTTTGGGAGGGAGCCTGGGGGAGAAGGGGAGAGAATAATAACCCTACCACATGGGAGGTGATTCCATAAACATCTAAACATTAAAAAAGGGAATTTTCTACGAAGTCTCCTAGAAAGGTCTGCCACTGTGCTTGTCCAGTTTTAAAACAAAAAATCCAAATCTTGATGCCTCCTATTACTAAAAATATTTACTGAAAATGTTAAGTTGAAGTGGCACAATGCATTAGCTTTTGAAGTACCCAGTGAGCAACAACAAAACATCTCAGCAAGAGGACAATGATCTAACAGTATAAAGTGCAGAACCTTAGAATCTAACTAATAGCCCCCACCCTGATGTCATTGAATACAGAAACCCATGCCCACTCCGAAGATATCATGTACATTTCTCACTTCTAAATGGGTATCATAATAGATCCTCATTTAGACATTGGTAGTAGATAGTTAAAAATGCAGAAACAGTAAAATCAGCACATACTACTTATAAATGTAGCCTGCGTCACTGATGTGGAGAATGCATAGATGGCACTGATAAATAAGTAATTGACAAACATAGAAATGGAAATTGCAGTAATTTATTACATCGGCAAATATGCACGATTTGAGTAAAAACAAGAAAACTACTGAACCATCTAGATTTGCCACTGAAAGCGGCCTATACCCAAGCAGAACTCAGGTAAATGGAAGAAGGAGCATCTCTACATAGCATGCACAGCCGCAGAAGCAGCTTATTGTGCGGGCGGACACAGATGGACCAGAAGGGGCAGCACCACTGTAAATTACTCCAGATATGGGCGGATGGTGATTTTTTTAAAATTGGAGGTATGTTCCTATTTCCTCCTAAATAGCTCGAGTGACTGAGCATAGTGAGAAAGCCCAAGCATAGCTCAGAGGCATCATGGGTTGTTATCACCTTGAAAACATATTTACTATATTGTATTGTATTGTATTTAGTTATTTATATAGCGCTCCTTCCCCATTTGTATGGGCTCAATGCTCTTTTTCCTGGTTGAAACGCCCTCAGTGACCATAGTCAATGTGTGAAGAAAAGTTCTTGAAGTTTTTAGTTTTAGGAGATGCGTGTGTGCATTTTTGCGCATCTAGGGCTTGGGTGGCTGGCTAGGCTCGACTAAGCAGCCCAATGGTCCAGGCATGTGGGAGGGCGCTGTTGGAGGTTGTGATAGAGAGCTATTGTTGAGAGATTCGATATGTGGCCGGCTATACCGAATTTCTTATTGTTGGTAGTCGCTTTATGCTAGTGGCAGAGGTGTTGAGTTATGTCTGGTGTTTCTGTGTGTATGGTTATTTGTGCAGCATGACTGGAAAGCATAGCGGTAGTTGCATTCTATGGTGCCTGGGTGCTTGGTCATGCGTGCAGCATTTGTCCTCAGATGCAGTGTACCGGAAGTCTTCAGGGGATATACGCACCGTGGTCTTCAGGGATGTTTTTGGCTTGTGCGATCTCTGTTCCAAGTGGTCGTGGTGGTCTCATTCATGGTCTTTCTGGTGTGTAAGGGTCCTAGGACACACCTGGCATGGGTGGGTATATTGTGCTGTGCCTTAGCGATGGGTGTGGACTACCCTCAGCTACTTATCTCATTGTTCGTGGTCTCTCTTGTGGACAGGCTGGTGGGTCGTGGGTGCGGTGAGAGTGTTGCAGGTGTGCATCAGCAGAGGCTGCTGGCGTACCTGGAGTACTTGTTGGGTATGAGTGTTGTTGTGGGTGGGGTGATAGTGTTTCAGTGTTTCAGGTGTGCCACAACGAAGGCTGCTGGCATACCTGGAGTACTAGTCAGGTGGGAGTGTTGTTGTGCATGTGGTGGTGGTGTGTCACGAGAAACCACTGCGAGAGCGGCCAGCCCCTGTGTTGTGATCGATAGGGGGAGTTTGTTCAGTGGTGTAGTCTCGGGGTGCCATGGATCATGTGAGTATTGGGAAAAACCAGGTATAAGGGCCTTCCTGAATTTCAGGTGGTTTTCATTGTTGCAGATGTTGAGTGGTAGGGAATTCCATATGATTGGTGCTTGGACGGAGAAGGAGGAACCTCCAAGCCTTGTGAAGCTGTGGGGTGGGATCACTAGGTGATATGCTCTGCAAGATTTGAGGTTCCTGGAGGGTTGATAGGGGACGATTTTGTCTCTGAGGAATTCCGGGCCGGTGTTTTGGACTGAGCAGTGGGTGATACACATGGCTTTAAAGGTGGTGCGTCGTGCAATCAGGAGCCAGTGGAGGACTCTCAGGGTGGGGCTGATGTGTTCTCTGGCCAGCAGGCTAACGAGCAGGTGTGCTGCCAAGTTTTTAATTCTTTGGAGTTTCCTTAGTTGGGATGCCGAGGCTCCTAGGTAGAGGTAGTTTGCATAGTCTAAGCGGGACAAGATGATGGAATTGATGGCCGAGAAACAGTGGGGGTAGGTGGGGTAGAGGAAGATCCGCCTGAGAATCTTTAGATGTACAAGCAGGTTTTGGATCCGCTGGTGGTGTGTTGGGTGAGGGATAAGTCTGAGTCCAACATGCATCCAAGGTTTTTTACCACGGTAGAGGGTGCCAGTGTTTGTCCTGGTGGTTTGGGCCACAGGATTGGTTGGGGGAGGAGCACTGTTTTCCCACAGACTGTGATTTCGGTTTTCTCAGGGTTGAGGATGAGGTGGTTGGTGTCATCCAGTGGTCAATATCAGAGAGGCATAAAGACAGGTCCGGACTGCCAGAACCTTTGGAGGTTGGGATTTGAGGATGATCTGGGTATTGTCTGCATATTTGTAGCAGGTAAGATTGTACGAGCAAATGATTGCGGGAATGGGTTGTATGTAGAAGTTGAAGATTAGGGGTGATGTGGATGCTCCTTGGGGAACACCTTTACTTACTGGTCATGATGTGGATGTGAACTGGTCGAGGCGCTCGATTTGTACGATTTGCGACTGATTAGAGATAAAGGATGAGATCCAAGAAAGGGCTTTCCTTTTCATTCTTAGTGTTTGTAGTCTAGTAGGATGGAGTGATCGATGGTATCAAAGGCTGCAGAGAGTTCTAGCAGGATGAGAACCCCACAGCCGTCTGCGTTGGCTGTTCTTTTTAGAACACCCCAGATGGAGACCAGGGAAGATTCTGTTCCCCTTAGTGGTCTGAAGCCTGATTGCGTTGGGTCAAGGAGGTTGTTGGCTTCCGCAAAATGGGCAAGCTGTTTGTATGCCGCGAGTTCCATCAGTTTGTTGATGAAATGCATATTGGAGATAGGTCAGTAGTTTTGAGGGAGGAGTGGGTCGAGAGTCGGCTTTTTAGAATGGGTTTGATTTAGGGTATTTTTAGGGCTTTTTGGGAACGATCCTGATGTGAGTGATTAACGATTGTGCGTGCGATGTTACCTGCACAGGTGGAGGTTAGTATTTTTTTGAGCATTGAGGGAAGGCAGGGGTTTTCAGGGCAGCCTGATGGGCAGCTGACTGCTACAAGCAAGAGGAATTCTTGGTGTTTGATGGGAGAGAATGAGTCAAGAGAATGTGTCTGTGAAGGGTTTTGGGCGGAGGTCTGTGGGCGAGTGGGGGGCAGCAGTAAATGTTTTAGTTTAGCAATAATGGCGCAGTGTCTTTCGTTGGTGGCATTTTGGAAGTGGAGCAAGAGGGTGTCGCATAAGGCTTGGGAGCTTGGAGTGGGCAAACGCGAGCATGCAGGGGATTTGAATTCTGCTAGGATTCTATGTAGTTCCTTACTCAGGTTGCGAGCTATTTGGATTTGGTTCCCATAGAATGTTTTCTTGCTTTTTTTGATTTCTGATCTGTATATTCTGCGAGCGCAGTTTTATTCTGGGCTAACGGGTCGGCTCTCCAACCCTGTTGCAGTCGGTGCTTAAGAGTTTTGTGGTTTGAAATTGGGGGAGAACCACTCCAGCGTTGGTCCAGATCTCTGCGAGTTATGTTTTGACAGGACGAGCAGCGTGAGGGCATCTGGAAGCCAGAGGTCGAAGGATTCTATTAGTGGAGGTCCTTCCAGGAGGAAAAGTGAGTTGAGGGAGTTGTGGAGTGAGAGCTCTAGATCTGGGGTGATTAGCACTTTGTTCCATAGTGGGAATGTAGAAGGGGGGGTGGCGGTGGTCGTGTGTGGGCTTGACCGCTGGCCGCAGTGCTCCGAGGTATGAGGAAATACAGTACTGAGTGGTCAGTCCACAATAGGGGGCACGTGGCTGGGTAGTTATGTTTGTGGTGGTGAAAATTGCGTTGAAGGTGTGACCTCTCATATGGGTGGGAGGGGAGGTGTGGTGTTTCAGGTTGAGTGGTTCTAGAATGTCTGTGAGCGACCTGGTTATAGAATTTGACGGGGAGTCGAACCATATGTTGAAATCCCCTAGGATGGTGAGAGTTGGGTGTATAATGAGGTTGGTGGCCAGTGCTTCACCAAATGTGTCTGCAAAGTTTTTGTTATATCCGGGGGTTCTGTAGACGAGTAGGAAGCTGTGTGTGGTGGAGGGTGTGATTTGGAGTTTTACCAGGAGGGATTCCTAGTCTGTGGTGCTGGTGGAGGTGTCCTTCGTTATTAGCTTGAATTGGTATGTGTGTAATATTGCAAGCCTCCCTACCCTTCATTATCTGTTCGGGACAGTGAAAATGTAGCCAGGTGGGAAGGTCTTGTGCGCAAGGGGTTTGTAGTCATCAGAGAACCAGGTCTCAGTAATGAATAGGATGTCTGAGTTTTCATCCGGGATGAGGTAATAGATGTGGAGTTTATTTTTGGAAACTGACCTGGTGTTTATGAGGGTGCAGGATATCTGATGCCCTTGTGGCTAATGGGAGGGTAGGGCTGTGGGGAACAGCTGGGTCTGATGTGCAGTCTGGCAGTGCGGAGGGAGTGACAAGAAGAGAGTAGAAGTGTGGCGATGAAGGGACAACTGGAGTGGGGGGAGAGGAGGCGGAGGGGAAAATAGCTAGAACTGGGTCAGGTGTGGGCGGTGAGGTTTCGCTCCTATACTGCAGTGGCAGTGGTTGCGAGCTATGTCAGAGGATGGGTGATGCTGGGGGGGTGGGCATTAGATGCCTGTGGTCTTGACCTTTCATTGTAATATGAGTGGTCATGGGTGTGTGGGTGAGAGTGGGATGTTCTCTGGTTTTTGGAGTTTTAGCTAGAGCTGCTCTTGCTGCTTGAAGGCTGGGGAAGTGGGAGTTGGGGGTGTTGTGTAGTTGATTGGCGAAAGTGTGAGTGGGAGTTTTCGGTGGGTGGTTTCTGGCGGGGTTGGAGCGTGATGGGCATAATAGGTGCCTCGCTGCACCCTCCGGTGTATTCCGTGGGATGAGCTAATCCCTCTCTCCACCTTGCCGCTCTTAGTTGTGCAGAGCGGGATCTACGGGTGGGGGAGAGTGGGACAGGTTGAGGAGGGTTGGTGTGTTCAGGGCAGGGGAAAGGATGGGATTGAGGGTTACGTGCTGAGGGTGTGCAGTGGAAGGGGGCGGGATGTGTGATGGCGGGGGTAGGGAATGACTGCGGTGGATGTCATTGGGCCTGCTGGTGCACAGTGTGCTGCTCTGCTTTGGCAGGTGTGTGGCATGGTAGCTATGGCACTTAATTGGCTGAGTTGCACGGATGAGGCTAGGTTTCACTAAGTGCAACAATCTCGGTGTGGGTAGCAGCCTCCTATGATGGAACGCTTTGCGAATATGGGGGTCCTGTATAATCGAAAAGAGGCTTAGAGATCACAGTGCATTTTGGCTCCAGGCAAAAGCTGGAGAGAGTTACGGAGGAAAGCACACTTGTATTTTGGAGACCTGTATAGAGGGAGGAAGGCCTAGGTTTCACAATGCAATTTAAATATTTTCACAATGCAGTTTAAAGACCGCAGAGAACATACCTAGGTTTGAGAGTCCCCTATAGTGGGAGAGAGGCCTAGGTTTCACAATGCAGTTTAAATACTTTCACAGTACAGCATAAACACTGGAAAAAACACACCTAGGTTTGATGGTCCTGTATAGTGGGAGAGAGCTACTTGAAATTGTGTACTCCCTATTTTTTGATATCGGGGGGTCAACTCTGTGGGATGGGAGAATAATAAATCAGCTCCTGTGACTCAACGGTCCGTTGTGAGTTTACACGCGTAATAAGAATATCTCGGAACTCCGTCGTGTAGATCGGATGTAATATAACACGAACAGCGCTCTAAGCAATTGTGGAACATAAAGCTTGTTATACACGCAGAAAGACATGTCCCTAAGAGTTGCACCACGAGGACAGCAATGAAATAAAAGTCAGCCTTTGGGCTGAAGCCAAAGGTACGGTGAATGACCAAACCTTTTTGGACTACATATTCATCTAGTTGCCAGATGGCTAGAAGATTTTTCCTCAACATCTCGAAGCAATCACAGTAATATACAGATTGTAATATAAGAAGCATTGCATTTGGGAAGTAACATATACTTGCGAAAACCAGTTCCATTGTCCTGAAGATGGCCTATATTTACAAGACCAACAGCATTTTGAGAGTGACCTGTATGAGTCTAGTTGACAAAACCAAAGGAAACTGTCATTGTGTTTTTCCTTTCTCTCAATCCATACGGAGGACTGACAGGTGTTTGATAGAAACTGTATTATCACTTACATCCTCAAATAATGTCGCAAAGTAATATAGAGAGGCTTATTGATTTGATTAAAGATGAAACAGCCCCCTCTTGAGACAACGGTTGGATTAAAGTATGCAGGAATGATTATAGATATGATAGCTAAATCTTTATTCCCCCCTTTTTCCAAAAGCAGTAGTCCCAAACAGTAGTGTTTCTGTTTATCCTTCCCTCCTTTTAAAGTGTTTTATAATTCAATATATTTGTGTATTTTTCTTTTATTTTTCTTGTACTTTGTGATCCAGTATTTTGTAGTATTTCACACGAGAATGAATGTGAAAAGTTGCACAGTTTTGATGGTTTCTTTAGTAATATATAACATGTATATAAGACCATGCTACAGCTCCTTTTTAGTACTATAAGATATGTATTAAAACAAATGAAAATAAAATGTTCATAAATCAGAGTGGTGTACCTAACAATCTTATAATGAAATAGATTGTCACTTTTACTGACTTGTAGATACTCAGGGGCAAAAAGGAAGTGGTAGTTGACCTGTCAGTTCTGTTGATTTGCTAGTGGGAGAGAGGCCTAGTTTTCACAATGCAATTTGCAAACAGGAGAAGACACACCTAGGTTTGAGAGTTCTGTATATTGGGAGAGAGGTCTACGTTTCACAATGCCATTTTAAATATTGGAGAAAACACACCTAGGTTTGGGAGTTCTGTATATTGGGAGAGAGGCCTAGGTTTCACAATCCAGTTTATATACAGGTCAAAACACACCTAGGTTTGAGAGTCCCGTATAGTGGGAGAGTGGCCTTGGTTTCACAATGCAGTTTGCATATCGTAGAAAACACACCTTGGTTTGAGAGTCCTGTATATTGGGAGAGAGGCCTAGGTTTCACAATGCAGTTGAAAAATACTTTCAAAATGCCGTTTAAATACTGGACAAAACACACCTAGGTTTGAGAGTCCTGTATAGTGGGAGAGAGGCCTAGGTTTCACAGTGTAGTTTACATATGGCCAGCAACCATAGTGTTATCTCAGCGTGGCACAGTCTACAAATCAGCAGTACTATCCAAGTGTGGCGCTCTCTAGATGGGAGTCACAGTCCCGTCACCAAGTCTCTCAGGGTGCGATGCACACCAATAATCACAGCACTATTCCAACGCGGCACAGGCTAATAATCACAGTATTATTCTAGTGTATGTAAGTTTGCTTTGTGGCAGGGTTTTAAGGGTAGAGCGATTGCTCTATTGCTCAGCCAGGCAACTCCTACCTTACTAGTCGCTGCTGGTTGACGGCTGGCCACTGGCTTACTCTGCTGACACCTGCAGACACAACCTGGAGTAACCCTTTTCCTTGGGGCCCTTAGCCGCAGGGGCTGCACAGTCAGAAGGCTGCCCTGGGGGGAACTGTTAGATGCAGAGGTTAACAAGTCAAGGGAGGAGGGTGGGCTGGGAGGTGGGAGGAGGGATGGGAGCGAAGTGAAAACAGGTCCGGGGAGGGTAGTGGAGAATGGGGAAACAGTTGTGGATTGGGAAACCTATGAACACATTTAAAGCATGCCCGAAGTGGCCCAGGGGCCTTATTGGGGGGTCAATGGTCTGTGTTGCATTTTAATTTTTAAATCTTTGAGAATAAGCTTTTAAAAAGAGATACAAATGATTTTGTAGGGTACCATAAAATACATCCAACAGATGCATGCCAAGTCAGCAGCAGTGCACAGAGTGCACCATTGTCACTGCTATAATAAAGGCCACCATTGCTATGGTATATGCTAGTAATGCCACTGTAAAACACAAGTTCATGGATTTGCTTTGATCCACAATATATGCAACAATTTAAACCATCAGAGCACAGTTAAATATTTTCTTGCTGTATGTAACCAAATTTATACAAGATAGCGTCTGCAAAATATGCCAGTACTGCCACTGTTAGGCAAATGCTCATGATGCTTCAGCCCACAATATGTGCAATAATGGAACTGTAAAACATTTTCACATGGCCTATGCAATAACATATGCCAGCATTGTCACTGTAATGATGGTGTTCACAATATATGCCATCACTACCACGACTGTAAAGCACCTGTTCTTTATGAGGACATGGTCTATAATGTTTGCAAGCAAGGCCCTGTAAAACACATTTTTAAAATGTCATGTTCCTATTTTATCTATGTATTTATTTATTAGTTTTTAGTTCTAAAAGAACCTTTACAAAAACGACAACAACAGTAATATACATACACAATATTATCTCGTAAATACATGTATTATGCAACAGTCAATAAATAATTTCATTTCAAATACATTGTTCAAGTATAAGATAAAATGACATCCTTTTGTTAAACAACCTTGATTACAAATTACAAATACAAATACCTACACTATGACTATACTAAAGGTGTGCAATTGTTTTGAATAAAATGGTGATAAAATATATGGATGGATAAATGAAGAATACGCCACAGCCAACAGGGTCGGACAAGGGACAAGAAATAGGCCCGGTCACCCAAAAGAAAGTGGCCACCGTTCGCCTCAAAAAAGTGGCCCACCCCTCGCGTCAAGACCCTTGACATCTGATGTCATCACCGGAAGTGATGTCATTTGATGCCACCCCAAAGTGACATCCTGGGAAGCAATGAAACACAACCTTTCACCACTTGACAAAACAGGAAGTGGCATCAAATAGCATTTGTCCTAAGTACACTAAATTACTGTGAATCCAAGCAGACATCCAAGGCCCAATGATAATGTTATTGTATGGCACTTGCGCATAAGCCCTTTTTTATAGAAAAAATATGCATACAATATCACACAACCTGTGTTGGTACTCATTTATCAACCTAAGAAGGATGAAAGGCTTTTTGAAAAAAATAAAAAATTGAAAAAAAGAAATATTTTTATTTCAAATTTTGTTTTCTTCCAAACTGGCCCAG
Organism: Ambystoma mexicanum; assembly: GCF_040938575.1. NCBI lineage: Eukaryota > Metazoa > Chordata > Amphibia > Caudata > Ambystomatidae > Ambystoma > Ambystoma mexicanum. The sequence continues at coordinate 399,032,424 of NC_090935.1, forward strand.
GCGTGGCCAGACACCAGCACCCACTCCGCAGGGATGATTAAGCCCCAGCCACAGGCCGAAAGGCCGAGGGACCCATCCGACCCTGACAGCCGATACAGTGCACTATCCAAGCTCTCAAACTCAGAATTTAGACAATAGTCCAAAAATTGTACTGATTTAATAGTGTCATACTCATGCACGTATGCACCCAATATACACTTATAGGCTTCCCCAAGTGTATACACTCTGTGAAAACGTGCATCGATGTTTCTATCATTTGAGGTATTTTACAATAATGACACACCCTTTTTTCAAACGGCATCTTAGTGTAGGCTCCCTGGTAGAAGAGCAACGGTAGATGATTAGTTCGTAGTCAAAGCATTAGGTTTTGAACGCCTTGACTGGAACCCTGCCAGAGGTAGGTTCGTGTTTTTAAACATTGATGTGTAACATTTTATACATACGTATGTTCGTAAAGTTAATAAATGTTGGTCATTTCTGACCCAATTGCTCTGCTCAGTCTTCCTCTTAAACAAGGCCTTCAATGTTACATAGTTTGTTCCTCGATTAAAATGTGCAAAGAACTTCTTATTTAAAAATTCAAACTTACAACCTACACCTCCTGGTTCAAACACACATTCACATATTGATCAACATGGACACAACTAAAGTAAGGTGTGTGTCTGCTAGGAAGGTGAACTGCCCAGTCTTTACGATGAGCCTGAGTATGTAGGGACAAATGTCTATCTTGACCTGGAAACAGTGTCCAAATTGATTATGCTCATTTCAAAGAAACAGAAAAAAGGAAGGCGCATCAGTTAACACATATGATTGACAAATTTGCAAAACAAACTGGTGGGTATTCCTTGGAGGGAATAACTATTTTATATAAACAGAGTTTTTGTCCCATGGTATTGTATGGCCTTGAAGCAATATCCATGCATGATTTGATTTGGCGTAACACACTGGAGGGCTACTTCTAGAAAAAGATCTTAAAATGTGCCCCCTCAATCCCAGTAGAGTACTTAAGACTGGAATTGGGCCTGGCATCACTGAAAGGTCAGCTCCTTGTGAGGAGAGGAGAATTGTATTTGACATCTAAATCTTACCCAAAATGGCTGCTTCTGGCGATGGTAGGAAGAGCTTGTCTGCTTGAACCGGGAGGTGTAGGTTGTAAGTTTGAAGTTTTAGCTGAGAAGTTATTTGCAAATTTGGGCTGGTACCCAGATTTTAATCGAGGAACAAACTATTTAATGTTGAAGACCTTGTTTAAGAGGAAGGCCGAGCACAGCGATTGGGTCAACATTTACTAACTTTACGAAAATACACATATGTATCAAATGTTACACATCAGTATTTAAAAACACAAACCTACCTCTGGCAGAGCTCCAGTCCAGCCGTTCAAAACCTAATGCTTAGACTACAAACTAATCAACTACTGTTGCAGGTCTACCAGAGAGCCTACATTAAGATGCCATTAGAAAAAAAGGTGTGTCGTATTTGTAAAATACTTTAAATGATAGAAACAGCAAGGCACATTTTAAGAGAGTGGATATACTTGGGGGCACACTACATTTGTATATCGGGTGAATACGTGCATGATTATGACACTATTAAATCAGTAAAATCTTGGGACTATTGTCTCAATTCTGAGTTTGAGAGTTTACATATTACACTGTATCGGCTGTGGCGTATTATTATCAAATTTCTTTCTTAAATCTTCATTTATTCATGCATATTTTATCAGTATTTTATACATGTTTGGTGCACTTTTAGTGTATTCTGTGGGCCCGACTCATGGAATTTCTTGCACGATTCAAAGTGACTTTGCACTGCCAACACACCCTGATTCAAGGAACTGTGCAAAGTGTATTTTTGCTGTGTGAAGTCCGTGCATAGTCGTTTTGCTGCCTGTGTCAAATTATATGCCAGTATAGCCATATAGAAACCATGTCATTGTAACATGATGGTGTCCACAATATGTGCCTGCAATCCACTATCAAGATCTTTGAAGGTACCAGAGGGTTCCCACCCCAAACACGATTACTGCTGCCAGCACACACTTACTCATATGCATTGTTGTGAAATCTCATTTAAACTTTCCCTGCACACACACACATTTCATTCATAACACACATCCAATGCACACAACCCCATGTACGCATCACAAAACACTGTTTCCTTTTTTTCGTAAACTTACCTTCATTTCCAAGGGAGGGATGCTGTTGTCCTCTCTCCCTCTTTCATTCCAGACTCCTTATTGCTCCAGGAACTACGCTCGCCAGCAAGACAGATAAGACTGGCAGATGGCAAAGGCTGCAGGGCAGGGCTATGTTGTATATCTCCAATTGGCTATCAGTTAGAATTTTGTCACAGGCAATGACAGGCATGCCAACTGATTTCCCGTGTTCATGTTAGTGTCCAATTGACTGTATCTGGATATCTTTGGGGTTCGACTTATGCATGGCCATAATTGTCACCACCTCCATTCTCACCCAATATTATAATCATGCACATCTTTTCCGAATAGTTGAAGGCATCAGTAATATGATGAATGCACCCGATTTTGGCCTACAGAAGTAGATATTTTCTATTGAACAGGGTTGAAAGTCTGGATGCACCGATTGTTGCACCGTGCCCTCTATTGGTTTGCTGGCTGTAACACAGGACTGAATCGTTAAGGCAACTATTCACAGCCATCTGCAAGAGATACTCAGACCAATCACACAGTGATGTCCATAAACGGTATCAGTCACTTATTTACTTACTTATTCACCAAGAGGGAACATTTTACATGTTAAAAAAAACGTTTTTTCTGGGCTGAGTTGTGTACGTGTGTTATGCCAGGTGGATCTGGTTAATTCTGTTTTTTCTCTGAATGTTATTACTTACCTTTTTCCATTATGTCCAGGATGAAAAGAGAAATCGGGATTGGATTGGCTGGGCCCTCATGTATACAAGCTCTACTCTCAGCCAGTGTTCCATTTAGTAACCGTGCCACAATTGGCGGAAGCAGGGAGGGTTCCTCTGTGTGCTCAAGAGTGAGGGGAGAAATATGAATATGTGGTGGCTGCCTTTACCAGAAGGTGTCTAAGATTGTATATTGGTCTGCCGTATCTCCTAACCATGTTCAACTTTCAAGGTGTATGTGTTGAATCGCAGGAATTTGTCCCTTCTCCATAACGTGGAGCCACTCCCTGTGAGGCTAAGGCGGTGAGCCGGCTCTGCAATACCCTCCCTAGGGGTAGTGGTAAGTGGGACCTCCCTTTGGGGACAAGGACTCCCGTTCTTGAAAGATCAGCTGCAGACTGTTAGGTTAAGCATCTGGAATGAAAGAGCCTCGTTTATGTTCTGTTAAGGCTTCTTGTAAAGTGCACGGTCGCCCAAAGGCATGATGGCGCTGCAGAGATGAGTAAATCCCTGACTAACAGCCATTAACCAACCAACCTCGAGATTAGAAGAGATATGTTTTTATAGTCTTCCTAAAACCCAGGTGGTTATGGATCTTTTTCACCTCGATATACACAAAGTAGACCAGCTGACTAAGATCTTAAAGAGTGATTGGGAAGTTAGCTAGATAATTTACCAAGCAAAGGGGTGGGGAGAGGAAGGGCACTGGGATGTATCAATTTGTCTATACAAATTAGATGAAGAGCAGGTGAGGGGACATGACCTTTGAGGAGAGTTAATGGATGGAATAGCTCTTTGAATGTGAGGGATTCAGGGTTGCGGGTCGGGTTCACCAGTGGGGCAGGTCACCAAGACAAAGGACTTGCATAGAATGGGGAGGAAAGTGAGGTGGAAAACCTGAACACTGGAGGAGAACTCACCAAAGAAAGGAGGCATGAAAACAAGGGGAAGAGGAGATGAATGGAATGGCTCTTTGAATATGGGGGATTCAGTGTTGGGCCCGGTACAGCGGCAGGGTGTTATGGTAATACATGCACAAGTCTCCTTAGAACCTTGTGCATGTAGATTCCATTTGAGAGTGCCTCGCCAGTTAATGCTTCCACTGCAGCTACCTGGGGGCCTCAAATAAAGCTCTTCTCTTCTCCCATACTTTGTGCCTCTTTATTTCATATGGCGACGAGGCACTGTACCCCGAGGCCCCCGGGAGCGTATTAGGTCACCTGATTGGGCGCAGCCCCCCCCTTTTTTCGCTGCCGCCGACTTCTGCTGCCAGCGCCTGCAGCGGCCTGCCTGTCAGCTGTGGACAGCCAAGAGGAACAGCCAAGAGAGGCCTCGACATCACCTTTCAGTTCTCCACTGTAAAGGGTGCCGCTCCTCCCCGCTGGGAGTTTAGAGCGGCGCACATTGCACTCCTGCCCTACTCCAAAAGTGCTTCAGACAGCAGGAGCTGTCCATCTATCAGGTCAGAGGAGGGGGGAGGACGAAGGGAAACTTACACTTTCCTTTCATTTGGCATTTCATGAGTAAAACGGACAAAATGAAACGTACGCTTTCCTTTTATTGGCATTTTTTTTGTGTAAAACCCTCACTGCTGCCCTGAGCAGAACCCTGCATCATTTTCAAAAGCTGCTAGCTGTTGCCCAGCAACACACACACAGCATTAGCAGTCTTCATTCTCTCAATGGCTACTCTGACTTTCCGGGACTAATCACTCACTATCTTGGTCCATTGTGACATCACAACTGAACATTCCATCAGGTCTTCCCTGAACCAGCCAACCTGTGCTCCCAGCCCATTGTGAGGTCTCAATCTGTACTAAGGACCATCCATAAACTGAAGCCTAAAGACTCTGCAGTACAGATACGCCTGGGCATTCTCTGAATCGGGTCCCACCCTGCCATGCAAGCAATTCTATAAAGACTGTATCTCAGCGTCTCCTTGCTAACTGCCAACAGTACTGAAAACCTCTGCCTACACTACAGCAACTGGTGCCACTCAACGCCATTCCTCACCACTTACAACCTAGAATCAGGCACACCACCATGCAGGGCGTTCCGCCTCCCACCAAGTTTCTTCCATGCCCTGGGAGCCCAACCTGCCCATGGGAACAATGGATCGATGGATTCCACGTCTACCTCAGAGCCATTGGGGGCAGCAAATTCAATGATGACCTCAAGGAGGCGACCCTCTTGAACTGTATAGGGGCAGAAGCACTGAGACTTTTCAGGACCCTTCCCGAACCCGGCAACATAGTCATTTTGGCAACAAGACCAACGTAGTACTGGAAAGATACAGGTTCTTTTCCAGAAAGCAGCTCAAAGGCGAGTCTATTGATTCATACATAGCGTCCCTCAGGGCCCTTATGTCAACCTGCAGTTCCACAGGTGTCTGTGATGAGTATTTGAGAGACCAATTGGTGCTGAATGTGGCTGATCCACGCATCCAACAAAAATTGTGGCAAACCAAAAATCCCACCCTGGACCAAGCCACGGAGATAGCAAGGAGCATGGAATTGGGAGATCGATGCATGAGGGAAAGACGTGACCACACGACCAGTGTGGAAATCAAATGTGTCAGCCCTGAGTCCGAGCCTTACGAGCCTCTAGTAGCAGCAGTAAGAAAGGCTCCGCCATCAAGGGGTTCGAAATTTGGCTCAAGCAGAGCGAGGCCATACAACTCCCAGAATCCAACGCGCTGCCAGAGGTGCGGATGGTACAAGCATGCAAATCCTGACAAAGAATGCCCCGCCATCGCTGTGGAGTGTTATAAGTGCAGCCAGATTGGACACTTTGCCAAAGTCTGCAAGAACACACAGGGAAAGACAACCAGATATGGCAATCTCACCAGGCGACCTTTCATCAGACCGTCCTCTGTGAGAGTAATCGAAAGCAACCAAGAGCACAATGACATGTTATCTATCAGTCCAATGCAACAAAAGGTACAAATACTCTCTGTAACATACCGACAACAGAGCAACGGTCCCTGGGTCAAAATGCAAATCAACGGCATATCATTACCTGTAATGGTAGACACTGGCTCCCCCTACACCATCGTGGATCTCAAGACCTTTTTGAGTGTACTCTCTGGCAAGATACATGACCTGCGAAGCACTTGTGTAAGAGCTACCGGTTATGGAAAAACGCCCATCGAGATAATGGGATATGTGTGGGTGAACCTCAAGTTCCATGACAGAGAAACATATTGCAAACTCTTTGTAGCCAAAGATGGCTCCTCCGTTGTGGGATGGGAAGAACAAGCCGCTCTTCGAGTAAGAATACACCCTGGAGAAGAAATCCCTGTGCTGAGTGTGCTCAATAATGATATGGACATCAAATCTAATCTAGCAAAACAATTCCCCAAGGTGTTCTGCTACAAGATTGGACTCCTAAAAGGTTTCCAACACAGAATAATCCTCAAAAGAGGTGCTGTCCCAGTGGCCCACCGAGTCCGCAGTATTCCCTTTGGAACAAAAGAGGCGTTGAAGAAAGAACTTACGCGCCTCTGCGATGGAAATATCATACAGCCCATCAAAAGTTCAGAATGGCTTGCCCCAATTGTCTTAGTAAAAAAACCGAACGATTCCATAAGAATGTGCGTCGACTTGAGAGACCTAAACAAAAACATATGGGTTGACAGACACCCACTTCCCAATATATCTGAACTCCTATCGACCATGAAACCTGCAAAATACTTTACAACTCTGGACCTCTCCTCAGCCTATCACCAGATTGCTTTGGAAGAGAGCTCAAAGAACCTAACATCTTTTGCCACACCTCTCGGTGCATTCATGTTTAACAGAATGCCATTCGGACTCGCTTCAGCCGCAGCAGTCTTTCAGAGACTGATGTCACATCTATTTGGAGGACTTGATGGCATACACTGCTTCCAAGATGATATCCTCATATCAGCCAGTACAGAAGAAGAGCACAACGCAAAACTTGTGGGTGTCCTACAGGTCATACAAAAAAGTGGGCTCACACTCAAATTAGAGAAATGCAACATAAAGTGCGACCGAGTTTCATACGTGGGCCATTCCATTGATGCCAACGGCATCAGCCCCAAGAGGAAACTCATGGACACCATAATGAATATCGCCGAGCCTCAAAATAAAGACCAATTAAGGAGTTTCCTCGGGATGACAGAATACTACTCCAAGTTTATAAGCAACTATGCTGATAAGACCAAAAACATGAGAAACATCTTGAAGAAGGTAACCAAATTCATATGGTCCACTGAATGCAAGAACGAATTCGAAGAAATCAAATTTCAAATTAACCAAGCCCCAGCCTTAGGAATGTTCGATTGTAAAGCTAAAACCATCATATCGGTAGATGCAAGTAAAACCGGACTGGGTGGTGTCCTAGAACAGCAACAAGATAAGGACATCGTGACGATCGCATTCACATCGAGAGTACAGAGGGGAGCCGAACTAAACTATTCCACCATTGAGAGAGAAGCTCTGGGTCTGAGGTGGATTCTTCAGCATTTCAGGAACCTAATTTGGGGCTTACCGTCATACTGAAAACAGACCATAAACCTCTAGTAAATGTCCTTCAGTCCAAAACTCCTCACCTTATATCACCGAGAATAAGACGTTGGTTCCTCGACATCATGCAATACAACCTCCAACTATGCTATACTCCTGGTCCACAAAACCAAGTAGCAGATTGTCTTTCCAGATTATCGACCAACATCGACACTGAGATTGCATCTCCAGATGAGGACATCATAGCTGTCGTAAACCCTGCCATCTCGAGAGATGAATGGAAAATTAATGCCAATACTGATCCGGAACAGCGAGAAATCAGGGAAGCGATAGCTAATGACTGGGTGGAAACGGGAGAGGCTTTAACAACCTTCATTCCCTTCAAGGAAGAATTATCCATGGACGATGAGCATATCTTCAGAGGCGATCGAGTAATCCCACCCACCCAACTCAGAAAAAAAGTACTCCAACTGGCACACGAAGGTCACCTAGGAAGAAGCTTGACGAAAAACAAGTTGAGAAACAACTATTGGTGGCCAGGAATGTGGAAAGAAGCAGAAGAACTGGTCAAAAATTGCTCCCCGTGTGCCATGAGTGACTAGTCCAAGATCTTAAGAAAGACCCCCTTACAGCCTATTGAACCTCCCAAACATGTGTGGTCTAAACTGGCAATCGACATCATGGGTCCATTCGCGAACCTCAAAACAGTCAAAGTATATATCATAGTACTTGTCGATTACACCTCTAAATGGACAGAATGGGGAATAGCTGAGGACAATGTGACCTCAAAGAAAGTCATAGATTTCCTGACAGAGATCTTCAGCAGGGAGGGAGACCCCAAGGAATTGGTTTCGGACAACGGGTCACAGTTCATATCTATGGAATTTGCTGATTTCCTCAAGAAAAGGTCCATCAGCCACATAACAACATCTTTGTACCATCCAATTTCCAACGGACTTGTGGAACGCATGAACAGGCTCGTGAAGAGCATAGTCCAACTGGCCACGGCCAACAACCTCCCGTGGAGAGAAACCCTCAAAGAAGCTTTGCATGCGTATAGAACTACCCCACACACCACCACGAACATAGAGCCCTTCACCCTCATGCGAGGTAGGGTTGCAACTAACCGATTTAGAAAGGCGTGGATGTCCTTATACACGGGAGAAGCAAGGGTGAACATGGATCTACTTCAAAAGACAGTAAGAGAAAAACAAGCAAAATACAAAAGACAATACGACTCCAGACATGGAGTAAAAGAGATGATGGTTCGTGAAGGAGACTGGGTACGTGTCAAAGAACCGAAGAAAACTCTCAAGGGTGAATCCATCTTCAGACCTCCACAGAGAGTTGTGAGTTGTCATGGGAAGTCTGTCATCCTCGATGATGGAAAGAGATGGTCTGGAGATTATCTCATAAAAGTAACAAAAGACATCCAAGAGACCAGCATATCTAAGGACAACAGTCCTGACAAACCATCACAACACACCTCACATTCACCAAGAGAATCCCTCTGTGAACATGTGGACAATGACAGACCTCACTCCATGCATCAAGGAGTCCCCACTGGAAGAATGTCCAGAAGGAACCGCAAAATCATCCAAAACTTCAACAATGACTATGTTTATTACTAATGTACCCCTGTTTACCCATCTTCCCTCTGCCTCTCCCACTTGACACCCTTTTTTTTCCCTTTCACTTTCCAGCTTTTCCCCCACCTGTTTTTCCTTTTTCTTTTGCCTCACGTGGGGGAGATGTTATGGTAATACATGCACAGGTCTCCTTAGAACCTTGTGCATGTAGATTCCATTTGAGAGTGCCTCGCCAGTTGATGCTTCCACTGCAGCTACCTGGGGGCCTCAAATAAAGCTCTTCTCTTCTCCCATACTTTGTGCCTCTTTATTTCACAGGGCAGGTCACAAAGACAAGGCACTTGCGTAGAAAGGGCAGAAAAGTGAGGAGGAAAACTTGAACTCTGGAGGAGAGTTAAGAAGGTAGGCATAAAAACACGGAATAGGAGATGGTTAGAATGGCTCTTTGAATGTGAGGGATTCAGGGTTGGGGCGGGTTCACCAGTGGGGCAGGTCATCAAGACAAGGGACCTGCATAGAATGGGGAGAAAAGTGAGGAGGAAAATTTGAACACTTGAGTAGAGCGCACGCTGGAGGAAGGAGGCATAAAAACGGAGGAAGAGGAGATGGATTAAATGCAGCCTGAGAACCAGAACGAGCACAGGTAGTTACAAGGAAGGGGTACTTGTAAACAGAGGTGAGCAATAGAAAACATAAACATTTTTGTATGAAGTTCATATATTGTTAGTTGGGGAGCGGGTGATTACTTGTTCAGTGATACAGGGTATAAGCAAGGAGCAGGCCATACTTTGCGTTAGGCTATTTTTTTTGCAGGTTGTGATATTGAGAATGTTTTTGTGCAGATGGGAAATGTGACTAAACCACCACGAGGTGCCACCTAACCTACAGGGCAAAGCCTAGAACTGTGCTGTTTCACAGCTCCTCGAAAAGGAGAAATGGGCTTCAATACAGAAACGTTATTAGGCATACATGAATGAAAGCATGGCACATGTGTTTGAAATGTGTTAGCCATTTCTTTTAAATAGTCACTTTTCCTTATCCTGTACATACAGTTTAAAAAGCTCTCACCTTCCCGTGCAGAATACCTGCTATGAGGAATTACATTCGAAACTTTGAAAGAAAGAATGGGCTGTTTCCTGTTGTAGCACACATGCAACGTTTGTTAAACAATACAAGGAAGTTATAAATAACTGATAAGGGGAAACAGTGAATGTGAATTGTAAAGTGGTTGAAGAGTGATTTGTTAAGTCAGAATTGAAAGGAATTAATTATTAGCTTGTCATACATCAGTATGTTCTTTTGTCGATTTCAGGCCCAGCATATTTTGATCAGCAGCTATCTGTGGAGCCTTACATCGTGATGCAATGTTATTGGGCAGTGCAGAATTTTAGGAGACATTAATGGGCCTCATTATGAGTTTTCCGGTATCCTGGTGTTAATTCCGCCAGGGTACCGCCAAACGGAAATTCTGATACCAGCACTTGGTCCGGCGGTATTACCGCCAGATTACAAGTGCTGGTGTGGATGGCAAATTCCCATTCCATGGAGTCCCATTGTACTCCATGGGGGGATTTGCCAATAGGGTGGTGGAATTACCTCCAGCTCTTAGCTTGTGCGGTAGCGTGCCGTAAAAGTTAATATCAGCATGTCAATACCGTACTGGTCAACTTGTAATGAGACCCATTGTCTCACACTGTGTTTTGGGGGGGGAACCTGGGAGAGAAGAGGAGAGAATAATAACCCTACCACATGGGAGGTAATTCCATAAACATCTAAACATTAAAAAAGGGAATTTTCTACGAAGTCTCCTAGAAAGGTCTGCCACTGTGCTTGTCCAGTTTTAAAACAAAACACAAAATCCAAACCTTGATGCCTCTTATTACTGAAAATATTTACTGAAATGTTAAGTTGAAGTGGCACAATGCATTAGCTTTCGAAGTACCCAGTGAGCAACAACAAAACATCTCAGCAAGACCACAATGATCCAACAGTATAAAGTGCAGAACCTTAGAATCTAACTAATAGCCCCCACCCTGATGTCATTGAATACAGAAACCCATGCCCACTCCGAAGATATCATGTACATTTCTCACTTCTAAATGGGTATCATAATAGATCGTCATTTAGACATTGGTAGTAGATAGTTAAAAATGCAGAAACAGTAAAATCAGCACTTACTACTTATAAATGTAGCCCTCGTCACTGATGTGGAGAAGGCATAGATGGCACTGATAAATAAGTAATTGACAAACATAGAAATGGAAATTGCAGTCATTTATTACATCAGCAAATATGCACGATTTGAGTAAAAACAAGAAAACTACTGAACCATCTAGATTTGCCACTGAAAGCGGCCTACACCCAAGCAGAACTCAGGTAAATGGAACGAAGGAGCATCTCTACATAGCATGCACAGCTGCAGAAGCAGCTTATTGTGCTGGCAGACACAGATGGACCGGAGGGGGCAGCACCACTGTAAATTACTCCAGATCTGGGCGGATGGTGATTTTTTAAAATTAGAGGTATGTTCCTATTTCCTCCAAAATAGCTCGAGTGACTGAGCATAGAGAGAAAGCCCACGCATAGCTCAGAGGCATCATGGGTTGTTATCACCTTGAAAACATATTTACTATATTGTATTGTATTGAGTTATTTATATAGCGCTCCTTCCCCATTTGTATGGCCTCAATGCTCTTTTTCCTGGTTGGAACGCCCTCAGTGACCATAGTCAATGTGTCAAGAAAAGTTCTAGAAGTTTTTTGTTTTAGGAGATGCGTGTGTGCATTTTTGCAGATCTAGGGCTTGGGTGGCTGGCTAGGCTCGACTAAGCAGCCCAATGGTCCAGGCATGTGGAAGGGCGCTGTTCGAGGTTGTGGTAGAGAGCTATTGTTGAGAGATTCGATATGTGGCCGGCTATACCGAATTTCTTATTGTTGGTAGTCGCCATATGCCAGTGGCAGAGGTGTTGAGGTACGTCTGGTGTTTCAGTGTGTATGGTTATTTGTGCAGCATGACTGGAAAGCATAGCGGTAGGTGCATTGCATGGTGCCTGGGTGCTTGGTCGTGCCTGCAGCCTGTGTCCTCAGATGTGGTGTAGGTATATGTACCGGAGGTCTTCAGGGGATATACGCACCGTGGTCTTCGGGGATGTTTGGCTGGTGCGATCTCTGTTCCAAGCGGTCATGGTGGTCTCATCATTCATGGTCTTTCCAGTGAGTAAGGGTCTTAGGACACGCCTGGCATGAGTGGGTATATTATGCTGTGCCTTAGTGATGGGTGTGGCCTACCCTCGGCTACTTATCTCATTGTTTGGTGTCTCTCTTGTGGACGGGTCTGGTGGGTCGTGGGCACGGTGAGAGTGTTGCAGGTGTGTCACAGAAGAGGCTGCTTGCGTATCTGGAGTACTTGTTGGGTATGAGTGTTGTTGTGGGTGGGGTGATAGTGTATCAGTGTTTCAGGTGTGCCACAATGAAGGCCGCTGGCAAACCTGGAGTACTAGTCAGGTGGGAGTGTTGTTGTGCATGTGGTGGTGGTTTGTCACGAGAAACCACTGCGAGAGCGGCCTGCCCTGTGTTGTGATCGATAGGGGGAGTTATGTTCAGTGGTGTAGTCTCGGGGTGCCATGGATCATGTGAGTATTGGGAAAAACCAGGTATAAGGGCCTTGCTGAATTTCAGGTGTTTTTCATTGTTGCAGTAGTTCAGTGGTAGGGAATTCCAGATGATTGGTGCTTGGACGGAGAAGGAAGAACCTCCAATCCTTGTGAAGTTGTGGGGTAGGCTCACTAGGCGATATGCTCTGCAAGATTTGAGGTTCCTGGAGGGTTGATAGGGGACGATTTTGTCTCTGAGGAACCCCGGGCCGGTGTTTTGGACTGAGCAGTGGGTGATACACATGGCTTTAAAGGTGGTGTGTCGTGCAATCAGGAGCCAGTGGAGGACTCTCAGGGTGGGGCTGATGTGTTCTCTGGCCAGCAGGCTAATGAGCAGGCGTGCTGCCGTGTTTTTGATTCTTTGAAGTTTCCATAGTTGGGATGCCGAGGCTCCTAGGTAGAGGTAGTTTGCATAGTCTAAGCGGGACAGGATGATGGAATTGATGGCCGAGAAACAGTGGAGGTAGGTGAGGTAGTGGAAGATCCGCCTGAGAATCTTTAGACGTAGAAGCAGGTTTTGGATACGCTGGTGGTGTGTTGGGTGAGGGATAAGTCCAACGTGCATCCAAGGTTTTTTACCACGGTAGAGGGTGCCAGTGTTTGTCCTAGTGGTTTGGGCCACGGGACTGGTTGGGGGAGGAGCACTGTTTTCCCACAGACTATGATTTTGGTTTTCCCAGGGTTGAGGATGAGGTGGTTGGTCGTCATCCAGTGGTCAATATCAGAGAGGCATGATGACAGGTCCGGACTGCCAGAACCTTTGGAGGTTGGGATTTGAGGATGATCTGGGTATTGTCTGCGTAGTTGTAGCAGGTAAGATTGTACGAGCGAATGATTGCAGGAATGGGTTGTATGTAGAAGTTGAAGATTAGGGGTGATGTGGATGCTCCTTGGGGAACACCTTTACTTACTGGTCGTGATGTTGATGTGAACTGGTCGAGGAGACCGATTAGAGATAAAGGATGAGATCCAAGAAAGGGTTGTGCTTTTGATTCTTAGTGTCTGTAGTCTAGTAGGATGGAGTGATCGATGGTATCAAAGGCTGCAGAGTGTTCTAGCAGGATGAGAACCACACAGCTGTCTGTGTTGGCTGTTCTTTTTAGAACATCCAAGATAGAGACCAGGGAAGATTCTGTTCCCCTTATTGGTCTGAAGCCTGATTGCGCTGGGTCAAGGAGGTTGTTGGCTTCCGCAAAATGGGCAAGCTGTTTGTATGCCGCGAGTTCCATCAGTTTGTTGATGAAATGCGTATTGGAGATGGGACAGTAGTTTTGAGGGAGGAGTGGGTCGGAAGTCGGCTTTTTGAGAATGGGTTTGATGTAGGGTATTTTTAGGGCTTTAGGGAAAGATCCTGATGTGATTAACGATTGTGCGTGCGAAGTTACCTGCACAGGTGGAGGTTAGTATTTTTTTGATCATTGAGGGAGGGCAGGGGTCTTCAGGGGAGCCTGACGGGCAGCTGACTGCTACAAGCAAGAGGAATTCTTGGTGTTTGATGGGAGAGAATGAGTCAAGAGAATGTGTCTGTGAAGGGTTTTGGGCGGAGGTCTGTGGGCGAGTGGGAGGCAGCAGTAAATGTTTTAGTTTAGCAATAATGGCGCAGTGTCTTTCGTTGGCGGCATTTTGAAAGTGGAGCAAGAGGGTGTCGCATAAGGCTTGGGAGCTTGGAGTGGGCAAACGCGAGCATGCAGGGGATTTGAATTCTGCTATGATTCTATGTAGTTCCTTACTCAGGTTGCAAGCTATTTTGATTTGTTTCCCATAGAATGTTTTCTTGCTTTTTTTGATTTCTGATCTGTATATTCTGGTTGTCCTTGCGAGCACAGTTTTATTCTGGGCTGACGGGTCGGCTCTCCAAGCCCGTTTCAGTCGGTGCTTGTGAGTTATGTGTTGTTTGAAATTGGGGGAGAACCACTTCAGCGTTGGTCCAGATCTCTGCGAGTTATGTTTTGACAGGATGAGCAGCGTGAGGGCATCCGGAAGCCAGAGGTCGAAGGATTCTATTGTTGGAGGTCCTTCCAGGAGGAAAAGTGAGTTGAGGGAGTTGTGGAGTGAGAGCTCTATATCTGGGGTGATTAGCACTTTGTTCCATAGTGGGAATGTAGAAGGGGGGTGGCGGTGGTTGTGTGTGGGCTTGACCGCTGGCCGCAGTGCTCCGAGGTATGAGGAAATACAGTGCTGAGTGATCAGTCCACGATAGGGGGCGCGTGGCTGGGTAGTTATGTTTGTGGTGGTGAAAATTGCGTTGAGGGTCTGACCTCTCGTATGGGTGGGAGGGGAGGTGGGGTGTTTCAGGTTGAGTGGTTCTAGAATGTCTGTGAGCGACCTGGTTATAGAATTTGAGAGGGAGTCGAACCATATGTTGAAATCCCCTAGGATGGTGAGAGTTGGGTGTATAATGAGGTTGGCGGCCAGTGCTTCACCAAATGTGTCTGCAAAGTTTTTGTTATATCCGGGGGTTCTGTAGATGAGTAGGAAGCTGTGTGTGGTGGAGGGTGTGATTTGGAGTTTTACCAGGAGGGATTTGTGTGGTGCTGGTCGAGGTGTCCTTCGTTAGTAGCTTGAATTGGTATGTGTGTAATATTGCAAGCCCCCCTACCCTTCGTGATCTGTTCGGGATGGTGAGAATGTAGCCAGGTGGGAAGGTCTCGTGCGCAAGGGGTTTGTAGTCATCAGAGAACCAGGTCTCAGTAATGAATAGGATGTCTGAGTTTTCATCCGTGATGAGGTAATAGATGTGGAGTTTAGTTTTGGAAACTGACCTGGTGTTTATGAGGGTGCAGGATATGTGATGCCCTTGTGGCTAATGGGAGACTAGGGCTGTGGGGAACAGCTGGGTCTGATGTGCGGTCTGGCAGTGCGGAGGGAGTGACAAGAAGAGAGTAAGAGTGTGGCGATGAAGGGACAACTGGAGTGGGGGGAGAGGAGGCGGAGGGGAAAATAGCTAGAACTGGGTTAGGTGTGGGCGGTGAGTTTTCGCTCCTATACTGCGGTGGCAGTGGTTGCGAGCTGTGTCAGAGGATGGGTGATGCTAGAGGAGGGGCATTAGATGCCTGTGGTCTTGTCCTTTCATTGTAATATGAGTGGTCATGTTTGTGTGGGTGAGAGTGGGAGGTTCTGTGGTGTTTGGGGTTTTAGCTAGAGCTGCTCTTGCTGCATGAAGTTTGGGGAAGTGGGAGTTGGGGGTGTTGTGTAGTTGATTGGCGAAAGTGTGAGTGGGAGTTGTTGGTGGGTGGTTGCTGGCGGGGTTGGAGCGTGATGGGCATATTAGGTGCCTCGCTGCACCCTCCGGTGTATTCCAGGGGATGAGGCTAATCCCTCTCTTCACCTTGCTGCTCTTAGTTGTGCAGAGCAGGATCTACGGGTGGGGATGGGATTGAGGGTTGCATGCTGAGGGTGTGCAGTGGACGGGGGCGGGATGTGTGATGGCAGGGGTAGGGAATGACTGCAGTGGATGTCATTGGGCCTGCTGGTGCACCAGCGTGCTGCTCTGCTTTGGCAGGTGTGTGGCATGGTAGCTATGGCACTTAATTGGCTGAGTTGCGCGGATGAGGCTAGGTTTCACTGAGTGCAACAATCTTGGTGTGGATAGCAGCCTCCTATGATGCAACGCTTTGCGAATATGGGGGTCCTGTATAATCGAAAAGAGGCTTAGAGATTACAGTGCAGTTTGGCTACAGGCAAAAGCTGGAGAGAGTTACGGAGGAAAGCACACCTATATTTTGGAGACCTGTAAAGTGTGAGCGAGGCCTCGGTTTCACAATGCAGTTTAAATACTTTCACAATACAACATAAACACCGGAAAAAACACACCTAGGATTGATGGTCCTGTATAGTGGGAGAGAGCTACTTGAAATAGGGTACTCCCTATTTTTTGATATCGGGGGGTCGACTCTGTGGGATGGGAGAATAATAAATCAGCTCCTGTGACTCAACGGTCCGTTGTGAGCTTACACGCGTAATAATAGTATCTCGGAACTCCGTCGTGTAGATCGGACGTGATATAACACGAACAGCGCTCTAAGCAATTGTGGAACATAAAGCTCGTTATACACGCAGAAAGACATGTCCCTAAGAGTTAAACCACGAGGACAGCAATGAAATAAAAATCAGCCTTCGGGCTGAAACCACAGGTACGGTGAATGACCAGACCTTTTTGGACTACATGTCCATCTAGTTGCCAGATGGCTAGAAGATTTTTCCTCAACATCTCGAAGCAATCACAGTAATGTACAGATTGTAATATAAGAAGCATATGGGAAGTAACATATAATTGCAAAACCAGTTCCATTGTCTTGAAGACGGCCTATATTTACCAGACCAACAGCATTTTGAGAGTGACCTGTATGAGTCTAGTTGACAAAGCCAAAGGAAACTGTCATTGTTTTTTCCTTTCTCTCAATCTATACTGAGGATTGACGAGTGTTTGATAGAAACTGTATTATCAATTACATCCTCAAATAATGTCGCACAGTAATATAGAGAGGCTGTATTGAATTGATTAAAGAAGAAACAGCCCCCTCTTGAGACAACGGTTGCATTAAAGTATGCGGGAATGATTATAGATATGATAGCTAAATATTTATTCCCCCCTTTTTTCCAACAACAGTAGTCCCAAACAGTAGCGTTTCTGTTTATCCTTCCCTCCTTTTAAAGTGTTTTATAATTCAATATATTTGTGTATTTTTCTTTTATTTTTCTTGTGCTTTGTGATCCATTTTTTTGTAGTATTTCACACGAGAATGAATGTGAAAAGTTGCACAGTTTTGATGGTTTCTTTAGTAATATATAACATGTATATAAAACCATGCTATAGGTCCGTTTTAGCACTATAAGATATGTATTAAAACAAATTAAAATAAAATATTCATAAATCAGAGTGGTGTACCTAACAATCTTATAATGGAATAGAGTGTCACTTTTACTGACTTGTAGATACTCAGGGGCAAAAAGGAAGGGGTAGTTGATCTGTCAGTTCTGTTGCTTTGCTAGTGGGAGAGAGGACTAGTTTTCACAATGCAATTTGAAAACAGAAGAAGACACACCTAGGTTTGAGAGTTTTATATATTGGGAGAGAGGTCTAGGTTTCACAATGCCATTTTAAATATTGGAGAAAACACACCTAGGTTTGGGAGTCGTGTATATTGGGAGAGAGGCCTAGGTTTCACAATACATTTATATACTGGTCAAAACACACCTAGGTTTGAGAGTCCCGTATAGTGGGAGAGTGGCCTTGGTATCACAATGCAGTTTGCATACCGTAGAAAACACACCTTGGTTTGAGAGTCCTGTATATGGGAGAGAGGCCTAGATTTCACAATGCAGTTGAAAAATACTTTCAAAATGCAGTTTAAATACTGGACAAAACACACCTAGGTTTGAGAGTCCTGTATAGTGGGAGAGAGGGCTAGGTTTTACAGTGTAGTTTACATATGGCCAGCAACCATAGTGTTATCTCAGCGTGGAACAGTCTACAAATCAGCAGTACTATCCAAGTGTGGCGCTCTCTAGATGCGAGTCACTGTCCCGTCACCAAGTCTCTCAGGGTGTGATGCACACCAATAATCACAGCACTATTCCAACGTGGCACAGGCTAATAATCACAGTATTATTCTAGTGTAGGTACGTTTGCTTTGTGGCAGGGTTTTAAGGGTAGAGTGATTGCTCTATTCCTCAGCCAGGCAACTCCTTCCTTACTAGTGGCTGCTGGTTGACGGCTGGCCACTGTCTTACCCTGCTGACACCTGCAGACACAACCTGGAGTAACCCTTTACCTCGGGGCCCTTAGCCGCAGGGGCTGCACAGTCAGAAGGCTGCCCTGGGGGGAACTGTTAGATGCAGAGGTTAACAAGTCAGGGGAGGGGGGTGTTCTGGGAGGTGGGAGGAGGGATGGGAGCGAAGTGAAAACAGGTCCGGGGAGGGTAGTGGAGAATGGGGAAACAGTTGGAGATTGGAAAACCTACAAACAAATTTAAAGCAGGCCCGAAGTGGCCCAGGGGCCTTATTGGGGGGGTCAATGGTCTGTGTTGCATTTTTATTTTTAAATCTTTGAGAATAACCTTTTAAAAAGAGATACAAATGATTTTGTAGGGTACCATAAAATACATCCAACAGATGCATGCCATTGTCACTGCTATAATAAAGGCCACCATTGCGATGGTATATGCTAGTAATGCCACTGTAAAACACAAGTTCATGGATTTGCTTTGATCCACAATATATGCAACAATTTAAACCATCATAGCACAGTTAAATATTTTCTTGCTGCATGTAACCAAATTTATGCAAGATAGAGTCTGCAACATATGCCAGTACTGCCACTGTTAGGCACATGCTCATGATGCTTCAGCCCACAATATGTGCAATAATGGAACTGTAAAACATTTTCACATGGCCTGTGCCCAAACATATGCCAGCATTGCCACGGTAATGATGGTGTTCACAATATATGCCATCACTACAACCACTTTGAAGCACCTGTTCTTTATGAGGACCTGGTCTATAATGTTTGCAAGCAAGGCCCTGTAAAACACATTTTTAAAATTTCATGTTGCTATTTTATCTATTTATTTATTAGTTTTTAGTTCTAAAAGAACCTTTACAAAAACGACAACAACGGTAATATATATACACAATATTATCTTGTAAATACATGTATTATGCCACAGTCAATAAATAACTTAATTTCGAATACATTGTTCAAGTATAAGATAAAATGACATCCTTTCGTTAAACAACCTTGATCACAAATTACAAATACCTACACTAAGAATATACTAAAGGTGTGCAATTGTTTTGAATAAAATGGTGATAAAATATATGGATGGATAAATGAAGATTTAAGAAAGAAATTTGAAAGTAATACACCACAGCCGACAGGGTCGGATTGGGACAAGAAATAGGCCTGGTCACCCAAAAGAAAGTGGCCCACCGCTCGCCTCAAAAAGTGGCCCACCCCTCGCGACCCTTGACCTCTGATGACATCACCGGAAGTGATGTCATTTGATGCCACCCCAAAGTGACACTCCTGGGAAGCAATGAAACACAACCTTTCACCCCTTGATTAAACAGGAAGTGGCATCAAATAGCATTTGTCCTAAGTACACTAAATTACTGGGAATCCAAGCAGACGTCCAAGGCCAAATGATAATGTTATTGTATAGCACTTGCGCATAAGCTCTTTTTTATAGAATAAATATGCATACAATATCACACAACCTGTGTTGGTAATCATTTATCAACCTAAGAAGGATGAAAGGCTTTTTGAGAAAAAAAAAATGAAAAAAAAAAATATTTTTTTTTCAAATTTGTTTTCTTCCAAACTGGCCCAGGAACGCCCAGAAAACGGCACCCACTCCCCAGGGATGATTAAGGCCAGGCCACGGGCCGAAAGGCAGAGGGGCCAATCCGACCCTGACAGCCGATACAGTGCACTATCCAAGCTCTCAAACTCAGAATTTAGACAATAGTCAAAAAATTGTACTGATTTAATAGTGTCATACTCATGCACGTATGCACCCAATATACACTTATAGGCTTCCCCAAGTGTATACACTCTGTGAAAACGTGCATCGATGTTTCTATCATTTGAGGTATTTTACAATTATGACAGACCCTTTTTTCTAATGGCATCTTAATCTAGGCTCCCTGGTAGACCAGCAACGGTAGATGGTTAGCTCGTAATCAAAGCATTAGGTTTTGAACACCTCGACTGGAGCCCTGCCAGAGGTAGGTTTGAGTTTTTAAACATTGATGTGTAACATTTTATATATACGTATGTTCGTAAAGTTAAAAAATGTTGGTAATTTCTGACCCAATTGCTCTGCTCAGTCTTCCTCTTAAACAAGGCCTTCAATGTTACATAGTTTGTTCCTCGATTAAAATTTGCAAAGAACTTCTCATTTAAAACTTCAAACTTACAACCTACACCTCCCGGTTCAAACACACATTCACATATTGATCAACATGGACAAAACTAAAGTAAGGTGTGTGTCTGCTAGGAAGGTGAACTGGCCAGTCTTTACGATGAGCCTGAGTATGTAGGGACAAATGTCTATCTTGGCCTGGAAATGAGTGCCCACATTGATTATGCTCATTTCAAAGAAACAGAAAAGAGGAAGGCGCATCAGTTAACACATATGATTGGCAAATTTGCAAAACAAACTGGTGGGTATTCTTTGGAGGGAATAACAATTTTATATAAACAGAGTTTTTGTCCCATGGTACAGTATGGCCTCGAAGCAATATCTATGCGTGATTTGATTTGGCGTAACACACTGGAGGGCTACTTGTGTAAAAAGATCTTAAAATGTGCTCCCTCAATCCCAGTAGAGTACTTAAGACTGGAATTGGGTCTGGCATCACTGAAATGTCAGCTCCTTGTGAGGAGAGGAGAATTGTATTTGACATCTAAATCTTACCCCAAATGGCTGCTTCTGGCGATGGTAGGAAGAGCTTGTCTGCTTGAACCGGGAGGTGTAGGTTGTAAGTTTGAAGTTTTAACTGAGAAGGTATTTGCAGATTTGGGCTGGTATCCAGATTTTAATCGAGGAACAAACTATTTAACATTGAAGACCTTGTTTAAGAGGCAGGCCGAGCACAGCGATTAGGTCAACATTTATTAACTTTACGAAAATACACATATTTATCAAATGTTAAGCATCTCTATTTAAAAACACAAGCCTACTTCTGGCAGAGCTCCAGTCCAGCGGTTCGGAACCTAATGCTTAGACTACAAATTAATCAACTATTGTTGCAGGTCTACCAGAGAGCCTACATTAAGATGCCGTTAGAAAAAAGGGTGTGTCGTATTTGTAAAATGATAGAAACAGCGAGGCACATTTTAAGAGAGTGGATCTACTTAGGGGCAGGCTACATGTGTATATCGGATGAATACGTGCATGATTATGACACTATTAAATCAGTACAATTTTGGGACTATTGTCTCATTTCTGAGTTTGGGAGCTTGCATATTACACTGTATCGGCTGTGGCGTATTATTATCAAATTTCTTTCTTAAATCTTCATTTATCCATGCATATTTTATCAGTATTTTATACTTGTTTGGTGCTCTTTGTGCACTTTTAGTGTATTCTGTGGGCCCGATTCATGGAATTTCTTGCACGGTTCAAAGTGACTTTGTACTGCTTGAAAGTGACTTTGCACTGCAAACACACCCTGATTCAAGGAACTGTGCAAAGTGTATTTCTGCTGTGTGAAGTCTGTGCATATTCATTTTGCTGCCTGTGTCAAATTATATGCCAGTATAGCCATATAGAAACCATGTCATTGTAACATGATGGTGTCCACAATATGTGCCAGCAATCCACTATCAAGATCTTTGAAGGTACCAGAGCGTTCCCACCCTAAAAACGATTGCTGCTGCCAACACACACTTACTCATACGCATTTCTGTGCAAGCTCATTTAAACTTTCCCTGCACACACACACATTTCATTCATAACACACATCCAATGCACTCAACCCCATGCATACATCACAAAACACGGTTTCCTCTTTTTTCGTAAACTTACCTTCATTTCCAAGGGGAGATGCTGTTTTCCTCTCTCCTTCTTTCATTCCAGACTCCTTATTGCTCCAGGAACTACGCTCGCTGGCAAGACAGTTAAGACTGGCAGATGGCAAAGGCGGCAGGGCTATGTTGTATGTCTCCAATTGGCTATCAGTCTGAATTTTGTCACAGGCAATGACAGGCATGCCAACTGATTTCCCGTGTTCATGTTAGTGTCCAATTGACTGTATCTGGATATCTTTGGGGTTCGACTTATGCATGGCCATACCCGTCACCACCTCCATTCTCACCCAATATTATAATCATGCACATCTTTTCCGAATAGTTGAAGGCATCAGTAATATGATGAATGCACCCGATGTTGGCCTATAGAAGTACATATTTTCTACTGAGCAGGGTTGAAAGTCTGGATGCACCGATTGTTGCACCGCACCCGCGCAAACCCTTGTCATTGCTGAGGTCAGTCTTCATGGCAAACTAGAAAAACATATTGGAGAAATTGATTCGGTCTATGTGAACATCTAGGTATACGTTCCATACTTGTTTAAGAGAGTGATAGGGTCTTTAACGTCAGGTGGGGCAACTAAGAACACCCCCCAAACAGATCACTATGAACATCATCAAAAACACGACGTCCCATTGGTTACACAAAATATAGGGCTCTTTACTACGTGGCCCTCAATAATTGGTTGGCACCCTTACATCCATCAGTACTTTTCCACCTCCGCCAGCAGCCCGCATGCTGGTCTCCAGGTGCTGGTGGGTTAGTCTTGACCATAGCTTCCCACCAATTAGCATCTCATCTATCATCACCACTGTGGTCTGCAAGTCAATTAAAGCTTTTAACACGGTATGCAAATGTTCCTTGCTCTGGAGAATACGAGGGAGTGTAGCATACTATGTCTCCTTGCATAGGTGTGGTTCATCATGATTGCCCATTTTCAGCCATCCACGTGACTGAACACCATGATTTTGAGCTCTGGTGTATTTAAAATACTACTATTTAATTAACCTTTGATGTCTTCATTGTTTTCGTGCCAGTCTTCTGAAAAGGAGTTTGTTCTTTCACAAGGTTGTAGCTACTGTCTGATCATTCCAGGCCTTGGCCTCTTTGTGCTGGTCCAACCTCGCCCTTCTTGATTCACCTCTGTACTTCAATTTCAGCTGCGACACACTGGAAAAGCCTTCCTTTTTCTGGTCCAGCTCTGCTAAAATGCAAAGTGGAATCATCCATAGTGCACTCACTTATATATATATATATATATATATATATATATATATATATATATATATATATATATATATATATATATATATATATATTGGCGCATGCCGCCACTACATAGCTAGCCTAAAGAAAATGTTGTCTGCTTGCGTTTCTTTGCATCTGTACACCTGTAAAATAACTTGATATCTTCATCTTTTCTTAGAATAAACATGTTCATTTCAATCCCGAAATGTTGCTTATCTATGATACTTTCTTGATGCCTATAGAATATCTATATCCTCCTGTCTCTGCATCTCTTCTGGGTGTGCCAATCTTGCTTCATATGACATCACCAATCTGCTCTTTTGCTCACTTTTCACACTTCTTCTGGTATCCCATTCAAATGGCCATCATACTGTCGCGTATGCTGGTATGGTTTTCGCAATGGGAATCTTTCTTTTCTCCTTGGTATTGGTATCTTCACTGGCACTGCACGTATTTCACATTCTGGTTCCCAACATCTAGCCAACATGGGAGCTATGCTTCAGGTGATAGCGTTGAATCCCTTTATGGTAATGGTGACGGTCTGCAACAACTCCCATCTGGTTATTTGTAACCCCTTAGTATTTGCTGCTGTCTTGATACTTGGCATGAAGATTATCGTGAATATCGATGAAGTCTGACTGAACAATCTGTGCTAATATGGGATTGAATCAAAGGCTTCTATTTACTTGGCTGAGAAATAGTTCTCTCTCTTCATTCGATTGAGGAGCTCAACAGATCTCTCCTTCTTCAGATGAGCATCTGCTTTTGGAAAGTCACCAATGTTCAAGTCACTTTTAGGAATCACCAATGCTGGAACATGAACATTTACTATAGAACATAGTCCTCCACAATTCTTGGGCAGCTTCATATACACTCTAGATCCACAAGTCTAGTAGTGATCCATTATCACTGCTGTTCCAATGCTCATTATCTAGTGCCTCAAAGACTCGACTACAATTCTGGTTCTCCCCAACTTTTCTTGTGCCATTATTTCGGAAACACAGCTTTGCACTTTCCAAAGGCACTATTAACGCTCTACTACTAGGAGCTACGAAGAGGGAAATTCAAAAATGCCAAGTCATACAAAACGACGCAGTTTGCATAGTTAAGAATATAAAAAACAGAGAACATGTGGCAACAGGGAGAAGAGAACTCCATTGGTTAAGAGTGGAAGATAGAGTCAACTTTAAGGCCATGACAATAATCCATAGATGTTTATATGGAGAGGCCCTGAGCTATTTCAAAAAACATTTCTCCTTTTACACACCCGGAAGATGCCTAAGATCAGCCGACAGGGGCACATTGAATATACCTGGTGCAAAGCGTGCAATCGGGCAAGGTAAATCCTTCCTGGTGAAAGCAGTAGACTACTGGAACAAGATGCCGATGGTATTACGGCTAGAACCGAACTACCAGAGTTTCAGGAAACTGCTTAAAACCTTGCTGTTCCAATGAGTAATGCAGTCCTTTCTTTACAGCATCCAATCTAACTCAAAGATGATAGCAATGTGTTTTGATTTTCTTGGTTCCCCCACCATGATGCCTGCGGGCTATCGGCACATAATAAGCAGGTACATAACATAACTATCTGCAAAGGTCCTCCTTTGTCTTCAACCCATGTCAATAGTTTTTCAAGTTGTGACCATAATGGTTTACACTATTTTTCTGTATTTTCAAAAGATGGCTTGTAAAACCAGCTATTACCCAATCTCTGCAGATTACCACACCTTCTTCCCAGCCATCCGGTGAAAGTGCTGAACACCAAATCTGCATTTGGCCTCTTTCCTTCCATCTTTGAATTTCTTCTGCAGATTTTCCTGGACTCTCAAGTTTTCTGTTTACTTCTCATCTGATTCCAGCTCCTTTTACTCCAGGCTTTTTGTATCTTATCACATGATTTTTCATATGCGCTCTTAGCCATGTCTTTGTGTCTTGAACATATTAATCCTCATCCGGATCTGTCCATTCAGTTGCCCATATTAGATAGGGTTTTCGGCCCATTAATTAATAATAATAATAATAATAATAATAACCTCTTGTTCGGCAGAATGCAATATGAGATAGATAATGTGCTGTCAGGACATCTATTTTAATAGCTATGAAGATCTTAGACTTCTCCATACTATAAGGCAGGAATACACATGCATAGCATTCCTCCTTTGATGAACTCCTTCCCACTTCTTTCATGTGCTGATACCACATGTTGTTGCCCAAATGTGCTGTACTGTCCAGGTAATCATTGAAGTCATGATCATCCTCCCTAGTACTTCTCTTAGGTCTCCCTCTTGTCTCATGAGCTTTCTTAATCATTTATTAAATTATATCAGCATAATTGCTTCCTACTAGGGGAATCATCGGAACATTCATCATTGAAATCAGTGTTTTTACATGTGCTACTGGTGTAGGAACAATTACATAAGGCATTGGTTGTCTTGTAGCTGCCACATCTGTACTCTTCTTCTGCATAGGAAGATATACAGGGACCCAAGCCCTATTTGGGTCCACATAACAGGCAGTACGTACTACAAGTGAGAGAAGAACCATAATGAATAAGATGCATGTATAAATGACATACAAATAGGCTCACTTGACGCAGCAGTAGCCTCTTGCTTGTCGTGGTGGTCTCTCGTTGTTAGCCACGTTGTTGTGGCTGTCAATGTTGCTCATTCTCAATCTTTTTTAAGGAAGGAAAAATCAAATCTTATTCGTGCAACTTCATAAAATACTCTGGCAGCATCTGGATCTGTTCCACAAGCTCTTCAAGTAGCTGGCTGATTGCAGGATGATGAACAGGATTCCTGATGTACACAAAGGGGTCATCCTTTCACCAGACGGAATAAGGATGTGCTTCCAATAAGCAATAAAAGATCAAGGACAGTAAGTTCTGAATATCTTCCCTCAAAAGCTTCATTCAGGATTGTTCTTTAGATTCTCTCAGAAAATAAACGTACTTGATCCTTAATGTCACGAAGCAATTGATTAAGTAACCTTTACAAAAACAAAAACAACAGTAATATACATATACAATATTATCTCGTAAATACATATATTATGCCACAGTCAATAAATAACTTAATTTCGAATAAATTGTTCAAATATGATAAGATAAAATGACATCCTTTTGTTAAAAAACCTTGATTACAAATTACAAATACCTACACTAAGAATATACTAAAGGTGTGCAATTGTTTTTAATAAAATGGTGATAAAATATATGGATGGATAAATGAAGATTTAAGAAAGAAATTTGAAAGTAATACGCCACACCCGATACAGTGCAATATCCAAGGTCTCAAACCCAGAATTTAGACAATGGTCCAAAAATTGTACTGATTTAACAGTGTCATATTCATTCACGTATGCACCCAATAAACACTTACAGGCTTCCCCAAGTGTATACACTGTAAAAACGTGCATCGACGTTTCTATCATTTGAGGTATTTTACAATTATGACACACCCTTTTTTCTAACAACATCTTAATGTAGGCTCCCTGGTAGACCAGCAACGGTGGATTATTAGTTCGTAGTCAAAGCATTAGGTTTTGAACGCCTGGACTGGAGCCCTGCCAGAGGTAGGTTTGCGTTTTTAAACATTGATGTGTAACATTTTATACATACGTGTATGTTCGTAAAGTTAATAAATGTTGGTAATTTCTGACCCAATTGCTCTGCTCAGTCTTCCTCTTAAACAAGGCCTTCAATGTTACATAGTTTGTTCCTCAATTAAAATTTGCAAAGAAATTCTCATTTAAAACTTCAAACTTACAACCTACACCTCCCGGTTCAAACACACATTCACATATTGATCAACATGGACAAAACTAAAGTAATTTGTGCGTCTGCTAGGAAGGTGAACTGCCCAGACTTTACGATGAGCCTCAGTATGTAGGAAGACATGTCTATCTTGGCCTGGAAATGAGTGCCCAAATTGATTATGCTCATATCAAAGAAACAGAAAAGAGGAAGGCACATCAATTAACACATATGATATGATATTTTATTTATATCGCGCTCTTACACAGGAGTTTCAGAGCGCGTCCAAGCAAAGGGAGGGGAACAGGGGAGCAACAAAAACAACGATCTTACTAGGCCCAGTGACATTGAGAATGCGCAAGTGCATGGGGAAGGGAAAAAGGGGTAAAGTGCATGGGGAAGGGAAAAAAGGGGAAAGTGCAGAGCATAGGAGAGAAACAAAATAAATAGTAAGTACATAAATAATTAAATAGAGTGTTAGCAGTGGTAGTGCAGCCTGTAAGAGGCAAATGTGCTAAATTAGTCAGATAGGGAGTATGTGATAAGTGCAGAAGAAGAGTGGGTGGGGAACTGTATGGGTACAGACACAGGCCCCAGTGCAAGGGGTGGCCCGGAGGCAGAGCAGGAGGATAGTAGGGTGAGCAGGTGCCTGGGTCCGAATGGCAGAAGGTGGCCAGGTGCAGAGTGCCGAGGGAAAAAGGCAGATCAGCAGGGGAGAAGCGGGGCGAAGGCAAAAGCGAAGAGGAAGGTCTTGAGGAGCTTCCGGAACCGTAGATGGTTATCCTCAAGTTTCAAGGTGGCAGTGAGGCAGTTCCAAAGGGAGGCCCCGGCCGAAGACAGAGATCTACCACCAGCTCATTTCTTTGAAAAACGACTGACCCTGAGGGAGTTAGAGGTAGAGGAGCGAAGGGCTCGAGAGGGGAGGTATTTACGGAGGGATAGTTGAAGGTATTTTGGACCCAGGCCCCATAAAGCCTTGTGGACAATGCAAAGGGTTTTAAATGTAATCCTTGCATCCACTGGGAGCCAATGAAGGGATTTCTGAGCTGGAGAGATACGATCCCAGGGCTTGAGGCCAAGGACAAGTCTCGCAGTCCTGTTCTGGATTAGTTTTAAAGGGCGGAGAGTAGAGGCAGGTAGATTTACAAAGAGGCTGTTACAGTAGTCCAACTTAGAGAGAATCAGAGCTGCTTGGGAGACAGTGAGCTTCTGAGGGAAAGTGAGGAAAGGAAGAGTACCTCTAAGGAGGTGCAATAAGAAGTTTGATTTTTTAGAGACATCAGAGATGTGTGGGGAGAAGGAAAGTGTGGAGTCAAAGATGACCCAGAGATTCTTAGCTTTGCAGGTAGGGACAGGAGGAGGGCCAAGGGAGGCTGGCCAGAGAGTGAGGGGAAAGGATGAAGAGGGTGTACCAATGAGGAGGATCTCAGTCTTGTTGCCATTTAAACAGAGATCATTGGCAGGACACCAATTTTGAATGGCTATGAGACAGTCAGAAATGAGGGAAAGAGAGGAGGTGGCTGAAGGAAGCCTGAAAATGAGTTGGGTGTCATCAGCTTAGCACTGGAAATTTGAGCAAAAGATGGAAATGCAGTATGCGAGAGTTGCCAGGTATTGGTTGAAAAGCCAGGGCAAGAGGTTAGATCCCTGGGGAACACCACAGGTAGAGAAGGAGATAGAAGATAGGAAGGACCCAAGTTGTACCTGGGAGGGTCGATCAAAGAGAAAAGAGGTCAGCCAGGCCAGAGCCTGATCAGTGATACCCAGGTTGTCATGGAGACGATTGAGCAGGGTGGTATGGTTGACTCTGTCGAAAGCAGAGGAGAGATCAAGTAGGATGAGGACAGAGGGAATGTTAGAGTCAAGGTTGGAGAGCAGGTCTTCACAGATGTTCAGGAGAGCAGTTTCCATGCGTCTGGCTGATCTGAAGCCAGATTGGTGGTCGTGGAGAGAGCCAACAGAGTCAGAATGAAGGTTAAGCTGAGAGATGGCAAGCTTTTCCAGGAGCTTACCCAAAAAGGGAGTTATGGAAATTGGGCTATAGTTAGCCGGGCAAGAAGGATCAGCTGTGGGTTTCTTGAGGAGAGGATGCACAAGGGGGTGCTTCAGAGGGGAGGGGAAAGACCCAGAGGCAAAGGGGAGGTTGCAGAAATCAGCAAGGGCCGGAGCAAGGGTATCAATGTGGTCCTTAATGGTTTTAGAGGAACAGGGATGGACCTGTTTTGATGAGGCTTTCATGGATCAGACTTGTCTTGCGATCTCATCGGGGGAGAAGAGAGGAAAGGAGGAGAAAGAAGGAGGGTGGTTTGCTGAGGGTGGGTCAGCAAGCAGCAAAGAAGGGAGAGGAGTGGGAGAGGAGGAGAGAGGGATATATGAATGACAAATTTGCAAAACAAACTGCTGGTCATTCCTTGGAGGGAATAACTATTTTATATAAACAGAGTTTTTGTCCCATGGTATTGTATGGCCTCGAAGCAATATCTATGCATGATTGATTTGGCGTAACACACTGAGGGTTACTTCTGGAAAAAGATCCTTAAACGTGCCCCCTCAATCCCAGTAGAGTACTTAAGACTGGAATTGGGCATTGCATCACTGAAAGGTCAGCTCCTTGTGAGGAGAGGAGAATTGTATTTGACATCTAAATCTTACCCAAAATGGCTGCTTCTGGCGATGGTAGGAAGAGCTTGTCTGCTTGAACCGAGAGGTGTAGGTTGTAAGTTTGAAGTTTTAACTGAGAGGTTATTTGCAAATTTGGGCTGGTACCCAGATATTAAACGAGGAACAAACTATTTAACATTGAAGACCTTGTTTAAGAGGAAGGCTGAGCACAGCGATTGGGTCAACATTTATTAACTTTTACGAAAATACGCATGTATCAAATGTTACGCATCAGTATTTAAAAACACAAACCTACCTCTGGCAGAGCTCCAGTCCAGCCGTTCAAAACCTAATGCTTAGACTAAAAACTAATCAACTACTGTTGCAGGTCTACCAGACAGCCTATATTAAGATGCCGTTAGAAAAAAGGGTGTGTCGTATTTGTAAAATACTTTAAATGATAGAAACAGTGAGGCACATTTTAAGAGAGTGGATATACTTGGGGGCACACTACATTTGTATATCGGGTGAATACGTGCATGATTATGACACTATTAAATCAGTAAAATCTTGGGACTATTGTCTCAATTCTGAGTTTGAGAGTTTACATATTACACTGTATCGGCTGTGGCGTATTATTATCAAATTTCTTTCTTAAATCTTCATTTATCCATGCATATTTTATCAGTATTTTATACATGTTTGGTGCTCTTTGTGCACTTTTAGTGTATTCTGTGGGCCCGATTAATGGAATTTCTTGCACGGTTCAAAGTGACTTTGTACTGCTTGAAAGTGACTTTGCACTGCAAACACACCCTGATTCAAGGAACTGTGCAAAGTGTATTTTTGCTGTGTGAAGTCTGTGCATATTCATTTTGCTGCCTGTGTCAAATTATATGCCAGTATAGCCATATAGAAACCATGTCATTGTAACATGATGGTGTCCACAATATGTGCCAGCAATCCACTATCAAGATCTTTGATGGTACCAGAGCAGTCCCCACCCCAAACACGATTCCTGCTGCCAACACACACTTACTCATTTCTGTGCAAGCTCATTTAAAATTTCCCTGCACACACACACATTTCATTCATAACACACATCCATTGCACACAACCCCATGCATACATCACAAAACACTGTTTCCTCTTTTTTTCGTAAACTTACCTTCATTTCCAAGGGGGTTTGTCCTCTCTCCCTCTTTCATTCCAGACTCCTTATTGCTCCAGGAACTACGCTCGCCAGCAAGACAGATAAGACTGGCAGATGGCAAAGGCTGCAGGGCAGGGCTATGTTGTATGTCTCCAATTGGCTATCAGTTAGAATTTTGTCACAGGCAATGACAGGCATGCCAACTGATTTCCCGTGTTCATGTTAGTGTCCAATTGACTGTATCTGGATATCTTTGGGGTTCGACTTATGCATGGCCATAATTGTCACCACCTCCATTCTCACCCAATATTATAATCATGCACATCTTTTCCGAATAGTTGAAGGCATCAGTAATATGATGAATGCACCCGATGTTGGCCTACAGAAGTAGATATTTTCTATTGAACAGGGTTGAAAGTCTGGATGCACCGATTGTTGCACCGTGCCCTCTATTGGTTTGCTGGCTGTAACACAGGACTGAATCGTTAAGGCAACTATTCACAGCCATCTGCAAGAGATACTCAGACCAATCACACAGTGATGTCCATAAACGGTATCAGTCACTTATTTACTTACTTATGCACCAAGAGGGAACATTATACATGTTAAAAAAAACGTTTTTTCTGGGCTGAGTTGTGTACGTGTGTTATGCCAGGTGGATCTGGTTAATTCTGTTTTTTCTCTGAATGTTATTACTTACCTTTTTCCATTATGTCCAGGATGAAAAGAGAAATCGGGATTGGATTGGCTGGGCCCTCATGTATACAAGCTCTACTCTCAGCCAGTGTTCCATTTAGTAACCGTGCCACAATTGGCGGAAGCAGGGAGGGTTCCTCTGTGTGCTCAAGAGTGAGGGGAGAAATATGAATATGTGGTGGCTGTCTTTACCAGAAGGTGTCTAAGATTGTATATTGGTCTGCCGTATCTCCTAACCATGTTCAACTTTCAAGGTGTATGTGTTGAATCGCAGGAATTTGTCCCTTCTCCATAACGTGGAGCCACTCCCTGTGAGGCTAAGGCGGTGAGCCGGCTCTGCAATACCCTCCCTAGGGGTAATGGTAAGTGGGACCTCACTGGGAGAGACTCTCCCTTTGGGGACAAGGACTCCCGTTCTGATAAGGAACTCACTAAAAAGCATCTCAACAATACTTCTGAGAACATTTACTATGGAAATATATATAAAGAAGAAACCAGTATTTGTTACAGTGACTCAGAACCTATAAACATTTCTTTAAATGTAATATCCCAATTAACTGGGACGAGGAGGATGATATAAGGAGAAAGAGAGAAGCTATGAGAGAGGGAAAGAGAAAGACCCGTAAGTACGCTGGGGAAGTCCCAAGCATACATCACACATAAAGAGGGAGGTAATTGGCAAAGAGAACATCTGGTGTACAAAACAGGGCTACAAAAGGAGAGTTGGACATACAGCTTCCTGTGAGCAGAAAGGAATACGAAGCTCAAAGAGACACACCACGTCATACCTGGAGGAGAACAACAGAAGTAGATGGACGTGTGATCAGAAAGGAACACAAAGCTAAAATAGATGCGCAGTGCCTTACTGGGAATAGAACAAGAGAAGTAGTCAGATGCAGAGTGTCCTGGAGTCCAGAGAGAGAGAGAGAGATTTTGAAGGTGGTGGCATAACCAAGAAAGATGCATTTTTCCTTTTCATTAATAATCCTAATACTGAAATGGTTTATCAGAGTATGCGTCCTTCACAAATGGTGTCAGAGGTGGGCTCGGTATCAACTGGTAAAGGTTGGGATCCGTACGCTTTACCAAGTTAAGTCCCAAGTCTGTAGCTCCCACGATAGCTACCTCTGAATCCATCTGCTTTGACCTACAGAGTACCACCAAGATATTAATACCCCCAGGAAAAAGACGCTTAAATTCCACTGATCTTATTCTAGCCCCTCCACAAGTGGCATACATATGATTAGCCTCAAAGTCTGGGTTAGCTCGGAGACATGGGTTAGACATGATGGCAGAGATTGTTGACCCAGATTATAGATGTTAAAGTCCTCATCCACAATCACAGGAATAACCGCTATACAGAGAAGGGAGGGGAAAAGATAGTTCTAAGGATAATGCATAAAGCCTTGTTCCCAATTCCCCAAGAGGTAAACCTCCTAGATGATACAGACCAAGACTCCCAGGGATTTGGCAAAGCAGACCTTACCAGAAAAGAGAAACCATTCCAAGAGGTAGAAGAGGTAGACTTCCTACCCGATCTGGCATTCGCACAATGGAATGACCCGATCCTTACAGAAGCCTTTGGAAAAGTAGTAACGGAAGAAGAGGGTCGAAAAAAGGCTGGTCCCTTCTTCTTAAAAAAGGGACTACTATATTGGGGTGACACGAACCCAGAGAGAGTATCCCGTGTCCAACTGGTGGTTGCATGAACTCATAGAAAGGTGGTACTAGAACTAGCCCACTCTTATTTGACTGCAGCCCATCAAGGGGCCAGATAGACTCAAAGCTATTGGGGTATTTTCAGTTGTAAGGAACTTTGTGTCGAAATGTGAGATTTTTCAGAAGACAGCCATCACCCAGTTGCCATCGCTCCCCTACAAACCCACCCACCCATTGATGTATCATTTTCAAGGATAGCTATGGATATCGTAGGACCACTAGAGACATCCAAGATGGGCAATTGGTTCATATTGGTAATAGCGGACTGTGCTAACCATTATCCAGAAGCTTTCCCATTGTGGAATAAAGTTATGCAGCAGATATTAAAGCATTTACTATCTTTTCTAGCAAGAGTAGGTTTTCTAAAGAGATCCTCATGGATCAGGGTACGACCTTTATGTCGGGTATAATGCACAAGGTGAAGGAAATGCTTAACATTAAAACACTCAGAACCTCGGTATATCACCCACAAACTGATGGTTTAGTTGAGCATTTCAACCAGACTCTAAAAAGGATACTACGTAAATTGGTAGAGGCTGATGGGAAAAACCGGGATGTGATCATTCCATGGGCTTTGTTTGCAGCCAGATGAACCTCTCAAGCCTCATTGGGATATTCTCCATTGAACTCCTATGTGGGCGAGAACCCAGCGATTTATTGGATATGTTGAGGGAGACGTGGTAGGAAAGGGAGGAGGCCATTCTACCAATTTCTTAAACCACCCAGAACTTACGATCACATATGGAAACGGTAAGAGAAATTGTGCGGAAACATCTTGGACTGTCCCAAGAATATCAAAGGACTAATTATAACAGAAAGGCCACTCCCTGTACATTCTTAGTGGGCCAACCAGTCCCGGTTCTCCAAACCACCTCCAAGAACAAAATGATATCTTAATGGTTCAGACCTTATAAAATACTTGAAAAAAAGCTCCATTGAACTATCTTATCTCACAACCAGACTAGAGACATTGGACCCAAGTATACCATGTTAATCTAATCAAGGAGTGGAAAGTATGTATATCTACCAACAGGACACCAGAGACAGGAAAACAAGATGATGAAATTAGGCTCATGCTTACGTATGGAACCCATACCAATGTCATTCGAAAAATACTGCATCGACATTGGCATATTTTGCAATCGGATGTAGTATTATCAACTGTCCTCAAGGAACATATCAACATCACCTTTAGAAAGTCCCTCTCTATCAAAGATTCACTGGTTAGCAGTTTTTTGCCCCCCCCAGGTAAAATCTCGAACAGTTCTTGGCTTAATACCAACATCAGTGTTTTTTTAAAATGTACTAAATGCAAAGCATTCAAGTTTGCCCTGAATAGAACAAATTACACACATCCTGTCACAGGACAATTGGTTGAACTGCAGAGTCACATTACGTGCAATACAGAGTTTGTGGTCTATGGACCCTTATGTTCCTGCAACCTCTGGTACATTGGAAGAACCATTGGCAAATTGAAACTCAGAATTTTACAGCACATGCGAGCCATAAAAAACTTTGATCCTTCCTATCCTATGGCAGTTCACTTTAAGGATGTACATCAGGGCAAATTGGACCTTTTGAGATTCTTAGGTCTACATCAAATTACAGCCAACCCACGGGGGGTGCAATAGAGAATTGGACCTGTGCCAAAAAGAGACAAAATTTATTTTGGATTTTGAATCCAAAAAACCCAAATGACACAATCTTAAGTAATGGGACAAATGATTATTTGCTATACTCGTCTGGTCTCTGGCCAGCTGCTATTCTGAGCATTGATCTTTATATATTTATTATTTTTGGTAGAAATCTCTTCCTCTTTATTTTTATATAGACTAAGCTCAACATAGCTAATTGAACATCTACAAATTATCTGCATGAGGACGTGCAATGTCATCATATGAAGTCTTTTTTACATTTTGAATTTGTTATTTGTGCTTACATATTTGCTATACATGTTTATTCACTTGGGTGATGATCTATTGGCCAGTTTTAGATTCATGGTTGTCCACCATAACACATGGCTGCAAAGGTGCTTTCGATTTTGAAGTTGGTTCCTTCCCTTACTTTTTTACTTTAATGACAGTGGCAGGTAGTATATGTGAACGATTTTATGTTTTACTTCTAAAGGAAGATGTGCAGATATAATGAACCCTGGCACAACCAGCACCACATAATAAGTAGAAACACTCCAGGACCATGCATATTTTAGACTTGATAATGCAAGATGCAGTTTAAGCACTATGCACTTTAGGGCACTATGCACTTTAACTATTCTGCCTTATATGGCAAAAGGTGTACTTCAAAGCACCATGCACCTTAGAGCACTATGCACTTTAACTACTTTACCATATATGGCAAAAAGTAGAAATATGCATTTTATAATATGGCTGATTAGACAGCTGTTTGGCAATTGGCCATGCTCTATTTAGGTCCGTTTTTTAACTTAATTTGTATAAAATACTTAACAGCATATTTGCTTAGGCTGTTCCAGGTTCCATATTGGCAGTATAAAGCAATATCCTTGCAATTTACATCAGAAGCTTGGATTGATTCATTCAAGACCTTGCCATCTTCCTTTTAAATTATTGAGTTTTACTGAATTTTCTGGTTTCAACCTGACATAATTGTTAATCATTATACCATTAGGGTTTACCAGTACACCAAGAACTAAAACTACCTGTTATTTATTTTAAGCAGTATGAATTCTATAGTGAAAAGGGTGAATATTAATATTGTAATAATGGGACCCATGCAACCTTTAAAATGGCCGCCGTGTTTTACCTAATTCTAACCCATACATTTTACATGGAAATGCTAGAAAGCGAAAAAGGACAATTGACACCATGAATCATAGAGACTGGTTGAATGTTTGTATATATACACGTAATTTTAAGCATTTGTTTGTACGTGAACAAGCTGCAAGACAGCAGCGAAACACGCTGTACCGTGCTTTTTTAATTGTTGGTTGATGCCCAAATAAAACTGGAAATTACAAGGACTTTATGCCGTATTGATTTTGGGTTTTCGTATAGAAGGAAACTATTTGCTGTTGGCGTTCGTCATACTGCTCAGAGTGCTATACTCTCCGGGAGAAATGGAACCACTTTCTCCTTTTTGAAATATATACACATATATTTATATATATATATGTGTTGGCGCATGCCGCAATTTGCCGCAATCTATTCACTACATAGATAGCCTCAAGAAAACGTTGTCTGCTTGCGTTTGTTTGCATCTGTACACATGTAAAATAACTTCAAATCTTCATCATTTCTGTAGAATAAACATCTTCATTTCAATCCCGAAATGCTGCTTATCTTTGATACTTTCTTGATGCCTATAGAATATCTATATTCTCTTGTCTCTGCATCTCTTCTGAGTGCGTCAGTCTTGCTTCGTATGACATTACCAATCTGCTCTTTTGCTCACTTTTCACATTTCTTCTGGTATCCAATTCAAATGGCCATCATACTGTCGCGTATGCTGGTATGGTTTTCGCAATGGGAATCTTTCTTTTCTACTTGGTATTGGTATCTTCACTGGCATTGCACGTTTTTCACATTCTGGTTCCCAACATCTAGGCAACATGGGAGCGATGCTTGAGGTGTTTTTTTTTTGGCTCCTTCTCTACACTCGCCCCTCTGGGCAATTAATCAATCAACCACTCTCCCATCATCCTTCACTTCTAGACATCCTTTTCTGAAGAACTGCTTTTTCGGGAACCATATCTTTATTACTCCTTTCAGGCATCCAGCTGGCTTCACATGCTCATACTTGTTCCATGTCATAAGTATGCACTGTCTGCCTGGACTACAGTAGATCTATTTCCACACATATTTCTCATGATCCTTTGGGTACAAGAATTGCGTTCCCTCAAGTGCATGGATACTGGCTTTCACATAATCTCTGATTTCTTCATCTGTTAGCTCCTTAGTTTTCCATCCTGATTCAACATCAATCATTATTTTCATGCCTATAGCTTTCTTTGCAGTAGTCTTGCATTGTGAAATAGCCAATCTGATTATACAGAATCCAAGTAGCAGCATCACTATCACGGCTCCAAGGAACTTGAGCATGTCTGCCATCCATTGTGGAAACCACCAAAA
The DNA here is from genome assembly GCF_040938575.1 of Ambystoma mexicanum. Lineage (NCBI taxonomy): Eukaryota > Metazoa > Chordata > Amphibia > Caudata > Ambystomatidae > Ambystoma > Ambystoma mexicanum. The sequence goes on from NC_090935.1 coordinate 399,069,853, forward strand.
TAGTGATCCAAACCAACTGTCATTAGCAATACCTTCCACTTAGTATGCCATCTGGACGTGTAGCTTCGTCAGCATCTCTATGGGCTCTGTCAAGGTGCCATTCTCGTCATCATGAGAAGGTATAAATGTAAAACATGATTCTCCAATTTTGGCACAAACAACTCCATGCATAGCTGTAATCATGTCCAGGACGTACCTGTTCTGAAGAGTCATCAGTTGTATGGCTCTCAGGTCTTCCCTGATAGCATTGAATCCCTTTATGGTAATAGTGATGGTCTGCAACAACTCCCATATGGCTATTTGTAACCCCTTAGTATTTCCTGCTGTCTGGATACTTGGTATGAAGATGATAGTGAATATCGATGAAGTCTGACTGAACAATCTGTGCTAATATGGGATTGAATTAAAGGCTTCTATTTACTTGGCTGAGAAATAGTTCTCTCTATTCATTCGATTCAGGAGCTCAACAGATCTCTCCTTCTTCAGATGAGCATCTGCTTTTGGAAAGTCACCAATGTTCAGGTCACTTTTAGGAATCACCAATGCAGGAACATGAACATTTACTATAGAACATAGTCCTCCCCAATCCTTGGGAAGCTTCTTATACGCTCTAGATCCACAAGTCTAGTAGTGATCCTTTATCACTGCTGTTCCAATGCTCATTCCTGGTGCCTCAAAGACTCGACTAAAATGCTGGTTCTACCCAACTTTTCTTGTGCCATTATTTCTGAAACACAGCTTTGCACTTTCCAAAGGCACTATCTGCAAAGGTCCTCCTTTGTCGTTGACCCATGTCAGTAGTTTTTTTAAGTTGTGACCATAATGGTTTACACTGTTTTTCTGTATTTTCAATAGATGGCTTGTAATGAGCAGCGATTAAACCAAACTCTGCAGATTACCACACCTTCTTCCCAGCCATCTGGTGAAAGTATTGAACCCCAAATCTGCATTTGTCCTCTTTCCTTCCATCTTTGAATTTCTTCTGCAGATTTTCCTGGACTCTCAAGTTTTCTGTTTACTTCTCATCTGATTCCAGCTCCTTTTACTCCAGGCTTTTCGTATCTTATCACACGATTTTTCATATGCGATCTTAGTCTTGTCTTTGTGTCTTGAACATATTAATCCTCATCCGGATCTGTCCACTCAGTTGCCCATGTAGATAGGGTGTTCGGCCCATGAATTGACCTCTTGTTCGGTAGAATGCAATATGAGATAGACAATGGGCTGTCAGGACATCTACTTTCAATAGCTATGAAGATCTTAGACTTCTCCATACTATAAGGCAGGAATACACATACATAGCATTCCTCCTTTGATGAACTCCTTCACACTGCTTTCATGTTCTGATACCACATGTTGTTGCCCAAATGTGCTATACTATCCAGGTAATCATTGAAGTCATGATCATCCTCCCTAGTACTTCTCTTAGGTCTCCCTCTTGTCTCATGAGCTTCCTTAATCAGTTCATAAATTATATCACCATAATTGCTTCCTACTGGGGGAATCATAGGAACATTCGTCATTGAAATCAGTGCTTTTAGATGTGCTACTGGTGTAGGAACAATTACATAAGGCATTGGTGGTCTTGTAGGTGCCACATCTGTACCCTCCGTCTGCATAGGAAGATACACAGGGACCCTTTCCCTATTTGGGTCCACATAATAGGCAGTACCTACTGCAAGTGAGAGAAGAACCATAATGAATAAGATGCATGTATAAATGACATGCACATAGGCCCACTTGATGCAGCAGTAGCCCCTTGCTTGTCCTGGTGGCCTCTCGTTTTTAGCCACGTTGTTGCTGTTGATGGTGCCCATTCTCAATCTTTTTTAAGGAAGTTGAAATCAAATCTCATTTGTGCAACATCATAAAATACTCATCTGGATCTGTTCAACGAGCTCTTCAAGCAGCTGGCTGATTGCAGGATGATGAACAGGATTCCTGATGTACACAAAGGAGTCATCCTTTCACCAGACGGAATAAGGATGTGCTTCCAGTAAGTAATAAAAGATCAAGTACAGTAAATTCTGAATATCTTCCCTCGAAAGCTTCATTCAGGATAGTTCTTTAGATTCTCTCAGAAAATATTCGTACTTGCTCCTTAATGTCACAAAGCAATTGATTAAGTGGCACTAGATTTCTCGGATATCTCAGGAAAGTAGGAACGTCAGTTTGTCTTCCAACAAGAGGCTGCGATTCTTCAATCAGGAAATAAAAGACCATTCCAACTAGTCTATTAGCATTGTCCTCAAATAGGGGTATTTGTGTTTTCCAAACTGTACTCAGGAAGCTGGAGTGATTGCTCTATAATGGCTGCAAACATTCTCCTCACTATTGGACCATTTTTAGGATTATGCAGGAATAGAAACGCTATCAGTTTTACCCCCAAGCGCAGGGTATGCACGAAGAATGAATAGAAAAACAGTGAGAGTGATCTGATGGATATGGTCATCAGGCACTACCATGGGTGCCTCCAAAATGAAACTCATTGAGAAAGGAATCGGAGAACTGTTCCCTCTTCCAGTCTTCAAAAAGAAATTCCAAATCTGGCATCTCTTCCTTCTCAATCAAGACTTAAATGTGTCTCAGTCCAATGTTTAGCATGTTCCTGTCGCTCAAGAACAAATAACATTTCATTAACTCCTTGTTTCAGCAATTTCAAAGAGTGTCCCGAAAGAAGCACAGTCCAATGTACTCTTTATCTGTCTTATTGGACAGTCTCCTTCTTCCTCGTCATCGATCTAGTCTGCATGCGCTGAACTTCTTCTCCGTTGCTTGCTTCCGACTGCGGTAGGGCTGAAGGGGACTCTCCGGTGTAGATCTTTACGTCTCCAAGAAATATCCATGCGCGTCTTCCTCAGAACTTCACAGCTGATGGTATTATGTCCTCTACAATAAATGGCCTGTTAAAACGGGGCTCTTGCCATTTCCTCATAAAGTTTCTTATTAGAATCTCATCTCTGGGGAAAAGTTTGGGAAGACGTAATTGTTCAGGTCTGGTTGCTGTAGGATCTCCATCTGCGTTCTGGGCCCAACACCCTTTCCGCTTGAGCTTTTCTGAAATGACAGAGATACTTGTAGTCATACACTTTAAGTAGGCATGTAGCTAACTTCCTAACAGTTCTGCTGTTGTCTGGGCATCACTTCTAGTTCTCGATGGAGGAGTGAGGGGTGTCCTCATTCACCTCCCTGTCACTATTTCATGGGGCGTAAGATGATGGTCAGAGCCTGGTTAATTCCTCAACGCATATAATGCAAGGGGCAGGCAATGTAACCATCCCTTTTTTCAGTGTAACATTCAATTTAGCTATCCTTTCCTTAATCAAGCTGTTGAGTCTCTCACAGATTCCATTCGCTTGCAGGTGATAAGCCAATGAGAACTTGTGCTTTATACCGAGCAACAAGCTTATTTGTTAAAAGACTTTGTTGACAAAATGAGGGCCATTAACTGATCTTAATACTTCACATATTCCCCATCTAGGAAACACTTTTTGTACTAAAAATGTTGCTGCACAGGTGGAACCTGGATGTGTACATGGACCAGCCTCAATCCACCTTGAAAAGGGACATACTACCACTATCATATATCTGTATCCGTTACTGATCTGCAGCATATCGACATAGTCGAGGTGTAACTGCCATAACTGTACACAGCATGTGACCAGCAGTAAAAATTTGACTTACGATGCAGTTTACTACATAAAATGAAATGTGTTTGAACAGGTTCCATACAAACCAGTCCTCCACAATAGTTGCTGCAAGGCTGAGAAAGCCTGGAACAGCTGCACTAACCTGCGCATGTCACTAGAGAACAGTGACATGCAGAAGTTAGTGCAGCTATTCTAACACCACCCTTAATGGGGCTACAGGCATCACAGGTTTACCAGTGCTTTCCTGTCACCCCAATGCTTTGGAAGGGGTTAAAGAACACCCCCTCCGAGTCCACAGATCTTTCTCATCTTGTGGTGCTTACCCTTGAATTTCCATCAGTTGAGTCTTAGACAAATTGTTAAAACTGTCATTCACACTCATCATCACCACCATTCTCTCATTCACCTCAGGCGTATCAAAATTCATGATAACTTCTGAAAATGCAACTCGTTTCGCTTCTTTGTCTGTGGCTTGATTTCTGTGTGAAATTAAGTCTGCTCTCTTAGTATGAGCTCTGCTCTTAATGAGTGCGATGACTACTGGGGGCTGTAGTGCTCTAATAAGTTTGTCCAATAAAGCGGCATGTTGCACCAGAGTGCCATACGCTCCGAGGTAGCCCCTCCTTTTCCAACGTGCTGGCCCTGCGTGTACCGTCGACATAACATAGGCGGAGTCGCTGTACACCATTACTTCCTGGTCTGTGTTTTTCTCGAGCGCGACAATCAGCACCACTAATTCTGCAGCCTGTGCTGAAAAGTGATGCTAGTCCTGCACTTATCAATACTTCAAACTACCCATTGGCCCAGTGCTGTACCACAGATGCACCTGTATGTCTTTGCTCATCATTTTGATTGATTTTTGAAGAACCGTCAATAAAGAGAATTTCCCCAGCTGCCAAAGTATTTTCTTTCACCTTTGAGATCTCATCATAAAATTCCTCATAATTCGAGCAATCATGTACATGCTCATCTTCTGCCAGTGGTTCTGCTACAAACATGGCAGTGTTCACTATTCTACATCTGACTATTTAAATCGCTGGATTCGAAATGACCAGCTCATAGGCAGAAGCCCTTTGAGACATCAAATACTCTTAGGTTTTTCCAAAGTAGCAAACAAGGCATGTTCACTAAATAACGTCATGGAACACCCCATCACTATGCTGGCAGCATCCTTGATGGAGAACACAGCGGCTGCCCGAGATTGTTCACAAAGGAAGTGACCCCTAATTAATGGGTCCAGAATCCTACTGTAATATGCTAAAGGCTTGTACCCCAAAGTAGTTCTCTGTGTGAGTACTACTTTCATAACTGTACCATGTGTGCATGAAAATAAGAAGAAATCCTAAGCATAATTGGGAATTCCGGAAGACTGGAGCTGTACAAATTGCTTTTTTCAATTCATCAAACCCTTCCTCCATTTCCTCAGTCCAGACATTCTTTCCTAATTTGCCTGTGCTTTTTTCAGAGCTTGTAACAAGGGTCTTATATATGAACTACAATCGAATACCCATGCTCTGAGATAACTACATAGCCCCAAAGGTCTTTGCATATGCTTTATCGTGTGTGGCTTTGCTGTCTTCAAAATTGCCTCTGCCCTTTCAGGAGTAACTTTCTTTCCTTCATGCAAAATTAGCTGACCTATATATAACACCTCTTCTCGGAAATACTGCAATATCTCCTTGTCCACTTTATATCCTTTTTGTGCTAGAATAATCATTAGCTGAGCTGAATCTCGTCTGCACTCTTCCGCTGAGGTGCTGCAGACTAATATGTCATAAGCATATTGCAGCACAACACTTTGTAAATCAATATTGCTTAAGTCCATCTGCAGGACTCTATTGAAAATCGATGGGGACTCACAGTACCCCTGGGGTAATAATAATAATTTAGCATTTATATAGCGCTACAAACCCTTAGGTATCTGAGCGCTGCTTATTATTACCCACGGTGTGTGGTGCTCATTTATCGACCTCGGAAGGATGAAAGGCTGAGTTTGGCCCTCCGGGATTCGAAACTGCGTCATCAGGCTCTACACAGATGTCAAAGCGAGCGCTCTACTCGCTGTGCTACCGGACCGGCATCTTGTGCTTTTTAACTTAGTCTGTTTGAACGTAAATGACGTCACATCTTGAGAATCCTTATAACAGGATTGAGAAAAACGCATTTTTCAAGTCAATCACAGTGAAATATTGTGCCTCTACAGGAATACTACATAAGATCGTCGCTGGATCTGGAACCAGAGGAAACTCAGCCTCTACAATCTGATTAATTGGGTGCATATCTTGAATTAAATGCCACAAGCCCCCTTTATATTTCTTAATCGGATAAACTGGAGTATGGCATGGTGACTCTGACATCACTAAGATGCCTTGATCCCTCAAGGCGTATATTGGGCCTCATTACAAATCACCCGGTATGGAACCAATGGTGGAGGTCTGACCTGGCGGGTTTAACATCGCCCGACTGCAGGCGGACGAGGAATCACCGGCAGCATTATGAGATGCTGCCGGTGTTTCCATGATCCCCATTCCCATCGAGTCCCATAGGACTCGATGGGAATGGGGATTAACACCATTCCGCCTCCGTGATTCCTGGAAAACCGGGGTTGTAATGCCCCGGTAATTCCGGGAATCACGGAGGCGGAATGGTAATACGGGTCCGGCGGTAACCAGGTGGTTTTACCGCTGCGGTTACCGCTGGACTTGTAATGAGGCCCATTGTCTTAAAAATACCCTTGTCTGCCTCTCGAGACATGGGATACTGTCATGCTCGAGGCAAAATTGCTCCTGGCTTCAGTTTAATCTTAACTTCTCCAACCCCTTTCAATAGGCCTACGTCAGAAGGGCCTGGTGTCCATAATGAAACTGGCACTTTTGCCATGTCTTTATCAAAAAATTCAGGACACTTGCATGTTAACATCATTTTCTGGGGAACCTCACGTCTTATTGCTCTCACCCAATAAGTGAAACTCATTTGAAATACTACTTCGTCATCTGACGGGTGGTCCCTAAACATATCCTCATCAGTGAGGTCAATCTGTAACCTTCTCCAATGGCAATCACTGTGCTCCCTCGTCTGCCTTTATTATCAACTCTGTCAAGCATAGTTAATTCTCCTCGCACTATAGCTGCTTGTAACTCTAAGGGAAAGATTGTCCCCCCTCTTCATCCATAGGTATCCTTGGCCTTAATAAAACCTCATCAGGTATTCTCACAGTCTTACCCAAGTAACCATGTTAACAAAATGCATACCCCACGGTATTCCTCGTATGGCCATTTGCCCTGTAAATGCCTGGATAAATTAATTTACGTTTAAATAATGCATTCCTGGAGTTGAACACACTATGCTTCATTAATAAACAAAATCGTCATGTTTAACTTTGTCATTAAATCTCGACCCAGTATATTAACTGGTGTCTGCCTTGAATACAATAAGGGTACAGACATATCACATTCTCCTTGAGACTGGAAATTTCTCAGTAAAAGGAACTCTACTTGTAGCTCCTGTGAAACCTTGAGCATTCATGGCATTTCCAGATAATGTAAACTGCCCTCCTCAGATACATGAGTGTGTTGCACCCGTATCTCCCAAAAAAAAAAAGATTTGCCTTCTATAGTGACATCAACCCTCGGTTCCTCTTGAGGATTGGGAGTCACAGATAGTACTCAACAGATCAAGTCACCCAGTGAGCTGTCCTATTGTGGTTACATGCTTATTCCCGTACCCGTGAAAGGGATCCCTCCCTTGACGGTGACACCCCCTATCCTAGGAGTCATGAACCGTCCCGTGCTTGGGCCCTGCTGTATCTGCATGGGTGCGTGCTATGATTGTCCTTGTGGCAGATTCAATGGTGTCTGCTGTGTTTGCAAAGTTTGTTGCATTCTCTGCGCTTGTGCTTGTTGCACTGTCTGATTCTGGACTCTACTCTCTCTACTTTGTTGACTATATGCAGGCAGATGAGTGGTCCCCCCTCTTCAGAACTGGCCATTTTGCACAAACCCTTGACTTCCACACATGCGCGCTATGTGCCCTGTCATTCGACATGACCAACATACAGGAGGGAATCTCTTAATTTGCCCTTCCTGCATGGCCTATCATTCTGCGTATCCCGAAATCCACCTCGATTATTCTGGAAATTTCCAAGATTATTCTAGAAGCCTCCTTGATTATTCTAGAAGCCTCCTTGATTATTCTGGAAGCCTCCTTGATTATTCTGGAAGCCTCCTTGATTATTCTGGAAGCCTCTTCCTCGGAAACCTCCCCTACCTCTTAGTACATATCCATTATTACCTTGATAAAACTGCCTTTGATTATTCACCTGTGGCATTCCTGCTGCTTGCTGCGAAGCCAACCCTTCTCCATTAGTCAACATTGCCCCTTCTATGGTGTATTTTGACAATTTCTTTTGCTTCTTCACATTTCCTAACATCATCTTTCTTTCGATTTTTTTCCTGTAGCAGTCTTCAGTAATGCGCACTGGTTGGCTGTATTTCTGACCAGGGTTTTGCCTCCATACCCACCAGTTTCCTGAGCTGTTTCTGCACTAGATCTGGCAGCCCTTGACATAATATGTGGTACAATACAGGTATAGATTTCCCCCACGGTTCCCCCGTTTCCAAAGACCACTGCTCTTGAAAATTCCAAATGTAAACAAGAGGATCCCTCCCTTTCTGCATTTTCTGTGCCATTATAGCTCCCACATCTGACATATCTGGATATGGCACTCTAAGCGCTTTCCAGGCTGCTGCTCTACAGTTATTAAATGGCGCTCCATCATGAGCAGTGTTCTGCGCAGTAACACTCGACTATCCTGCTCTGAACCAAATGTCGTCCGCTCTCTCCCCAAGAATAGTGGCTAGAACACCTTTAATGTCTCCTATAGCTAACGTGTTTCCTGCTGTCATTGTTTCTAACTCATGTATCCATTTCCCAGCACTGGAAGTTAAACTTGGAAGTTTACACCTTAAATTATCCTAATCCATTTGTGGTCATGGTATATACTGCGGGTCTGGCCCCTCCTTTCTCTAGTAAATGAAACTGTGAGATCCTAAACTCACATTCATCACCCATCGTCTGTCTGTTCATAGCAGGAACAATGGTTCTGCACCGCTTTCTTCCTAGTAGCAACCTTAGCCTGCATAAATAAGGTAGTGAATCCCCACTCTCACTATGGGATCGCCCTCTGGGTAGATCTAGCCGCGCCAGAGATTCTCACACCTGAGACTTGGGTAGGTCTAGATCTGACCATCTCACTTTTGTATCCATTGCAGCACATCCTTCAGGACCACATGTGTTATCTCCCTCGTCCTCATGGAAGGCTTCTCTGTCCTCATCTGACATATCCTGTCCCCAACTTGTATGACTTCCCTCTTTTTTGTCTCTATTCAGAGTTAGCCTGTCCAGAGACAACTCTTTACATTCGAAATTGTATAAACTTCCCTCCTTGCCGTGTAACTGCGTGCTTTCGAGTCAATCGTTTTTACCCTTTCCTTTCGGTTCTTTCTTAGTCCTCATATCATGACAGACCTTATTGATTGCGTCCCCAATGATTCTTGTATCAAATTCATCCTCTAGATTTGCTTGAGATGGACCTGGCATTGGCTCATGTGTTGGGAAGAATTCTTCTATATCTTCCCAAGCTACTACGGGATTAGGCTCCATTAATTCTTTCTCTATGCGATCAAGGTCGCGTACCCTCTGTCTTCTCTTGTGTTCTATTTCTTCGTCAAGTTCTCTTCGTTTCCTTGCCTCTTCTCTTACCCTTTCCTCTTCCGGTCTTTTCACCTCTCTTCTCTCATTTGCCCAATGTATCTCTTTGTCTCTTTGTCTTTGTATTCTTTTATCTCTTAATTTCTGCTCTTCCTCTCTCTTTCTTTCTAGCTTGTCTCATTCCTCAGTTGCCCTCTCCCTATTGTCATACTTTCTTTGCTCCTCTGCCCGTTTCTGCTCTTTTAGCTCCTCATCTTGTTACAGCTGTTCTCGTCTTTGTCTATCCTTTCTTTTAGCTTCATCTCCTTTCAATTGTTCCTCTCATTCTCTATCTTTTTTGTCTTGTTTGTCTTGATCTTCCCTTTGCCTTACTTCCTCAATGCTATTTTTGTCAAGTTTGAGCAAAATCTGACTGCCCATCCATTCGTACTTTATGAGCGCTACCTCATCAGTCTTATCTTTCTCTCCTTTCCATCTCTTTATTTCTCTATGTCTGCAGACATACCTGGTCTATCACTTCTCGCCTTGTCCCTTCTCTCTTTGTGCGTGGGACTTTAGCAATCACATCCCTTTCTTGAGTCTTTTCTGGACTTTTGTTGTTGCATTGCCCAGGCAACTCATATGCCTGATTGCTGTACCCCATTGCTGCCTAAAGCTCTCTCAATGGGTATACTCCGTCATACTTTGTACTATTGCCATTTACTTCAGGCACGGCAGGGGGAGCAGAAGGCTCCTCACCTCCCTCTTTGCAATGATTAAGCATCAAGTCTTCAGGAGGTGGCTCTTCCTTATCCTCCTGGTACATTTTTTAGAGCTCTAAGCTCGCTAGCCTCTTTTCTAACTTTTTTCCCCATGTATGTTGCATGCAAGTATGTCTTCATGTGTTGCAAAACTACTTTTGATAGTGATCCCCCTTGTGTCCATGGCATGAACATCTTATCTGCCATGCCCTTAACCCATTCTGCACTGTACTGTTTAAGCTTGGATGCATGTTTTGGCAACTGCTTGCATAAATGTATAAGCAGAGTAATATCCTCCATCTTGACGCGTCACATTTGATTGTCAATACTCACCGTTGTTTTACATTTTATAAATATGTTTCAGAAAAATAACACAATATGAGCATGCACCAACTGTTGCAGCTCCAAACCTTGTATATCACGTTCTATTTCGATATACTCATTCACTTAAACATCAACAATTCAACTACAGAATTAAATAATACATTTTTAAATCGCTGTCCTTTCTTTTTCACATCTCTTAAATTTTCACCATTTCTTCACCACTTATACAACACATAAAACAAACAGACAAACTGTCAGACTTGGCTGACCTACATATATCTCAGTCTACGCTCCTCATGACTATTCCTTTATTTATGCTCTTTGTGACTACCCGGTCCCCTTAAAATACTCTTACGTAGTTTGAGTCATTCCCTTTAGAGTTTAGACAATATTTAAATGTGTCCGTGGTCTACGCCATCCACTATTGGGAATCTGGATACGACTCCTTCTGGAGACATGCTATGACACTGGAGGAAAACATGCTATGACACTGGAGTCTGGGCTTAATCTAACAGTGAAGCTTTCTCAATTTCTCAATTGCTTGACGCTCCTCGTCTCAAGTCAATTTACTTAATAACTCGATGCTCATCGTCTCAATCTATTCACCTATTAACTTGACATTCGTCATCTCAAGTTATTTATGCCAACCATCTTCCGTTACTTAGTTCCCCTTACCACTCTCTTCACTCACTAACCATCTGTATTTTGCCACCTCACTCAGTTCTATTCACCATTCGGGTTTTCGACTTCCGACTCTCGGGATCGTCGCCTCCTCAACCAGCCGCTTCAGCCTTCCGTCCGCTCAGCTTCCTGTAAAATCGGGAGGGTATTCTGTAGAAACCGAGGGACCCGTCCCACCTGCCCTTGCAAGATTCTTTAAGCTAATTTCCGCTATCTACAAGGAGCTTGATGTCCTTTCAGCTAAATGGCGGAGGACGTCCGATATTACCGGGACCCCAAAGCTTACTAGGTTGATGGTTCTTTAACCATTATCTCTCTGCCACTACGTGAACCAGGATTATCGACGCAGCCCTTTAAGAGGAGGTAGCAATACTTTGAGATGGATGGGGATGCAGAAGATACTCAAACACCAATAATCAGACTAACTCAGGAAGTTGGCAAGACAAAACTGTTTCATTTGCAATTGTCTAAAACAGGGCGTGGCACTGTATGATTTCAACGCATTTCATAAAAACATTACTTTTATAACAAAACCTCATCATTGCTGATGTCAATCTTCGTGGCAAACTACAAAAACCTATTGGAATATGTGATTGGGTCTACGAGAACATCTAGGTATACGTTCCATACTTGTCTAAGTGAGTGATAGGGTCTTGAACATCAGGTAGTGCAACTAAACCCACCCCCCAAACAGGTCACTATGAACGTCATCAGATACACAACGTCACCTTGGTTACACAAACTATAGGGATCTTTACTATGTGGCCCTCTATAATTGGATGGCACCCTTACATCCATCGTACAGGGTGGTCTCCAGGTGCTGGTGGGTTGGTCTTGACCATAGCTTCCCACCAATTAGCATCTCATCTATCATCACCTCTGTTCCTTGCTCTGGAGAATACGAGGGATTGTAGCATGCTCTGGCTGCTGGTGTAGGTGTGGTTCATCACGATTACCCATTTTCAGCCATCCACGTGACTGGAGACCATGATTTTGAGCTCTGGTGTATTTAAAATACTATTTAATGAACCTCCGACATCTTCATTGTTTACATGCCCGTCTTCTGAACAGGAATTTGTTCTTTCACACATTTGTAGCTAATGTCTGATCATGTCAGCCTAGCACGGCCTTGGCTTCTTGGTGCTGGTCCAGCCTCGCCCTTCTTGATTCACCTCTGTAATTGAATTGCTTTTCAGCTGCGACACACTGGAAAAGCCTTCCTTTTTCTGGTCCAGCTCTGCTAAAATGCGTGGTGGAATCATCCGTAGTTCACTCAATCATATATATATATTGGCACATGCCGCAATCTATTCACTACATAGCTAGCCTCAAGAATACTTTGTCTGCTTGCATTTCTTTGCGTCTGTACACATGTAAAATAACTTGATATCTTCATCTTTTCTGTAGCATAAACATCTTCATTTCAATCCGGAAATGATGCTTATCTTTTATACTTTCTTGATGCCTATAGAATATCTATATCCTCTTGTCTCTGCATCTCTTCTGGGTGAGTCAGTCATGCTTCGTATGACGTCTCCAATCTGCTCTTTTGCTCACTGTTCACACTTTTTCTGGTATCTCATTCAAATGGCCATCATACTGTTGTGTATGCTGGTATGGTTTTCGCAATAGGAACCTTGCTTCCAGGATTCTCCTTGGTATAGGTTCTTCAATGGCAGTGCACATATTTCACATTCTGGTTCCCAACATATAGGCAATATGGGAGCGATGCTTGAGGTGGGGTTACTTGGCTCCTTCTCTACAGCAGGGTTGCAGATACAGACCCTTAAGTGCGGGGGAGCACGGAGGCAGTGCAAGGGCAACTGGACATGAAGGAGTCTGGGCCTCAGTTTAGAGGGTGACCATGTGACCAGTGTGTGGAGCAGTCAGGTGCATCAGCAAGGGAGAGGAAGAGAGAAAGCTAAAGCGAAAAGAAAGGTCTTGAGTTCCTTACAGCACCGGAGCTGGTTCTGTTCAAGTTTGAGAGAGGCAGGGAGGCTGTTCCAGAGGGAGGCCCCAGCTGAGGAGATAGATCTGTCCCAACTCTCTGCCTGGAGAAGTGTCTGACCCTCAGAGAGTTGGAGGTAGACTAGCGGAGAGCTCTAGAAGGAAGATGTTTTGAAAGAGAAAGTTGGAGGCAGAGCGGTCCCACGCTCCAGAAAGCCCTGCGGATGATGCAGAGAGTCTTGAAGTTGATCCTTGCAGCCATGGGGAGCCAGTGAAGAGATTTCAGAGCTGGAGAGATACGATCCTCAGGCTTGAGGCTGAGAACAATTCTAGCAGTTCAGTTCTGGATAAATTGTAATGGTCGAAGAGTAGAGGCAGGAACATATAGAAAGGGGCTATTGCAATAGTCCAGGCTAGAGAGGACCAGAGCTCTGGAGAGAGTGAGCTTCTGCAGGAAAGTGAGAAATGAACGAATACCTCTGAGGAGGTGAAGCTGATAGTTTGACTTCTTAGAGACGTCAGAGATGTGAGAAGAGAAGCAAATGGTGGAGTTGAAGATGACATCAAGGTTCTTAGCTTTACAGAAAGGAGCGGGAAGAGGGCCCAGAGTGGGCAGCCAAAGAGAGGAAAGGAGGGGGCGGGTGTCCCAATGAGGAGGATCTCAGCCTTACTGGCATTATTAAGGCAGAGATCATTGGCGGCACACCTTTCCTGAATTGCAGCCAGACAGTCTGATATGAGGAAAGAAGCAGAGGTGGCTGAGGGATGCCTGAAAGAGAGCTGGGTGTCATCTGCATAACATTGAAAATTGGAGCAGAAAGTAGCGATGCAGTAAGCAAGAGGTTGCCACGTACTGGATTAAGAGCCAGGGAGAGAGGTTAGACCACTGGGGAACACAACAAGCAGAGAGAGAGATAGAAGAGAGGAAAGACCCCAGTTGGACCTGAGAGGGTCGGTTGGTGCAAAAGGACGTCAACCAGGCCATGGCCTGATCAGTAATACCAAGGTTGTTGCGGAGGCGATTGAGCAGAATGAGGACAGAAGGGAGATTGGAGTCAAGATTGGAGAGCAAGTATTCAAAGGTGTTGAAGAGAGCAGTTTCTGTGCTTCTGGCAGCTCTGAAGCCAGACTGGTGGACATGGAGGCAACCAACAGATTCAGTATGTAGATTAAGCTGGGCGATGGCCAGCTTTTCCAAGAGTTTGCCAAGGAAAGGAGTGATGGAGATCGTGTGATAGTTAGCTGGAGAGGAAGGATCAGCTGAGGGCTTCTTTAGAAGGGGGTTAACAAAAGAGTGTTTAAAGGGGGGGGAGTTCCAATGGCAAAGGCGTAATTGCAGAAATTGGCCAAGGCTGGAGCAAGGGTATCGATGTGGTCCTTGATGATTCTGGATGAGCAGGGGAGAACCTGTTTTGATGAGACTTTCATAGAGCGGACCTGTCTAGAAACATTGTCAGGGGTGAACCGGGGAAAGGAGGAATAGGGAGGAGGAGAGACAGCCTCAGACAGGCCAGGAGCGGTAGAGGAGGTAGAGGAAGAGAGGGTGGACAAGATGTCCTCAGTTTTAGTAGTGAAATGAGAGGCCAAGGCCGTGCAGAGGTCCTGAGAGGGAAAAGGACAGATAGAGAATGCAGCAGGATTGGCCAGCGCCTGGCAAATTTTGAAAAGTTCGGCCGAGTTGTTTGATATGATATGATATGATATGGCATTTATAACGCACCTATACACAAGTGTTTCAAGATGCGACGATGCAAGGGGGGAAGGGGGCCAGGTGTCATCCAGCTCGTGCAAGTGCATGGGAAGGGGGGAAAGGAAGAGTGCAAGGGGGGAAAGGGAGGGGGGAAAGTGCAGTACATGGGAAGTGGAATAAATAAGATAAATAAAATACATAAAAAACAGGCAAGTGCAAGGAAGTGCAGACAAAGTGCTGGGAAGGGGACTGAAGGGATACAGAAAACAGTCTCCAAGTGCAGAGGTTGCCAGGGAGGCAGTGCAGGTGGGCAGTTGACAGGGCCTGGGCCAGAGATCAGAACGGTGGCCAGGTAACCAGTGCAATTTCAGTCATGAGTTCAGCAAGGGAGGGGAGGAGAGAAAGCAGAAGCAAAGAGGAAGGTTTTGAGGTGTTTCCGGAACCGGGGGTGGTTCTCCTCGAGTTTCAGGGAGGCAGGAAGGCTTTTCCAGAGAGGCCCCTGACGAAGAGAGTGATCTGCCACCAACTCGTTGCTTGGAGAAGCGACTGGCCCTGAGGGAGTTGGAGGCAGGTGAGCGAAGAGCTCGAGAAGGAAGGTATTTAGGAAGAGAGAGTTGAAGGTATTTCGGCCCCAGACCCCTGAAGGCCTTGTGTACAATGCAGAGGGTTTTGAATTTAATCCTCGCAGCCACTGGGAGCCAGTGCTGAGATTTCAGCCCTGGAGAGATACAATCCCTGGGCTTGAGGCCAAGGACAAGTCTCGCAATACTTGTTCTGGATAAGTTGCAGAGGGCGGATAGTGGAGGCAGGAAGATTTAGATAGAGGCTGTTACAGTAGTCCAGCTTGGAAAGGACCAGGGCTCTGGAGACAGTGAGCTTCTGGGGGAAGGATAGGAAAGGAAGAATACCTCTAAGGAGGTGCAGCTGGTAGTGTGACCTCTTAGAGACATCAGAGATGTGAAGGGAGGAGGAGAGTGCAGAGTCGAAGGTGACCCCAAGGTTTTTTGCCTTGCAGGTGGGAGTGGGAGGAGGGCCAAGAGAGGCCGGCCAGAGAGCTGCAGGGAAGGAGGGAGAGGGGGTGCCGATGAATAGAATTTCAGTTTTAGTGGTATTAAGGCAGAGGTCGTTGGCCGCACACCAATCCTGGATGCCAGACAGACAGTCAGAGATGAGGGAAGGAGAGGAGGAGGAGGAGGATGCCGAGGGTAGCCTGTAAATGAGCTGTGTGTCATCCGCATAGCACTGAAAGTTGGGACAGAGAGTGGAGATGCGGTGGGCAAGGAGTGCCAGGTATTGGTTGAACAGCCAGGGAGAGAGGTTGGATCCCTGGGGGACACCACAGGTACAGAAAAAGATGTCGGAGAGGAAGGACCCAAGTTGGACCTGGGAGGGTCGGTGGGAGAGGAAAGCAGTCAGCCATGCCAGAGCCAGACCACTGATACCCAGGTTGTCACGGAGACGGTTGAGCAGGATGGCATGATTGACAGTGTCGAAGGCAGAAGAGAGATCAAGCAGGATAAGAACGCAAGGGGTGTTAGAGTCGAGGTGGAGAGCATGTCTTCACGGATGTTCAGGAGAGCAGTTTCCGTGCTTCTGGCAGGTCTGAAGCCAAACTGATGGTCATGAAGACAACCAACAGATTCAGTGTGGAGATTGAGTTGGGAGATGGCCAGTTTCTCCAGGAGCTTCTCCAGGAAGGGAGTTATGGAGATTGGGCGATAGTTAGCCGGGCAGGAGGGGTTGGCAGAGGGTTTCTTAAGAAGAGGGTGCACAAGGGAGTGCTTCAGGGAGGAAGGGAAGACTCCAGTGGTGAAGGAGTGTTTGCAGAAATCCGCCAGGGCAGGAGCTAGGGAGTCGATGTGATCCTTGATAGTTTTGGAGGAACAGGGGTGAACCTGTTTCGACAAGCCTTTCATAGATCGGACTTGTCTACAAACCTCGTCTGGAGAGAAAAGGGGAAAGGTAGAGAAGGAGGGAGGAGGGGTGGCAGCAGAAGAGCCAGAGGAAGAGCAGGGATTAGTGGGAGGGGGGTGAGAGGAGGAGAGTGAGGACAGGATGGCGCAGAGATGTGAGCTTCGATGCAGGCTCTCTTCTTAGAGAGGACAGAGAGTTTGGACTGACTTTGGAACAGGCGCAGGCCAGTTTTTCAGGGAGTGTGCCTGATGCCCTCCACTTGCTCTCTGCCACCCTAAACTTGCGTTTAAGGGCGGCACAAATCTTACCAAGAGTTGTACTTGGATTTGGGCTTCAAGCAGACACTCATGACATGGGCAAGGGCATCCAGAGTGTTAGAGATAGAAACATGAATGTTAGAGAGAACTGTGTCAGGGTTGAGTCAGCCAAAGGTGCCGGAGAAGGAGAGAAATTAGCGGCAAAAGCCTCAAATGACACACGCTTCATGGGTACAATGACCGAGAAGGTAGGTGGCAGTGCTGGAGTTAGCTTGACCTGAAGGGAAGAGAGAGAGAGCTGGGAAAAAAGGAGAAAGTGATCACTCCAAGAGAGAGGAGTGGTGAGAACGTTGGAGAAGGGGAGGTCTGAGGAGATCAAAACATCCAGAGTTTGCCCTGTAGAGTGAGACGGGCCAGAGGGAAGAGTAGAGAGAGAGAGAAGTGCAGAGGCTGCAAAAGAGTCCTGAAGAAGGGCTGGTAGCATCCAGGCAGATGTTCAAGTCGCAGAGGAGGAGAAGTTGAGAGGTAGAGGCAAGGGGCGAGGAGGAGAGGCCATATCATATCACCTCTCCAACATTGCATCAATTGTGGTGGAAGGACATTGGCCTACAGAGTGCACATGTAGTCAGCCACAGTGTGTGCAGTATCATTCATCAAGTGTTTGTCTATGCTCTGACATCACCTATGCAGTTGACACTATGGTGATGGCGCTATGCCATGTACCGTCCTATGACTATACTGGAAATGGCTTTGAGAGGGGCCTTGCTTGGTGTCACTAATTGTGTGTCTGCTTACTTGAATGCCAGGATGTCCTGTGGAGTCACCTGAGGTCAGTCTGTGGACTGCAGCAAGTCAGTCATGGGCCATGGCCTATTCATTGTTTTCTAGATGATGCGTTATGGGACTTGTATTTTGCTCACATTCGTTTTCATTCGATTCTCCAAGGGTGTCACTGTGCTATGTCATTATTAGATTGACTAGTACTACTACCTACCCACAATACAGGTACGCTATCCTCTGTGTGTGTTTATGTATGCAGGAAGGGTGCTATGCCTCAGTATCATAGCATCATGTGTAGCACTGGGGAATGTAACTGTTTCCTGTTCCGGTATGCCTGCTCCACTACCTGGTGGGCCACTAATGCCACATGTCTGAAATCCAGTGCTGCTATGGTGTCGGGGAACCAGGCAGGTACGTAGAAACATGCTTTGGCTGCGCTCAATTGTGCCTGGGTGGTGGGCATGGAGATGTGCTGATAGGTATGCCTCATGAGCGCATCCACGACTTGCTCCAACACCTTTGAGAATGTTGGCTGAAACATCCCATGCAGCATCCCAACAGTATGCTCAAATCTGCAGGTGGAACAGAAGTGTAGGACAGGCACAAGGTTTACCGGGAGGATGGCAGTTCTGATAGCAATGGTACTCTGGATATCAGCATCGATCAGGGTCAGCAGATCTGTGATGGTGTGCCGGTCCATGCTTTATTTTTGGTTTTTACAACATAGCAACTCAATTAAACTCAATGCACAGGTTACAACCCCCCACCCCCATGACTCCGTCCCCCCTCCCTCCATCCCCCGGCACTTCCTCCCATTCGCGTGGTTGTCTTTTCTATCCGGGAGCTGCTTAGTTCTTTTTTCCTCCTGCCATAAATGTGAAGATTTGGTGTCTTTAAGGTGTGGGATTTGGGGACAGGCTGAGTCAGCGGTTGATATCAGATATGCAATATATGGGGCCCAGATGTCTGGTGGTCTCGCATGCAGTGGCATGGTCTTTATAAAGTTTGTCTCCACATCCTGACTGTAGGTAACGTCTTTGAGCCAGTCTTGGGAGTTCGGAGGTGGCCCTCTACCCTAGTGTATTGCAATTCATCTTCTTGCTAGGACTAGTAGTGGATCTGTCCGTTTACGGCTGAGGGGCAGGAGGTGTTTAGTTAGACCCAGAAGTGCCAGAACCGGGTCCATCTCCAGTCGGGTTTCAATGATTGCAGATATTTTCTCCAGCACAAGTTCCCAGAAAAGCGCTATGTTGGGGCACGTCCATGCCAGATGGAGGAAGTCTGCTTCTGGGGCTTTACATCTGTTGCATATTGCTGGGGTCGCTGACCGTTGTCTGTGAGGTTTCGCCAGTGTACAGTATATTTGGTGAATAAAATTGAAGTGAATTTGTTTATAC
Organism: Ambystoma mexicanum; assembly: GCF_040938575.1. NCBI lineage: Eukaryota > Metazoa > Chordata > Amphibia > Caudata > Ambystomatidae > Ambystoma > Ambystoma mexicanum. The sequence goes on from NC_090935.1 coordinate 399,088,942, forward strand.
CGTGTATTCAATGATACTTTTTGTGTTTGATGGGCGATATACGACCAGTCCTCATCTGTTTTTGTGGTTTGTAGGGTTCTTTCCCATCTCTTATTTGGTGTTTGGGGGGTAGGCGCTGTGTCGTTCAGTAGTGACTTGTAGATTTCTGAGACTAGCCTTCCATTACCTTGAAATTGGATTACTCCGTGGAGAAGTTGCAATGTCGGGGGTTGCTGAGGAAACGTGGGCAGAGTATTTTGTAGTGTGTGGCGGAGTCTAAAGTATGTGAATAGGTCCAGTGCGTTGCTGCCTCCCCTCCCTCTGGCTTGTTGTGGGGTAATAAAGGTGCCTTCGATAAAGAGATCTTTGAGTGTTTTTATTTGCAGTTTGTCTGTCCAGTTCAGGTATGTTCTCTCTGTGGTTAGAGGTAGCCCTGATATGAATCTCACTGGAATTAATGTTGTTACCTTGTTTGGACGTTGCACTTTATTGCAATCGTTTTCCAGATATAGTGCGTGACCTGGACTATGTGTATTGTGGGGTACCTGGAGATTACCCACAATTAGTGTTCTGAGGAGAAAGGGCGTCGCCAGTGCCCGTTCGATTTGGACATGGGGTCTAACAAAGTCTGTAGCGCACCAGTGCCCTAGGAATTGGGCTTGTGTGGCCCAGTAGTATCGTTCCGGATCGGGTAATGCTAGGCCGCCCCTTCTCACAGATTGTACGAGTGTGGAGTAAGCCACTCTTGCCACCTTGCCGGCCCACACCAAGTCAAGTATTACACTCCGGATACGTTTTAGGAATTGCTGTGATAATAGAATAGGGATATTTATGAAGAGGTACAGGAGTTTGGGGAGGATCACCATTTTCACTAGTGAAACACGGCCCCACAGGGTAAGTGGGAGAAGTTTCCATCTATTCACCTTACTGTACAGTGCTCCAATCATTGTTCTGAAGTTGTCCAGCATGACTTCTGCATGGGATCTGGACAGTGAGATACCGAGGTATTTAACTTTCGATGATTGCCAGTTGAATCCAAAGTCGTCATCAATTGTCTTTGTGGCCTCAGTTAGAGGGGATATGATAGACTTGGAGTGGTTGATCTTCAGCCCTGAGAAACTGCCAAACTTGATTATCGTACGCATTATCGGATTTAGGTAATCTACCGGATTGCATACGAAGAGAGCAATATCATCCGCGTAGAGAGAGACCACAAACTTATATGGACCGATTGTTAAGCCTTTTTTTTAGGTAACGGGTTCGGAGGTCTGAGGCCAGGGGTTCCATTACCAGCGCAAATAGAACCGCTGATAATGGGCAGCCTTGTCTAGTTCCTCTTTGTAGTTGTATTGCTTGGGATTTGGTGGTTCCCATGGTGATGATGGAAGATGGGTCTTTGTACAGCAATGCTACAAATCTGAGGAAGTAGGCGCCTAGTCCCATGCGATGCATTACCTCGAATAGGAATGGCCATTCGATCGAATCAAACGTTTTTTCCGTGTCTAACAACGTGGCTATTGCCTGTGTCTCAGGGTCAAGTGCTGCCATTGCTCCAAAAATCCTCCTAATCCCGAAGGAGGTGTTGCATCCGGGTATGAATCCCGCTTGGTCAGCTATAACTAGGCCCGGCATGAGTGGGAGGAGTCTGGTGGTTAGAATTTTGGCAAGTATTTTATTGTCTAGGTTTATCAACGAAATAGGCCTGCATGAGCAGCACTCTTCATGTGGTTTTCCTGTTTTGTGGAGAAGGATCATAGTTGCTTGTCGGTGGGTCTGGGGTAGCGTTCCTGATTCTAACACTTTCTCGTAGACTTGTAGGAGCACTGGGGCCAGGAGGTGTGCGTGTGCCTTATAAAATTTGCCAGTTAGGCCATCTGGTCCGGGGACCTTCGTGTTGGGGAGATTTTTTATGACTGTAAGGATCTATTCCAGGCAGATAGGGACGATGAGTGGTTCTCTCAGCACTTCATCTGTCCACTGTAGTTGAATCTCGTTTAGGTATTGGGTAAGATCCGCCTGGTTTGCAGTGTATTTGGTAGTGTATAACTCTTGGTAGTATGTGCGCAATGTTTCGACAATTTCTTCTTCTGTGTGGACCAGTTCTCCTCGTTGGTTTCTTATCCTTTCCACTAGGGTGGGTTTCCGCTCAGCTGCGATTAAGCTTGCCAGTAGGGCGCCCGGTTTCTGGCCTTCGCCGTATTGTCTGATTTTGTAACCTCGAGACAGGAACTTTATTTCTCTTTCCGCCGTTGCCCTGAATTTGTCAAGTTCCTCTTTTAGAGCGGCCAGGGACCCAGGGTCTTTGGATTGGGTGTATTTTAATTACCAGTCTTTCAATTTGGCTTCGCTGTAGGCTAGTTTCCTGTGGATAAGTTACAGTATGCCCTGTCCCTTCGCTAGGCATACCCCTCTGCCATAGCATTTCATGGTCTCCCAAAGAATACCAGGAGACGTAATTGACGGCTGGTTGATTTCCAGGAAAGTGGTTAACTCAACACGCAATTCATCTGCGAAGACTTGATCTTGTAGGGATCCTGGCTTAAATCTCCATTGCGGTCTGCTTTTCCTGCAAGTAACCGGGTTGTATGTAAGTGTCACGGCGGAGTGATCCAATAGGGTTCTCGGGAGAATCTGGCAAGGGCCCCATTGGAAATGTTTCTGGGATGAAACTAGAAAGTAATCTAAGCGAGAGCCTGTATTCTGTACCCATGAGTGAAAGGTGAATTCTCTGGTGTCCCAGTGTGTGTGCCGCCAGATATCGATCAAATTGTAAGCGGCACAGATTTCTTGAATTTGCCGGCTGGCTTTGGAAGGTGGAGTCCTAGCACCCTGTGATTTATCTTTGTGTGGGTCTAGTGGTGTGTTAAGGTCGCCTCCGGAGATGATTGTGGCCGACCCCACAGACTCGAGGTGGCTCATCACCCAATCAAAGTTGTTAGCGCCATCAGTGTTGGGTCCATAGGAATTGACTAGGGCGACCTCCCTCACCTCCAGTATTCCACATAAGAGGCGTGCTCTACCCTCTGAGTCTTTTTCTACTGAGATGAGTTTGAACTTTATTTTTTTACTTATAAGGGTAGTGACTCCCCTCGCAAATGAGGAGTATGATGAAAAGTACCTATGGCAGCCCCAATCTCTGGCCCAATTGTTCGCAGAGCTGGGAAGGAGATGAGTTTCTTGGATCATGGCTACATCAATCTGGTGTCTTCGGAGGTACTGTATTATTTTCCATGTTTTTGCAGGTTGGTTGCCCCCTTTGATATTCCACGTGGCTAGATTAACCATAGTTCTGTGGTCGTTTCATCTTTCCGGATTTGTTTCTGATTTTGGGTAATGGTGGATGCTTTAGTCTTGCTGACTTTTTGTTTGGCAGAGCTTGATAAGCGGTTTCAATAGCAGACTTCGGAGTGGCCGGAGTCATACCACAGGAGGTGGCGGCCTGGGGTGTTCGGGCTTGGTTGCTGTGCTTTTCTATAACTCTAAAGAATTCCCTTCCCACACACAGGCAACCCCCAACTCGCCCGTGGATATCCCTCCCCTGCGTGGGCAACTCCCAATTGGCCCACGATGAACTCTCCCCGAAGAACAAATAGGTAAACATTGCTGTGCTTGGGGTGCCAGCAGACTTCCAACGGGGAAGGGCTCCTTCAATTCGCAGGATATTGTATCTGTGGTGGTCGTTTTGTGGCTGTGAGTGTGACCAGATTCAGACTTCTGACTCTACTCTGAAGTTGGTCTATGGTGGGTCTCTCCTCATCCGATCTCTGCGTTGTGGTCTCGGATTATTGGAAGCAGGTTTAAAGCCGGCTCGGTCTAGGTAGTCACTGGCTTCCTCGGGAGTGGTGAAAAATTGAACTCTGCCGTCATGTTGGACGCATAGTTTCGCAGGAAAAAGCATTGAGTACTGTATTTGGTTGCCCTGCAGTCAGTGTTTGACAGCTGCGTATGACCGCCTTTGAGCCTGGACGGCTGGGGAGAAATCTGGAAAGAATTGGATGCTGTCTCCCTCGAATTGGAGGTCCCCTTTTTCCCTGGCTGCCTTGAGTATTGAGTCACGGTCTTTGTAATTTAGAAGTTTTGCTATGATTGGGCGCGGGTTTGCTCCTGGGATTGGTCTTGCATTGGGGACCCTATGTGCTCTTTCAACCACAAACAAGTGAGAGAGGATCTCAGTTCTAAATAGATCTCTGCAGATCTTTTCGACATGTTCTTCCATTTTCATCCTGAGTTGGTGTTCTCTGACCCCGATGATCCTAATATTATTTCTTTGCGAGCGTCCTTCTAAATCTTCATTTTTTGCACTCACGACTTTCATCCGAGTTTCGAGTGATGAGACTCTCGAGGCCAGAGAAGTTGCCCCATCTCCTAGACCAGACACCCGCTGCTCGACTGCATCCAGCCCGTCTTCATGTTTGTCTAGGTGATGTTGCAGTCTGTCAACCTTGGAGGATAGTGTGTCCAGTTTGAATCCCAGGCAGCCTATTCCTGATTTCAGGTCTATTAAGATTTCCCTGATATCAATGTTCTGACGTCGTTCCTCTTCTTAGGTGTCGTCTTGTGTGGGTGACCCTGGCCTGCTGTTGGGTTTAGTTGGCTTAGCGGAGGAGCTAGCTTCAAAGTTTAGTTTTCTCTGGGATTTGTCAGTTTTCCCCATGGTCGACTCCGAGATGTTCGCAGTTGGGTCCTGGTTGCTGGGTATTTGAGATGGGGGTGATGAAAGCGATGGTATCCCGGTAATGTGACAACTTCTGGTGTTCCGTGCCTGTGAGGAGAGCAACGTAGGGGTCCCGGTGGGGGGCCACTGTGAGTTTTCTGTTAATCAATGCTTGAGTGAAGCAGGGGGTTTGGGCAGTGCCCACACCTAGGTCGGTGCGGAGATGGACTCCGGGGTCAGTTGGCGTGTGGACAATACAATTTTAGGGTTTCACTGACGAAGGGCACTGCAGGGGGGGTCGCTGCTCCCTCAGTTGGCTTGGACAGCGAACAATGTGTAAAGTATGCGTGGATTGATTCCCTTGAGGTGCAGACTCAGAAGAGGGGCATCCCCCCGGGCTGGTACAGGCCCGTTGTGAACGTGTCCATTCATAAAGGTAATTGGCAGGGGGCTACTCTTTGTCTGTTTAATGTTGTTGCTGCTGCGATTGTTGGCAGGGACAGCTGGTGTGTCGCCATTGGGAATCCTATCAGGTGTTGTACAGCGCTGCTCCCCGGTTCCCCAGCCCCCCACTTCCCTCCGTGATCCCGGGGGGGCAGGGGAAAGGCGCGCAGCTTATGGTCCCTGCGGAGGAGGGCTCAGCGCGGCACCCGGCCGCTTGCAGATCGTTGCACTGCCCCTTGTGTGCATCTCCTCTGTGCCCCAGGAAGGATCCAGCTTTTCCGGCATTTGCTGAGGGAGGACGGCCGTGTTCGACAAGGCGCAATATGGCACCAGCCCTGCAGGGACTGTCATGCGGGCAGGAAGGGGCGTGCACGCTGCTAGCGTATGCCCAGAGCACACCGGCCGAAGGAGCGGGCGTGCCCCACCGGCCCCGCGCCTGAGCCGCTTTGCTCCTACCTCTCTGCCCCGGAGGGCCTGTCTGTAGGCAGCAGCATGGCTCCGGCACCCCATGCCCGGTCAACTGTTGGGGTATGTCGCAGCGAATGGCGTGCTCTCTCCCTCCTCCTCTCAGGCACCCCAGCCGACCTCCCTTCTTCGCGTCGGCATGGGCCAGGTGTTCTAGTGGGTTCTCCCTCGGCGGTGAGCAGGTCTCCCGCGGCCCGGCAGCTTACACCTCGCGGGTCCCTGCTCCTGCAGTCACCCGCAGCGCCGCCAGTAAGGACCTCCCTCGCAGGGGATCCTGCAATATGCGGGCAGGCAGGCCTCAGTCAGCGGCCCTCTCGGACAGCTGGTTTGGTGGAGATCGCACCAACAGCAGCAGTACTGGGTTCAGTCTGATTGGCAGCACATCCCACAGCTTCCCAGCAGCAGGAATGGTGTTTATGTCCACCACAGACATGTAGATTACTCAGGATTCAGAAGGAGCTGCACAGAGCTCTCTTAGGGAGCCGCCATCTTGGTCGGCCCTCTAGCGCCCCCTTGTCTCCTGCGCCTTTGTGGTGCCTATCTCCATCCCTGCGGGGGCCTTGCATGCTGATGTAGCTCAATGAATAGCAGCAGGTTGTGGATCCCATAGTCGATGTCAGGTTGTGGCTGCATGTTGCTTGAATGTGTGTTGGGGGAAGGAAGGGGCCTTATGTAATCTTCCTGAGTTGATTGGGTGCACCTTTGACTTGATTTCCATTACCTGTATGCATTTGCCACCACCTTTTAGCTGGAGGTAACTACACTGTGTTTTTGACTGAATTACCACTGATTTTTGGTGGTAATTCAGATTTATTTCCACTTGTAATACGATACGGTGGAAATACCATTTCTGTTTCTGGCAGTAATTCTGCCATTGGACTTAGCCCTGGTGCTAATTCTGCCAGTTCTCAGCAGTAATTCCACTGGTGGTAATTCCGTCAGTGGTAATTCCACCAGTGGAATTAGCACCCATTTTGTGGAATGCTTGATTTGGTGGAGTGGTAAAAGTGGTGGTAATTCCATTACCAACACTTTATCCACTTACCGCCGAACTCATGAGGGTTAATGTCATCCTGAAACTGAATTCACAAATGTAAGAAATTCTTTCAATATATCCAATATCTGCCACCCTAGATGACTAATGTTCTTTACCTTTAATTTCATGCAACTCATACAGTCGGTTTAGAAAAACACTATTGAACATTTCAACAAACAGGCAACACCATAGCATAGTCACAGAGACTTAATGGGTGATATTTGATGTCTAAGAACTTAATTGTATGCTGATAGAGGGACGCTTCTACTGGCAAACCACATAGGCCCATGTTGCAACATAACAATCAATATTCTTTGAAACTCTTTGTTTTGGTACCCTGGTGATGCTCTTCTTGACATTCGCTTTCTACACTCCTACTGCAGGGTTGCCCTTTGCTCTTGAAAGCTCTCCCATTCCTCAATAACCACCAACTCCTCCGCTGCAGTAGCGAAAATGTGGCTAGCCATTGCTCATCTGCGTGTCCACTCCTTAATGCTGTGAACAATGGCAAGGCAGTCTGGGGGCTTTCATATACATGGCTGGACGTCCCAGTCCCAGGCTTTCCTTTCCCCATTGTAAGGGGTCCATAATGAGAGACGGACACCAACTGGTAGTGTTTTCAACATCAGACATCTTAATTAAAAGAAAAGGGTTGGATAAAGGCCACTCTGTCCCTATCCGAAAAAGTTTTACTACCTAGGAAACTAAAACTAAAGATCAGTCTGTGTCAAGTTGTCAAACTTAGGTAAACTGTACTTGTGTAAGGAAAAGTGTCTCTGATCTAGCCAAAAAAAAGTCCAAATGTAAAGCAAATAGATAAATCCAATAAAAATGATTTCTCCTAAGGATATGTCCCTGAAGCCAGAAGATGGTTCCCTTCCCCTGGATTATTTCTGTAAGGATGGTTAAAGTGTCTTTACCAAACAATGGTCTCTTAAAGATGGTAGGAATGTTTCAGGAAGATAGCAACAACTGGCAGAAATGTCTCTTTTATACAACAAACACTCCAAGGATGGTGGAAAAAGTGTGTCTTCCACACAATGTATTTCTAAAGATGGCCCAAGTGTCTCTTTTATACAACAGCTTGCCAAGGATACCTTCCTGGTCGACTCTCCTGCCAGGAAGACTTCACTAAATTCCACGCTCCTGCCAGGTACCTATTCACAATGTATTTTTCTTTCATATACTTTACAAAGATTACCTGGTGTAATCCCCTGCCAGGAATCCCCCTTTGGGTTTTATAGGTCTCCTGATATACTATCCTGCCAGGTATCTTTCCCCAAAGCCTCAGTGCCTGAAATACTTCCTTAAGCAGGACTTCTTTCAATGTTCTCTTAGTCTTTAAGTATAGCACTGTTGTACTCCTGCACTGTCTATACTTCATTGGCTTTAGATATTCCTTGCTCTACCTTTCCCCATATTGGCTTCTCAGATATGGAGGCTTGTATACTTTACTTGGTTGGTATTAAAAATGAACTCTCAATTGTTCATGTGCCTATTGGAATGCCCCGGGTGTCCCCACTATCACTGGGCCGACTCACCAGTGTTTGAAAGCGCTTCCAACCTTTGGCACCTTTGGCTGCGGCAAAGTACTCACTCGGGAATGGCATCTCCCACTTTGTAGACCCACTTTCAGCTTTCCCGCCGGCTGTGCATTCATTCACTTGCTGGTGAAGCTGTTGCTATTAGGCGCGTACGCGTCCTTGATAACTTTGCTGTTGCTGCTGCCAGTTCTGCCTTCTTCTGTGTTCCTGCCTCCTACTTCGCCTGTTCTGCTTCTCTTCTCTCTGACAACTGATTGAAACTGCAAGTAATTTTTAAATGCCCTGCGCAATTGATTTCCCTTGAAACAACTATTCTGCATGTTTGGCTTAGGGTTTCCTCCAATCCATACTAGCTCCATCTTCCTCCTTTTCGTCTCAGTACTTGAGGTGTTGTGGGAGTTGGAGTCCATAATATTCATAAGACTGCTAATGTGATTTTGTTTGGTATTTATATTTAGGACAAAACCATCAGAGGCAAAGGATGTTAAATGTGAGTTATGTGTATTATAGAGTGTTTTGCAGAAATGGTTCTTTGGGTCCTACAATGGGATGGACTTGTAAAGTGACAATATGCCATCAGGAAGCTATGAATGATAGGGTCTTCCTCCTCATTTATAAGTGAAAAATACTGCGTCCCTCCTGATGGGGTCACCACATCTCCCCAACAGCCAACTCCTCCCATGTGATCCTCCCTCATAATACACCCCTAGGATAAGGATCAGGTAGCGACTGCCATCCCCTACCATATTGAAGGAGATCTTTGCCTGGGGATCAGTGGTGTCTCCACAGGATACATCACGCCATCAATTATGTTCTTTGAGTTGTAGACTTGTCTTGCATCAATCACATACATTGGGCTAAAGTAGGACAGAGAGGCTATACGCAACAGAATAAGAGTGGTCCTCAGTAACAGTAGAAGTAACAATATATATCGCCCTAATTAAATATTGCGAGCTAGGGCATCTATTGTTAAATAACCTCCTACATATGTAAACATTATTATAGGACATCATTTAACAATAGGAGTTGTACAAAATATATTAGTGTGTTGATTTGGAATGTGCTTTTGAATTTGCAGCTGAAGCACAGACCCAAGGCCTGCTTCTGACAGTCAGGTGTCTTACTCTCCTCTTTCTCACCCATAGCAGCAGATGAGGTCTCTAGACAAGTCCTCTTGATGAAAGTCTCCTCCAAACAGGTGCTCCCCTGCTCCTCAAGAACTCTCAAGGACAACATTGCCTCCTTTGCTCTAGCTTTGGCTGATTTCTGCAATCACTCCTTTTCCACTGGCTCCTTCCCTCTACCCCAAAAGCACTCCCCTGTGCACCCTCTCCACAAGCCTTCTGCTGACCCCTCCCGCCTGTCTAACTACCACCCTATCTCACTTAACCCCTTCCTGGGCAAACTCTTGGAAAAGCTGGTCATCTCCCGAGTGAACCACCACACTGAATCTGTTGACCACCAGTCTTGCTCCAGAGTAGCCAGAGGCATGGGAACTGCACTCCTGAACACCTGTGAAGACTTGCTCTCAAATCTCGATTCTTATTCTCCTTCCATTCTCATCCTTCTTGACCTTTCCCCTGCCTTTGATACGGTCAATTATGCAACCCTTATAAAATGGCTTAGTGATATCCTTGGCATCACGGACCTGGCACTGGACTGGTTGACCTCGTTCTTTTCTGATAGACCTACCCAGGTTCAACTGGGCACTTTTCACTCATGCATCACACTCTCCACCTGCGGCGGCCCTCAGGGTGCTGTCCTCTCAATGTGGCTCTTCAACATCTACCTTTCCCCTATGGCCCACTTGATCCCCCAATTCTCTCTGCACTTCCAGTGTTGTGCGGACGACAAACAACTCTCCTTCAAGCTTCCCTCCACTGCCTTCTCTCCCTTCCACTCTCATTCATGACTGGCTGACTGCTATTCAGGCATGGTGCACTGCTAACAAACTCTGCCTTAATGCAGCTCCCTCCTTCCCTCCTACCCTCTGGCCGCCCTCCATTGGTCCACTCCCCTCACCCTCTTGTGAGACTAAAAACCTTGGTGTCATCTTCGACTCCTCTCCCTCCTTCTCCCCTCACATTCTAGACCTTGCCAAGAAGGCCCCCTTTCAGCTGCACCTGCTCAGAGACATTCTCCCTTTCCTCACCTTCCACCAGAAACTCAATGTCTCCAGAGCTCTAGTGCAACAGCCTCTTCCTCAATCTGCCTTTATCCTCCCTTTGCCCCCTTCAACTGAACCAGAATAGGACTGCTAAACTTATCCTTGTACTCAAGCCCAGGGACCGCATCTCTCCAGCCCTGAAATCTCTCCACTGGCTCATGGGTTGCTGCTAGGACCAAGTTTAAGACCCTCTGTATCATCCACAATGCTTTCTTGGGTGTGGGACCATGCTACATCCAACGCTCTCTCCCTAAATATAGCCCTTCAGTCTTCTAGCTTCAACTCTCTGCAGATCAGACGCATTTCCAAGCAGAGACCGGGGGGTAGATCTCTCTCCTGTGCAGGAGCCTCCCTTTGGAATGGCTTTCCTGCCCCTCTTAGGCTTGAGCCGGATCTCCTTAAGTACCGGAAACTCCTCAAGACCCTCCTTTTCTCTTCTTCCTTCCTTGTACCCCTCCCCTGCTAATGCCTCCGTCTGGCGCACTTGACTGGCTGCCTGGTTGATTCGGAGTCCTACAGGGCCCCAAGCCCTCCTCGCCCAGTCCATCCTCGCACTTAGCATGTGGACCTTACTCCCTGCTCTGCCTTCATCATCTGGCACTTGCCCACCAGGCCTCCCCTTAGCACCTGCCTAGCCCCTGGGGCCTTCTTTCCCCCCTTTCCACCAACACTTGCATGCTCTCCACTCTGCCCTGCACTTCCCTTCCCACTCTAGCGTAATCGTACTCCGTTCCAACCAGCACACCCCCACCCCCCCAACTCCCTTGCACTCCTGGTTACTGCACTTGCACGATCCAATGACACAAGGCCTAGTAGGTCCGTTTTTCTTTTTTTCATCCCTGTCCTCTTTTTGTCTTGTGGCGCCTTGAAACACCATTTGATGTACAGGTGCTTTATAAATACCCAATAAATAAAACCTCCATGCATGGGCAGTCCAATTTGCATCAAGTGCTGCACCTATGGAAAGAGGCAGCTCACTGGGATGCCAGGCACTGTACCACAGCAAAGGTCACATCATGTGTCATCCGAGCTTAGAAATGTTCATGACAAGTACTTCTTCACTGAAAATCGTCTCCTTTTGGGCTGAAACATGTTGTTGCATGTTGAAACATATCAACCAGCCTCACGTGATTTAATGCGAAGATAGTTAATTTTGATAATGTATACATATTTCTATAGATTTTAAATTTTAAAGTAAGCATTACCTCAGCCATCTATTGTTGACTTTAATTACCCATTGCTCCGCTGTTTACTTGGGTTGCCCTTCCTTTAGATTGACATGTTTTCCAAAGGTTAAGGCAATGCACAAAACAATATTTAGCTAATCCCATTGAATGCACTTAATAAAATGCAGGTTAGCTACACGACATTGTATAACAAAAATAGTGTAGCTGGTAGTTACAAAACGACTAAAATCAAATTCCTGGCTGATTGCAAACGGTGTCCTGAGGAATTTGACATTGGTTACCTATCCAGTGTTATTATTGGCATCCATCTATTTTTTATAATACCGAATAAACGGATCTGATGATGGTCTGTTGCTATTGCATGACAGCAACGCCATAAACCAGGACCACTTATTCGAACATGGTTGATCTTCGTCATGTGTATACGCACATATCCCTAGATATATTGCATCCTGTTTCATTTCAAATCACGTAGGTGTAGTCATGGATGTTGCAACACTCCATAAAAGATGAGGCCAACGCATCTGATCACCAGACTGCCATGACTCATCAGCAGTTATATTGCATCCACATCTGTCAAAATGCAATCTAAATTACATAAAGTAATATAATCCATGTGCTTGTTTCAAATGCATTTATCTGGTTTTCTTTTATATGATCTTACGTCCTAAGCACCAAGACTACAGTGACGTTAGCTGCCTGTAGGATGCACAATGATCAGTCCATGGAATTGGTGGTGGGAATGCAAGTAGCAAGCTGACCCTTGGTTTAGGTATGTCAGATCAGCAGTAGTATTTCATTCTATTGGTTGTCCATGATGCATGACCGTTTTTTGAAAGATCATTCCAGAATCACACTCACTCAACAGGTCTAAAACCACAGAACCGACTATCAGTCCGAAGCACCTGTTTAAGTAAGTTCAGCTGTACACTCCTATCAGAGTCCTCAGGTCTACAACAGCGCATCTATTCCGTATGTTCCAGGCCAAAGCGAAGGCAGATTTATCAAACCCATGCTTCACAAATGTTTTCACTAACACATGGTGCAACCTCATGAGATTCCACCACAAGATCATACTAAAGAAATCTTGGGCTTTCAAGTCCGCAAGGAGCCTTTCCATGTTCAAAACACTACAGGACCTATTCTAGGACATGACCGAATCTGGAGTCATAGAACGGGTGGAAGCCACCCAGTGGCTTGCCCCAATAGTCTCGGCATGAAAGGGCAACAATGGAGACATAATGATGTGTGTTGATCTCCACGGCCTGGGATGCAACATACTAAATCTACATGCATTCACTCCTCAACATCAATGAAATGGTCTGAAGACTTTGTAATACAACATTATTCTCTATTCATGATCTGAGGTCTGTCTAACACTGACAGATGCATCCAGAGAGCTGCATGCCTTCATCAAGCCTTTTTGGGCTTCTCAGTTCTGGTGAATGGCCTTTGGTTTACCTCGGGTCCCTTGCACACCCTTTTCTGTGTTAAACAACTACAGAAATATATCTTTTATGTAAAAAAAAAAGTTTTTTTAATAGAACGATTTGTAGTTCAATTGAACAAAATGACTCCTGAAAAATCTATTCAATCATTTATTCAGTTTTTGATTAACATAGCTTAGCATGTCAACAACATTTAGTATTCTCAAGAGTTTGATCCACCAAATTCAAAATTCCTCAAACAATCATTCCAAGTATTGCATAAATTGGCTCGACGCGTTTCAAGAGTATAATCCCTTCACCAGGAGCTTTCTAGTTCAATCGTACCCTTTTTCTCTTGGTTATTCCTATAAAGAATTATACAAATATATATATATACATATAATCAGTTTCTCTGAGCTTAGGTTATTCAAAACCATTCTCTATCTGTCATGTTTTTCAGTAAATAATCACCTGGATGTTGTTTTCAATTCTAGTATCTTCAATATTGTTCATCTGGTGTGCAGTCCACCGACACCTCCCATAGAAAGAGGTGTGGCTGCTGTAAGAGTTCAAAAACATGGATGTGTATATCATTATATACATAATAGGATATTTCTCTTAGACTATGATGATGAAGAACACAACTATGTTAAACAACATCTCCACTGTTTCTGCTCATACATCAATTCACTGGAATGCCATGCTAATTCCCTCAGTGCTCGTCTCTTTCACCTCTTTTTATATTGTTCCAGTAAGCTCACAAAACTCAGTAATGTCTGAAAATCTTCCCCCTTTACCGTGTCAGGGCCCCATGATCTATACGGGCCCCATGATCTATACTCTTATCCATGCGTTTCCTCTTGCCTTTTCATCACGTTTGTGTTTTGTAGAGCCCTCTGTTTGGCGTCTTCCTTCATGGTCTGATTGGTTCCAGCAGAGTCGGCTTAGGGATTAAAAGGGGTTGGCTGCCATATTGGAATCTTGCACAAGTATTATGCTAGCAGCTAGGTGGCTGCAAGGACCAGCTCTCTGCTGTGTTGGTGAATAGTCCCTCTAACTTTGATTCTCGACGTGTGATGCATGTATAGTCTGCATTCTCCCTAATTTCTGAGGGTATCGCTCCTCTATCTTTGCCTGTTGGCTTTTGCTCCAAGAACCCCCCACCCCTCCACCCTCCACATTCAGGATGCAGAGTTTCTCCTATGGTACAAGTGGACTTGCTCCATGTGTTCTGAAAGACTAGTGTGTCACTGCTCTCAGTGTTTCCTCACATTGATGATCTGTATGTTTTTGATCCTTGTCACAATGCACCAACCAGGGATCTAATGTGGGGGTACTCTATGTTGCAACTTATTTATTTATCTACTTACTTACAGGAAGAAACAATGCTCTTTTGATCACAAATGACCATGCAATAGATAAGAAATCAGATTTTACGGGAAGCAGTGAGCTTCTAACAATGGGGTGAGTTTGAGTGACATTCTGACCAGGTTGTGGAGGGGTATTACATGGAACAGTCACCGGGGACAATACATGGGTGAACTTACATAGATTAAGGACAATCAACATTAGACATTTTTAAGAGCAGCTAGACGGTATGGCGAGCTGGGTTAGGGATTTGACCACGATGGATGAAATGCTACAGGCAGAGTAATTGAGATACAGAGGGAGGCTAGAGGCATGGGAAAAAACTAGGTAGATAGCAGATGAGAGGTAGGTTAAGAGGGTAACTCAGAGGCGTGAGGTAGGTTTTCAGTTCGGTTTTGAACACATCGGTGTAGACTGTTTCTTGGATGTTTGGGTTAAGAGAATTCCATGCCAGTGGAGCAAGAAAAAAGAAATAGTGGGAGCAAGAGTAAACACAGAGAGGGCGAGGTGTCACAAGGGTAGTCGAGGAGGCAGAGCAGACATTACAGGAAGGCTTGTAGAGTTGAATAAAGGAGGATAGATAGAGTGGTGCCTTGCCATGGAGATAATACTTATATAACAGTTATCTGGATTGGCCATCAAAGAAGGACTTACATTAAAGCCGTATTTCCAGGACCCATGCTTTGAGGGGTGGGAATCTAGGTGGATGCATCCCTGAACAGGCCACTTTCCCTGGCATAATCTCCCACAGCCTTCTACCATGGTTGACCTATATGTAAATCTGTCACAGTAGTAAGTACTATAATTTAGATTATACTACATAACTGATTAAGAAAATTAAATTATGTAAAAACTTCAAAACATTCTGTGCTTAAGGGTGCCAAACAGAATTAGCATGTCATGCTTCACTTGGAGCATCAGGAAGGACTGCATGCACTTCTAGTGCCAACAGGCATATTATCAAACAACATTTCAAGTGATTCAAACACAATGGGCCTCATAGGTTTGTCGGTCCAAAAACAAGGCTGCCGGTAAGCTCCCCGGCACCCTTGTTTCTGGACTGCCAAACTACAAGTCACCCTGCCGGGGCTGCTGTGCCAGACCGGTCTGACACTGCCAGGCGCAGCTGTCATGGTAGGCAGACCTTTCACAGGAACACTGGCACTGTTAGCAACGGTGCTGATGCTCCTGTATCCCCACTCCCATAGTGTCCTCTATGGGTATTTACAAACATACCAGCGCCTGACTTCCCGGCCAACGGACTCGGAATGAGCCGGTGGCAACGGAAGGTCAGCGGCCAGTACATTATTCATCACAGTGTTTAAGGAGAAGTAGCCACCAATCAGAGATAGGATGACTCGCGGTTCTTGTTCATCATTATGGAGTCATTTGACTCTCAAATATACAGATTCAGCATGTTGCATACATTTAAAGGTCAAGCGGGTGAGTCTGAAAGGGAACCTAGCACTACAATAAATGTGTGCTTGTGGGACAGAGGACTGCTTCCTAAGCCAATAGACCAGTCTGACAAGAAGATTAGTAAGATGGTTCTTTGCCACATATATTTTAGACTTACGTTATCTAATGTTCCAACCAAAGTGCCTCCATCTTTCAGCATTATATAATTATAATTGTTCTTTTATAATGCGCGTAATACCAGAGATTGGTTTCTAAGCACAGGAACAGGATTCAAACCTGTGTTGCGCTGCGTTGTCTTGCTTCCAAGACTACCGCATTGCCCCTGAGCTATGCCCCCTCACTGGGCATGGGTGGGACATGGTGGGAGGTCACATTGCTCAGAACGTAAAGTTGCCAGAAACCATTTCTCGCTGCGTTGGATGCTTTGAGCAATAACAACATGCTCTCATCCAGCCGGCACCTACATATCTTAACCTTTACTTGGACTGTCACCTGCTTCTCGAGAAAACAAGTAAATCATGAGAAGGCACAGAAGAGATCCTACATCTACTTTAGATGAGTTTTATTGGTGAAAACTGTTTTGCCTTCAAATTTCAACACACTACAAGTACATTGTAAGGTGGGCCAGAAGCCCATGAAACATTTAATTTTTTACAAGTGGGAATAAACCTCTTTTTCTAATTGCAAATGTAACAGGGTCAGTAACCCAACCTGTCAAAAGGGATTGAAGACCCCTCTCTTCCGGGGGTGGAAGGACTGCCAGGGTGGAAGGTAGAGCCAATTGTACCCGAGAGGAGGAAAGGGGCAGTTGGACAAGCATCCTGTCCCTTCTTTATGTGCCAATATGCTTGTTAATATTACCACTGTTGATCTCCCCATACCTGTACTCCAAGATGCTAACCCGTTTATCTCTATTTTCTTTTTAGAACCACAACTACCAGCATCCCTCATGCTGGACTAACACGAGAGTAGCCCACTGGAGCCTGCAGAGTGATGCTGTGAATCAGCGTACCCTGACCATTAGCACACAGAACAGAAACCGCAATGTGAAACACAGCCACAGCCAGCCACAGCAAGTGTCAGTGCAGACGCGGAATGCTGCAATCCACTCCAAGACAACAAACCACTCTCCAGTAACCAGGCCATAGACCAGCTCCCTGATAGAAGTTGCCATTTCAGAGCCTCATGCAAACTGGAAAATTTACCATAGCAGGCCGCCATTGGCAGATTTCAGGGGACCCGCATGCTAGTAAAAGGTAGATCCCTTTAAATGTACTTTACCAAGTAGACAGGGATCCATTGGCCTGGGAACTAGCAGGGGAGGACCAATGGAGGAAGGAGGGTGACGATTAAAGGGGGCACAGCCTGATGTGGGTTGTTCGGTGAGGTCAAAGGAGGTGGAGGGGGACCAAGAAAGCCTAAAGGAGGAAGTACGGTGTAGACGAGCACGGAGGGTGTTTATAAAAAAAAGGCGAGGCATTGGCTGAAGAGAGAAAGTGGTACTGTGGTGTAGGTGTGTGTGTGCAACGTGTGTGAGTGAGAATTATAGGACAGTAGGGAATGAGTGAAAGGGTGGCTGAGGGAGTGAGAGGAGGGTCATTGATAGTGAGGGCAGTGAGTAGTGGTATGGAGAGCGGAGAGTAGTAATGGTATGGTGAGAGTAGTAGTGTGGAGAATGGGGAGTCATAGTGGTGTGGAGAGGGGAGAGTAGTAGTGGTATGGTGAGAGTAGTAGTGTGGAGAATGGAGAGTCATAGTGGTGGGGAGAGTAGTAATGGTATGGTGAGAGTAGTAGTGTGGAGAAAGGAGAGTCATAGTGGTGTGGAGAGGGGAGGGGAGAGTAGTAATGGTATGATGAGAGTAGTAGTGTGGAGAAAGGAGAGTCATAGTGGTGTGCAGAGGGGAGAGTAGTAGTGGTATGGTGAGAGTAGTAGTGTGGAGAAAGGAGAGTCATAGTGGTGTGGGGTGGGGAGAGTAGTAGTGGTATGGTGAGAGTAGTAGTGTGGAGAATGGAGAGTCATAGTGGTGGGGAGAGTAGTAGTGGTATGGTGAGAGTAGTAGTGTGGAGAATGGAGAGTCATAGTGGTGGGGAGAGTAGTAGTGGTATGGTGAGAGTAGTAGTGTGGAGAATGGAGAGTCATAGTGGTGGGGAGAGTAGTAGTGGTATGGTGAGAGTAGTAGTGTGGAGAAAGGAGAGTCATAGTGGTGTGGAGAGGGGAGAGTAGTAATGGTATGGTGAGAGTAGTAGTGTGGAGAATGGAGAGTCATAGTGGTGTGGAGAGGGGAGAGTAGTAGTCGTATGGAGAGGAGGGTGCAATAGTACATGAGGGAGGATTGTAGTGTGAAGAGGAGAAAGGAGTGGTAAGTAAGAGCAAAGGATGGAGGTGAGCAGTAAAGAGCAAAAGGGGGCGAGGAACATCAGAGGGACAGGAGAGGGAGTGTTAGTAGGAGAAAGTAGGCACAGTGGGTGGTGTACGAGGGAGGAGAATAGGAGAAGATAAGAGAGAGTGATAGAAAACATAGGGAGAGGAATATTAGAATGTAGAAAACCCAGAGATGGTGAAAATCTAAGTGTCTGGAAGGCACAATCCTTAAATCAACCCTTTGGGGCAGTTGTTGAGTAGGATGCGAAGATTGTTCCCTGAGGAAGCCTAGATAGAGAAGACATTTGTCTTTAGGCCATTTCAAGAAGGGTGTTAGCAAGAGTTAGTGATCGCTTGCAGCAGCCTGGGGTTGAGGGATACCTCGGTAAGAGTGGGGCTTCCCATCCAGAGGGACGGATGGACTTTAGAGCCGGTTTCCATCAAAATACAAATAAAAACCCTTGAACTGTTTCTGGGATTTGGTGTATTCTTGAGGCCATCTGTGGAACAAAGAATTATTTCAATATTCAAGTTTAACATCTGTTACACCATATGCTGTGTAGATGATATGTCCCCAAAACAGGGCATGCTGCCCTGAGTGGAATGCTGTGGGTCAGAAACATGGTACTAAAAGGCTTTGGAAACATGCCCAGCAGTTGCATCGTCGGTGCAACTCTATACAATGGAGGGAAAAGGCACAATTCCTGCAAACACTAAAGAACGCTAAAAAGTAAAAGGTATCCTAGTGCCTGGCAGAGGCTGATTTATAAGTCAAAACTATATTTACCCTGTCAAGGAACATATAGTACAGAAATCGCAACGCATTCGTTCCAGGTTTGACAACCATTATAATACATCTCTCTCATTTCTATGCATCCATTAATGGCCCCAGAAGTCATGAGCGTTATGTTTTTATTCTGAATGCATGCCACATATACTTGTTGGTGCCATCGGTGGAAAGAACTCCAGAGATATGACCTAAACGACACTTCCTGGCTGGTGCTGTACTTCCAAGCACCAGTTTATCTAGTCAAAAGTCTTTGATCCTGTTTGTTGGACAACTTCATACATGATGCGACCATCACGTTAACATTCAATTGGGGTTCCACAAGAATATGCCCCAAACAATCATATTCTCTCCCACACAATGACTCTCCAGCGGCCCGTGAATGCAAAATGCAAGTACATCTGTAAATCGCGTTGGTCCCTTTTCTTTCGCCCAATGCTGGCCTTAGCCCGCTATCCCCACTTAAAAATGATGAAAATATGAACATAGGCCTACCTTACTTGCTGTGGCCATCCGCAAGGTGCGTTTAGCATGGGCACAACGAGAGACAGGGAGGAACCTCACCAACACCACTGCTTCTATTCTGCGACCATGAACTCTTGGCAGGCACTATTTCATGGGAGGAATGTGGCATGTGGCCGAGGAGGCATTGCTCCTTTGTTCGGCACCCCGAACCTTTCCATGGTCTAAGAAGTTATTTCTCTCTATCAGCTGTAACACTGATGTGAGTAAGCTCTGAATGCTTGGAGGAATCAGTGAGGGTAAGGTGAGGTCATGAACATGTAGATCCTGGCAAGAGAGCAGAAGGTGTTCTTCCACAGCCACACCTGATAGACTAAAGTGCATGAACTGTAATGAATTGGCAGCATGGTGTTAATGTGTACTTGCCACTGAAGCTGCATCAAAATTGAACTCTACCCGTCGGTTGATGTGTAGGCAAGGGCCACATCATTCCGGCATCTCTCAGTCTGACATGACGTGTGAGCTTTGGATCTGTGTCTTTTGTTTTTTGAAGTGAGTAACCATTTTGGAGGTAAGACCATGCAACCCCATGCTTTCGGTCCGTCAAAATTGATGCAAGACCAGGAGAAGCCCAGCCATAGACATTCTGGGAGGGTCAACGTTTTGGAGACAGCCTGTTCGGGGACTTCTCTTGGTATCCAGGCATGTCCATACAATCCCAGAATAGTGGAGTTGGCTGTATTGGGCCCTAACCCACAGCCCAACCTTTCCCCAGTGGAACCTTTGGTAACATGTCCTGCCCATTGCCCTGGACTAGGTATAGGTGATGAGGTTGACTGTTTGGTAGACTATCTATACCTGCAGAGGCCCAGGGAACTCTCTTTTGGATTTGGTTAGTTTGCTGGTGGAGGGTGTATCATTAAACACATCTTCTGCTCTCCCAGCGACAGTGGCAAGGAATCCACCCTTAAGATCTGCTTTGGTGGCCATTCTGTGTATGTAGACTCACCTGATGGTTAGCAGAGTCTCTGGGTGCATAGTTTGCTATCAGTCCTGCATGTCCTGATTACATTATTGGATGAAAAACAGTCTTTGTTTCATGCAGTGCTGCATGCTGTTTATGTGTAAATCATGGGTTACCCACGCAAAGAATATTTTTTGTAGAAACCCAGCATCTTTGCCTGTTCTTTGAGTATCATTGAAGTTTGTGATCCCTTGATTATTTGGTATAAACTTGAAGGCAGGGATCTCTGAGGCCTTAGTGAATTGATGTGAATTATGAGGACACATCATCATCTATCAGCGTCCTTGTATCACACATCGCACAACATAATGGGAGTTACTGGGTCTCTTACTAGAACCTCACTTCTGAGAATGTAATTGCCCATAGAAATCCGCTTACTCAACGGTACCTATCTCCATTCCTAACATCCTTTTAATACCTACAGCTGGCCAACCAATGACACCTCTAACACATTCCTTATTTTCTTGTCTTTGAGGCAAATCTTGTTGTATATTCTATGTAAACCACCTGAATCGAAAGTGTTATCTCAATTAAGATTATCATTAGCTTATTATAATGGTGGGAGATGCATTACAGTGAGCGGATGGCCGAGGGCACTTAAGGCCTTTTGCCCCAGAATTTCAACATTTCACCACTGTCCAGCGTTTTGTTTCATGTAGAACATCAGTATCTAATAGCATTATGACACTTCTGTCAAGAGCTCTTCCAGCTACATATGTCCTTTCCTGTGTCATTTGCCCTCATATGCACTCGGATCAATAACTCAGGGATACAGATAATAACTTGTATAGCAATGGGCAATAGGCTGCATTTCTTTCCGCACATATTTATAAAAGTTACAAAAGAGTTGTCAAGAATCCCACCCACCTGTCTTCCCCCACAGTGTCACAGAGTTTAGTACAATTCCAAAGATCTTGCCGAGATACTCTCCAATAACTTGTTTTTCTTCTGATGTCTGTAAATAACTCTCTTGATCACTGCAAGCTTGCGCATTTGATCAATCCATGTGCTCTCCTCAGGACGAATCATTGACTTCCAGTGTCTCAAGATCTTATCCCAGGCTTACTTTAAAATTCCCAACACCAGGGGGAATGTCTCCATTCCCCTATCCTTTTCTTAGGCTTACTTCATGGTTCACAACATCAGGGGGAATGCCTCCCTTTCCCTGGCCTTTTTTCAGGCTTACATTAAAGTTTGCAACACCAGGGGGAATGTCTCACCTCCCCTGGCCTTTCCTCAGGCTTGGCACAACTCCCAATGCCATGGGGAATGACTCCCTTCCCCTGGCCTCTTTCTATGATTTTGTACACTTCTCCCCAACGTAGACTTAACTCCAAGTCTTGTGGGTATGGGAACCAGATCCGTAGGATTCTCTGCTGATAGTGTGGCAGACCTGGTTCACTAACCTGCCAGATACTTCGACTGTGAAGATTACTTACACATTTTCCTTTGCATGGATGTGGGTCCCAGACCTGAGCTTTGGTGCTTTCTATTTATATCCCCAACTAGCATCCCGGCAACCCTGGTACCTGTCTGGGGTTTGCCGATGCTCTCTGGTTGCTCTGTGTTCCCTTTCAGGCTTCTCGTGGCTTCCCTTGCCTTTTCGGATGCTGTGGCAGTTCCTCAGCGCTTGCTGGCCAACATCATGCACGTCTTCACCTTCCTGAATGGTTCCCGGGTTTCTCCCATCTGGACCTCTGCTGTTCTGCTTTGCTAGATGGTCCTTCCATGCTGCACCATTCGAGGACACCTCAGCCCGCTCGGTAAACTTGCCTGCCGGTCCTTCGATTCTGCGGTGGCTCAAGCGTTCACCATGCTGGTGGTTCCCCTCAGGAGGGCTGGTCCCTTCTTCCTGTTTTCCTTTTCTGTTTTGAATTCGACTTGATCACTAGGAATTCCGAAACCACTAGAATGTTTACTTATGGTTCCAGGAGTGCTCTTCATGCCTCGGCATTGCCTCCTCGTCTCAGTACCTGTCATATATCCCTCCCTGGGGTAGACTAGACTCTTCCTCGTCTCAGTATATGCATCATACTTCTCCCTTGGGTTGATTAGATTCTTCCCTGTCCCAGTACATATGATTTTGGTTGCATGACACATGTGCATGGGATGACAAGGCTGGGGTAGGTGAGAGGCATTGGAGTTATGTATGCCACATTCACCCTGGATGGTCATCCCTGCTCCCAGAGAGGGGGGTCCCGCTCCCATGAGAACCTCCTGCTGAGTACCACCCCCAGGGGCACTGCCGGGTAGTGGCCTCACCTCCCTGGCCTCAATGGAACGGGCTCCCCCTTGTGGAGGAGTGACGACATCCAAGGATTTGTCACAGTGCTGTGGATATCGTTCCTCTGGTCTCCACCTACAGTTCTACATTTATAACACCTTGGGGCGGGGATGGGGTTGGTTTTACTGTTACACAGGACTATTTGCTAAAGCACATTCTATTTGCTCTTGTAGCCATAATACAGTGGGTGAAGCAGTGATAGATCATTTCCCAGGAAGAAGAGGGGTCCATATCATCACCCCAACAAAACACAATCTTTAACCCTAGTCCCGGGAGAATAGCTCAGTGGCAACGTGCTCACCTTGGAAGCAAGACGACACAAAGCAACACAGGTTCGATCCCCGGGTCCGTTCTTAGAAACCTCTGGGTATTTAAGTGCGTTATAAATACGCAACTAAGACCAAAAAAAATAACCAATTACACAACCAGAAAACAAATAATTCCTGTAACAGCGCCTCAATGCCTGTGGGCTCTGGGAGCGCTTTACAAAAAAGAAATAAAAAACCCCACTGGGCACTCCTGTGGCTGTCAAATTATCAATCAACATGGGGACCGGTCAGGGTGCGTGGGTGCAAGCATCTATCCAGGGAACCAGACCCGTGCCCACAATGCCCTTGGAAGCCAGAAGACCAGGTAGGAAATAACAGCAAACTTATTCAGCTAAACGCTGCATCACCTGAATTTTCAGCTGAATCAAACTTTCTCAAACGACTTTCAAGATTCTGGTGGAGTTGCTTAGGTGTGTTTGGCCTCACATATTATATAAGGCATGCACAGTTGAAATTCATGTATGTGTTTGAGGGTGATGTAGAAACATAAAATAGGATTTATTGATGGAAAGCCAGAAAATTGAAGTAGGATAGGCCACCTTTGATGGCTTCTAGTGAGTAGAGAATCTCGGGGGGCATCTTCTGCAGCGAACATACACGCATTTCTGTTTGTGAATGTGGAGGAGCCCACCCTAGAACTGTTTTCAGATTACTTCCATTGGTTCTAACTGAGCGTCCCAACCTTTTGGGACTAGAGAATACTACTGGTAGAACATTTTCAGAATTGTTTGGAGACAGGAAATAACATGCAGAGGCTGTAACTGACTGTGCAATACATGTATAGTGTAGGATAGTATGGTAATGTTTATTTGTAAAGCGCCTATACACAAGGCAAGTCTTTCAAAGCACTTAAGGAGGGAGTGAACAAGGGGAAAAAGCAAGTCATTTATAGCCCTTGAATTTCTGAATGATACAAGTCTGCACAGGCAGAGTAAGTGCATATAATACAATTAACAGTGTAGATAACAGCAAATAGGTCTGACAACGATTCTGCAGTTTTTCCAAGTGCATTGAGGCGCCACCATGCAAGCAGGGGAGACAGCGAAAATAGATAGATGATATTCAAGGCATGGCACATTCAAATTGTGCAAGTGCACAGACTGTACAGGAGAGGGGGGAGGAATCCAAGTGTGCCCACTCAGTCAGAAACTGGTAAGTGCCGAGAGAATGCCATTCTCATGGGTCATTGATCAAGTGCAGTATCAGTGAGGCAAGTGCAGGGCCGGGGGCAAATGTGAGATCACTGGTGAGGGTGCCAGGGACCTGTGAGACGCTTAAGGTACACCCGGCGGCCAGTCGGCAAGCTGTGTGGAAAAGGAGGGATAGAGCAGAGAGAGAGGTTAGCAGGGTAGAGGGAGAGAGAAGGAAGAGGAGAAGAGGAATGTCTTAAGGAGATCAGACTCAAGACGAAGCACGGCAGGGAGGCTATTACAGAGGGAGGCCCCTGCTGAGGAAAGGGATCTCCCTCCAAATCTCTGCCTGGAGAACCGGCTCACTCGCAGAAGGTTGGAGGTAGATGAGCGCAGGGCTCAGTAGGGACAGTATTTAGGCAAGCATTGTTGCTTATAGGTAGGTAGCAGGCTCCAGAAAGCCTTGTGGACAATGCAGAGGGTCTTGAACTTGATCCTTGCAGCCACAGGGAGCCAGTGGAGGGATTTCAGTACCGCAGAGATGCTGTCCCTGCGCTTGAGGCCAAGGATAAGTCTTGCGGTTCTGTTTTGGATGAGTCGCAGAGGGTGCATAGCAGAGGCAGGGAGGTTGAGAAAGAGGCTGCTGCAGTAGTCCAGCCTAGAGAGAACCAGGGCTCTGGAGACAGTGAGTCGGTGGGGGAAGGTGAGAAAAGAAAGAGAACCTCTGAGTAGGTGCAGCTGGTAGACTTTTTAAAGATGTCTGAAATGTGAGTGGAGAAGGAGAGAGTGGAGTTGAAGAGGACTCCAAGGTTTTTTGCCTTGCAAGTGGGTGCGGGCGCAGGGCCAAGGGAGACCGGCCAGAGTGAGAGTGGGAAAGCGGGAGTAGGTGTCCCAATGTAAACGATCTCAGTCTTACTGGCGTTGAGGCAGAGCTCGTTTGCAGCACACGATGACTGAATTGCAGACAGTCGGATAGATATGAGCGAGGTAGAGGAGGTAGCGGAGAGTAGTCTGAAGGAGAGGCGCATGTTAGCCACATAACAATGGAGGTTAGTGATGAAAGTGGAAATCACACATACATGGGCAGCCATGTAGACATTGAAAAACCAGGGGGATAGGTTAGAACCCTGGAGAACGTGGCAGGTTGAAAGAATGATAGTAGAGAGAAAGAACCCAAGTTCCACCTGGGATGGGCAGTCAGAAAGGAAGGAGGTTAACCACGCCAGAGCTGACCTGTGATTCCCAGGGTGTCACAGAGACGTGCGATCAGGATGTTTTGGTTTACCGTGTCAAATGCAGCAGAGAGGTCAAAAAGAATGAGGACAGAGGGAGTGTTAGTGTCAAGATTTGAGAGCAGGTCTTCACAGGTGTTCAGAAGAGTGTGCCTCTGGATGCTCTAAAGCCAGACTGATGGACTTGCATGAAATACATGCATGTTTTTTTTTTGGCCTAGAGAGGAAAAACATCCCAGAATTGTTTGGAGTCAAGCAGCAGATTACCATTCACTGACTGTAAACTTGTGTGCTAGATTAGCAAAGAAAACAAAATGCGGATGCTTAGGGAGAAAAATGTGATGCATTCTTAGATAGCTTCACTTTATAACATAGTTCAGCCTGCAGTCATTGCTGGCCTTATCTATTTAGTATTAATCTGGATATATGGATACATACTACATGATGTGAAAACAAAATGAATGAAGATTTTTTTTTTATTGTAGTGCAAATTGCCCTGTACTTATGGACAGTTATTTGAAGGAGCTTCATCATTCAATTCTGTCTTTTTTTTAACATTGACTTCCTAATCAGTGTTTCCAACATTTATTTTTATTCCAGCAGCGTCAGAGTCTTCTCTGGTACACTTTGAGGACAAACCTTCCTGTCCTCGAACCTCTTCCTCGTCCTTTTCCGACTTGGCAGATCAGCGCTAACTGCCTCCTCTTTCTATTGTGATTATCAGATTGTGCAACCACGCTCATTGCCAAGCACCTTGAAATGCTCTGGGGTGTGAGAATGTATAATGAAGAGGGGCACAGAGGTATTTTGAGCAACGACACCGCACACAACACACGCATTTCTGGATTATGTTTTACAATATATGGTCTTGAGTTGGATGCCCTGAATCACTACAACAGTAGTTTTACTGCGCGGATCCTTATCTGGTACATTGTGAGCCAGCCTGAGAAGACAGGACCTGCTGAGAAGGACAGCAAGAGCAAAGTAAAATGGAGGGAAAGCAGTGCTATTTGCACCCCCCCTTCTTATAGATGATTTACTTACACAATGAGGGTGATCTACTCACTGACTGTTTACATACTGAGCGAGGGATTTTTTTTTTACATGCAGCAATATATTTCCAAACTGACCCAGACAGATCAATTAAGAACATGCATACTGGATGAAAACAAGACCACCGGAGACCATGCTCGGTGACGCAAAATACATGTTTGCAGGGCCTCATGATGCATTGCTGCAGCAGGAGGCTCACTCCTCAGGTCACACCCAGCATTGAGACAATGCCCCCTTGTTAGAGCCCCTTCCCCCTCGACTTTGCATCCCATCCTGAAGCACGGGTGTTCACTTTACAGTAGGGAGTGCACCATATTAATCAGAGAGAAGCGACCAAGAGAACACATACTGATGTCGAGGTCATCAAAATCAACGCAGGTAGTTCTTAATCATCAGAACTACCTTTGAATATTGCAAAATCCATTCCTGAGTGCAACTGTGTTGTGTTTTGGCTTATGGGGTGATCCTTTTCTGGCACAGCTGCTCTTCTGCTTGAAGCTCAATGGTGCAATCTAGTCAGTTTCTCAAACGTAAATGTGAAAGCAAGCAGAGTTCACTGCGGTGTCACCCCGAATACGGGCCCACAATGATCCCATTTACCATTCCCGAGCCTGAGAGTGTCTGGCTCTGCCACTGGAGCCCTACATAATCGGTTCTACTGCAGAATCTGCAGATGGAGTAATAAGATTGTGTTTGTGGAAGCACTGGGTGGGCCTGAGGACTGCTGTCTTGGACCCCTGGCGTGTTTGGTAGATGATTCACTCCTTAGATTCGGTTTCATTTTCTAGAGACTCTCTGGGGCCTGTAGGGACAAGAAGAGAGGGGGGCCCACAGGCTGTCAGATCACAGTTTCAGAGTGAATTCAACGACTGCAGAATTGGAACTGAGCAGACTGGGCAGTGGTCATCCCACAGTGCCAATCCAAGCCATTACTAGTGGCAGCCAAATACAACCACCATGAGCAAGCATGTTGTGTGAGCTGGTTTGGGGGTCCCAAAGGACCCACAATGCCCATGCCTATCCTCTTGAACGGTGTCCCAACCAGGTGTAGTGGAATTAAGGGGGGGCCTTTGTGACAAATTCCTTGACTTTTACACCAAACTGGGGCCTGTAAAAGTGCAAAGACTATCGGTCTGATATCTTAGTCACTCCCAAGTGACCTGCTCGAGGATTATGGTGGGCCAAATCCAAAAGGAACCTTCTGTGGCAGTGGGGAATCACTAACCTTCTGGCACCCTCACCATCAAAATATGTTTGGCCCACTGTGCAGGAGTCCATCCTCCCAGTACACTTTGAACAGTTCAGTGGCCTCACCCTTAGCCTGCTCATCCATCTGCTTATGCAGGCCCACCAGAGTGGGACACTCTTTCCGGGTTTTGAAGCTGTCAGTCTGATCTGGGCCCCCAGCTGATGCAAACTCACCCAGCTTGGGCAGGCCCTTCAGATCTGAGCTCACCTAGTCTTTCACCTCAGGTTCATGTGTTGTGCCAGGCAACTCTGAAGTCACCAGATCCCCTGCTACCAAAGCAGGGTTCCCCAGAGGCTACTGACCCCTCTGAGTAGGCAACTCAGCAGTCTGTGGAACCGACCAGGGGCTACCAGCCATGCTGGAACCTGTTACAAGCCCTCTTGAAGTACTGCAGGCCTTAAGGTGCTGAGAGCCTTCAATCTGGCGGCCTCTTTGGCCTTCGATCTGGTGACTGCCGTGACTATCTTGGGGGCAGGAAGATCATTAGCCAACAGACATGGGACAGGGATTTAGTCTTTCACCGCTACACAGCGATGGGTCGCTTCACCTCGCCAGCTGAACTCTACTGTTGCCAAGGGACACTTACTCTTTCCATCAAACCCACTGATGCTACAATGAGGCCCTTCAATATACTAGCCTGGCTGTACACACTGCCGGGTAAGAACAGTGATGCTAGATGCAGTGTCTCTGACTGTCAGAGGTTTATGTCCATTGATATACACATGTTCTAAGAACAGTTGAGTATTATTCTGGAGACCCGGTACCATTCCCACTCTGTATAGCCAATCGACATTCAGCCACTCCTTGGCCTTGTGGGAAGTCCTCTTCTAGGAGGCCCAGACTTATGATGGCCTCCTCCATGAGTCCAACATTGTATATGGCTTGCTTGGGGTAGGCCCTTGCAAGCAAGATCCCCTTTCCTATGGCCCAGCTCCTTACACACAAAACAATCTTTCAATCTTTGGGTTGGGAGAATGTAGGTTAGGTGTTAGGGATGGCTGCACACCTCCTTTTGGTGTTTACAGCTGAACTTAAGTTTTGGGATTTCCCTTCTTTCTTCTGGGGGGCCGGACCTAGAAGAGGAGTGGGTTGGACGTTTATCCTTCCCACCCTTATTACCTTTTTTGTCTCAGGATTTCTCGTCTTTTTTGGGTGTGCTTGCCTGAGCCTTTGTCTGGACTCAAGTACTTACAAACGGGTCGGCAGCCTTTGCATGTTCCCTTTAATCTACAATAGTTTTATCCACAACATACCGGTGTAGGCAAACCTCCCAATTCTTCAATACATGCTCACAATCAATCAAATTCTTTTTTTTAAAATCTTTATTTATTAATTGTTGGTGGTACACGTCACCTCCTCAACATAACATTCCATACAATTCAATAATTTGGTTATCAAAATATCGAAACACAAAAACATATATAGACTACAGGGTCAGTGCATTTCCAGCTCGGCTCCTTGCGCGCTCCACCAGCAACAATTTCCCTTTGCACCGGACTTAGGATGAGTCACTCCGCCTCTGTCAGGGGCTCTGCATTACAGCGTTCACCACTGTGTCCCTCCCCCACTGCGGCCAGGTCTTCCCCGTCCTGCCTCCGGCCTCCAGTAGATATCCTGCGGAGCCGCAGGGCGGCAATGCCGCTTTCACCCTGCCACCTCACCTTCCGGGTAGGATAACCCGGCAATCCAACCACGGATTTGCTGGATTTCTTCAGGGTATGTGCAGGAGACCCTCGGGCACAGGAATCTTCATTCCTACAGCGTGTAGAGTAGCACTGGAAGGATATGTAAAACCAGGATTTTTCATTAGAGCCGGAGCTCTCCTTTCAGGCTGCCATGCTTGATGCGTGCAACAGAGCCCCCCCCGAAGACCAGCAATCAAATTTGACATACCTTTAAATGTGTCAACTTTGTTACCAGACACCCACCAGCTCAGATAATTCATCAACAAGCGTGTGAACTCTTCAAATGTCTGCCCACTTTTTTTTCCAAGCTCTCAGAAGCTATTGAAATACTGTTCCGGGGTCTTGCAGAACTTCCTGAGAAGGACTGCATTCATGCTTTCATAAACAGGCCTTTCCTCAGGAGTTAACTGAAGTATTCCATCAGTCCGCTGGACCAGTAAGCGATTCATCAAAGCTGTACCTCACAGGTCCTCCTCCAACTCCTGTAGCTGAAAAGCAAGGTTGAGCACTTCAAACCAACCAAAAATATCCTTCCCCACTTCATAAGCCTTTGGGGATGTGGCTCCAGGGCTTATCCCGGGCACCCTGGTTTGAGCCACTACCGCAGCTTTCACTAGAGGTGGATCTGTTGGCCTCCTTCCTCTCTTTGAGTGCCAGCTTGTACAGCTCTATGTTGACCATGTCCTGCTGTTTTTGTTCCTCCAGCGCTAGTCTCCTCTCATCCAACAGGAGCATTCTAGCGGTCACTTTGTTAACAGCTAGAACAATTACTGGGCTTCTTAGAGGCTGTGCCAAGGCCTGGGACCTGCTGGATGCCGCACTAACCCCTGACCTCGATGACACTCTGGAGTGATGAGAAACACAGTTTCCCATGGAAGGATGGTTGGCAACAAACATTACTCATACTGTCTTCCTCGTCATCTTCCACTACCCCTCCTTGAAGGTGTTCTTCATTCCGGTACAAAGGGCCTAGCCCTTACCCTGGTGTCTCCTTCCCAACCACCCTTGCTTCTACCCAAGCTTGGAGGCTGGTCAGTAACTCTGGTTTATTAACCCTGGTGCTGTGGGGAAGTCCCCTCTCTTGACATAGGACCCGTAGGACATCCTTGCTCATGCCTTTCACAGTTTCTATGTCAAGATCCATGATTACTAACCAATACCTAAGCATGTTCCA
Source organism: Ambystoma mexicanum (assembly GCF_040938575.1). Lineage (NCBI taxonomy): Eukaryota > Metazoa > Chordata > Amphibia > Caudata > Ambystomatidae > Ambystoma > Ambystoma mexicanum. The sequence goes on from NC_090935.1 coordinate 399,119,403, forward strand.
AACGTTGGCTACAACAGTAATTTTATCATTGGGTGACTAAGCTGTGCACAAGGCTCTAACAGGATCCAACCGTCTGCCACCAATGTGAAGAATCAACCTCCGGGGTACCAGTGGTCCAGGGGTGAATATCGGTTTCTAAACCATCAATCATCCTCACACCTCTAATAAACCAGAAGGGATCCGAACAGATTGGATTAACAAGCGAATTATAAACCTCCTGGTTCAATTTTGGTAACGTGGACAGAACGTCAGGCTCGTCTCTGAAAGGTCGTCGATCGTTGCTTAGTTGCCACAAAGGGAAAATACTATTATTACGCAATGACAAAAGGAACTGTCCAGTCAAGGTTGCATCAAAAATATCTACTTTATTTATAGAACAACAGACAGTCTAACAACACAACGAAATACAACACATCCTGTTAGGGAATGCAGAGGACAGACAGTTTCAAAGAAGGCAAAGGGATGCTCTCTGGATAGTGACATGAGGGATTTCGATATGAATAATAACAACAACAGTTTAAGGTTTCTTGGCTTCAGCACAAAGGGAACAATGGGTCTTAATGTGCCTCTAAGGGTCTTCTAGGAAGGGCCAGGGGGACAGAATCACAAGGTACCTTGTGCTGAAGGTGTTCTTGGTGCTCGACAGGGTCGAGTCAGCTTCAGGGCACTTTACAGGCGTATGTGACAGAGTTTGAGACCAGAGACAGCTGCGCGTATCAGAAGTCAAGACGGTTTGGCGAGTGAAGCTGGACAAATGGCAGCAGGCTGGCCTACACAGCGGCTCAAGGTAATACATCATTGCCTCAGTGCTGATCGGTGGTTCTGAAGCACTGGTCGAAATGTCTCAGATGTCTTTAAGAAACAGCAGCTCAACAACGGTCAGCTTTGCCATTGGTTACGGATCCAGGAACTCGACTGGCTCAAAAATGTCCTTTAAGGTGGATGTTGATTGATGCTCGTCGAGGCATTTCTCCCAGTATCTTCAATGGGCTTGTGTCGTCCTTTAAGGTGGATGGCCCACAGCTGTGGTGTGTTTTGCAGGCAGCTGCCTTGTCCTTGGTTGTAATTTCAGAGACCTTCTGGCAATACCTATACAGGAAGCTTTCTGCAGATTCTAGCAGGGCACACAGTGTGCTGGCTGGGTACCGATTCTGGAGTGGCTGGGGGATTCTTTGAGTTCTGTATCTCCCTCTGTTCCGTGGATGTTGTTTAGGGGAGGGATCTTACTTCCCTCTTTGGATATTCTGGCCTTCCTTCACTGATGGAAGATGGAAGGCAGACTGTACCTTCAGCCAAGGTCCAAGGATGAGTTCCTCTTTCTGCTTCTGGTAAAGCCTTCAGTTGATCTGCCAAAAGATGGGCTTGGCAATCTTTTAAAGTCAAGTGAACCATTCCTGGGGTCCCTACCAACAATCTCATGCATGCATGAGGTCATAACCAGAGTGCTTTGCAACAGGAAAGGTAAAGGGGTGAAAACGGGAACAAGGTGCGCCCCAGAACTAAAACAATAGAATCCTCCTTTCAGCAGAAAGAGCTCTGGGCTCACTGCTTTGTTACACTAAGACCCACCCATCTTCCTGTCTGTTATTTTCAAAGAGTCTCTGTGCTTAATGGTTCTCATTGTGTGGTCCCTGTTAAAGCAGCAGGTCTCCCTTGAAGCTGCAGTGAGACCAGGCTCTCTGTCTCCTGCAAACCACATTCTTGTAACTTATGAATGGTGTCCCCCTTGCGGGGTGCCCACTGTAAATAACAGACCAATACATGACAGTTCACTTGTCATTGCTACTGAGGGCGGGAGCTGACTTCAGACTGACACAGTTACATATGAAAGGTTGTTGGGTTTCTTGTCTCCTTTGTTAACCTCTGCAACCAGGCCCCACGTGGGCCTATTTGAAGTAATCTCTATTGATATGTTAATTACTGCCACCAGCTGCAGGGCATACCAAAAGAGCAGGGCGGTTCCCTAAAGCCTTCCCTACCTGGAGCTGACTTTGTCAGGGCAGACAGTGCCTCTAGGCAATGTCCAGCCCGGAGTACACAGTCTATGCTTTTGTCATGGTGTGAGCATAGGAAAATGTATGTGGATTAGCCCCACACATTTTCCTGAGGTTGGTCTACCATCAGTCCATTTAAATATAATTTTAAAAAAGATCATGCAAGCGCACACCCACCATGTGGATGTTTGAATTCCTCACAATATTATAACCCTCAACTTTCACTTCTTGCTATCACAGAAACAAGCCTCTCCCTATTTATGACTGCTACAGTAGCAGATCTCCAAACTGACTTTGCTACCTTCGCACACTCTCTCCAACCTGCTGGGAAGGCCAGTGGTGGAGTCCTTTACCAATAAGGCTCTCAAAATGGGCCATCTACCCCAGCCTGGCATGTACTGTTCCTCTTTTGAATATGCCACTATTCAACTCCTCCCGCCTACTCCTCTCACTTTTCCGGATCTGTAGTGGACTCATGGTCCTCTAAACTCTTTCTTCTCTGAACTGACCCTACCCATTGATTCACTTCCAACCGACATTCCCATTGTCATGCAGGGGAACATTAACCTCCTCAAGCCCTCTACAGCCAACTGCCTTAAACTTAACCCTCCCTATCTTGCCACATCCTCTACTCCCTCCACGACCGACCAGCCTACCTACTTGTGGGAACTTTCTTGATCTCGTCATTACCTGCAATTCACTCTCCTCCTCTGACCTCTCCATATACCCCTCTCACTCTGATCACTCAATGTTTGACTTTAACATATCAGTCCCTAAACCTTCTACAGCTCATCTCCCATTGTCACTGACTAAGAGGAAAGTCAGGCATGACTTTCTTTCCCTTTACCTTGATGATGTGAGGTCCACTCTCCTGTCTCTTTACCCTGTTCATGCCTCTTCAATTGACCATGCTTTCTATGACTTTCTGTGAAAGGGTTAATGACGATAAGGTGATTCCTGAGGGAAAAGGTGGCAACACATGGCATCACAGCAGAGAAGGGGTGCGAGGATGACTGCAGAAGGAGAGACAATGGGGAAGAAGGATGGATGCTGACATGAATCAGGAAAGAGCAACTCTAGGCCAAGGTGCTTTTCTCTAATGTTTTCTTGTTCATTGTTAACAGGGAGCGTGTGTTGAGGAGGAGGTCGGATCTGAATAGGCATACTGAGGCCCTTGTCAGAAGAAGAGATCTTTATTAGGAAGAAATTTGTTTGGGTAATCCAGCCACGTTGGGTGCTGAGGGAGACATGGCTAGCTCCTGCCATGCAATTGTTGGAGCGACGCGGCTGAGGAAAAATATCCATTTACATTGTCATGGGAGACCGAGGCCGAAACTGAGAAGCAGCTGAGTGAGAGAGAACGTGTTATTACACACAGCTGCTGTCAGAAGAGATCTTCTGAAAAGGGAACGTGTCATTTCACACGGCCGCCCCCGGACGGAAGCAGCAGAAGGACACACAAGGTATTTCAGGGGAAATTGCCTTATAGGAGAATTTCCATCTTAATAAAGTCCCTGGCCATGAACGGAGCAAACTCCTTTCCGTATATTCAGATATAGACTATAAGGAACTGTTTCTAAGGGGGGGAATTAGCCTGCATGAGTTCATCTAACTCTGGAAGTCAGTAAAGCCTGCAGTACCAGCTCAAAGAATCCATTTAACTTCACTCTGACCCTGGGGAAGAAAGAGGCCTGAGGGGAACTAAACAAATTGAACAAGTTTCTCCCAATAAGGAGCCAAGGATAGCACTGAAGTCACCGTCAGTGGGACACAAAACTGAGAAGTGGCACTCCAGAGAACAAGGGGAGGAAAAGCATCCTAGTTATTATTTCCCCAGAGCCGAATTGTGCGTTCCCTTTTCAAATGTTCTGTGGGCTGTTCAGTTAAAGAGAAAGAAAAGTTCATGTGAGGAAACTATTAGTGGGTGCTGTCTTTATTCCCACCACTAAAGTGTGACACTTTTATTTTGCACTTATGACTCCATTTGACCAACACTATCCTGCTTGAACATTTCTACCTTCCCGTGCCCATCTGCAACCTTGAATTACCTATGAAATTCAGACTCTCAAAACAAACGTGTGACAAGACCTATGTTGCTGGTGCAAATTACGGAGGCCTACCCTACTCTTAGGCTCACTACGTTTCCTCTCAAATGTGTAAAATGTATGACCTCTCTCTTCTTCCCCAACCCACCTTCTGTCCACCAACTACTTCTCCTGTTGCTTAGCAAATGAACAAAGAGTTCATCTCAATCACTTGCCCTTATCTATCTAAGCACTTTAACCACTGTCTTCACTGGACTCTTCCCTGCCTCCTTCAAATCGTCAACTGTCTTCCCTCTGCTGACCCAAATGTCCCAGCAAACTATTGCCCATTTTATCCCCTTCCCCATTATTCAAAATTCCTTGAACTGGTGAATTTGACCGGATCTCCGAGTACCTTGAGGATAACGATCTTGGAGATCCGCTTCAATCTGGCTTCCATAGTAAACACTTCACCAAGACTGCATTTATGCATGTATCTAGACTATCTGTAACGCTTGCCACTCCAAACTCTCTACTATACTCATTCATTTGGACCTTTCTGTTGCTTTTGAAACTGTTGACCACTCCTCTCTCCTATTCACTCTCCAGGACTTCTGGCCTTACCTCGATCACCTGCTTCCTGGAATGTCAATCATTTTAAATCTCTTTGAACTGGCAAACCTCTCACCCCACCCCTCTCCCTGTCAGTGTCTCCCAAGGATCATTCCTTGTACCTTTGCTCTTCACCCTTTATAGCTATAGACTTAACTCATCTCATGTTTTATGTCCTCTTGACAATACCATTAACTTTGCTGCCAGGACTCTCTTTCTCGTACCGTTACCAAGCTGGATGGCTGATGATGCAAAACAGGCCAGGTTTAAATTTCTACTCCTGGTTCACAAATGTATCCACAGAAAAGCACCACTGTATTTATACATTGTATTTATTCTGATCTATCCAACTCTACAAGCCTTCTCATTATCTCTGCTCTGCCTCCTTGACTTTCCTTGTGGCACCCTACCCTCCCTGTGCTTCCTCTCACTTCAGCTCTTTCTCTCTTCTTGCCTCCCATTTACCCTCTTAACCTACCTCTTATCTCTGGCCAACATGTTTCCTTCGGCTCTACCCTGTCCCTCAGTTTGTACTCTAGCACTTCATCCATCATGGTCATATCCCTAACACAGTTGACTGTACCACCTAACTGTACATATAAGTGTCTAATGTTGGTTGTCCTTAATCTATGTATGTCCACCCATGTATTGTCCCTGGCGACTCTGCTCCATTTACTCCTCCCCACAACTTGGTCAGAATGTAACTCAAATTCACCCTACTGTAACAAGTTCACTGTTTCCTGTCAAATTTGAATTCCTATCTATTGCACATTCTTTTGTGATCAAAAGAGCACCCCCCCGTATAAATAAATAAATAAATTAAAAAAATATATGAAATCATCCTTGACTTTCACAATCACCTTTTTGCTGATGGCACTCACATATTATCTCACTTCCTTCGTTCATTCAAGCCATCACAGAGCAGATTACGAACTGTCTCGCTGAAATTTGTCACTGGATGTCTCTCTACTGCCTCATGTTAAACTCTACAAAAATGGAAGTAATCTTTCTCCCGGATTCCAATGCCATCCCTAACCTCCCCTCTCCTGACTCCTCTCCACCTGACCTTCTTGCTCTCTCACCCAAGGCTCTCAATATAGCGACTGCTACCACAAAAATTCATCACTACGACTGCTGCTCATATTAACATTCGGATAATTCATCCTTTTCTTATTAACCACCGTGCAAACACTTTAATCTCCACTCTTGTGCTCATTAAACTTGACTGCTGCTGAAGCCTACATCTTGGCCTTCCTACCTACTCTTTCCTCCCACGAGACAATGTCCTCAACTTTGCTAGCAGCTCTCTCCACAAGCTACATAAATGCTCCCCCACTTCCACTTAGCAACAACATTCTGGTTGGCTCTCCATGCACAACCGTGTTCTTTCAAGTTACTTTTCCTAGTCCACAAAGCTATCAATGGTCATGCTCCTCAGGACCTGTCTGATTGTATCTCACTTTACCCACTAACTTGTTCCGTCCAATCCTCCTTTACACTCAACCTCACTGTCCATACCCTCCATGTGCCTTCTCTTGCTTCCACTCTTTTCCCTACATGCCCCGCTCCACTGGAAACCACTGCATAGAACAAGCAAAGCCAACATAAATGTGTTTATCTTCGAAGTTCAGCTTAAACTTCACTTACTTGCTAAAGAGGGAGCTCCCTCTGCTCCTTCGCCCATCCTCCCTGCCTGACCTCACCACTGCCTCCAGTGCCGTTTAATAATGTTATTCTGTATATTTCAAGAGTACTCCTTTTTAGTTGGAAGCACTTGCCCCCTTAGGTTAAAGTTATCTTTATAAGTCAACTGTTTTTTTTAGGTATCGCGTTGATTCATCCCAAACAGTTTTTTGCGAATAATTTTCTTTCAATTTAATTATTTTGAGAAAACACATCGTAATATTTGGGGGTTGGGGTAAGCAGTTACAAGGGGTCCAGAGGGGGTCTGGGTAGGGTTTATAATGAAGAAAAGGGGGAATACAATTCAATGAGTTTTTTCAAAATAATTTTGTCTAAAAATCTCATGTTGATGTAGGAAGATGGACCTCTCTCCTTATACATACATTTTCTATTTGTTTTATCCCTAGTTATATGTCCCATTTTTATACCCTCATAAACGAGTTCACCACTTGTTCTCATCTTTGTGTTATTGTACAGCCACCCTTCGTGGAAATGCCTCCATCATCTGTAAATGTCTTATAGTAAATCCATTTCTGATCTAAATTGACATCCCTGTTCTTCAAATAAATACAAATAAAATAGAAATACATCCATAGGCGAGTGTCAGTGGCATAAGACAATATTCAACGTAATTAATTTCAAGGATGGAGCAAAGAAGGTTTAATTAAGCTGCTTCTAGACAGGGCTTAAGCCGAGGGTACACGCAGCTGGACAGCGTCCACCCACTATTTTCAGAGGATGGATGCCACCCTCTACCCCGCTGGGTATTTTAGAGGCCTGATGTATAACGAGAAACATTTACTGTCTTTTTTCAATTTATGAATTTACACCAACCTCAGGACTTGAACCTTGGTCGCCAGATTCACAGGCAGGGCACTTTACCGTTACACCATATACCCTGATGAAAAGGAACACACAACCAAGGTGAAACATCATATTTCGGGACTGCATGTTGCAGGGAAAAGAATGGAATTGGTTCTTGGATTTTAAAACATGCACATCTTTTAATGTTTTCATGACACTAGAAGAAAATATACTCTTGGTTTTTTGTTGGGTTGATTTTATGAAAGCAAAATGCCATTCATCCTGTGCAATTTGTACGGTATGCAAAGCCAATTAAATGACATTTGCATATCTCACACTGATATGCTAATTTATGGTGACGTCACATCTCATTTTGTATGTTAATGAGTCTCCCCACCTTTTTTTTAGGACTTGACCCCTTCTTCTAGATTTTATGGAAAAGTTACATTAAGATCATTTATTTGAAATGAAATGTAGCTTTCTTGACTAAATGGTCTGAGCCCAATCTCTCCTTATCCTCACTGTCAACAAATATATTCTGCTGCCACTTAGCAGGAGCCACTGGCCACCCTGGACCACACTGCCTAGAATGAGTTTGGCTCCGAGTCAACCACCATCCGCCGTCTGGTTCACTAACTGTTAACCAAGTACTGTGTATCAATAACAGTTGTGGAAAGTGCATTTTTCTATTAACTGTTGCAAGGCTTTTTAAAGAAGTGGCAAAATATTGTATCTGGGATTACAATTGGCGCTATTTGGTGGAATTGTGAAGTGGATTTTTCACCAAAGAGAAGATATTTGCTATTGTTGGAACATTGGTTAACAACCCTGTACGCTGACTTTGAACTTTCAAGAACTGATTTGAGAAATGTCTTTCTTTGGTTGAACATTAACAGAATTGACCTTGAATCCTGGGGAAGGGAAATCACCCAGGACACTAGAAAGTTGTTCAGAGCCTGTGAATGTTGTTCATGTTATGTTGTATTGCCATATATTTTCTTTGTGTATTTGTTGCTTAGTGTGAGGGCCGGTTATACCATGTTAGAGTGTTTCCCCTTAGCTTTTATTAGGCAGGGCAATCCTCAGCAGAGTAGGTACAGTGAGGCATATTTGAACATATTTTCTTTAATAAAATGGCATATGTTGATAAATCCTCAAACAGTTGTCCACCTCACATAATACCTCAGGGGCAACGTGTTTGTCTTGGAAGCAAAACAACGCAGCGCTACACAGGTTCGAATCCTGATCCCGCGCTTAGAAACCACTCGTTGGTATTAAACGCGTTATGAAAGAACAATTATAGTTATAATTACGGACCCCTCAGAGTACTCATGAACTTGGCAGCACTGAGCTTGTCAATGAGCTCATCTACCTGAGGAATGGGTTGAGCATCTGTCTTTGTGACCCAATTAAGCCCCATGTAGTCAACACAAAAGCAAACTTCAGTCTTTCCACCACTGGTCTTTTTAGGGACCACTACCAATGGGCTAGCCCAGGGCTGTGGGATGGCTCTATCACTCCTAAGCACAACATCATGGAAACGTCCTCCTTGATGGTGTCTGACCGTATCGTACATCCAGTGAATCCTGCTCTTCACCAGCTTACTGTCTCTAGTGTCCACATCATGGATACACCAATTATGCGTGACCTGGAGTCAGCCAAACAGCCCAGAAAACTATCCAGTTAAACAGCGCCACTCTGTAAGTTGCTGTTCTGACAGGTCCTTTGCAAGGTTGACACCTTCAACTGACCCATCTGTGGCTTCAGTGTGCAGGAGGTCTGGGAGGGAATAAGTCTCCTCCTCAGTCTCTCCATCTGTCACGAATGACATGGCTAAGTCATCCCGGCTATAATGGGGTTTTAGCCGATTGACATGAAAGACCTTGCACATCTGGTTAGGCCCTGTCACATCAATGAGATAATTCACCTCACTGACATTTTCCAGCACACAGTAAGGCCCAGTCCTATTGTCCGGAAGGGCACTGGGTTTGACATATTCCATAATCCACACCCACTGGCCTGGAAAACAAACTTTCACTGGCCTTCTGGATGTACCAGTGCTTCATCAGCTCCTGACTGGCCTTGAGATTTTTTGTTGATTGTTCCATGTACTTTGTCATTCTAGACTGAAGGCCAACTACATAGTCCACTACAAATTGTGTGGGGGATGAGGGTTGCCCTCTCATCCCTCTCTCACTAGACTGAGGGGATCTCGTACAGGGTATGCAATAGACATTGTGGGTTAACTGACAAAGGCTTCATGGAACCGCCCGGCTCTTTTGTTAGGCCCTGTGAATGGTGGCAGCGATTAGCATATCAATAGAGGGTACTTCAAATAGGCCCACATCCATGACTGCAGAGGTTAACATATCCAACAACCTTTCATATGTAACAGTGTCAACATGAAACCAGCTCCCGCCCTAAGTATCAATGACAAGGGAACTGTCATGTCTGGGTCTGTTGTTTACAGAAGGCCACCTCGCAAGGGGGACCCCATTCATAAGGTATGCAAATGTGGTTTGCAGGAACCAGAGAGTCTGGTCCCGCTTCAGCTTCAAAGAAGACTTGCCGCTTTAACAGGGACCACACAGTGAGAACCATTAACTAGAGAGACTCTTTGAAAACGACAGGAAGAAGGGTGGGACTTAGTGTCACAAGGGAGTGAGCCCAGAGCTCTTTATTTATTTTATTTATTTATTTTATTTATTTTATTTATTTATAATTTGTATAGCGCACCAAGCCCAGAGGCATTGAGGCACTTTTCTCAAGAGAGGGGTTACAGAGATTGTTTGCAGTGGTCAGAGGTTAGTAAGCTTGCAGTGTTGGCTTACACAGGTGTTCTGTTGCAGACATTACTTACAGAGGTTGTAGACAGTACAGACATACGTTGCAGAATATACATTGAATACATCATGCATTAGGCTATGGTCTATATATTGGTGCATTGAGTTTTCATCTTTGTCATTGAAACATCCTGTTGCATTGCATTTTTTACCTTGACTGGTGATCGAGCAGTTCCATGTAGAGTGTGAGTTGGTTAGGAGAAGGCTATTTGGAGATCATGGAGGTAGTAGGAGCAAGTGCAAGTAACTGAGACTTGTAGGAATCTTGGATAAAGTGTCAGGTTTTGATGCCTTTGCCAAAGGACCAAAGAGATGGGTCCGATCTTAATGCCAGGGGCATGGAGTTCCATTGTTTGGCCGCAATCACAGGGCAGCTGCAGCCTCCAGCTTTTTGTCATTTGAACCTAGGGATGGTGAGGAGGCAAGAGTAGGCTGAGCGGGTGGGTCTGCTAGATTGGGCTTTGGATATTTGTCTGATAAGGTAAATCAGGGCACTATTACAGAGGCATTTGTGGCTTAGTGATAGGGTTTTGAATTTGATGCAATCCCAAACTGGTAGCCAGTGGATGTTGCGTCTGGCTGGGGAGATATGTTCTTTTGTAGGGATGTTGAGGGCAGCTTTGATTGGATTGTTCGGAACTATTTGTAGCTTACTAATGTTTTGGGTGTTGGAGCTCGCAAAGAGGGAGTTACAGTAGTTGATTCTTGATAAGATGAGTGCTCTAACTAGGGTGATGCAGTTGTCCGTAGTTAGGAAGGGCCTGCCGGCAATGATGAGTTTGGAGGTGTAGGCTGCTGCTGAGACAATGGCGTTGACTTGTCTTGTGAGGGAGAGTGTTGAGTCCAGGTAAACACCTAGAGTTTTATCTCGTTTGCAACCGTGATGATGTTGCCATCAATACTGAAGGATTTGTAGGACTGAGGTAGACTGTTTAGTTTAGAATGACTTCCAATGATAAGTAGTTAATTTTTTTCATCATTGAGACAAAGTTCATGTTGGGCCATCCAGGCTTGGATGGTCGAGTACATTTTGTTCAGTGATTTAGTATCGGTATGTGGTTTCCTGTGATCTGTAGGAGTATTTGTGTGTCACCCGCGAAGTTGGTATACATAAGTCCCAATTTGTCTAGGAGGTCGAATAGAGGCTTAGTGAACACGTTCTTCATCGTTGGGGAGGCACAAGAACCTTGGGGGACTCAGCAGGTTACTAAGGCAGGGAGGGCTGCCACAGAGGTGGAGGAAACTCTCATAGTGCGGTTGGAGAGGAAGGATTCAACCCATTTTATGGCATTGGTTGGGAAGGGAGCAGCTAGGACAAGGTGTTGGCATAGTATAGTGTGATTATCTAAGTCGAACATGGCAGATAGGTCGAGAAGGAGGAGAATTGCAAATTACCCCTTGTCTTTGATTTGGTCCATTTGGATTTTGAGGTCCAATAGGGCGGTTTCCGTACTGTGAGCAGGTTGGAAGCATGATTGGCGGAGGCCTAGGAGGTTGTGGGTTTACAAGTATTTTTTAATCTTTAAGCATGCTACTCTGTTGAGTATTTTCAAGAGGAAGGGAACCATTGTGGTAGGTTGGTGGTTGGTCGGGGCCTTAGGGTCCAGTGTAGGTTTTTTGAGCAGGGGGGAGTACCCAGGTTTCTTTCAAGTTTTCCAGTACATTGCTTGAGGATAAGGAACTGTTGAAAGAAGGATTCTGCCATTTTATTTCTGGGGCACACCTTCTTTCTGTTTTAACCCCTCTACCTTTCCTGTTGCAAAGCACTCTAGTTATGACCTCACACATACAGGAGAATGTTGGTAGGGACCCCAGGATTGGTTCCTCAAGGTAGGCTTGGCCTACACCAATCACTGTGGCCCACTGGCTTTAAAAGAGGGCTGAGCCCCTCTTTTGGCAAATCTGAAGACACAGTCTGCCTTACATCTTCCACCTGTGAAGGAAGGTCAAGATATCCAAAGAGGGAAGCAAGATCCCTCCCGTAAACATCACCCAGGGAACAGAGGGAGAAGCAGAACTCAGAGGACCTTCCAGCTGCTCCAGAAATGGAACCCAGTCAGCATACAGCGTGCCCTGCTAGGCTCTGCAGCAAGCTTCATGGATAGTAAGTGCCGGAAGGTCTTACAACCAATGACAAGGTAGCTGCCTGCAACACGCACTACAGATGTGGGCCATCCTCAAAGGATGACACAAGCCCATTGAAGAAGCTGGGAGAAGTGCCCCGATGAGCATCTCGCGACATCCACCTTTAAGGAAAGTTTTGAGCCAGTCGAGTTCCTCGATCCGCAGTCAATGGTAACGCTGACCATTGTCAAGCGTCCATCTCTTAAAGACATCCGAGACATCTCAACCAGTGCTTCAGAACTGCAGATCAGCACCGAGACAATGATTCTTGAGCCCAAGCCACTGTGTAGGCCAGCCTGCAGCCATTTGCCCAGCTTCCCTCGCCAATCCGTCTTGCTGCCTGATTCCCGCAGCTGACTCCCGTTTTTCAACTCTGTCACAGAAGTCTGTAAAGCGGCCTGAAGCCAACTCAAACCTGTAAAGCACCAAGAACACCTACAGCACAAAGTACGTTGTGGCTCTGCCCCCTGGTCCTTCTCAGAAGGTCCCTAGAGACAATTTAAGACCCATTGTTCCCAATGTGTTGAAGCCAAGAAATCTTAAACTGTTGTAGTTATTAACCATACCGACTACCCTCCGGTCAGTATCCAGAGTGCATCCCTTTTCCTTCTTTGAAACTGTCTGTCCTCTGCATTCTCTTACAGGGTGGGTTGTATTTCGTAGTGCTGTTGGACTGTCTGATGTGATATAAATAAAGTACATATTTTTGATACACCCTTGACTGCACCGCCCCTTTTATCATTGGGTAATAATTGTATTTTCGCTGTGCCGCAACTAACCAACAATCCACAACCTTTCAGAGATAAGACTGCCGTTCCATCCACTTTACCAACATTCGACAAGGAGGTTTATAATTTGCTTGTTATTCCAATCTGTTCAGATCCCTTATTGTGTATTAGAGGTGTGGGCCGATGGATGGTTTAGAAACCGATTTTCACCACTGGACCACTGGTACCCCAGAAGTTGATTCCTAACAAAGTCAAAGTGTCACTGATGTAGGGAGACTTGTTGTAGAAGAATGGTGCATTCCGGAGGCCAAGTGAAAGCGTGATATGTATTGTGCAGAAGCTGAGGGGGTAAATGAGGTTGGAGATCCGAGAAGCACAGAAGCAGGGTATTTGAAGGGATGGGCGCAAGGGGGAAGCTGGAAGATGGGGATGCTGGAGAGTGATGGAGAAGTTACACCAAGTTGACACTGTAGGCTATGAGAGAAGGGAAGAAAGCGAGTGAGTAGAAGAAGTGATGAAGGAAAGTCAAGATGCACAATGAAGGGTAGAAGAAATAGGCAAGTGAAGACAATGAAGAAAGGGTGTAGCCTGACACAGGATTGCTGGGTGAGCCGAAATGGAAGAGGTGAATGAGTCGGTGAGAAGAAGCCAGTCATCACCCACACCATAACGTCAGTTAACACAGAACCAGTAAGATAAACACACACATCCTCTCACCGCGCAGCCCAAATCGGATAGAAAAACAACAGTTTTAAGAAAATGTCATTAGTCTGTAATGTAACAAGTGCTTTTATTTATCAAAGAACACTCCCAAAACTATATTAGGTCCACAAAACATTGCATGCTTTGAATGTTCATTTTGACTTCCTCATGATGCGCTGATTGCGATCAACGATCGATTAATCCCAGTCCTCCAATTGTTGTGTGTCCTTATGTTACACCAGCAAAACTTTCTAATGATGCACATGGTGTTCCTTTCGTGCGAAGATATGGATTCGATGCACTTTCAATCGCAAAGCTTTCGTATCAGCATCTTACTAAATCGGAAACAATGACAGGTTGCTCCTTGTCGCTGGCACTGCTAAAGGGCAGATCAGTCCCTGTCTGTCGTCCCACATCACTGTAATGCAGTAAGCTACGTTTAGGCTTATCTGCCATTGTTGATTGAAGAATCCATCCAATGGTAGCTGGAAACTATGGCATTCGCAGAACTGTACAATATATCTGCGTGGATAACAGAATAAAAATATATTTTAGTAGCCATTCTTTAATCGAATATAACCATTTACTGTATAATTCTGCACCGGATGAAACCTAATCATAAACACAATCCACACATAATTAACACACACAACAACATGGGGGAGTATTTGAGACCACGACGTGCATGAAAGGTTAGCGCTGTGAAGTAGGTATAGCTCACAATTTGATGGAGAACCAGATGGATATTGAGAACCACAGACAGATGGCATTATAAAGGAACTGGGAAGATTAGTGATCGAAAAGCGAACCAAGTTCCCTCGGAAAATGTTAAGCCCCCGGCACTTCCACCCCACACAAACTTTATGGTAGCACAATAATGCAGCGTTGACAGCAAACCCGGATATTCCACGGGACAAAGCGGTTTAGATATCACTAGCCTGCATACAGGTTGTGGCTGCGGGTCGTTGATGAATAATCATCACAATGTGCTCCAGCTAACAACCCACAACAAGGCCAGTAAGCAATACTGCCTAAAAAATCAAACTTCTATGCACTCCGCTTTAAACTATACACAAATAACAATTATTACTGGACTTATAAACAAAACGCGAGTTACGCACTCAGTTTTTTATATTGCGTTGTATAAATATAATTCAACATACAACGTATTGTGTCCATTATTTTGGTCAAATCGCACATTCGCACGTCGCTGAATTATTCAATATGGATACAGCACAAATGTTGTTTTTAATCGCAAAAATGTTATGTATAGTTGAACTTACACAATGCTAGGGAGTTCCATTTGCTCTGTCTCATGCAGAGCATCCGCCCCGAACGACATATTGCAGAAATTGAAACTACATTTTCCAAAGTCCACTTTCAATATAGTAAAGGTTATAATTTTTAGGGTATTCGGCACCTTGTGTCCTTCTAGCCTAGCGGTTGCTGACTTTCGCTCGAGGCCAAATAACAACAGCAGCTTGTTTTCAGTGATTTAAGCCAGAGGCGGGTAAGTCTCGATTTTGTGAAAGAATGACACAATAATAAAACAGACCAGACAAGACGTGTCAGTGTGACTTGATTAATTTCTTCCTTTCCAACAAGCAACAGCCCACGACCTGACCTTCACTCCATGGAGAGAAGAGCCCAGCTGACCCACGTGAAATTTGAAATATGCCTGATAAATAAACAAATCGTAGGTTGGCATCCACCAATGGAGCACGGTCATGTATACTGTTTTACCGATCACTAGTGCGGGTTATGACCCTATATGTGATGTCATTACCGATGCTGTGAGCTCTCAAAAGGCAACAACATTCACTCTGGAGTCTCAACGTTCTCGAACAGCAGAGACCTTCCTGATATTTTTTTTATTTGGTACAATTACACCTTGTTATCCCTGCAAGCTATCTCTTGGCTTCTTTCCCTATACGGTTTTATTAATTCTGTTGTGAGCGTAACAGGGGCAGGCTTCAATTGCACGCTGCCTGCTATAATTCATGCATGTCCGCTCGGACTATCCATCGCACCAGAGGCAGCCCTCTCTGACTTCGTGCGAGACAGGTGACATTGCATGTCCATACCAAGTAAGTTGCATTCATGCTCTGACTAGGCCTTGTGCCAATCGGTCATGCAAATGCATAGGGTAAGCAAGGAAGAGCATAAGACAATTTTTTGAAGTTGTTGCCTAACTTTATAGTGCGGCCCAGAGATGTGGGTAGCCTTGTGCTCAACATTGCAGTACTGCGTCAAAGCACACATTCGTGCCGGTGTAGCAAAAAGTGGTACTTTTTGGGAAGGCCGTAGCAAGTCAAGAAGGGGCCTGAGGCAATGAAGAACTGGTTTCCACTATTCAAGTAGGATGTGCCCTTGGCGGCAGATCAGTTTTAAAAAGATGAGAATAGCTGTGGAGCATAGGCTAACGCAGCCAACATCGAATACTGTTATAGGAAATCTGTGCATCAATTATATAGGTTGTGCTGGTCCGAAACCATCAAGTGATGCAAGGTCTTGATCCATGTAGCCAAATGGAGCCATGGGATGGATTTTATGTCTGCGAGGACATGCTTTTTACCCCTTTTAATTACCCTTTCATCACACTTCTTGTCAACGGGACACACTGCCACCTTGTACATATATAAAACAGATACCTTATTGTAACGACTTATTGCATCTGCTATGGGCAGGCTGTTAGGACAATTTTTTTTATCTTCTTACTCAAGCTCTTCGCTCCTCCACCCACAACTCCCTCAGGGTCAGTCACTTCTCCAAGCAACATGTTGATCATTGATCTTTCTTCCACTGGGGCCTCCCTCTGGAACTGCCTCCCTGCCTCTATCGTACCATTTCAGTAATACCATGGATTGTGGGCCCTATCCATTGTACCGCGACACTCAGCAAGAAGGCACATAGTATAATGAACTGAAAAATGCATTTTTCTGCTCTAGTGATACTCATATACTAGGCACAGTATAAACATATAACATTTAATCTAGATAACAGTCATTCTAGGGGAGTTGGACCTTGGGGCGTAATATTCAATTAAAAGTGCTTTTTGGTTCACAGAGTAGGGGAAGCAATTACTCAAACTTGGTATAGGATAACACAGTTACACTCAAGGCAAGTAAAACCGATACTACAAGCAACTGAAAGGCATGTGTAACCTAAGACTCTTTTTGTGTCTGCATAAAACAGACCATATAAAGCAAAACCCAGTGTTACACTGTATGAATGACACAAAGTTATGTCAGCAAAACCTAAGGCAGAGTTTATCTGCACAGGTTTAAAAGCATGTCAGGGGAAGCAAAACCAGGTTATACAAGTATCCTTACAGGAATAATAAACTGAAACCAACACCCTTACTTTTGTGGAAGAGGCACAACCAATTCACAGGTGAGTAAAACAACCTTATATATACTTTCGAGAATAGGATAACATTTCAAAGGTACCTAAACTAAACTTTTATATACTTTGCAGAAAAGTAGGAGCATGGTGTCTTGTGATGTGAGGACAGTTTGAATCCTATAGTGAAGTCTTGGTGGGCCTTTCACATCAGTTGAAGTGTTCAACAATTTACTCCCACCTGCAATTAATGGTACGTTTGTCTGTGTATCTTAAATGTTCCATTTATTTAAAATGAGAAAGGGGATACTAGCTATCACCAAAAGGGATCAAAAGATACTTTCTACCCTTCGCAAACTGTAGTTCTGTCAAGGTTAGCGAGGGAAAGGTTAAAGTGGAGCACCTAGGGCAACCCAGCAACAACAGGCCCTTATTGCCAAAATGCTGCCAAAGAGGATACATTTGAAAAGACAATATGGGCACTATGGAGAGCTATGGGGAGCCCAGAAAATCACACCCATCAAAAGACTAAACTATTCTGTGAGTGTGTAAAAAGGTGCCCACTCATAGAGGAGTAAGAAAAAAAGAATACACCAGCAAAGCAAAAAGTTGTGGAAGTTATGGGGTTGACAGAGGTCAGGTGATTTATCATTACTATGAAAATCTTACCTACCATAGGCCATCATTTGCCATGCACTGCATGTGTGGATGTGGTTTGGGTCTAACAGAGGGTTTGACAGACACCAAGTCTCAGTGTACCTTTGACTGATGGCAAATAGCCATTTCCATAACAGTATTTCTGCCAACCAAATGGGCAGTGCAGCACTGATGTGCTAGGGCAATTCTCTTCTGACATATAGTACCAATAGCAACCACAGACATGTGTCTTCTCGATAGAGGATCAGTAATATAAATGAAAGAAAGGTCAAAGATATAAATTAATGAATCATACACCCAATTAAATTGTCGTAATTAAATACTTTTTAATACATTTTATAGCATTGAAATTGTGAGTGTAAAAGCATTCGATTGTTTCTGTACAATGTCCAAACATTGGAGAACATTTTGAAAATGTTATTTTGAGCAGAATATGAAGACAGCTACAAATCATTTAAATCTGGAAATCAACATTTCAACAAGTTCCGCTTTAGGTGGACAGGGATCGTTTGCAATGTGTTGTGGCATTATATGTGTCCTAGGAACAAAATCATGATCGATTCCATGAGTATGCATGGCCAAAACAGTCAATGTCAGATCTTCAAATTCCATTTCCTGGTATATTGGCCAGGCCACTCATTGGTTGCCTCGTTCTGTAAGGGCCATGAGGTAACGAAGCATCCCGAAGGTTCCTGTAGTTTTCGCTTGTTCCCTCTCAACTTTCTCGTTGTGCACAAGTACATCTAGGGCGTCATTACAAGTTTGGCGGTAGCCTTGCCGGTAAAACTGGCAGGCTGCCGCCAAATTTGCAATTTTTTTCGGCACTCGCAAATGCGCAATTACCGGGTCATTACGGCCCTGCTGGACCCGGTAATTGCCCATTTGCGGGCGCTGGAAAAAAGATGCTCCCCATTCCCATTCGGCCCCATAGGGCCGAATGGGAATGGGGAAGTCGGATGCACCGGCACAGTATTTAACGGGGCCGGTGCATCCGACATGCTGCGCTCGCGGGTGCCTTCCTGCCTGCCAGGTCTGACCTGGTGGGCAGAAAGGCACCCGCAAGCACAACTCTTAGTTTGCTGGTCCGGAAACTATGATAACGTCATGCTTACCGGTACCGTAGTTCCCAAAACGGTAAACTTATAATGAGGCCCCTAGTCTTGTTCTGGCCTCCATGCCGCCTATGCCGAAATGCAACCTTTTGGGCCTGTACTCTAAGCACATATTATGGCACACCTCCAAATCTCCGGTATGACAGAATTCTGTGAGTCCCTTCAGGTGTCTTGAAAATGTTTTATCGTACACGATCAACTCAAAGTGCTTTGTGTGGAGGGGAACATGGCACCAACCACTTCTTCTTGCATCTTTTCTCCTTCAATAAAGGTCCATGTGCACATTCATGGAAATGTTGATTTTCTGTCCATGAGTGTACGCTGGAACAATGGTGCATCAATGAATGCCATTTTTCAAGTTGATTTTCTACAGATCCATCACAAGTTTTGGCGCTCCACCAAAGATGGTTGCTGATGGACTGACACCACTTTAAAATATGTTCCTAACCCTTTTTTTAACCAGCAACTGTAATGTTATTATTGACTGATTTGGCAACGTGCCATACATCAAATTGATGCCGAATGTGTGGAAACGGCTCTCGCATGTCCTGGCCATTGAAACGTACCTGTCAGTGATTATCAGGTCTATTTGCATTGCCCTGGATTCCAGATGTTCGATGGATTTGATGAATAGAATTGTGAACATTTACCTGCATTGCACTTAGACAGAATTGTGAATGATCGCAATGGCCACATTTAGTTAGAATTGTGAACATTATTTTTTTATTATTATTTATTTATTTGTATTAGCAAAGCACACTAACAGCGCACAGGCATCGAGGCACTGTTGCAGAAATTATCTTGTTTGCACATATTTGTTTTAGTTACATAGGTATACTTGGCTCTTGGTTGCAGTGAGCATGAAAACAATATTGCCTAGGTTGCGTAGGTAAATCTTAGTACAGGAACATGATATAGCTCTTGGTTACAGTGAGCGTGATATAGTCCTAGTGTACAGTACAGCAGTAGGCTATGAGAAACAGCCATATTCATAGGGTGAGGAGCTTAGGGGAACAGGAGGGTTTTGATTACTTTCCTAAAAGCAAGGTGAGATTCAACCTTTCTGGCTTGGGGGAGAGTTCCGTTGTGTCGCTGCCAGTACTTCAAAGCTAGATCCTCCTGCTCGCACTCTCCTAGTTTTAGGAACAGAGATCATGTTGGCATAGGCCATTCTGGTGGGTCTGGTGGGTACCTGCTTGACAACTCCTTGAGCTAGTTATAGGGGTGCTTGGTTGTTAACACATTTGTGTGTTAGGGCGACTGTAACAGCCAGACATCAGTGCCCATTGGACGCCATGCGAACACCAAATACCTGGATACAGCGAGGGGCCCGCGGGAAGCAATGAGGTGGACACTGGAGAAGCAAAACTCGAACCTAAACGTACGAGCCGAAAGGAGGAGGAGGAAGACACTGAAGGAAGCAGTCATTTGTGGTCAGGGGCAGACCTGGGTGCCATCCGCGAATTGCATTGCCTGAATGCGCATAGTGGAAACCCTAACGCATGGCCGGTAGTAGGGTTGAGAAGTGGCGTGGATCCTATGGGAAAGGAATGCGGAAACCACGACACAGGCGACCAGACGAAGCAAGGGTCTGCCGGCGTGTGCCGCGTGTACCGCAGCATGAACGACCAACAGGGGGAGGTTGTTGGGCCGAGACGCCACAAATGGGGAACGGAGCAAAGAGAAGCAAAAGAACCGTATAAACTCACACTTGTAAAACAGAGAAAAGAGACCAAAAAGAAGGATATTAGATACTTTATCCTTACCAAAGCTAGGGGCCTCTGACTGTATAAACCCCAATCTTCACCCCGTGGCACATGGCGGGGAGACATCATGGCGACTGGGAGCACGGAAGGAAGGGGGCGGGGCTTGGGAGGGTTTTTATATCCTCGGACATAAGGAGAGACCTGATTGGGTCAAGAGTGGCCAGCCCCTACATAAAGAAAAGAGAGACGAAGGACTGATGGGGAGTTTTCTTTCTTCTTTCAGAATCGGTTTGGAAGCGATGAGACCACAAGTCCATACCAGTGGGCTTACGAAGATTAAACAGAGATTTCTGCCTTACACTCGCAGAAACCCCATCAGAGTCATCTCGGCTGGAAAGAGAATTGATACTTGAATTAATATTTTCTTTTCATTTCTTAAAAAAGTCAATAAAGACTGACTTTTGTTCAACTTACCTACCTAGTCCGAGTGGTCTGTCACAGCGAGGGCTTTAAAGACTATCCTCTCTTTGATGGGGAGCCAGTGAGCTTGCTTTCTGGTATCAGAAATGTGTTCCCTTTAGGAGATGCCAGTGGCTGCCCTAAGCACATTATTCTGGACTATCTGCAGTTTGGAGAGGTTTTTGTTAGAGGTCCCTAGGAAGAGGGCATTACAGTAATCTAATCTGGATCCAATTATGGCTCTTGCAATGGTGAGACAATTTGTCTTCGAGAGATATGGTCTAGCAACGTTGATTAGTTTGGAGTATTAGGCAGAGGTCGAGGCAATGGCAGTGACACCTGACGAGTGGTCAATTGTGAAGGAGCTGTATTGTTTGTCCATTTTCTTAATCGTGGCCGGTGATGCAATTATCAGAAACTCGGTTTTATCCCCATTGAGGCATAACCAGTTTTCTGCCATCCAAGTTTGGATTGTGGAATAGATGGACTCGAGGGTGGCCGAATCGGCTTCATAGTCTCCTGCAAAGGGGATGAGGACCTGTATGTGATGCCCAAGGCGTCCAGGATGTGGAACAGAGGCCTGTTAAAAGGTTATAGAGGGTGGCAGATATGCAAGATCCCTGTGGGACTCCACATTTAATGAAGCTTGGGTGGGCACAGGCTGTGTCAGAAAAGACTTTCATGACCCTTTCCTGAAGAAACAAGGTGACCCAAGCTATGGCTGTAGTGGAGAAGTTAGCGTCAGTGGACAGGTGGTTACAGAGAGTATTGAGATCTACTAAGTCAAATTCTGCTGATAAATCAAGGAGCAGAAGGAGAGCGGGGTTTCCTGCGTCTCTCAGATCGTCCATTTGATTTTTTAAGTCTAGGAGGGCAGTTTCAGTGCCGTGCCCTGGACAGAATCCCGACTGCCTAAGGCCAAGCACATTGTTTGCCTCCAGGAACTTTTGGATTTGCAGGTAGGCTGCCGTGTCAAGAAAGGGACTGTCGTAATGGGTCTATAGTTTTCCGGGAAAGTCAGGTCAAGGGTAGGCTTTTTAAGGAGAGGGGGTGCCCATGCTTCCCTAAGGCTGGTGGGGACATGGCCAGATTGGAAGGAGGCGTTAATGAACGATGTGAGGAAAGGGGCAAGGGGGAAGCGAATGGTTTAATTGAGTTCAGGAGAGTGATAACCTCTTGTTCGCACATGTCCTTAAACTCAAATGATGGGGAGTCACCGCTAACACTGGTCTGTGATTGGGATATCTGGTGACTAAGGGCTTGTTGATGGGCTAGAATTTTGTTCTGGAGCATGTTAAGCTTGTCCAGCATAGCCGTTTGGATTTTATAGCACCAATCTTCATCCTTGTGGAGTGTTGGTGGAGGGGTAGTGTTTCCAACTCCCTGAAGATGGCAAAAATGTCCTTGGTGTCGAATTTTGCATTTGCTATCCTAGAGTTGAATGAGGAAGCTTTTGCTTTAATGATTGCCGTTTTATATTCTTTGGATACAGTCTTGAAGGTAGACTTGGTGACCTCATTCGGGTTTGCTTTCCAATGGGAGAGCGCTGTCCTTTTCTTGGCACTAAGGTCATATAGTTCTTTGGAGAGCCAAGCGTTAGAATGCTTGGTCCACTTGGCCTTTTCCACGGTAAGAGGGGCGGTAGCATCAACTGCCTGAGAAATGGCTGTTTTAAACACTTCAGCAAGAGTGTCTGGGTCACAAACTGGGGGCCTGGAGGGCAGGTACTAACAGGTAAGGTGTAAGCCTTTCTTTAGTTAGTTGCCGGGCACCTCTGGCCATAGCTGCAGGTAGGGGGGTTTGTATGAGTTGGCCCCTAGAGACCTTAATTTCAAACATGATAGTGTGGTGATCAGACCAGGGGATAGGAGAAACGTCAGTGACTCTAATGGAGCAGTCTTTGTGAGCAACCCAGTCGAGGGTGCAGCCTTTGCTATGGGATTATCATTATCCTGCATCGCATCTAGCCAGAATTGTGAATGATAGCAAATGCCACATTTCGATAGAACTGCGAATACTGGCTCACATCAACCCACATGACTCAAATCTAGAAAGTGCCCACTCACTATGATAGTATTGTATCTTTACTAGTCTGCATCGCACCCTTTGAAACTTGGTCTTGTTATATGGATTCAAATCTAGAGGATGCACACTGTGAAGATACTGTGACATATTAACATGCTTAAGAATTGGTCTTGTTTGATTGTTTCACTTCTATAACACTGCTTTAACTCACATCCTGAAGTACCCCTCAGATAGCACTGTGACTCACTTGAAAGCACTACACAATTAGAATTGCTCTGACTCGCTCGACTCACAACTATTAAGGGCCGCCTGAGAAAACTCTGTAATTTATTTACCTATGTTTTAGATCATAACTCAACTCAAACTCCCACCCATATCACTATGCTTTCTCTCCACTCTAACATCATCACTCAATTAGAGTACAGCTATAGCCCTCGATCAATTTCGGCCTAACTGCTCGCATACGAACATTAACACATTAACACCTCATCATTCTAATAAAACATAGCTATATCCCATGACAAACCGGCCTAGCTGCGCACATAAGCGTGCTTGAGGCCAAACACAGCCAGAACCCAGTCTTGGAGTCCACCCGCCAGACTGCACACATTCAAATGATATCAATAACACCACACCTAATGCTAGGATGCAGCTACCATCAGGTAATTACATCTGCTGCTCACATAACTGGTGCACCCAAGCACCCTAAGACACTTTATTCTTTCAAATGACCTGGACTCTGGTCACACTGTCCATCGCCAGCTAGCCTAAAACGTTTGCCAGAGAATGTACTTCCCATTTACAACTGTTCGATTTTCCAGGCTTGACCTTTAGCAGGGAATTAGAATTCCCTTTGATATTTGTAGTACTGGGTTTTAGCAAGGAACTCAACTCCCACAAATTGACAGGAACTGGAAATCTTACTGAAAGTCGACCTGCTGGAAAGCAAAGCAACTGAACATAGTAGATTTTCCCAGCATCGTTTGATCAGGCCAATAAAATGTGTTATAGTGGTGGACACAGCTGGCATGGATTTTCAGGTTAGTGCCTTGTAATACACAAGACACATTCACCAATGGCTCCCTGCATATGTTCCCTCTTAATTTATGGACACATTTCAGCATTTTTACACTCTCTAGTAGACAGCTGTTGAATACATAGTATTTTTGCTCCTTTAAAAGCCAATCGTCCAGCATGAATGTGTTTTGTGAATCGACGGTGGTGGACAAATCCCACAAACTAGGCAAACTGTAGTTGTGATCTTGAGCAAATTCCTCAGTCAATTTTGTTGAAGCTTCAGCCTCTGTTAGTTCAGGCTGTGATATTTGCACATGAATTGGAGAAACAGTTAACATTGAATGTTTTTTGGGTGAAACATTTTTAGATGGTGTAGATTGTGTCAAGGGGTCTGTGAGCAATTGCAATGCATCTTCATTGTCTTCAGTTTCATCTTGTCGAATTGGCACATTGTAGCAATGGTCCATGAAAACTTTGCATGGTACGTAGGTGAGATTCCATTCATTTTCTAGCCACTGGACCCATGCATCACAAGGCTGCTTATTGACTGGACCATGCTGCGCCTCAAATAGTGGGTGGTCCATTGTGAAATCTGTTTGGTAAGCAACATCTTTGGTTTCATTTGTTGTCTGAATCTTCATACTTCTCTTCCTTATGGGCCTCTAAAAGATGTGTAGAATAACATGCTCAATGTATAGCACACATACAGCAGATACAATTTTAAAATTAAAAATCTAATATGAATAAAATATCTGCTTAAAAACTTCTCCAAAACAAACATGTTCACATAAACACTACTTTAACTCACATCCTGAAGTACCCCTCAGATAGCACTGTGACTCACTTGAAAGCACTACACAATTAGAATTGCTCTGACTTGCTCGACTCAACTATTAAGGGCCGCCTGAGAAAACTCTGTAATTTATTTACCTATGTTTTAGATCATAACTCAACTCAAACTCCCACCCATATCACTATGCTTTCTCTATACTGCATTGCACAGCAGATACAATTTTAAAATTAAAAATCTAATATGAATAAAATATCTGCTTAAAAACCTCTCCAAAACAAACATGTTCATTCTTTAGCCTTGTTTTCTTAATTTACTTCAAAACCATGGGCTTCTCTTTGTTCTAATTACACACCTTGTGTACATTCCTTGAATAGAATATTCATTAAAAAAAGAAATGTCAATCATACTGGAAATTAAAATCTTTCATCGCACAGAGCACTTACAAAGTACTACGAAATGATTAGAACCATATACTACAAGGTTTGTTGTCGCAACACAAATAGAACATTCATATGAACATACCCTCGAAAACAGTGTACGTGATTTGGTTATAATATACATTTCAGAGTTGACCTGATAACCTTCCGAGATGACACATGTACTTGATCTGAGATCACCGTGCAAAACATACGGATTGTAATGTCGCCTTCAAAAGTAGTTTGCTTTGCAATGTTTTTTTTTAATCTATTCTGCATTAGGGAGGAAGTGTAACGTTAGAACCAAAAACAAAAAAGTTTGAAACAGTGCAAGCTTACATGCATTTCAGTCCAAAAAAGGAATATCCTGTGTAGGATTTACTTTCATTCTTGCAAGGGAACTGTAAGTATGCATACCTCATACTCTGGACCTGTTGCAAAGGAGGAAGTGATTGTAGTCAAAGTTCCAGCATCCTCCTATAACACAGTACTTGTTTTAGCACGAATGTAAACAGAAAAATGGAAATGAAACAATGACATGCAGACGATGGTACACACAAAGAGACACCCATGCATACCACTTAGTGTAAATAACCAATACTATACATAAAAATATTAAATTCTTTTGAAATTCCTAGCATAACACATTCTCGCAAAGGACCAGTACAATATAATTACTTGATAGGCGAGTGAGCTTGATGTGGACTCCGGAAAAGTAATTGATGCAGAATCTTGCTCCTTCATTTTCAGTACATTGTCAGAAAGTAGTACAAGGAAAGATTATAGTATTAGATATGTGGGCCGATCCAAGACTCAAAAATATCTCTTTGTGCTTGTCGGTAGGGCTCACCATTGGGATACTAGACCGGTCAGTGGTTTCATCACTTGTGAGGGACTGTGCTTGCATCAGTGTGCTCTACGAAAAAAAGGGATATGTCAAGCAACAGATTTCAAAGACATTATGTGACTTTTAAAGGGCACTATGGCATTGTTTACTAATGGTCTCAATTCTCTGATTTATTAGAGGCTCCAGAAAGCAGGGACAGATGTTGTACAGTAAAGCAAAACATTTTAAAATTCAATTGAATCTGGTAACTATGGAAACTTTAGCAAGACAAATTTTAAGTAAATATACACGGAAAGCTCTAATACGTTCATGAAATTACCTTTTCAATACACTATCTTAAACAGAGAGATCACAGAGAATACTTATTCAGGCAGACCATAGTTCTCCATACCAACAAACATAATTAATTCATCGCCCAGGAGTCACCTGAGCCAGAGTGTGTGGAAATTAAGTTGGAATTGCATTTGGAAGCAATTTCCGAAGATTTCTGGGTCAAAGTTTTTTATGTACTTCGATTGTTCATAAATATTGTCGGTTAAGTGCAGACTGCAGATGCGGAATCGATTGACCCTCACGTCGTCCAAGACAGCCTGTGTCATGATGCCTACCCCCGGGCATCCGGATCAAGCCCACCAGCCCCAGGAGCAGGCATCCAGGTATTTAATAAAACCCCAGCAGCCCCGGCGCCTTAGGCGCCAGGCTCATAATAGAAATCAGTCCTGGCGCCACAGGCGCCAGGCTCATAGCCTTTACTTACCTCATGCAAACCATGCTGCAAATGAATCCAAGCCAACGTGAGGCCTGGATGGGACTATTTTTCTACAGGGACTATTTTTTACTCGGGTGTGGTTCTAGGGACTTCTTACCTGGAACTACTTTGGAGGCTATTTAAACCACGCCCGAACAGCAGCACATGCTTCGTGTTATTCTGCATCCA
This sequence comes from Ambystoma mexicanum, assembly GCF_040938575.1. Taxonomy (NCBI): domain Eukaryota; kingdom Metazoa; phylum Chordata; class Amphibia; order Caudata; family Ambystomatidae; genus Ambystoma; species Ambystoma mexicanum. The sequence goes on from NC_090935.1 coordinate 399,146,228, forward strand.
GCAGAAATAATATCTGTTTTCTAACCTTTCCTTCTTCTTTCTTCTATTGCTAGGAGCTCTGGATTCGAGATGGGCGTGGGTGAAGACTGGATGCTGACTGCAGGCACGGTGAGCATTACACCGTGCCTGCAGTCAGCATCCAGTCTTCACCCACGCCCATCTCGAATCCAGAGCTCACCGTGCCTGCAGTCAGCATCCAGTCTTCACCCACGCCCATCTCGAATCCAGAGCTCCTAGCAATAGAAGAAAGAAGAAGGAAAGGTTAGAAAACAGATATTATTTCAATCCTTACCTGAATTCCGGATCCATCACGTCTTCGAACTTGAAAAGGACATTATTCTACACGCGTTGCATCACCAGCTGCAGCGCCGCGCCATACTCACCAGTCCTCACAGCATTTTTCTATCCGGCGCAGCCTCCATCATTTTCTCCGCCGAATTCCACCATCTAGGGGACAAAAGAAACATAAGGTGAGCCGAGAGAGCCAACAAATACAACCTCTCCACCATAGACTTACCTGATTAACAACCGGAGGCATTATTCTGTAACAAACCGCAACTTCTTACGCTGCACCTGTAAGGAGAGAGAAACCACCAATTTAAACACACACATCTTTTGCCGGACAGTGTTGGGTAATACAGACTCTTACCTCAACACCATCAGCTGCCACAAGACAATCTTCCCTTGGACCCAGCTGCAACACAAGAAAGGAATGTACAAGAGTGAACATCGGACATATTGAACTCTTTGAACTTTATACTTACGGGTTCTCGCCTGGAACCTCAGAGTCAATATTCATCCGGAACTCTTCCAACGCCCTGAAACCAGTGAAGTAACTGGTATCTACGCGTCCCTGCATTCCACGCAGGATGGAGAGCTCATCATTTACAAACATAAGGTGAGCTTACAGAAAGCGAATATTGGTGGTGATTAGTGGGGAGAACAGTGGGGTGCCATTACTAAAATCCACGGGTGGCTGAATCCCTTTCTCCACTTGCAGGAGAATATTTCTACGAGTCAAGCAGACGAGATTAGGCGGTCCAGTCCAGTCTGTCATCTCTGCACTATGCTTCACGTTGGAGGAGGTTGCAGCTGTCCGGGTCCGATCGACGCCCCTGTGGGAGCCAGTTGAGCGTAACAGCCTGTGCTCTACTTTCATTCTTGTCCATTGGAAAACTGCAATTTATAATCCATCTTCTTATTAAATCAATATCCTTTGGGAATGTATGCAGGACTGTGCCCTGACTTGACATGGCTCACAGAAGGGCAACCGAAAATGATACACGAAGGCATTCTTAAACAGTCTGCAAGATCTGTATAAAAAAATATACATAATTACAAAAAATAATAGTGTATGCATGCGATTGAAGGAATTATAACAGCTTTGTCTGCAATATTTGTTTTACTTAAAGAAAGAAAACCTGTGTAACCTAGTCGAATGAACACGACAATAACTTTCTTACAGAATTGATTGGTATACCGCAAATCGTAAGGTGTTACTCGTCTTTTGAATGAACTTTCAAGCATCAAAAGGAAACATGCTTGCAAACATGGACCACGAAAGATTACATTCTATTACAAAGCACAGTGATGCAATGTGCTATTTACCGAGTTCACAATGCTTGAAATATTAGACAATCATGAAGTCTTTGAGATAAATGAACATTACAATACTGGGTACATTAGGTGGAAATACATAGAAACTTCGAGATCAGCGATCAATGAATGTAGAGAAGTAAATAGGTGGCCTGTGGCCTACCCTTACCTGGATGAACAAATGAGCCGATGAAGCAAGCAGGTGAGCAAGTAACCATGGAACAGGTTTCCAGGGAACAGGTAGCACAATGACGAGATACCTTGTAGATCTCAGAGATGTTCACCTGGTAAATGTCAAGGGTGTTTATGAAGACTTAGAAAAGTGGGTATGTATGTGAATGTGTGACGTGTTTGTTGACATCCACTCAGCCTCAATGGCAAAGTTTCACATATGTCATACCCACCCACCCTGCCCCCTAGCGAGCGCACCAGAATCTGTTTGCTGGTACAGCATATCAGGCAATAGGGCCAGGGTTGAAACACTAAAGCAAAATGCTTGTGTTGGTCTTTTTTGTTAATGAAAGTGGCCTACTATTTTGGGCCATGTGTGCCAGTGTGATGAGTTCCTTCATTAACCAGCTAGTAGTAGTGAACACTGTTGATGAATATATATTATTTTAAATGTACAATTTGCATCACCTTTTCATCAAAATACTCACCTTTTGGTTATTATTAAAATGGTACCCAAAAAGGAATGAATAGCGAATTTGAACTGTGTGCCACATTTTCATCGGTGCCCGAGACAATCTTATGGCCCAGTACGACCAAGTTCATAGGTGCAAACTGCCATTGATACTGGAGGGGAGATGGATGGGCATGAGGCGAGCGCAAAAGGCCCCGAACACTGCTGGAGGGAGACAAACTGATGTGAATTGCAGGGGCGGGCACTTGAAGAAGGGAGCCTGGAGGATCCCTTTGCATTGCACATGGTGTTTGGCACATTGGCCGTTGCCAGCCACCCAGTACTGGAGTGGGGTATTATGGAGGGGGATGGATTGTTGCAGAGGAGGTGAGCGCAAAAGGAAACCAACCATTCTTCATGTCCTTCATAGACGAGTGAGCGTGTTCTTGATTCACTGCAAAATTTAAACAACTATTTTTATATGCTCATTTGTATTTTATTTATTTTGGTGATGTTGATGACACAAACAAACTACAAATTGTATACTTGTGGTTGCAGCACAGTGTGTGAAAATTCCCTCTACTGTCCGCTGTCACTGGGGTATTACTCGTCGAACACAGAATCCAAGCCTCCCATAAAGCCACCATGTAAACGAACGATAGGCCCACCAGCCTGTACCACCTGTGAAAAAGGAACATACATATTTTAATTGAATGAATCTGATAGGTGTACCACCCTTACTTGAAAAGGCATCCTAAATTCTATGGCATAGTTGCCCTTACAAAAATTACTTCATGGAAAAATGTATTTGGGCTTTGAAGTCTCGACACATTACAAAGGTGAACACCCATTCAATCCATAACGGTTTGGGCCACAGAAAAATATTGCTTTTTAGTTGAAAGTAAAAGACACTAATGGATGAACACTCTGATTTCCAAAATGCGAGAGAGATATATTCAATTTGCAGACTAAATTCATTCATCAGTGATCGATCAAAGTTATGGCAATGTAGGTGACAAACATGAAATGTTAGTCATCTCAGTGGTCAAAGTGACATCACATCTAGAGTACACTTACTCGTTACTTGGATTGTGAGGGAGAATTGTTGCATGAAGTTTGTGCATAAACACCATCATAATCCTTACACAGACCTTGTAAAGGCAGGCTGCCCTGAATTCATGCAGCTGGGTAACGCATAGGGATGGTGTGTCTTCTTCTGATATTTAGGCCTAGCATTAAGAGTTTTCTTGGCAGCAGCAGTTCTCCACCTCGGTTGGCATGACCTCGTAATGATTGCACCAGGTGGAAACGTATTCCATGCGAATGGGCTCAGGCTCATGATCCAGGGATTCATCGTCCCAACTATCGTTTGATTGCCCATCATTTCCGCATCTTTTTCTTTCAATGACTTCCTCCTCAAAATACTCCGGCTCATACTGATAGGGCTGTATTGGTGCCATCATATGACAAATGTTTAAATAAAACGCAAGTAATGATTGAAATCAGTTCTGCTAGTGTGAGTATCTGTTCGCAGTGGCTTCGTACTACGAACAGAGCAGAAATGAGTCACAGGCGATCCAAAAGAAAATACAGTGAAATGATTGAAAAAGCAATTCTGATGTTGGCAGATGAGAAGGGGTCTGTTTACACTTGTTGAGAAAAGAGGCGTCCTGCCATTTCCATGGAGACATCTCAATATCTTGCGCACAGAGAACGTTGACACGAGGCGCGCATTGGCATTGTGAAAAGGGCCGTACGCGTCTAGTGATGTCAGCTTCAGGGGCGGGCGATCTGTTTTCTTGCCGCGAGCGGCCTTAAAGTTAGTGCGATGCCTCAACAAGATGCATAGGAAAAATGTTTAAGATCAATTACAGTATGCTTAAAAATACATGCCCGAACGATCGGGACAATACAATTTTTGAGCACACTTCCCCTTTAATTTTGCAGGCAGCACCCTCAGATAGTGGACAGGGTGCTCTGGTAAAGCAGGCTGCAGCCAGGAAAAAAAGATTATTATTGAAAATTAACCTTCAGACAGTCATATGTCCCTCAGGGAGCCAATCATGGTGTTCCATCATTGTGGTAACTGTTAGCCCACCAACAAAGGTTGAGATAGAATAATACATAATCCCATAGAGTGGACAATGAAGACAGCTCCATTTGGGAATGCTTCACTCTTTACCTTGTTGCAGCAACGTGTTCCACCTGGGGACTACAAAGCACACCATGTTTTCTTTGTGGCTACTAACTGCCATTTAGCACTTATGAGTAGCATTTGTGCCTGCTTAAATCGGTGCTTTGTGACAGTTTTCAAATAATAGCCGATATAGCTTATTTTTGACATGATGCTATCATGTATGCCTCACTTAGTATGGTAGAAAAAGGCAGCTGTAAATAAGAAAAGTTTAATACAACAGATTAAAATTCAAATGAAAATGAGAGAAAATACTGGTTTAAGAGAGCCAAACTTTATATTCAAAGTACCAACCTGGTATAGAGTGACTACATTTAGAATCAGATACATGCTTGCTATAAGAATGGAGTATCGAAATTGGCTCACTGAAGCATTGTTTTACTCACAAACAGCATAACTGCACTTGCAGTACATGTTTATTTCAACTTTATTCTGACGGGGTTGTTTTTTTTTGGGTGAAACTGCTTCAAATGACTAGTGATACTAGTGATGTGAGTGTGTGCTTTAATTGAATACATCTGCGCTGGTCAGAGGTGGGTCTTTTGATTGCAGCCCGGGAAAGAAGCTCATGGGCTACAACCAAAAGACTAGCTAGCCCCGAGTCCCAACATTCCCGATATTAGCTAGTGCCGGATCTTTTCCAGACCTAGCAACACCCTGGCGCTGGTATCTCCCAAAGGCAACAGGGGTGACGTTGAAAAACCAGGAGCTGCCCGTCTCCTCATAAAACTCCATTGTGTAAATCAGAAGGCGTAAAATCCTTCTTAATGAAGTCACAAAATGATCTGCTGGTTGTATTAGAACATGAATTTTAGAAGGATACAGCTTCGGGATTGTTCAAAGATCCTGTTTTGTCCATTACTGTGTTTGTCGTGCAATGCTGGTATTCAATCTTTATCAAACTAATTTCACCCGAGTCCAGAGTTTGATTTCCTCTACACATGTAAAAGGCAAATTTCTCATAATGCCACCAAGATACATTTTAATGTGTCTTGCACATTCGGTATAACTCAGCGCTAAAGGACAATGGTAGAGCAGACAGGTTTTCTGTTCATAGATCATGTTCATAAATCATGAAAAAATGTCATGAAACATAAGGACTGCCACATGGAAAAGCGTGATTAACTTTCCAAAAGCATCCAGAGCTTGCAGGGACACAAACTGCTATTAAGTGGTATGACGTCCTTTAATTGACAGTTGTTTTTCGATGAGTTTTTTTATGAAAAATGTACAATGAAAAATATAGGGGGGTTATAAAGTGCATATAAGGGGACGGGGGTCAGGAATAGTGAAAAAACAATAGTGGCTGGGAGCTTGGGGATTAAATTAAAATTAAACAATATAGGGGGATTATAAAGTGCATATAAGGGGTCGGGGGTCGGGAATAGTGAAAAAAACAATAGTGGCTCGGGGCTTGGGGATTAAATTAAAAAGAAACAATTTCAATTTGATTTTTCGTAGAAAATGTTTCATAAAAACTCATGAAAAGAAAGACTGACAATTAAATGACATAGAACCCATTAAACAGGCTCTGTTTGTAGGCCGTGCCATGCAATCACTGTAGTAAGCTCTATTTCCCACCCCTTCTTTGAGTTCAGGATTCATGGTAATCCCCAAGAACAAAGCTCTGGGCATAACAAAAAACAGGAAGAGACTTTTTTTCCAGAAACATTTTAACTGATGTCTATCACGCCCACGCCCACCGTTGTGTCAGGAAAGAGATCTGTCAAGGAGAGACGCCCAGATAGATTGTTAGTGACAGCAATGCAAACCTCTTCTGCTGTCTATATAAGCACAGTCAAGCTGAATTAGACAGCCTTTCTTTTCCTAAAAAGCAAGACTGATTACACATATTAAAATAGCGGTTACAGCGGAATGATTCACAGGTGATTCAACAGGCATTTAGAGTCACTGGTGATTCCACAGGCATTTAGATTAAGTTTATATAATAAGAAAAGCATCTTAGTGGCATCGCCCGTCATATAATAATAATTAAACTTACACCAGTGTAAGTGTCTGTAATACGGTTCCAAAAAAGTGTGCTTAGATTGTAGTCTATGAAACTTTCAATGCCAACATTTTTTTTTTAAATACTTTATTAACATTTTTAATAACACCCCAAAGTTCCAACCTCCCCTCTCCCCCCAACTCCCCTCTATACTCCAACATAGTGAAACTAATATTGACAACAACAGCAATACCCCAGCCCCGGCCCCCCCCCTTCTCAGAGTCCGGTCCCATCCAGCAGGCTCCATACTGTCCGGCGGCCGTCACCAGTGCCTCATCCTGGTTTATAAATCCTATAGGGGTGAGCGAAGCCGCCATCAATTCCCCAAGTCATGGCCTCCATCTCCGTCTTTCCCCCTCTCCCCTCCATGCTCACCCCTACCGGTTCGCGGAGGCCGTAAATCATTGTCCCTTGACAAATCACTTAGCAGCTGGGTCCAAGAGATTGTTATCCCCTCTCCCTCTGCCTCAGGATCCATTCCCCACAGGACCGTTAGTTCTGCCACCCCCCCACCTCCGCACATCTTTCCACCATTGACCAATCAATGGGCCCTGCGGGCATTTCCACGCTATTGTCATTCGGCGCTTGGCCAACACCAGTAAAAAGCTGCCCATCCTGTTCCGTACCTTGCATCTCTTCCCCCCTGGGAGCTTCCCCCACAGACAGACTTCTGGAGTCCGTTCCCACCCAGTCCCCAACAGCCCATTCACTCCCAAAGGACCCCATCCCAATACTCTACAATGAGATTACATTCCCATATCATATGCCAAAATCCTGCCTGTGCTTCAACGCATCTAGGGCACTCATCCGACCCCCCCCATTTATCGCCCGGTACGTCATTGGGGTTATATATGTCCTACGTAAAATATTGATTGAACCAGCTGGAAACGTGCATTCCTGGATGTCTTCCGGACCAGCTCCCAGACATGTTATTTGATGACCCATGTCCATTTCCCATTTCTCCTTGACCTTCAGATCTCCCCACGCCATCCCCTCCCGCAGGGCCTTGTAGATTTGCGAAATATGCGCCCTTACCCCCTCGTGATCTAGCAAGACCCGGAGGACCGGACAGGGCTCTGGTTCCTCTGGGATTCCCGCCCATAACTCTGCTAATCTACCAACCACCGCTCCATACGCCAAAAAAAGCCCTTGTGGTAGCGCACATTTCTGACACCACTCCTGGCAAGTTAGTAGTTTCCCACCTTCAAACAGGTCCCCCACTTTTTCACATCCCTTCTCCTTAAGGCTCTGAACTCCCACGCTCCGAATTGCCTGTCAGAGTTTCTGGTCCGCACCCCACGGAAGGCCACCCTCATACCGGCCTGTCACTCCCTTACCCCCAACATACTTCCTTCACGTCTCCCGCACCGCCTCAAACACCACCGTTCTACCTTTATCCCCCAATGGATGCCAGAGTACCTCAACCGGCCTACAAGTAGGCAGTAAGTCCCCTAACAGCTCTTCAAGTACCTCCCTTCCTGGTTGATCCCACACCAATACCGACTGCAGTTGAGCCGCCACAAAGTATCTTTCATAATTCGGGAGATCAACACCTCCCTCTTCCTTAGGTCTACGCAGTGTCTCCAAGGACACCCTCCTCATCTTCGTGTCCACAGAAGTTCTCTCACCTTAACATCCAACATTTTGAAGAAGATTCTTTTTGCAACATAGGGTTTGTTAGCAAAAAAGTAAAGGAGCCTTGGCAATATAACCATCTTACATAACGCCACCCGGCCCATAAGAGAAAGAGGTAAGATTTTCCAGAATTGAATCGAGTCTCCTATTTTAGACAGCACCCTCCCCATATTGTGCACAAACGTCTCCTCCATCTCATGAAATATACGTATCCCCAAATATTGAAACGATTTGGTGTCCCACCTTATTCCCAACTCCGGCAGCTCCTCTAATGGACAGTCCCGTAGCCCCCCCAACGGGAATAGCACCGACTTCCCTAGATTGATGCGGAATCCCGACATGTCCCGGAAGTTTCGCAATATTTCCAACAGTTCTGGGAGATATATCGGCGGATCCACCACATACAACAACAGATCATCTGCGTACAGGGACACAACGTGCCTCCTTCTTCCTACCGCAATACCAGCCTCCTCCATTTCCTGCCGCAGAAACACCGCCAGTGGCTCCAGTGCCAAGGCAAACTGAATCGGAGACGCCGCGCACCCCTGCCGCGTCCCCCTTCCCAACTCCCATGTCACTGACACTCAATTATTAGTTCGTACCATCGCCAGAGGTCTCTCATATGGAAGGGATATCCACCTACAAATCTTCTCCCCAAACCCAAACTCTCGTAGATGCCGGAACAACCACCTCGACTCCAAAGAATCAAACGCCTTCATGGCGTGAAATGACGCTATCGCCATGTCCCGCCTCTCCAGTTTCACTGAGTCCATTACGTGGTGCAAACAAGAGAGGTTCCCAGACGTATTTCTCCCCCCAACAAACCCACATTGGTCCGGGTGGACCAGGGTTGGCGCCATTATTGCCAACTTGGCAGCAAGAATCTTCCCCAAAATTTTCCCATCGACATTCAACAAGGAAATCTGACGATACGCCGCACAATCCCTTGGCTCCTTCCCCTCTTTTAAGATCACCGTAATCACTGCCTCCCTCATCGACTCTGGAAGACAGCCGAGTTGAAAAGCCTCCTTATCTACCTTTACCAGATGCGGCACTATGAGATCAGCAAATTCTGAGTAAAACTCCACTGGGAATCCATCACTGCCCGGCGCCGTCCCTCTCTGCATTGTGCCGATGGCCCAGTGAACATCCCCCCTCTTGGAGCCTCCAGTCCCTCCCGCATATCCTCCCCTAACTTCGGAAGTCGCATCCTTTCCATAAGATCGTCCACATCTGCTTCTACATAACCATCCCCACACATGTACAACTCCCTATAGAATGACACAAAAGCCTCATTAATTCCTCCCTGTGTCATCACCATCTCCCCCGTGCTTAGCCTAAGCCGAGTTACTAGCCGATTCCACTGTTCCCTACTCACCAACCAAGCCAACAGCTTGCCCGCCTTGTCCCCTTTGCCATGTAGCCTAACGTCCCGCCTACTACTGTCAAAATGCAATAGCTCTTCCAAAGTCTCCTGGTAGGATTCCAGCGTCTGCGCCAACGCCTCCCCAACCTCTCCCCCGTAGCCACTTCCCTGTCCAAATCAGCCACCTTAGCCTCCAACCATCTCAACTTTTGCCCGAGTCGTCTACGTGTTCCCACCGTCATGGACAAACATTTCTCCTTATGGTCGCCTTAAAGGCCTCCCACAGCACCCCCCTAGCTTCCACCTTGCCCTCATTCAATTCAAAGTATGCTTTAATCTCCTCTCTAAGTTCGCTCACGAACGCCCTGTCCCCTAGCGCCTCCTTTTGGAGTCGCCACAACCGACGTGGCGGTCGTGCCTCATTCTCAAATAACGTGGCTGGCTACCAGAGGAGAGTGGTCCGAAAGAGTGCGTCCCAGATACTCTACCTCGCCAAAATACTGGCAGTGTTCCCTTCCCATAATAAGGTAGTTGAGACGAGAATATGAACCATGCACCCCCGAGTAGTATGAATAGCCCCTTTCCTCCCCATGCTGCTCCCTCCATACCTCCACCATGTCCAATTCTTTCATTACCCTACGGAGAGGCTCCGGCATATACTTCTTGGGCACTCCCCTGCTACCTTGTCCATCCAACCTTTCCTCCAAGTGACAATTAAAATCCCCCCCCAAATGAGCATGCCCCCCCTATACGCCCCATCATACGAAGAACCGAGTGGAAGTAATCCCCATCATCTACATTTGGCGCATACGAATTGACCACAGTGACCACCATCCCCTCCCATCAACCTTGTGCCAAGACTGTCCTGCCAACCTCAACCTTTATGACCGCCAACACCGTCAGTGGTATCTGCTTCGCCACCCAAATTAACACGCCTCTCGTCTGGGTGGAATATGTTGTGCCAAGTACCTGCCCCCCTCCCCACATCTTCCCCAAGTTCCCCAGCATTTCTGCCCATGCATGTGTCTCCTGTATCAGGGCCACTTGTATTCCCTGTCTTTTCAAAAACTCCCCCACCCTCTGCCTTTTCTGATAACTACCCAGCCCCCGGACATTCCACGTCCCGATTTTCAAACCATGCCCACCCATCTGTAACCTAGGATCCCCACTTTATCCCATCACCTCCCCCAAGTCCTCGCAAGCTGTGCCCAGTTTCTCTCCTATCCTCCCCTCAGCTCCAGTCGCCGCTGTATCGGACCTTCCTCCCCACCCACAAATCCAACCTCCTTCCCTTCCACACCCAACCCCAACTTGTTGTGCTAGCACTACCTCCCCCCCACCTATTGCCCCTCCCACCTCCATACCCCCCTCCCCCAACTTTCCCCCAAGCCCGTCAAGTGCCATGAATGGTCAGGCCTCTTTGTGGGACCGACCTTCTTCACCCTCCCTCTGCCTTGTTGCAGACCCCTTGACTCGCCTACCCCACCCTATCCCCCACTGATGTGAGTAGTAGCCAACAGTGTCAAAGGCTCCTGGAGGGGCTCCCATTTTCCCGGCACCAAACATCCTATAGTTCATAAAAACCCCTCCTACCCCATTTGTACCTACCACCATTCCTAGGTGGTTCACCTAAAAGCCCAACCCTTGCCACTCAGCACCTCACCACCTCCCTCAATCTCCCGTCTCCGGCTGCAGTCCCTCCTTAGATCCCCCCCAGCTGGGACCCCGCCCCAGGTACCTTCCTATCCAGCCAGTCCCATACCTCTCCTGGGGATGCAAAAAACCACGACTGCCCCCCGATACCACCTTCAACTTTGCCGGAAAGAACATCATATATTTCAAGTTAAGTTCCCGGAGTCGCCCCATCACAGCATCACAGGACCTCCTCTGACGCTGCACTTTCAATGTGAAATCTGGGAAAATCCGCAACCTTGCTTGACCAACTTCGTAGCTGCCCTCTCTCCGCGCTGCCTGCAAGATGGCATCTCGATCGCGAAAGTTCATGATCTTGGCCACTATTACTCTTGGTGGCGCGCCCAGCGGTGGGGGTCTACCCGGTATCCTATGGGCTCTCTCCACTGTGAAAAGCTTTGACAGTTCCCTAATGCCCAACACCCGGAGGATCAAGTTTTCCACAAACAGTTCTGCGCTGGGTCCCTCTTCTTTCTCCGGCACTCCAACCAGGTGGATATTACACCACCTGGACCGGCCCTCTGCGTCTTCAGTTCTTACTTCAAGCATCCGGGTAGCCCCCACCAATCCCGCCACCTGGTTTTTAAGCTTCTGGACCTCATCTTCCACCGTGGAGACCCTCTGTTCCACCTCTGTCACTCTTTTGCATACTTTACGGAGGTCCTCCCTTACCAAGGAGACATCCACCTCCACCTCTTTGATGCTCTCCTGGAGAGTGGTATGTGAAGCCTGTATCGCCGCCATCAATGAATCCAGTGTCATTGCTCCTTCTTCTCCCCTGGTAGAGTTTTCTCCCAGCTGCCGCTCCTGTCCATCTTGTCCATCTTGTCTAGGCACTCTATCCCTCCGTGTATTTGTCAATTTTTTTGCTGATTTTTCACCATAGTGAGCCAGGTGTAGCGCCACCACCTTCCGGACGCAGATTCGCCGCCGCCTGAGTCCTCAGGATAGAGAGCACCCCCACCGAGGATTAACATTATAGGGATACAGCTATGTGTCTTTCTCCCCAGCAGTGAGAGCTCCCAGAATCCATCAATCCCAGCCGTGGGCTCCCTCTCAGGATCCACCCCCTTCGTGGGGAAACGTGTTTTTCTCCTGTGGGGAGGTCGGGGGCAATCCTCACCCGCTGCTATAGCAGTCTCTCCTCACCCCGCCCCCCGTTCACAGCCGCTGGTCTCTAACTAGTATGCCCCGCACTAACCTCTGTATGGGGGCTCATCAATGGATCAGGTGCTCCGCCCGGCCTCTCAGCTGGAGCACGCCGACCTCGTCCACACTTGCCTCTCGATATTGCTCTCCCAAACCTCGGAGCTACGCCCCGCTGCTCCAGGAACGGAGACCGGAGCCCGCTGCAGCACCAGAAGATCTCCTTCCCTCCGCGGAAGGAACTGACCTTCTCTGGCCACGTTCCCGTCACAGGGCTCCACTTCCCCGTCCGGCGCTCTTCTTGCTGGTCTTCCCGAGCCCAGCGTTCCACCCGCGGCGTCTCCGCAGTCCGCCTCCCAACTGGCCAGCCGCTCCAGTCACCCCGGTCGCAGATCACTGCCGCAGCCGGACCGCCGTCCCTCTTCCTCCAACGGCAGATAACCGCCCGACGTCTGCCTTCACGATGCCTGATCCCCGCACCTCACAGGCAGCCGCGACGGGCATCACCGAATGTTCCGGCGGTCATTATGGATTCACCACCAGCCAAGACTCCTCCAGCGGGCCGTTGTGTCGTTTCCACACTGTCCTCGCCTCCACCAGGGCTGCAACCGAGGCAGCAATACCATGACTTCCAGGTACCCCTATAAAATAGCGAAGCACAGGGGTTTACAGCACAGATGTCAGCAGGATTTACACCGTGGCCTGGGAGCACTGGGGACCTACGTCTGCATTGCTCCGCCGCTGGCCACGCCCCCCAATGCCAAAACGTAATCTTTAAAGGCTGAAATCCTAAAATGCAGAAAAACAAATTGCTTGTTTTCTTTTTTGATACTTTACATTTAATTTCAAAAGTATTGGAGTAAAGCTGTAGCGGTTGGCGCCCTATAGTTAAGGTGACAGAGTTCATTCAAAAGCCTTTTGCTATTAACTTTTGCCTCGCTGGACAGATGCAAATGAAATTTCCCAAACAAAGTTTGTCATGGAACCCCCCAAAATGGAAAATTCAACAAAAAATTGTGAAAAGATGAAACAGTTATTAAGAAAACAAAAAAACTCTGTTTTCGGCTTAGTCCCATTTATTTTCCCATAGTGAACAGGGCATAGATTAAACAGCTGTAGAGCAAAAACCACTGGATGGATGTGTACCAAATAGGAAACAGCCTGGGCACAAAGCCTTGCAGAAATGTCCTTTGCTTGTTTGGGGTCAATCTATCGAATAGTTTTTAAAATATTCAACGCAGAGAAGGGTGCCCCCGGCACCTCAAACATCTCTCATGGTGCTTTGCAGCAGAATGGCTGAGAGGCTTTTCAGCCGCCATTTTATTTGCTTGATGCAAGTGATTCTTGCGATAATAACGGGGAACCGGGAAATTAAAATGCTTAACAGTCTATTTGGAGGAGAAAAAGAATGCTATTTCATGAGACTAGAGTACAGGGATGAAAAGAGAACAACATGTAAAGTTGGATTCGGTCTGTGGTGCCAGTTCCGGGTGTAAAATGTTTTGCTTTTCAAGGGAATACCATGAGAATCATGTGAGATTTCTTCCGCAATGCCGCAAAATGCATTATGAAAATAAACTGTGTCACAAGAACCAAAGAGTGATGGGGATAATGGAAGAGGGTCGTGGAGGGAAAAGGCAATTGAGGAGATTAGGGGTCCAAGACAGGGCGAGGGGGACACATGGTGTGTGACTGTGAGAACCTCGAAGATTTTTAAATGTACTTGCTTTTTTCCTTGGAATTGGCACACTGTTACACTATGGGGGCATAAACGGAATTAATTCCCATTGTATATTCCTTATGGGAATAGGGAGTGGGAAAAACAAGGATTTTACACCTGCAGTGATCACTTGTATTAGGCATTGTGCAACTGGCCATGGTCGAAGGCCATGGATCGAAGGCCCCAAAGAAACATATTGTTGAAATATGTACAGTGAACCCAGCCAAACGCCATGGCTACTGGGCCCAAATACAATTATTGGTGCAACATGTTCAGGGCTGTGAAAACTGGCCATGGCTAGTGGGCCTCTTGCCGAAGGGCATGGCTAGTGAGTCCCAAAGAAACATATTTCTACAACATGTACGGTGGCCACAGCTGAAGGCAGGAACATTTAGTGTAACACAGTCATGAAAAAATGTTATTTCAGAGTGAGTTAAGGTGATCAGTTTTAGCACAACAAAGCCCTTGAAATTCAGTGGATTAACTTGCCGTCCCCCCATTGCAAAGCCCATGTGTCCATACATAATATTACCCTTGGGATTCTCATTGTGGGGGAGATTGACAGGGGGAAGATGAGTTAAGATGTTCATCGCTTCCCAAACCCACTATATTTCAAAGGGTTTCCTTTCACTTATACACAGACGACACCCAGATCGTTTTCTCTTTCTCTTCCTTTACTGACTTCAACTGTCTCTGCTGTACAATCATGGCTGTCTCATCACGTTCTGCATCTGAACCCTATGAAAACTGAAATCCTTTTCTTACCTCCTTCGTCCCATTGCCTCCTGCCCCCCCCCCTCTCTGTACAATCTTTTACCCCTCTCCTCTTTCCTTTTCTCCATCAGCAGGTAATCTTGGGGTCACTTTTGATGCATCTTTTTCTTTTTCCCTCCATATCTACTCTACTGCCAGTACCTGTCGCTATCACCTTTGCAATCTCTGTTGCATATGTCGCTTCCTATGCTCTCAGGCTACTAAACTTCTCATCACAATCTCCATCTTCTCTAGTCTCGATTACTGCTCTCCTCTCCTTGTCAGCCTCCACCTTCTCATCTTAATCCGCTTTGTGCCTTCTCTAACTCTGAGGTTTGTTGTCTCTTCTCCCAAACCACGATCCCCAATCTCTTAATCACTTCTTTCCATCTCACTTCTTTTGATTCTTGCCTTCTAGTTCATTTCCTCAGCATCGTCTTTAAGGGTTAACACGGCCTTCCTCCACCATATCTCTTTGCTCTGGTCTCTCCTTATTCCCCTCCCGATCCCTCCGCTCCCAAATCACACTTTCATTCAGTCCCTAAACCCCCCCGGCACCTCCCATTTCCGTTCTTTCTCCCTTCTTGCCCCCACATTCTGGAACGCTCTCCCATCCGATATTCACTCCTTTTCCGCTCTTTGCATTTTTCGAATTCAGTTAAAACCTCACCTTCTCTCCTCCTTTGCAACTACCTAACGTTCATACTTTAATAAGCCAAGTCTAATTGTTATAAGTTTCACATTATGTACCATTTTTTTAACATATATACAGAGCTCTGGCAAATGCGCTTCATGAAATACAAATACGAATAAATGGTGAAATCATGAAATGCCTCGACCTGGGACTTGAAGAAATGTAGAATCCTTTCATCCTACAACTGAATGCTCAAACAATTAGCTTCCACGGGTGGTGATGTCCTGTCAGGATTTCATGGGTTGACAATCCATGCCTTTTATTAGCATTATTGTGCATGTCTGACAGTACTCCGTGTAGAGCCTCAGGCCATCCGACTAAAAGTCTCTTGGCACACTTTAGAAAGTCGGGGTTTAATATCTCAATTTGCAGTGTTCAAATGCTCCATTGGATTGGGGGTGACGAGCACAATGAAATTATTGTGAAATATTGAGAGCCGTGCAGATCTCCCTAACTGCTTGATCAGTGAAGTGGAAGCCTCTATCACTATCAATAATAGGGAGACCAAACCTCGGTATAAAGGAGATTCTTGGCAATAGTAATAAGAGTCAACTTTTCAACACGAGTAGGCTTCCACCCAATCATTAAACAAGTCTACAATGAATAAACAAAATTAAATTGTAAGATATTTTGGGAGCTGAAAAAAATCAATTTGAGCATTCATAAAAGGACCTTCCAAGGCCGGATTTGCAGACAGCACATTCTGTACCACACATTCCAGTCTGGCAACATAAGGAAGAATCAGCCATTAGTAGGTGACCAACCAGAGAGAGCCACAAAATTATCTGTCCACAACTTACACTGTTTCTTGAACCACAGCTCTTTCTCAGACTCGGGTGCAAATTCTTGCAGCAGAGCCAGACTAGAAAGAGTTGCTATCACTTAATGTTCCCATGAAGCACAGACAAGGACTTTCTTTGGAGCCAAGAGACCTTTCAGGAATGCCCTTTGGGCTGACTTGTCAGCCAGTTCATAAGCAGTGATTGGCGATTTTTGTTTTAACTGGAGGGGAGTGTTTTCCACAGATATGCCTGAGCGACTGAGTGTAGCGATTCACCCCCCAGAAAGGTTTTGGAAGACTGGGTTCAAATGATGCACTTTACAGCACACATTCAGTGAATAATGAGTTAAAAAGCCAGACTGTTTGCAATTGCATTTGTAGAGTAACTCATGAAATAATCCAGTAGATTGTAAACCTCCAACAGTGATCTTGATCATTTCTCAATGCATTGTCGTGATGCCAGTGCCCACAATATATGCCTGTATTTAAACATGTTCACTCTTGTTGTGCCCATACATTTGCATGCTGGCTGCACCAATATGTGGCAGTATTCCGGATCCATCACGTCTTCGAACTTGAAAAGGACATTATTCTACACGCGTCGCATCACCAGCTGCAGCGCCGTGCCATACTCACCAGTCCTCACAGCATTTTTCTATCCGGTGCAGCCTCCATCATTTTCTCCACCGAATTCCACCATTTAGGGGACAAAAGAAACATAAGGTGAGCCGAGAGAGCCAACAAATACAACCTCTCCACCATAGACTTACCTGATTAACAACCGCATCTTTTGCCGGACAGTGTTGGGTAATACAGACTCTTACCTCAACACCATCACCTGCCACAAGACAATCTTCTCTTGGACCCAGCTGCAACACAAGAAAGGAATGTACAAGAGTGAACATCGGACATATTGAACTCTTTGAACTTTATACTTACGGGTTCTCGCCTGGAACCTCAGAGTCAATATTCATCCGGAACTCTTCCAACGCCCTCAAACCAGTGAAGTAACTGGTATCTACGCACCCCTGCATTCCATGCAGGATGGAGAGCTCATCATTTACAAACAAAAGGTGAGCTTACAGAAAGTGAATATCGGTGGTGATTAGTGGGGAGAACAGTGGGGTGCCATTACTAAAATCCACGGGTGGCTGAATCCCTTTCTTCACTTGCAGGAGAATATTTCTACGGGTCAAGCAGACGAGATTAGGCGGTCCAGTCTGTCATCTTCGCACTATGCTTCTCATTGGAGGAGGTTGCAGCTGTCCGGGTCCGATCTGCGCCCCTGTGGGAGCCAGTTGAGCGTAACAGCCTGTGCTCTACTTTCATTCTTGTCCATTGGAAAACTGCAATATATAATCCATCTTCTTATTAAATCAATATCCTTTGGGAATGTATGCAGGACTGTGCCCTGACTTTTGACATGGCTCACAGAAGGGCAACCGAAAATGATACACGAAGGCATTCTTAAACAGTCTGTAAGATCTGTATAAAAAAATATACATAATTACAAAAAATAATAGTGTATGCATGTGATTGAAGGAATTATAACACAGCTTTGTCTGCAATATTTGGTTTACTTAAAGAAAGAAAACCTGTGTAACCTAGTCGAATGAACACGACAATAACCTTCTTACAGAATTGATTGGTATACCGCAAATCGTAAGGTGTTACTCGTCTGTTGAATGAACTTTCAGGCATCAAAAGGAAACATGCTTGCAAACATGGACCACGAAAGATTACATTCTATTACAAAGCACAGTGATGCAATGTGCTATTTACCGAGTTCACAATGCTTGAAATATTAGACAATCATGAAGTCTTTGAGATAAATGAACATTACAATACTGGGTACATTAGGTGGAAATAGATAGAAACTTTGAGATCAGCGATCAATGAATGTAGAGAGGTGGCCTACCCTTACCTGGATGAACAAATGAGCCGATGAAGCAAGCAGGTGAGCAAGTAACCATGGAACAGGTTTCCAGGGAACAGGTAGCACAATGACGAGATACCTTGTAGATCTCAGAGATGTTCACCTGGTAAATGTCAAGGGTGTTTATGAAGACTTAGAAAAGTGGGTATGTATGTGAATGTGTGACATGTTTGTTGACATCCACTCAGCCTCGATGGCAAAGTTTCACATATGTCATACCCACCCACCCTGCCCCCTTGCGAGCGCACCGGAATCGGTTTGCTGGTACAGCATATCGGGCAATAGGGCCAGGGTTGAAACACTAAAGCAAAATGCTTGTGTTGGTCTTTTTTTGTTAATGAAAGTGGCCTATTATTTTGGGCCATGTGTGCCAGTGTGATGAGTTCCTTCATTAACGAGCTAGTAGTAGTGAACACTGTTGAAATGCACAATTTGCATCACCTTTTGGTTATTATTAAAATGGTACCCAAAAAGGAATGAATAGCGAATTTGAACTGTGTGCCACATTTTCATTGGTGCCCGAGACAATCTTATGGCCCAGTACGACCAAGTTCATAGGTGCGAACTGCCATTGATACTGGATGGGAGATGGATGGGCATGAGGCGAGCGCAAAAGGCCCCGAACACTGCTGGAGGGAGACAAACTGATGTGAATTGCAGGGGCGGTCACTTGAAGAAGGGAGCCTGGAGGATCCCTTTGCGTTGCACATGGTGTTTGGCACATTGGCCGTTGCCAGCCACCCAGTACTGGAGTGGGGTATTATGGAGGGGGATGGATTGTTGCAGAGAAGGTGAGCGCAAAAGGAAACCAACCATTCTTCATGTCCTTCATAGACGAGTGAGCGTGTTCTTGATTCACTGCAAAATTTAAACAACTATTTGTATATGCTCATTTGTATTTTATTTATTTTGGGGATGATGATGGCACAAACCAACTACAAATTGTGTACTTGTGGTTGCAGCACAGTGTGTGAAAATTCCCTCTACTGTCCGCTGTCACTCAGGTATTACTCGTCGAACACAGAATCCAAGCCTCCCATAAAGCCACCATGTAAACGAACGATAGGCCCACCAGCCTGTACCACCTGTGAAAAAGGAACATACATATTTTAATTGAATGAATCTGATAGGTGTACCACCCTTACTTGAAAAGGCATCCTAAATTCTATGGCATAGTTGCACTTACAAAAATTACTTCATGGAAAAATGTATTTGGGCTTTGAAGTCTCGACACATTACAAAGGTGAACACCCATTAGTTGAAAGTAAAAGACACTAATGGATGAACACTCTGATTTCCAAAAAGCGAGAGAGATATATTCAATTTGCAGACTAAATTCATTCATCAGTGATCGATCAAAGTTACGGCAATGTAGGTGACAAACATGAAATGTTAGTCATCTCAGTGGTCAAAGTGACATCACATCTAGAGTACACTTACTCGTTACTTGGATTGTGAGGGTGAACTGTTGCCTGAAGTCTGTGCATAAGCACCATCATAATCCTTACACAGACCTTGTAAAGGCAGGCTGCCCTGAATTCATGCAGCTGGGTAACGCATAGGGATGGTGTGTCTTCTTCTGATATTTAGGCCTAGCATTAAGAGTTTTCTTGGCAGCAGCAGTTCTCCACCTCGGTTGGCATGACCTCGTAATGATTGCACCAGGTGGAAACGTATTCCATGCGAATGAGCTCAGGCTCATGATGCAGGGATTCATCGTCCCAACTATCGTTTGATTGCCCATCATTTCCGCATCTTTCTCTTTCAATGACTTCCTCCTCAGAATACTCCGGCTCATACTGATAGGGCTGTATTGGTGCCATCATATGACAAATGTTTAAATAAAACGCAAGTAATGATTGAAATCAGTTCTGCTAGTGTGAGTTTCTGTTCGCAGTGGCTTCGTACTACAAAGATAGCTTAACAGAGCAGAAACGAGTCACAGGCGATCCAAAAAAAATATAGTGAAATGATTGAAAAAGCAATTCCGATGTTGTCAGATGAGAAGGGGTCTGTTTACACTTGTTGAGGAAAGAGGCGTCCTGCCATTTCCATGGAGACATCTCAATATCTTGCGCACAGAGAACGTTGACACGAGGCGCGCATTGGCATTGTGAAAAGGGCTGTACGCGTCTAGTGATGTCAGCTTCAGGGGCGGACGATCTGTTTTCTTGCCGCGAGTTAGTGCGATGCCTCAACAGATAAGATTATCACAAGATGGCCATTCCCCACCCTGTTGTTTTCGCATTTGTGTAAAAGTGAGGAAAACTAAGGTAAGATGCATAGGAAAAATGTTTAATATCGATTACAGTATGCTTAAAAATACATGCCCGAACGATCGGGACAATACCATTTTTTAGCACACTTCCCCTTTAATTTTGCAGGCAGCACCCTCAGATAGTGGACAGGGTGCTCTGGTAAAGCAGGCTGCAGCCAGGAAAAAAAGATTATTATTGAAAATTAACCTTCAGACAGTCATATGTCCCTCAGGGAGCCAATCATGGTGTTCCATCATTGTGGTAACTGTTAGCCCACCGACAAAGGTTGAGATAGAATAATACATAATCCCATAGAGTGGACAATGAAGACAGCTCCATTTGGGAATGCTTCACTCTTTACCTTGTTGCAGCAACGTGTTCCACCTGGTGACTACAAAGCACACCATGTTTTCTTTGTGGCTACTAACTGCCATTTAGCACTAATGAGTAGCATTTGTGCCTGCTTAAATCGGTGCTTTTTGACAGTTTTCAAATAATAGCCGATATAGCTTATTTTTGACATGATGCTATCATGTATGCCTCACTTTGTGTGGTAGAAAAAGGCAGCTGTAATAAGAAAAGTTTAATACAAAATAGATTAAAATTCAAATGAAAATGAGAGAAAATACTGGTTTAAGAGAGTCAAACTTTATATTCAAAGTACCAACCTGGTATAGAGTGACTACATTTAGAATCAGATACATGCTTGCTATAAGAATGGAGTATCGAAATTGGCTCACTGAAGCATTGTTTTACTCACAAACAGCATAACTGCACTTGCAGTACATGTTTATTTCAACTTTATTCTGACAGGAGGTTGTTTTTGTTTTGGGTGAAACTGCTTCAAATGACTAGTGATACTAGTGATGTGAGTGTGTGCTTTAATTGAATACATATGCGCTGGTCAGAGGTGGGTCTTTTGATTGCAGCCCGGGAAGGAAGCTCATGGGCTACAACCAAAAGACTAGCTAGCCCCGAGTCCCAACATTCCCGATATTAGCGTAGTGCCAGATCTTTTCCAGACCTAGCAACACCCTGGTGCTGGTATCTCCCAAAGGCATCAGGGGTGACGTTGAAAAACCAGGAGCTGCCCGTCTCCTCATAAAACTCCATTGTGTAAATCAGAAGGCGTAAAATCCTTCTTAATGAAGTCACAAAATCATCTGCTGGTTGTATTAGAACATGAATTTTAGGAGGATACAGCTTCGGGGTTGTTCAAAGATCCTGTTTTATCCATTATTGTGTTTGTCGTGCAATGCTGGTATTCAATCTTTATCAAACTAATTTCACCCGAGTCCAGAGTATAATTTCTTCTACACATGTAAATGGCAAATCTCTCATAATGCCACCAAGATACATTTTAATGTGTCTTGCGCATTCGGTATAGCTCAGCGCTAAAGGACAATGGTAGAGCAGACAGGTTTTCTGTTCATAGATCATGTTCATAAATCATGAAAAAATTTCATGAAACATAAGGACTGCCACATGGAAATGCGTGATTAACTTTCCAAAAGCATCCAGAGCTTGCAGGGACACAAACTGCTATTAAGTGGTATGACGTCCTTTAATTGACAGTTGTTTTTCGATGAGTTTTTTTATGAAAAATGTACAATGAAAAATATAGGGGGGTTATAAAGTGCATATAAGGTGACGGGGGGTCAGGAATAGTGAAAAAACAATAGTGGCTGGGGGCTTGGGATTAAATTAAAAATAAACAATATAGGGGGATTATAAAGTGCATATAAGGTGACGGGGGGTCGGGAATAGTAAAAAAACAATAGTGGCTCGGGGCTTGGGGATTAAATTAAAAAGAAACAATTTCAATTTGATTTTTCGTAGAAAATGTTTCATAAAAACTCACTAAAAGAAAGACTGACAATTAAATGACATAGAACCTATTAAACAGGCTCTTTTTGTAGGCCTTGCCATGCAATCACTGTAGTAAGCTCTATTTTCCACCCCTTCTTTGAGTTCAGGATTCATGGTAATCCCCAAGAACAAAGCTCTGGGCATAACAAAAAACAGGAAGAGACTTTTTTTCCAGAAACATTTTAACTGATGTCTATCACGCCCACGCCCACCGTTGTGTCAGGAAAGAGATCTGTCATCGAGCGACGCCCAGATAGATTGTTAGTGACAGCAATGCAAACCTCCTCTGCTGTCTATATAAGCACAGTCAAGCTTAATTAGACAGCCTTTCTTTTCCTAAAAAGCAAGACTGATTACACATATTAAAATAGCGGTTACAGCGGAATGATTCACAGGTGATTCAACAGGCATTTAGAGTCACTGGTGATTCAACAGGCATTTAGATTAAGTTTATATAATAAGAAAAGCATCTTAGTGGCATCGCCCGTCATATAATAATAATTAAATTTACACCAGTGTAAAGTGTCTGTAATATGGTTCCAAAAAAGTGTGCTTAGATTGTAGTCTATGAAATTTTCAATGCCAACATTTTTAAAAAAAATTCTTTATTAACATTTTTAATAACACCCCAAAGTTCCAACCTCCCCTCTCCCCCCAACTCCCCCCTATACCCCAACATAGTGAAACTTTAATATTGACAACAGCAATACCCCAGCCCCCCCCCCTTCTCAGAGTCTGGTCCCATCCAGCAGACTCCATACTCTCCGGCGGCCGTCACCAGTGCCTCATCCTGGTTTATACATCCTATAGGGGGTGAACGAAGCCGCCATCAATTCCCCAAGTCATGGCCTCCATCTCTGTCTTTCCCCCTCTCCCCTCCATGCTCACCCCTACTGGTTCACGGAGGCCGTAAATCATTGTCCCTTGACAAATCACTTAGCAGCTGGGTCCAAGAGATCGTTATCCCCTCTGCCTCTGCCTCAGGACCGTTAGTTCCGCCACCCCCCCACCTCCGCACATCTTTCCACCATTGACCAATCAATGGGCCCTGCGGGCATTTCCATGCTATTGTCATTCGGCGCTTGGCCAACACAAGTAAAAAGCTGCCCATCCTGTTCCGTACCTTGCATCTCTTCCCCCATGGGAGCTTCCCCCACAGACAGACTTCCGGAGTCCGTTCCCACCCAGTCCCCAACAGCCCATTCACTCCCCGAAGGACTCCATCCCAATACTCTACAATCAGATTACATTCCCATATCATATGCCAAAATCCTGCCTGTGCTTCAATGCATCTAGGGCACTCATCCGACCCCTCCCCATTTATCGCCCGGTACGTCATTGGGGTTATATATGTCCTATGTAAAATATTGATTAAACCAGCTGGAAACGTGCATTCCTGGATGTCTTCCGGACCAGCTCCCAGACCTGTTATTTGATGACCCATGTCCATTTCCCATTTCTCCTTGACCTTCAGATCTCCCCACGCCATCCCCTCCCGCAGGGCCTTGTAGATTTGCGAAATACGCGCCCTTCCCCCCTCATGATCTAGCAAGACCCGGAGGACCGGACAGGGCTCTGGTTCCTCTGGGATTCCCGCCCATAACTCTGCTAATCTACCAACCACCGCTCCATACGCCAAAAAAAGCCCTTGTGGTAGCACAAATGTCTGACACCACTCCTGGCAAGTTAGTACAGCGCTTCAAGTACCTCCCCTCCTGGTTGATCCCACACCAATACCGACCGCAGTTGAGCCGCCACAAAGTATCTTTCATAATTCGGGAGATCAAGACCTCCCTCTTCCTTAGGTCTACGCAGTGTCTCCAAGGACACCCTCCTCCTATTCGTATCCCACAGAAGTTCTCTCACCTTAACATCCAACATTTTGAAGAAGATTCTTTTTGCAACATAGGGTATGTTAGCAAAAAAGTAAAGGAGCCTCGGCAATATAACCATCTTACATAACTCCACCCGGCCCATAAGAGAAAGAGGTAAGATTTTCCAGAATTGAATCGAATCTCCTATTTTAGACAGCACCCTCCCCATATTGTGCACAAACATCTCCTCCATCTCATGAAATATATGTATCCCCAAATATTGGAACGATTTGGTGTCCGACCTTATTCCCAACTCCGGCAGCTCCTCTAATGGACAGTCCCGTAGCCCCCCCAATGGGAATAGCACCGACTTCCCTGGATTGATGCGGAATCCCGACATGTCCCGGAAGTTTCACAATATTTGCAACAGTTCTGGGAGATATATCGCCGGATCCACCACATACAACAACAGATCATCTGCGTACAGGGACACACCGTGCCTCCTTCCTCCTACCGCAATACCAGCCTCCTCCATTTCCTGCCGCAGAAACACCGGCAGTGGCTCCAGGGCCAAGGCAAACTGAATCGGAGACACCACGCACCCCTGCCGCGTCCCCCTTCCCAACTCCTAGGTCCCTGACACTCAATTATTAGTTCGTACCATCACCAGAGGTGTATCATATAGAAGGGATATCCACCTACAAATCTTCTCCCCAAACTCTCGTAGAACCCGGAACAACGACCTCCACTCCAAAGAATCAAACGCCTTCATGGCGTCAAATGACGCTATCGCCATATCCTGCCTCTCCAGTTTCACTGAGTCCATTACGTGGTGCAAACGAGAGAGGTTCCCAGACGTATTTCTCCCCCCAACAAACCCACATTGGTCCGGGTGGACCAGGGTTGGCGCCATTATTGCCAACCTGGCAGCAAGAATCTTCCCCAAAATTTTCCCATCGACATTCAACAAGGAAATTGGACGATACGCTGCATAATCCCTTGGGTCCTTCCCTTCTTTTAAGATCACCGTAATTACTGCCTCCCTCATCGACTCCAGAAGACAGCCGAGTTGAAAAGCCTCCTCATATACCTTTACCAGATGCAGCACTATGAGATCAGCAAACTCTGAGTAAAACTCCACTGGGAATCCATCACTGCCCGGCGCCGTCCCTCTCCGCATTGTGACGATGGCCCAGCGAACATCCCCCTCTTGGAGCCTCCAGTCCCTCCCGCATATCCTCCCCTAACTTCAGAAGTCGCATCCTTTCCATAAGATCGTCCACATCTGCTTCTAAATAACCATCCTCACTCATGTACAACTCCCTATAGAATGACACAAAAGCTGTGTCATCACCATCTCCCCGTGCTTAGCCTAAGCTGAGTTACCACCCGATTCTGCTGTTCCCTACTCACCAACCAAGCCAACAGCTTGCCCGCCTTGTCCCCTTTGCCATGTAGCCTAACGTCCCGCCTAATACTGTCAAAATGCAATAGCTCTTGCAAAGTCTCCTGGTAGGATTCCAGAGTCTGCGCCAACGACTCCCCAACCTCTCCCCCCTAGCCACTTCCCTGTCCAAATCAGCCACCTTAGCCTCCAACCATCTCAACCTTTGCCCGAGTCGTCTACGCGTTCCCACCGTCATGGACAAACATTTCTCCTTATGGTCGCCTTAAAGGCCTCCCACAGCACCCCCCTAGCTTCCACCTAGCTCTCATTCAATTCAAAGTATGCTTTAATCTCCTCTCTAAGTTCGCTCACGAACGCCCTGTCCCCTAGCGCCTCCCTTTGGAGTCGCCACGACCGACGTGGCGGTCGTGCATCAGTCTCAAATAACGTGGCTGGCTACCAGAGGAGAGTGGTCCGAAAGAGTGCGTCCCAGATACTCTACCTCCCCAAAATACTGGCACTGTTCCCTTCCCGTAATAAGGTAGTTGAGACGAGAATATGAGCCATGCACCCCGAGTAGTATGAATAGCCCCTTTCCTCCCCATGCTGCTCCCTCCATACCTCCACCTTGTCCAATTCTTTCATTACCCTACGGAGAGGCTCCAGCATATACTTCTTGGGCACGGCCCTGCTACCTTGCCCATCCAACCTTTCCCCCAAATGAGCATGCCCGCCCTATATGCCCCATCATACGAAGAACCGAGGGGAAGTAATCCCCATCATCTACATTTGGCGCATACGAATTGACAACAGTGACCACCCTCCCCTCCCATCAACATTGTGCCAAGACTGTCCTGCCGACCTCATCCTTTATGACCGCCAACACCGTCAGTGGTATCTGCTTCGCCACCCAAATTAACACGCCTCTCGCCTGGGTGGAATATGTTGTGCCAAGTACCTGCCCCCCCCACATCTTCCCCAAGTTCCCCAGCATTTCCACCCCTGCATGTGTCTCCTGTATCAGGGCCACTTGTATTCCCTGTCTTTTCAAAAACTCCCCCACCCTCTGCCTTTTCTGATAACTACCCAGCCCCCGGACATTCCACGTCCCGATTTTCAAACCATGCCCACCCATCTGTAACCTAGGATCCCCACTTACTTTATCCCGTCACCTCCCCCAAGTCCTCGCAAGGCTGTGCCCAGTTTCTCTCCTATCCTCCCCTCAGCTCCAGCCGCCACTGTATTGGACCTTCCTCCCCACCCCCAAATCCAACCTCCTTCCCTTCCACACCCAACCCCAACTTGGTGTGCTAGCACTACCTCTCCCCCCCACCTATTGCCCCTCCCACCCCCATACCCTCCTCCCCCAACTTTCCCCCAAGCCCGTCAAGTGCCATGAATGGTCAGGCCTCTTTGTGGGACCGACCTTCTTCACCCTCCCTCTGCCTTGTTGCAGACCCCTTGACTCGCCTACCCCACCCTATCCCCCACTGATGTGAGTAGTAGCCAACAGTGTCAAAGGCTCCGGGAGGGGCTCCCATTTTCCCGGCACCAAACATCCTATAGTTCATAAAAACCCCTCCTACCCCATTTGTACCTACCACCATTCCTAGGTGGTTCACCTAAAAGCCCAACCCCTGCCACTCAGCACCTCACCACCTCCCTCAATCTCCCGTCCCCGGCTGCAGTCCCTCCTTAGATCCCCCCCAGCTGGGACCCCGACCCAGGTACCTTCCTATCCAGCCAGTCCCATACCTCTCCTGGGGATGCAAAAAACCACGACTGCCCCCCGATGCCACCTTCAACTTTGCCAGAAAGAACATCATATATTTCAAGTTAAGTTCCCGGAGTTGCCCCATCACAGCATCATAGGACCTCCTCTGACGCTGCACTTCCAATGTGAAATCTGGGAAAATCCGCAACCTTGCTTGACCAACTTCGTAGCTGCCCTCTCTCCGCGCTGCCTGCAAGATGGCATCTCGATCCTAAAGGTTCATGATCTTGGCCACTATTACTCTTGATGGCGCACCCAGCGGTGGGGGTCTACCCGGTATCCTATGGGCTCTCTCCACTGTGAAAAGCTTTGACAGTTCCTTAATGCCCAACACCCGGAGGATCAAGTTTTCCACAAACAGTTCTGCGCTGGGTCCCTCTTCTTTCTCCGGCACTCCAACCAGGTGGATATTACACTACCTGGACCGGCCCTCTGCGTCTTCAGTTCTTACTTCAAGCATCCGGGTAGCCCCCACCAATCCCGCCACCTGGTTTTTAAGCTTCTGGACCTCATCTTCCACCATGGAGACCCTCTGTTCCACCTCTGTCACTCTTTTGCATACTTTACGGAGGTCCACCCTTACCAAGGAGACGTCCACCTCTTTGATGCTCTCCTGGAGAGTGGTATGTGAAGCCTGTATCGCCGCCATCAATGAATCCAGTGTCACTGCTCCTTCTTCTCCCCTGGTAGAGTGTTCTCCCAGCTGCCGCTCCTGTCCATCTTGTCTAGGCACTCTATCCCGTGCCTCCGTGTATTTGTCAATTTGCCATAGCGAGCCAGGTGTAGCGCCACCACCTTCCGGACGCAGATTCGCCGCCGCCTGAGTCCTCAGGATATCCATAGATTGCGCCCCCAGAGAGCACCCCCACCGAGGATTAACAATATAGGGATGCAGCTATGTGTCTTTCTCCCCAGCAGTGAGAGCTCCCAGAATCCAGCAATCCCAGCCGTAGGCTCCCTCTCAGGATCCACCCCCTTGGTGGGGCAACGTGTTTTTCTCCTGTGGGGAGGTCGGGGGCAATCCTCACCCGCTGCTATAGCAGTCTCTCCTCACCCCCCCCGTTCACAGCCGCTGGTCTCTAACTAGTATGCCCCGCACGAACCTCTGTATCGGGGCTCATCAATGGATCAGGTGCTCTGCCCGGACTCTCAGCTGGAGCACGCCGACCTCGTCCACACTTGCCTCTCGATATTGCTCTCCCAAACCTCAGAGCTCTGCCCCGCTGCTCCAGGAACAGAGACCGGAGTTCCCGTCACAGGGCTCCACTTCCCCGTCCGGCGCTCTTCTTGCTGGACTTTCCGAGCCCAGCGTTCCACCCGCGGCGTCTCCGCGGTCCGCCTCCCACGCCTCACAACTGGCCAGCCGCTCCAGTCACCCCGGCCGCAGATCATCGCCGCAGCCGGACCGCCGTCCCTCTTCCTCCAACGGCAGATAACCGCCCGACGTCTGCCTTCACGATGCCTGATCCCCGCACCTCACAGGCAGCCGCGACGCGCATCACTGAATGCTCCGGCGGTCATGTTGGATTCACCACCAGCCAAGACTCCTCCAGCGGGCCGTTGTGTCATTTCCACACTGTCCTCGCCTCCACCAGGGCTGCAACCGAGGAAGCAGCACCACGACTTCCAGGTACCCCTATAAAATATCGAAGCACAGGGGTTTACAGCACAGATGTCAGCAGGATGTACACCGTGGCCCGGGAGCACTGGGGACCTACGTCTGCATTGCTCCGCCTCTGGCCACGCCCCCAATGCCAAAACGTAATATTTAAAGGCTGAAATCCTAAAATGCAAAAAAAAAATTGCTTGTTTTCTTTTTTGATACTTTACATTTAATTTCAAAAGTATTGGAGTAAAGCTGTACCGGTTGGCGCCCTATAGTTAAGGTGACAGAGTTCATTCAAAAGTCTTTTGCTATTAACTTTTGCCTCGCTGGACAGATGCAAATGAAATTTCCCAAACAAAGTTTGTCATGGAACCCCCCAAAATGGAAAATTCAACAAAAAATTGTGAAAAGATGAAACAGTTATTAAGAAAACAAAAAAACTCTGTTTTCGGCTTAGTCCCATTTATTTTCCCATAGTGAACAGGGCATAGATTAAACAGCTGTAGAGCAAAAACCACTGGATGGATGTGTACCAAATAGGAAACAGCCTGGGCACAAAGCCTTGCAGAAATGTCCTTTGCTGGTTTGGGGTCAATCTATCAAATAGTTTTTAAAATATTCTATGCAGAGAAGGGTGCCCCCTGCACCTCAAACATCTCCCATGGTGCTTTGCAGCAGAATGGCTGAGAGGCTTTTCAGCCGCCATTTTATTTGCTTGATGCAAGTGATTCTTGCGCTAATAACGGGGAACCGGGAAATTAAAATGCTTAACAGTCTATTTGGAGGAGAAAAAGAATGCTATTTCATGAGACTAGAGTACAGGGATGAAAAGAGAACAACATGTAAAGTTGGATTCGGTCTGTGGTGCCAGTTCCGGGTGTAAAATGTTTTGCTTTTCAAGGGAATACCATGAGAATCATGTGAGATTTCTTCCGCAATGCCGCAAAATGCATTATGAAAATAAACTGTGTCACAAGAACCAAAGAGTGATGGGGATAATGGAAGAGGGTCGTGGAGGGAAAAGGCAATTGAGGAGATTAGGGGTCCAAGAAAGGGCGAGGGGGACACATGGTGTGTGACTGTGAGAACCTCGAAGATTTTTAAATGTACTTGCTTTTTTCCTGGGAATTGGCATACTGTTACACTATGGGGGCATAAACGGAATTAATTCCCATTGTATATTCCTTATGGGAATAGGGAGTGGGAAAAACAAGGATTTTACACCTGCAGTGATCACTTGTACTAGGCATTGTGCAACTGGCCATGGTCGAAGGCCATGGATCGAAGGCCTCAAAGAAACATATTGGTGAAATATGTACAGTGGACCCAGCCAAACGCCATGGCTACTGGGCCAAAATACAATTATTGGTGCAACATGTTCAGGGCTGTGGAAACTGGCCATGGCTAGTGGGCCTCTTGCCGAAGGCCATGGCTAGTGAGTCCCAAAGAAACATATTTCTACAACATGTACGGTGGCCACAGCTGAAGGCAGGAACATTTAGTGTAACACAGTCATGAAAAAATGTTATTTCATAGTGAGTTAAGGTGATCAGTTTTAGCACAACAAAGCCCTTGAAATTCAGTGGATTAACTTGCCGTCCCCCCCATTGCAAAGCCCATGTGTCCATACATAATATTACCCTTGGGATTCTCATTGTGGGGGAGATTGACGGGGGAAGGGGGAAGCTGAGTTAAGATGTTCATCGCTTCCCACATCCGCTATATTTCAAAGGGTTTCCTTTCACTTATACTCAGACGACACCCAGATCGTTTTCTCTTTCTCTTCCTTTACTGACTTCAACTGTCTCTGCTGTACAATCATGGCTGTCTCATCACGTTCTGCATCTGAACCCTATGAAAACTGAAATCCTTTTCTTACCTCCTTCGTCCCATTGCCTCCTGCCCCCCCCCTCTCTGTACAATCTTTTACCCCTCTCCTCTTTCCTTTTCTCCATCAGCAGGTAATCTTGGGGTCACTTTTGATGCATCTTTTTCTTTTTCCCTCCATATCTACTCTACTGCCAGTACCTGTCGCTATCACCTTTGCAATCTCTGTTGCATATGTCGCTTCCTATGCTCTCAGGCTACTAAACTTCTCATCACAATCTCCATCTTCTCTAGTCTCGATTACTGCTCTCCTCTCCTTGTCAGCCTCCACCTTCTCATCTTAATCCGCTTTGTGCCTTCTCTAACTCTGAGGTTTGTTGTCTCTTCTCCCAAACCACGATCCCCAATCTCTTAATCACTTCTTTCCATCTCACTTCTTTTGATTCTTGCCTTCTAGTTCATTTCCTCAGCATCGTCTTTAAGGGTTAACACGGCCTTCCTCCACCATATCTCTTTGCTCTGGTCTCTCCTTATTCCCCTCCCGATCCCTCCGCTCCCAAATCACACTTTCATTCAGTCCCTAAACCCCCCGGCACCTCCCATTTCCGTTCTTTCTCCCTTCTTGCCCCCACATTCTGGAACGCTCTCCCATCCGATATTCACTCCTTTTCCGCTCTTTGCATTTTTCGAATTCAGTTAAAACCTCACCTTCTCTCCTCCTTTGCAACTACCTAACGTTCATACTTTAATAAGCCAAGTCTAATTGTTATAAGTTTCACATTATGTAGCATTTTTTAACATATATACAGAGCTCTGGCAAATGCGCTTCATGAAATACAAATACGAATAAATGGTGAAATCATGAAATGCCTCGACCTGGGACTTGAAGAAATGTAGAATCCTTTCATCCTACAACTGAATGCTCAAACAATTAGCTTCCACGGGTGGTGATGTCCTGTCAGGATTTCATGGGTTGACAATCCATGCCTTTTATTAGCATTATTGTGCATGTCTGACAGTACTCCGTGTAGAGCCTCAGGCCATCCAACTAAAAGTCTCCTGGCACACTTTAGAAACTCGGGGTTTAATATCTCAATTTGCAGTGTTCAAATGCTCCATTGGATTGGGGGTGACGAGCACAATGAAATTATTGTGAAATATTGAGAGCCGTGCAGATCTCCCTAACTGCTTGATCAGTGAAGTGGAAGCCTCTATCACTATCAATAATAATAGGGAGACCAAACCTTGGTATAAAGGAGATTCTTGGCAATAGTAATAAGAGTCAACTTTTCAACACGAGTAGGCTTCCACCCAATCATTAAACAAGTCTACAATGAATAAACGAAATTAAAATGTAAGATATTTTGGGAGCTGAAAAAAATCAATTTGAGCATTCATAAAAGGACCTTCCAAGGCCGGATTTGCAGACAGCACATTCTGTACCACACATTCCAGTCTGGCAACATAAGGAAGAATCAGCCATTAGTAGGTGACCAACCAGAGAGAGCCACAAAATTATCTGTCCACAACTTACACTGTTTCTTGAACCACAGCTCTTTCTCAGACTCGGGTGCAAATTCTTGCAGCAGAGCCAGACTGGAAAGAGTTGCTATCACTTAATGTTCCCATGAAGCACAGACAAGGACTTTCTTTGGAGCCAAGAGACCTTTCAGGAATGCCTTTTGGGCTGACTGGTCAGCCATTTCATAAGCAGTGATTGGTGATTTTTGTTTTAACTGGAGGGGAGTATTTTCCACAGATATGCATGAGCGACTGAGTGTAGCGAGGAAGCCTGATCAAACCAGCTGGGGGCTGGTCTGATTCACCCCCGAGAAAGATTTTTGAAGACTGGATTCAAATGATGCACTTTACAGCACACATTAAGTGAAGAATGAGTTAAAAAGCCAGACTGTTTGCAATTGCATTTGTAGAGTAACTCATGAAATAATCCAGTAGATTGTAAATCTCCAACAGTGATCCTGATCATTTCCCAATGCATTGTCATGATGCCAGTGCCCACAATATATGCCTGTATTTAAACATGTTCACTCTTGCTGTGCCCATACATTTGCATGCTGGCTGCACCAATATGTGGCAGTATTCCCATTTACGAACATACTCATATTTACTTTGCGCATAATGCCATTAATGTCCTAGCTGATATCCTAGCTGATATTCTGCCAACTGTTTCACCCTGTAAGAGCATACTCCAGTTAGTGTTGCCATTAAAATGTTGTGCCACAATATGAAAACATGTCCAAACTGGCAGCATCAAAATGCCAGTCTACCCACATAATATGACAGGATCGACAGCTCCAAGGTGCTGGAGTGGCACAAACCAACCACCCCCACTGTAGTTTTGGGACCTGGAAGTCAGAGTTTACACAGGGCTCCACAATCTCAGCAGGGAAGGAGGGTTAGTGGATCAATGGTTTGATGGGAATGGGAAAAGGAGGAAAAACGGAATGAGGGAAGGAAGAGGTTATCAAAAAGTAGAGGGTAATAGGGTAAGATCGGACGTTGTCATTGTAATCAGTATCCTTTACCATGCACCCATGCACACACGTCCTTCCATACACAAACAACATCCTCTAAGTAGTGAGCATAACAACAAAGCAACAGTAGCACTCGACAACAAAGAGCAGGCACTCAGTGTTGCCAAGCACTCAGGGGTTAAGGAGTGCTGCCCCCACCGTTGTGGGGGCGGGGCTATGATACGGCGGGAGGACGAGGGAGACAGAGGGTTTTATGGGTAAGACTCGCTAAGCGCCAGTTCGAGCTACGTTTTGTAAAATAAAGTAGCAGCCTGCAATCTCCGGTGTGCGCGTCCTCCTTTACACGGCCTCTACGAGGTAACACTGGCGACGAGGTTTCGTTCCCGTGCGCCCACGGAGTCCTCCTTGGCAGTCCGCCGCTCCTCCGTGGCTTTCCGCCACTCTCTGCGCCGCAAGCGCGTTCAAAGGCATCCGTATTGGCAGTCCGCCAATTTCTCGCCCTGAATGCCCCGGGCTTCCTCCTCCTACATCTCGACGTCCGACACGAGCGGGAGCCCTCCTCCTCCTCTCAATACTCCCTCAACACCTCAAGAGGGTCGTCGGTGGATCCTGGGAGCCTGCCTGACCACCACAGTGTGACGAGCGCCCCAGGCACAGCGCAGCACAGCGCAGGGAAGCATTGGACATCTGCTGCGACCCCCCCCACATCGCAGGCCGGTGAGTTTGCCCAGGCCCCCTGGAACGCAATAAAGACACGCGGCGAAGTTGGAGTGTGACACCCCCCTCCATAACATTCCACCTTTCAGACGGGCCAAGCTCCACCAGCCTACCCAAATCAGGCCAAATCAGGCGCAAGGTACATATTTTTAAGGCATCATGAGCACGCCGGCCTCCGCTTCAGGGTCCAACCCAGGGTCGCCTATGCCAGCTCACGTGGTGCAGCCGATTCAACTGCGGCTACCACCGCCTTTCACCATGACCCCACAAGCCACGAAAGGACCCAGATGGACTGATTGGATGGAAGATTTCCAGCACTACGTCAGGGGATCTGGTGATGGAAATTCCCCCAATATCAGGGACATCTTCCTTAATCTCGTGGGGGGCGAGATAAAGACTGTGGTCAAGACTATTCCTGCAGCTGAACAGAACAATTTCAAGTACTTAATAAGTGCCCTAGACAAACTCCTCATCATAGAAGTCAATCGTGACTATGAACGCTACCTTTTCAACAAGTGCACTCAAATGCCACAGGAGACAGTTGATGAATTCATAACCCGCCTGAGAGTAAAAGGTGCAAATTGCCAATTCGACGCATTTTCTCTGGAAGAAGCCATAAGATTGAGGGTCATTGAAGGCTGCTTATCCCCTGCCCTCAAGAAACATCTCCTGAAAAAACCCCTCTCCATCCAGGAAGTGAGCGAGCTCGCTCGCATACATGAGAGGGTCGATGCCCAAGCTACATCCATGGCCAGTCCAAGCAACCCCAAACACGACGCAGCGGAACTGGTCGCAACCATACAACCATCTCGTCCAGGTGACAGGGGGCCACAGTTATACAGAACTCAAAACATCCAAATACCCCGCCTACAGAGACAATGTTATCGCTGTGGGATGTCTTTTCCGCATGCAGGATCTTGCCCAGCTTTGTCTCAACGATGCACAAACTGCGGAAGAGAAGGACATTTCCACTCGGTGTGCCGGGAAGGCGTACCATTTCCTCCCGCGAGACCCCAAACGCCAGTCAGGACATTTGTCCGTCCGCCACCTCCTAGACACTTTCAACCCAGATATTACCAACAAAGCCAAGGACAGAGACGGTACGTCAGAGCCATTGACGAATACCATACGCCGGGGTACCCACCACAGCCAGAGCAGACTGATCGGACCAGATACTTCACGGATGAATATGATCATCCACCAGAGGAATATGGGCCTGAGACTCTCTACCAGGAGGTGCAGGGAGCCGCATATGACATGCCGTATGACTCATACGACCAAGATGAGTTTGTCAACCTCATACTCGACACTGAAGAGGCCAGAGAAGCCCCGAAAATCCCCATCAAAATGGGGAATAGACAATTCCAATTCATTTATTGACTCAGGCGCTACTGTTAACATTATGGGCGGACAGGACTATGCCGTACTACCGAACCCACCTGCACTTCAACAGTCCCGCTCAAGGATATTTCAGTGGGGCGCCACCACCCCCCTACCGACAGTAGGATGTTTCACACAACGCCTTCTCCTGAATGGCCGGAAAGTAGACACAACAATACACATCATCCGGTCACTTGCCAGAAGCCGATGCCTGCTCAGTTATCACACGGCGTCCCGTTTGGGGTTAATTGAAATACACGTGAGGGCGGGAGACTCCATCACAGCAACCTCCGAGAGCACAAACGCGAGAGACACAGTTGGCGCCATTGCATGCTACCAGCTGCAGAACCTGGTCACACAGGCTGACATCACAAGAGACTTCCCCAACCTCTGCACAGGGCTGGGCAAACTCAAGGCCCCTCCCATCCGACTCCACATTGACGCATCGGTGAGGCCGGTACCACAACATCCCCGGAGAGTAGGTTTCCACCTGCAAGCGGCAGTATCAGACGCACTCCAACAACTGTTGTCTGATGGCATCATTGAACCAGCCACAGGTCCGACACCATGGGTGTCCCCACTCGTGGTTGTACCCAAAGAGGGAGGGAAGATCCGTTTGTGTGTGGACATTAGGGTGGCAAACATTGCCATTCAGCGCGAGAGGCATCCGGGCCCTTGCATCGAGGACATGATCGTGCAACTGAACAACGCCCAGATGTTTTCCAAACTCGACCTCAACCAAGGATACCATCAGCTGGAGCTGCATCCGGAATCCAGACCCATCACGACGTTCGCGACCCATGACGGTCTCTACAGATATCGGCGCCTGAACTTCGGCATCTCATCAGCCGCAGAAATCTTCCAAGAGGCCATCCGGCAGGTGATCAGACCCATCAAGGGCACACTGAATTACAGTGACGACATCCTCATTTTTGGATCATCGAAAGAGTCTCACGACAAGGCTCTGCTCGCTACATGTGCAGCACTCCAAGAAGCAGGCCTCACCCTCAATATTGCAAAATGCCGTTTCAGCAAGACCAAGCTGAAATTTTTTGGACACATCTTTTCCAGCGAAGGCATGATGCCGGATCCTGATATGGTTGACACTATGACACTATCACCAACCTAGAAGAACCGCGACAGGTTGCTGACGTCCGCTCGTTTCTCGGCATGGCTGGCTACTGTGCGAGGTATATACCGCACTACGCGTCCCTCACCGACCCTCTACGGAAACTCCTCCAGAAAGAAACAGTGTTTGAATGGACCCCTGCGTGTCTCCAGGCTTTCTCCGACATCAAGCGGGCCCTGATGGAAGCACACCGCCTGGCATATTTCAATCCCGCATGGCACACTGAAATAGTGGTGAACGCGAGCCCGGTGGGCCTTGGTGCCATCCTAGCCCAAACCAGCGGGGCGGATGTCCACCCGAGACACGTTGTCGCGTACACGAGCAGGGCCCTGTCCACCCCGGAACTGGCTTAATCCCAGGCGGAAAAAGAGAGCTTAGCCGCCGTCTGGGCGTGCGAACATTTCCATGACTTCATCATTGGGAAAAATTTTACTTTAATAACGGACCACCAAGCCCTGCTATCGCTTTTTGGCAACCCGCACACCAAGATGCCTCCTAGAATCGAGCGGTGGGGAATCCGCTTACAAGAATATGACTATGACATTGTGCATCGTCCTGGGGGCGACCTTAACCCCGCTGACTACCTGTCACGTCACCCAGTTGGGGCCCCACTGACCCGCGAAGGAGACATCGCCTATGTACAATACATAGCGTCAAACTCGCTACCACCGGCGCTGTCCCTGCCGCCGGTGGTAGCGAGGCGGCAAGATGGTGCAGCCATCTCTTTGTCGCTGCAAGGCACAGTTTTGACGCAATGTTGCCCCAAAGAGGCAGCACAGCCATTCTGCTGTTGACTACCAAAGCACAGCTTGGTCATGGAGAATAATTCTGTTGAGTGGGTCAATGTAGCCCACAGCTTGCACAATACTTGTTCTCTTCTTCAGTAATATATACACTTTAACTTCTGGTATATGCAAGGTATGTCACATTAAAGGAAAGAATAGAATTCAGTCTTTCTTTAGACATTACAATTAGGCACACACAACCACTTCTTAATGTAGTTTTCAAGGTTTAAAGATTGGTATACAATTGTATTCCCATGTAAAACCGAAGGATAGAGTTCAGTTCTCCTTTTGGGAATCACAATTAGGCACACACAACCACTCCTTGATGTATTGTTCATAAATTAAAGGTTTCAACAACTGTATTGTCAATGTTAGGTATTCAGTAATGGTCTTTGCAGTATTAAGTCCTCTTAATTAGTGACACGCAACCACTCCTTTAGACAGTAACAGTCTTGTAAAGATTGAACAATGGGTTTAAGTAGCGTTAGCTTCTCACACAAGTAGAAAGGACTTTCACATTATACACGAGTGATACATTTCCATTGTGCAGGTATTTCAGCTTAAACAAACAACTTCTACTCACTTTAAATCTTACGTGAGTTAACATGGTGCTGGATACTGATGCCGGCAATGCTTGCGAAAGGTGTTAGAATGCCGTATTTCACTCACCAGCTTCTTTGGCACTTGCTCTGTGAGTCACACTGCTTTCCCGACTTCTGCCACAACTTCTGTTGCTTGTGGCTTCTTAAGGACCCACACCCTTCCTCTGTGAAGGTGTCTCTGCTGTGGCCACTCGTTTCTGGAGCCTGTCTCGCTCATGAGACCCACAGCTTTATAACTTCCCTTCGCCTCGGTCTCCAGCACATTTTCTCTGCACAGCAATCAGGCTTATATGGGGAAAAACAGTTCTCCTGTACACCCTCCACTGCACAGCCTCTGCACTTCAGAGTTTGGGGGAACAGGATACTCTCAGACCACACAGGTGAAATCTGCTGTCTCCACGTTTCAGCATCCCTCTTGCTCTCCCACTTGTGCTTGGTTTCCCAGCCTTGTGCTTGGTTTCCCAGCCTTGTGCCTTCTTCCAACTGCTACTACTGCTACATGTCACATTCCAGTCACAGTTCCAGCTCTCGCCACTTCTTCTACTGCCAACACTGCTACTGCTAGTACTCCAACGGTAACCCTGCTACAACTAATCGTCTGCATCTTTAGGGGGCCTTTTATGCCTCTTGGGGTCCTTCAGGTGTGGTCTAATAGGCTTAATTGCCTGACTACTACCACCGCATACCACTTTAGCCCTCTTCCTCATCCCAGTACTTATGTGATTATAGGACTTGTATTCCTCAACAACAAAGTTTGGTTTTCTAGTCAGTTTCTTATTTTTAAATGCATTTCTATTGTCCTTACGTGTATTTAAGGAGTTTACTTGCAAAGAGGAAGGCAATTTGTTCAAGCCATTATTGAGTAGATTTTCTTTCACTATACCTCTGTGAGATAAAGTGATTTTTCACTTTAACCACATTACAGTATTTAATATGTGGGTGCTTTGGTACTTGTAACAGGGTTTTCTCCTTTTCAGACAAATACTGCATCTCCTCCCACAGAACACCACCCCCAGGGTCAGGGTCAGAAAGTCTCTTTCTTTCCCTGGCCACCTGGGAGTAGACTTTAGGCAGGGGTTTCTTGATGGATCCATAGGATTCATCACATAATGCATGATACATTTTATTATGCAGCTAGACCGGCATTTTTGTGCAGCCATTCTAGACATTTTTTATTTGGCATAACATTTTTACTGGGCATCTTTGATGAAGCACCATGATAAGTGATATTGTGTAGCTAGACTGGCATTTTGGTGCAGTCAGTACAGTCATTTCTTAGTGTGACATGGTATTTTGTATTGGGCGGTTTTAATAAAGCAAGCATAAGTGTTATTACATAGCTAAACTGGCATTTTGGTGCAGGCAGTCTAGGCATTTCTTAGCATGGCATGGCAT
The DNA here is from genome assembly GCF_040938575.1 of Ambystoma mexicanum. Taxonomy (NCBI): domain Eukaryota; kingdom Metazoa; phylum Chordata; class Amphibia; order Caudata; family Ambystomatidae; genus Ambystoma; species Ambystoma mexicanum. Next base: position 399,185,409 of record NC_090935.1, read on the forward strand.
TTCTTTTTTACTGCGCATCTTTGATAAAGCAAGCATGACGGGTATTATTTTGTGGCTAGAAAGGCATTTTGATGCAGCCAGCCTACCCATTTCTTACGGTAGCATAGCATTCTGTATAAAGCATCTTTATAAAAACAAGCATGATAACACTTATTACATGGCTTGATTGTCATTTTTTCTGCAATATACTCTAGACATTTCTTACTGTGACATAACATTTTTTACTTTGCATCTTTGATAAAGCATGCATGATTATTGATATTATGTCAAGGCTTAGAGCCAAGGACAACACCCAATACAGTTTATGGGGAGACCAATAGGCCAGGGGTAGGCAATACAGAGCTTCAGCTAAGCTGAAGGCAGACCAATAATACACCATGAACTAAAATGCATAATAAAAAGAACAATCGAGCCATTTCAAAGGCTTCTTTGCCTCTCTGCAGACCAGACGCCTACAGAACTCCATTTTCCAGCAGCTTCTGGACCCATAATTACAGATTGAAGGTCACATTGGGCATGGCTCATCAACGCGCATGCGTGCAATGAAAGGCACAGGGCTTGTGCTCGAGACTCCAAGTTGACAAGAAGTGCGTTAAGCAGCTACGGCCTCAGAATCACGCGTGAGGGCCACACCCCACCGGATTGATATCCGGCCCCTCGCAACTGACAGATAAATCCTGCAGCTGTTTCTTCCATCACAAGGAGCAGGGGGGCCACACAGGGGGCTCCAGCCCCACCAGTTCTCTGGCCCCCGCATCTCTTCAAGCTAAGTGCCGTCACCGCTCCAAACGTACTAACCTGCGCATACTTACCAGTGCATACTCACCGCTTACATTGCCTAGCCCATTGTGGAAACGGCTTATTAGTCGTTTGTGCTTTTGGAGCACACAAAAACGTATTCATGGGCAGGAACTTAATGCTGCATCTTACGAAGCCACGTGCGGCTAGGAAACTGATGCTGCATGCTAATTAGCCACATGCGGCCCCCGCAAAGCCCCACATGTGACAAGCACATGAACTAGCCTCGTGCAGCAACTATACTATAAACCACTTCGCCAAACATCAGAAACTTAAGTACACGCAAGTGGAAAGCCACGTGTTGCAGTTAACAATGTGTGCACTAACTGCAGCATTTGGACTGTTACTGCAAGGTAGCCTGCAGGGAACAAGGGACACTCCGTCCAGCCACAACCTAAGCTATGTGCTCATTTGTAATAGGTACTGAGTGTTACCTCGTAGAGGCTGTGTAAAGGAGGACGCGCACACCGGAGATTGCAGGCTGCTACTTTATTTTACAAAACGTAGCTCGAACTGGAGCTTAGCGCGCCTTACCCATAAAACCCTCTGTCTCCCTCGTCCTCCCGCCGTATCATAGCCCCGCCCCCACAACGGTGGGGGCAGCACTCCTTAACCCCTGAGTGCTTGGCAACATCACCCCCGAACAATATATTCAAACATCGAGATCAACATTCTTCAACAGGTCTCACAGGTTTTCTTACAATTCTCCGTGGCCTCTCCTCTTGATCACCTGCCTCTTGCAGTTCCGTGGTCCTCGCTTCTCTGCTTGTCCCTCCTGGGTCTCCTCCTGGAGGGACCCACAAGTCATCCCGCGTCTCTCGCGGCTCTGGAGAGGCCGATCGCTGGAGCGGCTCTGTTCCTTCTCGTCTGGAGTAATGTCTGAATTGTTGACAGTTCCTAGTGACAGCTCTACTTTGATCCTCGGCTGTTACCATCGTGCCTTTCACTGCGGTTACTCTCATGGGGCTTTGAGCCCCTCGTCCAGCAACCAACGCCCAGAAAGACAGATCCGCGGTTCGCTCAAAGCCCCATGAGAGTAACCGCAGTGAAAGGCACGATGGTAACAGCCGAGGATCAAAGTAGAGCTGTCACTAGGAACTGTCAACAATTCAGACATTACTCCAGACGAGAAGGAACAGAGCCGCTCCAGCGATCGGCCTCTCCAGAGCCGCGAGAGACGCGGGATGACTTGTGGGTCCCTCCAGGAGGAGACCCAGGAGGGACAAGCAGAGAAGCGAGGACCACGGAACTGCAAGAGGCAGGTGATCAAGAGGAGAGGCCACGGAGAATTGTGAGAAAACCTGTGAGACCTGTTGAAGAATGTTGATCTCGATGTTTGAATATATTGTTCGGGGGTGATGTTGCCAAGCACTCAGGGGTTAAGGAGTGCTGCCCCCACCGTTGTGGGGGCGGGGCTATGATACGGCGGGAGGACGAGGGAGACAGAGGGTTTTATGGGTAAGGCGCGCTAAGCGCCAGTTCGAGCTACGTTTTGTAAAATAAAGTAGCAGCCTGCAATCTCCGGTGTGCGCGTCCTCCTTTACACAGCCTCTACGAGGTAACACTCAGTACCTATTACAAATGAGCACATAGCTTAGGTTGTGGCTGGCCGGAGTGTCCCTTGTTCCCTGCAGGCTACCTTGCAGTAACAGTCCAAATGCTGCAGTTAGTGCACACATTGTTAACTGCAACACGTGGCTTTCCACTTGCGTGTACTTAAGTTTCTGATGTTTGGCGAAGTGGTTTATAGTATAGTTGCTGCACGAGGCTAGTTCATGTGCATGTCACATGTGGGGCTTTGCGGGGGCCGCATGTGGCTAATTAGCATGCAGCATCAGTTTCCTAGCCGCACGTGGCTTCGTAAGATGCAGCATTAAGTTCCTGCCCATGAATACGTTTTTGTGTGCTCCAAAAGCACAAACGACTAATAAGCCGTTTCCACAATGGGCTAGGCAATGTAAGCGGTGAGTATGCACTGGTAAGTATGCGCAGGTTAGTACGTTTGGAGCGGTGACGGCACTTAGCTTGAAGAGATGCGGGGGCCAGAGAACTGGTGGGGCTGGAGCCCCCTGTGTGGCCCCCCTGCTCCTTGTGATGGAAGAAACAGCTGCAGGATTTATCTGTCAGTTGCGAGGGGCCGGATATCAATCCGGTGGGGTGTGGCCCTCACGCGTGATTCTGAGGCCGTAGCTGCTTAACGCACTTCTTGTCAACTTGGAGTCTCGAGCACAAGCCCTGTGCCTTTCATTGCACGCATGCGCGTTGATGAGCCATGCCCAATGTGACCTTCAATCTGTAATTATGGGTCCAGAAGCTGCTGGAAAATGGAGTTCTGTAGGCGTCTGGTCTGCAGAGAGGCAAAGAAGCCTTTGAAATGGCTCGATTGTTCTTTTTATTATGCATTTTAGTTCATGGTGTATTATTGGTCTGCCTTCAGCTTAGCTGAAGCTCTGTATTGCCTACCCCTGGCCTATTGGTCTCCCCATAAACTGTATTGGGTGTTGTCCTTGGCTCTAAGCCTTGACATAATATCAATAATCATGCATGCTTTATCAAAGATGCAAAGTAAAAAATGTTATGTCACAGTAAGAAATGTCTAGAGTATATTGCAGAAAAAATGACAATCAAGCCATGTAATAAGTGTTATCATGCTTGTTTTTATAAAGATGCTTTATACAGAATGCTATGCTACCGTAAGAAATGGGTAGGCTGGCTGCATCAAAATGCCTTTCTAGCCACAAAATAATACCCGTCATGCTTGCTTTATCAAAGATGCGCAGTAAAAAAGAAATGCCATGCCATGCTAAGAAATGCCTAGACTGCCTGCACCAAAATGCCAGTTTAGCTATGTAATAACACTTATGCTTGCTTTATTAAAACCGCCCAATACAAAATACCATGTCACACTAAGAAATGACTGTGCTGACTGCACCAAAATGCCAGTCTAGCTACACAATATCACTTATCATGGTGCTTCATCAAAGATGCCCAGTAAAAATGTTATGCCAAATAAAAAATGTCTAGAATGGCTGCACAAAAATGCCGGTCTAGCTGCATAATAAAACGTATCATGCATTATGTGATGAATCCTATGGATCCATCAAGAAACCCCTGCCTAAAGTCTACTCCCAGGTGGCCAGGGAAAGAAAGAGACTTTCTGACCCTGACCCTGGGGGTGGTGTTCTGTGGGAGGAGATGCAGTATTTGTCTGAAAAGGAGAAAACCCTGTTACAAGTACCAAAGCACCCACATATTAAATACTGTAATGTGGTTAAAGTGAAAAATCACTTTATCTCACAGAGGTATAGTGAAAGAAAATCTACTCAATAATGGCTTGAACAAATTGCCTTCCTCTTTGCAAGTAAACTCCTTAAATACACGTAAGGACAATAGAAATGCATTTAAAAATAAGAAACTGACTAGAAAACCAAACTTTGTTGTTGAGGAATACAAGTCCTATAATCACATAAGTACTGGGATGAGGAAGAGGGCTAAAGTGGTATGCGGTGGTAGTAGTCAGGCAATTAAGCCTATTAGACCACACCTGAAGGACCCCAAGAGGCATAAAAGGCCCCCTAAAGATGCAGACGATTAGTTGTAGCAGGGTTACCGTTGGAGTACTAGCAGTAGCAGTGTTCGCAGTAGAAGAAGTGGCGAGAGCTGGAACTGTGACTGGAATGTGACATGTAGCAGTAGTAGCAGTTGGAAGAAGGCACAAGGCTGGGAAACCAAGCACAAGGCTGGGAAACCAAGCACAAGTGGGAGAGCAAGAGGGATGCTGAAACGTGGAGACAGCAGATTTCACCTGTGTGGTCTGAGAGTATCCTGTTCCCCCAAACTCTGAAGTGCAGAGGCTGTGCAGTGGAGGGTGTACAGGAGAACTGTTTTTCCCCATATAAGCCTGATTGCTGTGCAGAGAAAATGTGCTGGAGACCGAGGCGAAGGGAAGTTATAAAGCTGTGGGTCTCATGAGCGAGACAGGCTCCAGAAACGAGTGGCCACAGCAGAGACACCTTTACAGAGGAAGGGTGTGGGTCCTTAAGAAGCCACAAGCAACAGAAGTTGTGGCAGAAGTCGGGAAAGCAGTGTGACTCACAGAGCAAGTGCCAAAGAAGCTGGTGAGTGAAATATGGCATTCTAACACCTTTCGCAAGCATTGCCGGCATCAGTATCCAGCACCATGTTAACTCACGTAAGATTTAAAGTGAGTAGAAGTTGTTTGTTTAAGCTGAAATACCTGCACAATGGAAATGTATCACTCGTGTATAATGTGAAAGTCCTTTCTACTTGTGTGAGAAGCTAACGCTACTTAAACCCATTGTTCAATCTTTACAAGACTGTTACTGTCTAAAGGAGTGGTTGCGTGTCACTAATTAAGAGGACTTAATACTGCAAAGACCATTACTGAATACCTAATATTGACAATACAGTTGTTGAAACCTTTAATTTATGAACAATACATCAAGGAGTGGTTGTGTGTGCCTAATTGTGATTCCCAAAAGGAGAACTGAACTCTATCCTTCGGTTTTACATGGGAATACAATTGTATACCAATCTTTAAACCTTGAAAACTACATTAAGAAGTGGTTGTGTGTGCCTAATTGTAATGTCTAAAGAAAGACTGAATTCTATTCTTTCCTTTAATGTGACATACCTTGCATATACCAGAAGTTAAAGTGTATATATTACTGAAGAAGAGAACAAGTATTGTGCAAGCTGTGGGCTACATTGACCCACTCAACAGAATTATTCTCCATGACCAAGCTGTGCTTTGGTAGTCAACAGCAGAATGGCTGTGCTGGCTCTTTGGGGCAACATTGCGTCAAAACTGTGCCTTGCAGCGACAAAGAGATGGCTGCACCATCTTGCCAAACACAAAATGGGCAAGTTGGAACCGTGAGCACACAGAGAAAGGTGCCAGTGTTTTCTGGGGTGCACCCAAGAAAAGCGAATCAAAGCGGCTTTGCCCTGCTGCTTGCAAACCCACAGTTCCCATTGAAAAAGGGAAATATTTACATTAAAAATTATGCTGCTTTTTCCTCCGATTCCTCATCACACTAGTTTATTAAGGAGACTCTGCCATGCCCATTCACATTCACATTGTGCTCCAGAAGACAAGAGCAGTATCCCTGAATGAAAGGCTGTTGTTCAGTTCTTAAGGAATCAAAAGAAGCTTTACTTCAGCCACACGGGAAACGCTTTACTTTGGGATCCAAAATATCAAAGATCAATGCGTCAAAGAGGCCCTGGCTCTGGGGCCATGTCAGTCTCAGTGCATCTATGTTTCAAACAAATTGCTGCCTACAAGGAACTAACTATGGCTTCAAAACAATGTGGAAATGCAGAGGGAAGAGACAAACCAAATTTGCAAGGAAAATGCCAGCTGGCTTTACACATGTAAAAATGGCCTTTTGCAAACCAGAAAAAAATGCTTGTTTTAAAAGTACCATGTTGAACAAAAACTTGTCTGTGCCTAGCAATTTATGGGGTGTTTTGCAGGGAAACATATAGGGGATGTTCTATCCAACAGGTTTGTTTTGATCTAGGACAAAAGAAAATAAAATAAAAGGAATTAAACTACATTGGCTGCATTTTGCAATCTCCAGAACAGGTTGTTCTCTGCTGGCAAAGCTAAGTGTTTCCCTAAAAGGAACCACCATAAACTTCCAGGACACAAAAGTGATAATTGCTAGCTTGAAAAAATTTGAATGGACCAAGACAAAAAGTTCACACGCTTGTCAGACATTCGTCTGTGCTCCAGGCTGGGACAAAAAAAGTTCTGGGACACTAACCTGTGAAGTGGAGTGGGCCATAAAACCTTCAATCAAACTAGGAACCACCAACCCACACAGGGCTAAAGTGACAGTTGGTGGTAGCTAAAGAGAAAGAAAATATCCAGTGAAGGAAAAAAGCCAGTCCATTTGTTTCAAAAGACTATTTTATTAAGAAACTTTGAAGAGGGTTATTTTTGCAGCAGAAATTCGCAAACATGTAAAAACTTAACAGTTTTAATGTAATTTTGGGGGGTGTAATTAAGATGTTGTAGCCTTCACTGCCACCTTGGGAACGTAAGTGGCAGAGAATTGGGTATTCTAAGGAAAGTATACCAGATGCCACTGCAAATGTCAATGCGGACATGCCTAATGATAATATGCACACCTGTATAAAGTTATAGAATTTCAGGCTGAATATTTCACACTAAAAATGAACAAAAATTATTAGAAGGGCAAAACAATATCTTACAGACTGCAGAGTTGGACTGACAAGTGCTGCATAAAATATGTAACCTGTTTATGCAATTTGTTAAAATGCTACCACTTTACAAATGTGCCATTTATAGCAAAACTGGATTTTAGCTAAAGTAACTGTGGGAGTGTTTGGATATTGTAAAACTTGCATCATAAATCTGACAGCATGCCCTTGAAACCCAACTAGCTGAGAGGAAGGCGTCAACCATTACCCCTGACCAATCCAGTGGTTTAGAGGCATGCTCATCTAAGCCTGCCCCACCATATAGTTCTATGATGTCACCATGCTTTTTATAAGGGGTGGCTGACAGGACTCTGGACGGACACTCTTTCCTGAATTCCTGCACCTGCGTTCCTGATCTTCCACATTCATCCTGCCAGACTCCAGATCCCAAAGCATAGCTGATTCCAGATTCCACTGCAAAGCCAAAGTGTAACGCTCACCTGGTTCCCACGGAGGCGCTGGTCCCGGCTGAACTGTTATAGTCTCTTCAATTGAGAAGCGTAGAGCTCGGATGACTTCTCTGGACTGGGCTTCCTCTTATTGACCGTCTGGCTTGCAGGGTAAGGTTTCTGCGGGCGGAAGAAAAAAGGGTTAATGACCGTTTGGCTGAACTTCCTCCTCACTAATCGCCAACTCTCCGAAAGTCCAATGTCCTGGTGAGCTCTCACCTTAGGCGTATAAATGCTGGGCTCTCCATCCTGCGACTTATGCAGGGGTGCGTGGGTTGCAGTTACGTCACTGGAGATCCTCAAAGTCTTTTGTGGCCTTAGAAGTGGCACAGGTGCTGAGATGCCAAAAGGTGATGCCGCCGTTACTGCACGAGCGGATGCCAGTAGGTATAAAGAGTTTATCGTCTTGAAGAGATGGGCACCTTTAATGAAGTCTTTGCATTGTCTTTTTCAGGTGCCTGGATGCTGAGGGCGTTGTTCGTCCGTTGCCCGTGCGAAGTACGTGAGTATAATGATCTGTGACCTTATTATAGCACCTCTAACAATGTTCTTTTCTTATTTGCAGGTGTCGGGACCTTGCGGGCGTTTTCCCAGTCGCGGATGCACGTGGGGAAACAAGTGTTAGGCTTTCTTGCAGTCTTTAATGGCACTTAAATAATGTCTTTTCTTGTTTTCAGGTGCCGGGATGCTGCGATTGAAGAGATCGTAATACGCGCACAAAAGCAGGTAAGAAAAGCGGCCGCCTTCACCCGATTCCTACTTAACAATGTTCTTTGTCTTTACAGGTGCCGTTAGGCTGCTGAAGAGAAGGCCGCAAAGAATCCGTGAAAGCACAGATGGATCAGGAAAGCGAGCGCGGCTGCGAACGTGTTGCAACTTGCTAACCTTATGTTTCTTTTGCTTGCAGGTTCTGCCGGTGTCTGGATTCCTGGATGGTAAGTACAGTTCTCGTGTCTTTCTTCCACAGGTTGCTGAGCTGAAGCTGGAGATGTCACTGGAATGCTGGAGCTGACTCGGTGAGCGTCCTGCTGCAGATGCAGAATAACGCAAAGCACGTTTTCCCAATCGGGTGTGGTTTAAATAGCGTTTGAGTGATTGGGTGTCTTCTTCCTCAGCCTCGCCCAGGTAAAAGAGTTCCTGTGTTCCAGAGCTAAGGAGTGGCACCAGCCCCACCCAGGTAAGAAAGTAGTCCCAGTTCAGGGAATAGTTCCTCCCAGCAGAAGGCTGGGGACTTCATCCTGCCAGCATTTGCAAAGGTGAGTATGCCGCATGGTCTGCTACAGGTAGGTCCACCCAAGCACCTTTGCAAGAATTATGAGCCCGGCGCCCCTGGCGCCGGGACTGAGTCTCCTTATGAGCCTGGCGCCAGAGGCGCCAGGACATGGTCCAAAGGGCCCCAATAGGGGTTTGCTGGAGCCGGGGACGAGGGTCGTGAGCCTGCTTCTGGGGATGCTGGGCTTGACTTGGCTTCTCGGAAGCAGTGCTCATGACACAAAGCATAGCTGACTCCAGATTCCACTGCAAGGCCAAAGCATTGCTGACCATCCCAGCAAGGCCTCAATCCAGAGACCCCATATCTAAAAATCCTAATAACCAAAGGGAAAGCTTTGGTGTTCTTTTGGGAAGCCTCCTGAAACCAGACCGGCTTTTTGGCCATGAACTGCTTGCCCTGCTTACCCGCAACATCCCGCTGAGGCATCGCTGTGCTGTGACCAGACCTTTGCCCAGCTGTCTTTTGCCAGGAGAGTCCGCCGTCCAGTGACCTGAGCCCTGGAGCCCAGAACCTGGTTGACTGTGCCTAATCCCAAATTTAAGAGCGGACTGTGAGTATCCACATCCCATCACACATAGTTTATCCCATCTTGGTTTTTGTCTTTGTTCCACTCTCTAAGCAACACTATCCATATCTTGATAACTTGTCCAACTATCAGAATTCTCTGTGCATCTTGTCCTTGATCTCCAAGCGTTAGCGCCACTTCTCTCTTAATTAGCAATATTTTGATTAAATAAATACATTTTCCATACAGAAAATGGGTACACTGCGTGAAGGGTTACAACTGCAGCGTAACATTTATATTCATGAGTGGCGTTCCTCTTTTCTTAGCCATTAAATCTAGTTTAAGTAAAATGTGCCTTTCCTTTTGAAACCAATTTTCTCTTTTTAACTGCTCTATTTTTCTAAAAACAAACCTCATCTTCCGAATCTCTCTCAATTCATCACCTATAGCCTACTTTCGCCTCCATATTGTCCCTGTGCTGTGCATCCATCACCCTGCCCAAAAACCGCATTCCAATTCAGTGTTTTTCACCCGTTTTTGAAGAAAAAAAAACGTTTTTACATTTAAAACCGCAAACTACAAAAAAATGCAACTTGTCCATGTGTGAATTGGCTGCACTGTGTTCTCCATTTCAATCTACTTTGTTAATTGTATGCTTTTGTGATACTTTGCCTTGTGATTGTTGGGGTTTATACATTCATGCTAGTGTGAGAAGTCTTATTTGCCTCATAGATTTAACAGCACATTGTCAATTTCGAGTGTCATTTTATGCCATTGCAAAGGGGGAAGGTCGGATTTTGATTCGGTTTGCTGCCTCTTATCCCTGCCTACCTGCTGCTTCTTTATATCCACCCAGAATTCTATTATTTATGGGTTGAGGGAACATTGCAGGGGGAACCCTTAACTTGGGTGCTATCTCCCCTCATTCAAAAAGTGAATAAATATTGTATTTTCACCAACCGGCCTGGTTCATGGTCCATTGTGACCCAGGGTATTTGTAAAAGGGAGTGAAACAGGTCGGGTCTCAGCTCAATTTGAATTCATTGAAATTAAAGAAAAAGCATTCCTATTGAGCACCACATCACAGGGTAAGACCAAATGCCCTGGTCCAGTGTGTGACGCCCGATTGGTATCCTTAACAAATTGGGGGCTCAAGTCGAGGATTGAGTTTGTTTATTCACCTGTGACAGCCTAACACAGCAGATTAACCTCTAAGGTAGGAATACTTTGTGTAGTTGGAATACTGGCTTACACTGTAGAAGCACCTCCCCAAAACAAAGATCCTAAGTGCCAGGCCTGTGTATAAAATTGAAGCTAAATCAACCCCAAAAATAGACAAAAAGCAATAGAATACAGATTACACTTGCATAAATAAATTAATAAAGAAAGAACACTTTCCAAAATGGCCACAGTAGAAATGAACATAGCTAGGGAGTACCTTCTGCACAAACTATTTGTCAGGGGGGAATGGCCAGAACAAGATGAAAAAGTCTGGCTAGAAGAAATAACACAACAGGTCACTGCCATAGACATGGATACATGGCAGGACGGTGGACTATTACACCAAGATTTGAGTGAGTTATACATGACTCCAAAAATTAAAGAGGAGCAGAGTAAAATTGTTAGAATTGCGGCCTATATGTATCTCCATATGGGAGTGATGTGGGAAAAGCATGAGAAAAATAGAACCCTTGCGCAAATTCAATCCGAACTTTTAGCTCAAATCCAGACTGAACTGAAATTAGCGGAACAAAAATTTCAAAAGAGCCAAGATTCTGAGGCAGAATCTGGAGATTATATTCAAGAATTGAAAGAGGACTTGGTTCTCCAACAATAGAATAATGTAGACCAAGAGGCCCAATTAAATGCTTTAAGAATGGAGTGTCAAGAAAAGGTTGACTCCTTGGAAGAGGGTCAACTGAAATTAGAGAAACAAGTGAGGTACAATAATGCCAGCATAGAGCAAATGGGCACTTTACGGAATCAGATAAAATAATTGGAAGAGGAAAATCATATATTAATTATTAGATACCTCCACCCTCAATCAGAATTTGATGAAGAGCGCCAGAAATTAGGCGCCAAAACACAACAAAGGGATGACTTGGCTGAACAATGGGCTGTCCTGTGTCAGGAGAAAGAGGCTCTCCACTAGGAAATGTGTAATTTAAAAACCAATCTGGAGAGAAGGGAGACAGATCTTCGGGGACTGACCGGCCTAAAAGAAGAATATGACAAATTCATATGACATAGGAGACAAATGGAACTAGAGTTAGAGCAGGCCACAGAGGCTCTAAATGTGCAGAAAAGGAAGGCTCACCTCCTACAACAGAAATTGGCTCAGGGTGCCCAAACTATACAGGTAGCACAAAGAGATAATGAGGCCTTCTGTAAGGAGAATGATGGGCTCCACAAGCAAGTGGTGGCTTAGAGCGGGTCATAGAGGCCAGTAAAGCCCTGATAGCCGAGCAGAAGGCTCAGATCTTTGCCTATTATCAAGAGATAGGGGCTGAAGAAGAAAAACTAGAGAGGTTGGAGAAAGAGCATCCTAGATCTAATATAAACTGGAGGGACTCCGAATAGGTAGAGTGGGACAGGGCAACTCCTGATCATAGTATGATGACCTCTGTACTAAGGGACTCAAACCATCTAACACTTTGTGCACTGCTGACTTCATGGCTACCGGTTCACATGAGCCAGAAACCATGAGGCCATCAGAATTAAATAGGCCCAGCATAATGGAGCTGACAAGTCAGCGTCACCCAGAAATTGATAGAAGGGTGTCCCTGTACAGGTACAAAAATATAAAGGCTGATGTCTCTGACCAGGAAACCTCCTATGAGGAGGTGGTCAGGGAATCAGATATGCAGAATCCTTACCCACAAAGGGACCAGGTGGTTCAATTTGCACAGGAACAACAGGAAAAGAGGCCCAAAAAGAGCATTCTGAAGACCTCCACCCAATTAGGGCAGTGGGGGGATACTCTGCCAATCCTGGACACAGGGAGGAGTCAGAACACTACTCTCCTAGGCTCCACCATTCTGTGAGCTCCTCCCAGGCTCACAGAATCAGGGAGTGCCTAGACGATCATGAGGGGTCCTCCAACAGTAGCGCCTCTGAGTCTGAGGTCGAGTGGACTCGGTTGACTAAGCCAAAGAAGTCAAATAAACTAAAGTGAGTTATGGCAAAAGACCCCATTAGGCAGACTAAGGCCATTAAGAGTTTCATAACCCCACACCACAAAAACACAAAATATCCTGTCTGGGAACATTTGGAACTCTACGAGCAAATGATGGACTTTTTTTGCCTTAAAGACAACCATAAATGCATAGAGTACGCTAAGTGGACGTTCTCTCCAGAGTACTCCATCTTCTTTGCTGAACTGTAGGACCAGAACCATTCAAGAGGGTCCACCTACAGGGCGGCCATCTTGAAACAATTTTCCGCCCACAGAAACCCCCAAGAGGCTCGCAAAGCGGCCTACAATCTGTAGTGCAGGGAAGATCAGGCCCCACTAGAAGTTGTGCAGGAGCTAAAACGCACCTTTGCACAAACCACTAGGAGGGTGAACACCGATAGCAGGGAATGTATAACTACCTTCTTTCATGTGCTCCCAAAATATATCATGACCCAGCTGGTGAGGGATTTCCATAACAAAAGATCTCTGGATTGGGTAATAGAGCAGGCGACCCGCATTTATGTTATGAAGTCCAAAAACCTGCTGAAAATACAAATCTGGTTAAAAACTCCAAGCCAGCCAACACCCCTAATGCTGCTAAGGTAGCAGAGGTGAAGGTTGACCCCATTTTAGACCTAGAAATGGTGGAACCTTAAATTTCACCAATTCCAAAACGGCAAAACCAGAGGCCAAGAATGCCTTCAGGCCAATCACAAACAGGTGGCAATCAGGGAGGTAATGCCACTAAAGGGACCCCTGATTCTCCTGAGTATATAAGTCCCAGGTACAAGGGCAACCGGCCTATCTTGGGGTATGTATGAACTCCTCCAGCCCAAGGGATGGGGATCCCGCCAGGTAAGTACTCCCCCAGGAAACTTCCCTGCTAACTTTCCTCAGGAGCGCAGTTATCCCCCAAATCCTGGGTTAAGTTTCTTTCCCCCGTACCTGCAAAACCCCCACCTACAGGGCAACCCTTCTTTCTTTCCCCGGGTTCAGGAGCATTGACAACCTAATCCGGGACAGGGGAGGTCAAGCAGGGAGGGCTACCAAAATCCACCATATCCAGGGTACTACTGGAGAAGGGATAGTTACCCTTCTCGTGAACAACCAAGGTATGAGCAAAGACCCCCTACCAGCCGGAAAGGGTGTCCCAACTGGAGCGCCAGGTCCATAACCTCACCCAGGATCTGAGTCGCATGTTGAGGGCTCAACAGAACCCTCAGACGAACATGGCGGCTCAGAACCCCACAAACCAAGGATCTGGCACCCCAGAACAGTGACAGGGAGAGAACCCTGACAAGTCACCAGTTCCAGAGGAGGAGGCACGGGTAAAACAATCTTCTCCTTCAGGGATGGGGAATTCCTCCCAAAGAAAATGGGTCCCAAGAGAGAGATCTAAATGAAGACTGGGTGAGTGTGGGGACTGATGCAGAGTCACCTATCCCTGAACCCCAGAATTGTCAGCCTGAGAAGAAGATAGTAGTGGAGGGATCCTCCCCACAAATTGGTTGTAATGACTGCCACCCGGTAAGCGGGGGCAGCACAGAGCTAAGGGAAACAGGGGATTCCCAAATCTCCACTATTTCAGGATGTCAAACTTTCATTACAGATCCCCAGACTCTGACACAGAAGATTGTCTCAAATGCCACAGTGTCAGAGTCCAAAATAAAGAAAATGACCACCCAGCTTGCTCAAAATGCACATTACCTTTGCCCACTTGAGTAGAAGGAGGGTAGATTTTATGCCCCGGTCCAAGTGCAAGGGCAATGTACATTTTCAGCACTGGTGGACACTGGATCCCAAGCTACTCTTTTGTCAAAAAGGGGCTTTGAGCAACTAAATTCAGGAATGGGGGAGAGATACCAGTTCCCTCTCAGCCCTCTTCCTGGACAACTTCAGAACTTCGACGGTAATGAGTTTTAATGTCTAGGGGAGAGCGAAGTTGGAAATAAAAATTGGGCGACATAAGGGGAAACACCCTGTCATAGTCGTAACTCCAGGGGGCACACCCTGTCTGCTAGGGAATGACATCCTTCGCAGGTTGTTCCCCCTAATAGACTGCGTGAGAACAAGGTCCTCTGGCCTCAGACTAACTGGCCAATTAAAACAGAGAGTCAATCATGTTCGTTTAAATGGCACAGGCCACATGGTTGAACAAAAACCTAATCATATGGAGTTTCATTTCCAGAACAATTAAAATCCGTGACGTGACACTAATTGCTGTAGGACAACAAACTGGTGATGGGAACTCCTCTCCATTCCTGAAAATTAACCTTCCTTGCAGTTTTAAGTGGCATTCCACACTGGAAGGAAATACCTTGAAATTTTATACTGATTCACAATCTGAAAATCCCAATCCTATAGCCAAAAGTGATGAGAAACCAGCTCAAATTTTAGCTGACATTCAGAAAATCAGAGAACAGTTGTTCATCACTATTCAGTTAAATGAGGGGAAGGAGTCTGTTCTCGCCCGAGTGTGCGTGAACAACAGTAAGAGCTTCATCAGCAAAGCCACGTACAGACAGCTCCCAAAAGATCCAGCCATTCCCACATTTAAATTGATCAATAAGTGGGAAATGGGCCTGGAAACGCCAAATACCAAACATCTCCTGCCTAGCAGGTGTATGCTCAAAATTTCTATATGTAACAAAAGCATAGAACATAATTGTTGGGTCGTGCAAGATTTCCTTGCTGCATTCTATTTAGGTGCTGACATTCTCAATCGGTTTGCCATTCATTTTGACCTGATAAATTACAAAGCCTGGTCCCGACTAGAGGGAAATCCCATGGGCTTTGATGATTCTGAAAAAGCATTTCAGTCAGCCCAATTGCTTCCGTATGCAGTTCAACCTACCTGAAACCCTCTGATACCTGTGAGACTCTAGAGAAAAAGCAAAAGTTGAAACAGGTGTTCTTAGATTTTCAAGATCTCTTTGCGGTGGACTCGTACGACTGTGGTCACACCGAAATCCATACTACAACAATTCCCCCATACCCTGGAATGACTCCAGTGTTTGTGAAGCAATATCGCTTGCCTTTCGCATCCATGGAGTCCCTGACGGAAATCATCAAGAACCTTGAGTCCTGTGAGATAATTTGTCCAGTGCACAGCACCTTTAATAATCCAGTGCTGGGGATCTTAAAACCAAACGGACAGTGGAGACTCTGTGCTGACCTTAGGGAGCTCAATAAACAGGTCCACATGTCCCGATGGCCTCTCCCATACATTGACCAAGGACTGGCTCAGATCCAGGGGTCAAAGGTATACACTGCCATTGACCTGACCAAGGGGTAATGGACCATGCCCATCAGTAGGGAGGACCAATACAAGCTGGCCTTTACCTTCGGGGGCAGCAGTACACATGGACCCCCCTTCGGATACATCAACTCAAGCAACGAATTCAACATCTTCCTACATAAGGCCATGCCCGACTTGGGTGAAAGGGGTAACCTGGCCTATGTGGATGATGTCCTGATATAAATCTCAACTGTGGAGGAACACATAGCGGAAATCCGTTATGTTCTGACCCAGTTGAGGGTTGCCGGAGCAAAACTATCCTTCCAAAAGGCACAGTGGTGCAGGACCCATGTCAACTTCTTGGACTAACTAATTACAGTAGGAAGTTCATTGAGGATTACGCAGAGATCACAAGAACCCTGATCCATCTGTTGAGGGGGGGTTAAGTGGGAGTGGGGTCCAAAACAATCCGAGGCAGTAATGAAACTCAAAAGAAGCCTCTCAAAAGCGCCTTGTCTAGCTTACCCTGTCAAAAACAAGGAGTTCTTCTTGGAGACAGGGTTCTCGACTACATGCTTGACAGCAGTATTATACCAAAAGCATGACAAGGTCAATAAAGTCATCTCCCATACAAGCAAGACTTTATCCTCGGTGGAGGAAAAATTCAACGATTGTGAGAAGGCACTCCTGGCAATTGTGTGGGCATTGAAGAATTACCGCCCGTTTATCCAGGGGGAACACATCATAGTGGAGACTCCACACCAGCCTTTGCAATACCTCCAAAGTGACAGAATCCGGGCTGGAAATGTGAGTAATTCCAGAATTACTTCCTGGATTCTGTCAATGCCAGGCTTTCCTGTGGAGGTCAGATATGGCCAAACCAAGAAGAGTCCCCTTGCGCAAGGTCTGGATGACTTGCATGATTGTGCCAGAGAAAACTGTCTCGAGGACGAAAGTCTTAAAACCCAGGACAAAATGGAGGCGTACCTGAATTCCCCTCACAAAGTCTATGAAGAATACAAGTGCGAGGGAATGGCCACAGCTTATGTGGACGGGCGCTCCTACCATGTTGACAACAACGGGGAAAAGGAACTTGTGGCCGGCGTGGGGACTGCCTGGGAAATTGATGGCCTGCAACCCTCCGATGGGTACAAAATCAGTCCCTGTAGGAGTCAGGTGGCAGAGCAGATGGCAGTTCATCAGGCCATCCTCATTGCCGCCCAATACCAACTCCACGAACTGGTCATAATCAGTGACTCAGATTATGTCCGGAACGGGTTCGTGGAGCACCTTGTTTATTAGAAAACCAGAGGCATGCTATGTGCTAACAACAAACCGCTTAAACATGGCAAGCTAATCCAAAATATTGATGATCTGGTCACCTCTAGTGGGATGACCATCTATTGGAAGAAGATCAAGGGTCATTCCAGAATAGAGGGGCCAGATAAAACTCGAAATGACCTAGCTGATCAGCTGGCCAAAACCAGAGCCATCCAGGGGGATCTCCTTGAGATCGAGTCCCTGTTGGGGGAAATCCAGGTCACTGCTATCACTAGGTCCCAGATAAAAGCTTGCAATGAACTCAACTGCCCAGTGGAGTAAGGAGACCCCAGATGCTGATTTGATCACAGCACAAAAAGGGGATCCAATTATTGGGATATTTTATCAACACATTGAGGACCCTGAGAACTTTCCTCTGACGGATACCAATTACATTGGGAAAGAGGACCTCAGGGTGTTGATGAACTGTCCTAAAATGTTCTGAATCCAAGACGGCTTGTTGGTAAGGAGGGGGTGGTACCTACCTCATTCCGAAGCCTGATGCTAAGTCACGCCCATGACACAACCACAGCCGGTCATCGAGGGTTTCACACTACTTTAGAAATCTTGCGGGTGATTTCATACTGGCCACACATGGGGTAGGACCTCGACCAATACTTGAAGGTGTGTCTTGTGTATGCACAATTCCAGCCAACATCATTCACACACCAAGCTCCCCTCCAGAAGAGGGGGATAACACTGCCTTGGTCAGATTTACAAGTAGATTTCATCAGTCCCATGATTCGCTCCTCTAGGGGGAAGAAGTACATGTTAACAGTAACATGCTTGTTTACCAAATGGGTGGAATGTCTCCCGGCCCCAAATTGCAAGGCAGTAACAGCAGCTGCCCTGATGATCAACCACATCTTCTCGCGTTTTGGCATACCCCAAATGATTGAGTCAGACCGAGGTAGTCACTTCACCAGCAAAGTGATGAAAAACATGTGGGAGACACTTGGGGTAAAAAGGAAACTTCACATTGCATACCACTGTCCTCTAGTGGGGGAGTTGAGAGGTACAATAAAGCCATTGTGAGCATTCTAAAAAAGTTTGTGGCAGACTCTGGGCCAAGTTGGGACATCCGATTGCCGCTTGTCCTGATGGCCATCAAATCTACACCTTCTTCTGCGACCAAAGAGCGTACATTTTTACCAAGCTGGCGCTGACCTTTTGAAATTGTAGATAAAATTTCACCTGCCGCCTACAAAATCTGCATCCCCAAAGGAGAACTGACAGAAGAGAAATGGGACCATATTAATCAGTTAAAAGGTTGTCACCCTAGGCACACTTTGCGGTTATTGAGGAGCCAGGAGAAAACCAAATAGAGGAGACATCTGAGGCATAAAAAAAGAGAAGAACCAGAAGGGAACAGATAGGTTTATAGGTATAATTATTTAACAGGGAGGATTTTTTCTTCATTATCAGAACTAAAAGGATTACCGAAACTTCTAAAAGAAAAAATAAACAATAGTTATCTGTGTCTCGTGAGTGAGCTTTTGTCTTGTTATATGAATGCTGTCATTATTGCAATGTATGTGTGTCCCACTGCTGTCACCCTTTCCGGAGGGCAGTCAGTGGGAATATGTAGTAACTGGTTCTTTATCTTATAGATTCCTACTGGTTGCACCCTTCAAAGACTACGGAGGACCTCCCCGGAGACCTGGAAGGGAGAAATCGAAGATCTGGGGGTGTCACTCAACACCATAAACGAAGACCTCAGGGAAAGCAGTGGGTGTCGTTCCATGCGCCAACGAGAGAATCATGGCATACTACGCCCTGTTGGAAGAAGGACTCCTACCTGATGAACCTCATTTTGCCCTATCTGATGTACCTCGTTTTTCCCTACCAATGAACCCCACTTTGCCCTACTCTCCCTCAACAAAGTCTTCTTCTCCATGGCCAAGCTGCGCTTTGGCAGTCAACAGCAAAATGGCTGTGCTGGCTCCTTGGGGCACCATTGCATCAAGACTGCGCCTTGCAGCGACAAAATGATGGCTGCACCATCTTCCCAAACACAAAATGGGTGAGCTGGAACTGGGAGCACACAGAGAAAGGAGCCAGTGTGTTCTGGGGTGCACCCAAGAAAAGCGAATCAAAGCGTTGCTGCCCTGCTGATTGCAAACCCACAGTTCCCATTGAAAAAGGGAAATATTTCCATTAAAAATTATGCCACTTTTTCATCTGATTCCTCATCATACTAGTATATTAAGGAGACTCTGCCATTCCCATTCACATTTATATTGTGCTCCAGCAGACAAGAGCAGTATCCCTGAACGACAAGCTGTTGTTCATTTCTGAAGGAATCAAAAGAAGCTTTGCTTCAGCTACACGGGAAACACTTTACTTTTGGGATACAAAATATCAAAGATCAAAGCGTCAAAGAGGCCCTGGCTCTGGCCCCATGTCAATTTAGGTGCATCTGTGTTTCAAACAAATTTCTGCCTACAAGGAACTACCTATGGCTACAAAACAATGTGGAAATGCAGAGGGTAGAGGCAAACCGAATTTGCAAGGAAAATGCCAGCTGGCTTTATACATATAAAAATTGCCTTTTGCAAACCAGAAGAAAAATGCCTGTTTTAAAAGCACCATGTTGAACAAAAACTTGTCTGTGCCTAGCAATTTATGGGGTTTGTTGCTGGGAAACAGAGGGGATGTTTTATCCAACAGGTTTGTTTTGATCCAGGACAAAAGAAAATAAAATAGAAGGAATTAAACTGCATTGGCCGAATTTTGCAAGCTCCAGGTTTTTCCCGGCTGGCAAAGCTAAGGCTTCCCCCAAAAGGAACCACCATAAACTTCCTGGACACGAAAGTGATAATTGCTAGCTTGAAAAACTTTGAATGGACCAAGACAAAGAAAGTTCACACGCTCGTCAGACATTCTTCTGTGCTGCAGGCTGGGACAATAGAAGTTCTGGGACACTAACCTGTGAAGTGGAGGGGGCCATAAAACCTTCAATCAAAGTGGGAACCCCCATCCCACACAGGGCTGAAGTGTCAGTTGGTGGTAGCTGAGGAGAAAAAAATGGTCTAGTGAAGGACAAAAGCCAGCCCATTTGTTTCAAAGACTATTTTTTTTTATTTAAAAAGAAAATTTACATTTATATGTAGTTTTACAAAAGAAAAATTTTACAAACGTTTTTTATGGAACATGAACCTTTGAAATTTCGAACATGATCATTTAAAATCGCAATCAACAAAGAAGAAATTATAAAAATAGATTCATCATCCATTACTTTACACAAGCTTTTTTTTACCATCGTCATGTTTTTAACCTATCCAAAAAACATACCAAGAAGTTTGTTAAGCATCATTTTGGGAGACAGGAATTCAACTTGTAGTAGTTAGATTATCATTTACACATTCCAGTACAGTTTCAATTTTACCCAACAAGCGTACTAACAATATAAGTGCCGTACTCCCTCCATACATACAACTATCCCAAAGCGAAGATTTCGAAATATCTGTATCTTTTGGAGCAAAAATCCCCAGAAAATTATTTCTGTCCTATTTAAAGAAGGAACAATCAACTACGAGATGTTTCAAAGTTTTAGTAGTTCCACAGTCACAAAAACGACAGTGCCGATTACTAAATACAAAATTAATGTTTCGCCAATGATGAATTCTTTCAAGTGTATGGTATTGGTTCAATTTAAATCTCAAATATGCTCGACGTGTCTTACTTGACGGGCATAGCACCAGATAAGGTGATCTTAACTCTCTTTGTCGCAGTATTTTAGCATATTCCAGATATGATTTATAGGAATTATTACAATCCAAGGTTGTAGACCAATCACGATCATATAGGTTCCTTTTAACTTTAGGAAGCTGCATAACAAGATCTAAAGTCGTGCAGTCACAGTCACCTGAGATGTTCTTCATTTCTTTAACAAACATGATCGTAGATTTTAATTTATGCGAAAACAAATAACCCATTTAAATCCATATACAGGGAATTTTTATGAGGAGCCATGATATCTGCACATCTTGATAGTTTTCTCCATGACCATCTGGCTGCTAGAAAAGATAGACCAAGTTCATGTCTAATGATAGAATTTGGGATTGAAGCAGATAGCCCCAGAACACTTTTCCATACATTTCCCTGTATTTGATTAAACATGCCCCCCACATCAAGAAGACACATGTCCAAACCATATAAGAGGTTTGGTTCGACTTTCAACAGATAGAAGTTAATCAACGGTAACAAAGAGAACTCGCAAATAGTTCTTAACAAAACCTTCATCATGGATACTAATGGACGCACCTTCATCTTTAAGTATGATTGTCAAAATTTAAGAGAATAATGGACATTTAAAGGGTACCCAAGATATCGAATTGAGTTTTCACATTCAATAACAAAACCATTCAATTGCCAACTATACGATTTGATTTTTCCGTAATTTCGAAAAACAACAATTTGTGATTTAGAAGAATTTGGTGTTAAATGATGTGATGCTGCAAATTTTGAAAATCGGTCCAGTTTTAGTTGTAATCCTCTAGGAGTACAATCAAACAGCAAAATATAATCTGCGAGACACAGCCACGAAATTTTTAGATCCCCTAGTTTCACAGGATACATGCCACTTTCATTCCACAACATATCCATGTCGCAGAGATATAAATTAAACAATGTGGCGGCCATATTGCAGCCTTGCTTTACTCCTGTCATGGTCGCAATAGGAACTGTAAGTACGCCGTCCCTATTTATGCTTATTTGATAAGTCGTGTGATTATGTAACATTGCAACCAATTGGACCATTCTTTTGGGGAAACCGAGTTTTATAAGTTTTCTGTCTAAAAACTGCTTTGCAGCTTGCAATTCTTGCGAATTCTGCTTACTCTGCTCAACTGTTAACATTGTTGTCTGAATATGAAATGACAAGGTCGCGGGACTGAAGAGTTTGCTGAAACTCCTCATGAGTAGCCAAGAGAGGAATGCCCACGCTCCCTCTCTGTAGCCTTGGGAGGAAGCTGCAGTGCATTTAATCACTTCACAGCTGCCAGCCAGTCTCGTACGATGGTAGAATATGTTAGAATAATACAGTTAAAGGCTTGAATTATGCTTCTCTTACGGCCCCCCTTCGCAAAACCCTTTAGAACGTGGCAGCTCCCAGGACACGAATAGTACCTCATAGATAGCAAAGCTTGGAATGTGGCTCTTCCCCCGTATACAGATTGCTTCCAGAACAGAAACACTGTGTTCTAAAAGATGCCTCCGCACTTTCTAAATTGCACATTGTTACTAGAATAGACATCGAAAGCATTATAATCGTCATACTCGTCGGATATGTCCATCGTCATCCCGAGTTCAAAGGAACTTAATACAGAGGGGTGTTGAACATGACTTTGCTGATTGTATGATATGCATTTTGTATATATGTAACTGATGTACGTAATTCGCTCTCTTGCGTCCCTCGAGGTCTAGGAAACTCACGTCGTGGGGCGAGAGATCAGAATTGGCCAATTGATACTATCTTTTGCTTGCAATAAACCCTATCATTGGGAATTTGAAACCTCGTGTCTGGTGCATCTTTTCGTGTATGGTCATTGCCTTGTTTCCATAGCACGTGGGACCCCTATGGGCCCCTTTCATATGGTTTACTTTGCTTGCTGGAGAATTCAAGTATAGAAGTCATTAAAGGAGCTAACCAAGCAATATTGGAGGTAGCTTCCACCAGTTCTGAGATTTTGGAAATTAGTTCAACAGTTTGTTCAGAGCCAGCCAATGGGTTGGCCTGTGTAGCTCCCATTTCTTCCTCCGGTTTTAAGACTTCATTTATGAATTCTTCTGCCTCTTCAATAGTCCTAAACAAATATAATGTTAGTCCACGGGAGTTGAAGTCATCTCTATGTTCCCACAATAACCTGAGTATCATTGCAGAATGTGGAGCACAAACCATTTTGAGATTGTTATGGTTCGCCAGTCTCAACCACTCAATATCATCATTATGGAGGGTCCTCAATTGAGGACTATCACTAAAAATGTTGAACATGAAGGATCTGTTTAACCTTTGTTTGCCATTGATTGCCTGATCACTGGACCAACCCAGAAAATACCTTGTGCCTCTATTGAATACATATTTAATTTAATCTTTTTCGAAGCTGCCTCTGGAAAAATGCATGCTCTCATTTGATTCCCTGACATCTACGGCTTCCAGTACCTCAGAATTGGATGCCCCCTCACATTCAATTGGATCTACCTAATTGACTAGATGTATACTATGACTTTCAATATCCTCAACGGATTGGGTATTAGCAATATTGCTTGTGGAATTGTTTTTGATCTTCTCAGCGCAAGCCTTTTTTTGTTTGGGAACTGCACCCAAGTTCGTAGCCAGAGTTTGATCCTTCATCCGACCTTTCACCGTGTTTTTTTCTTTTCAATAAGAGGATAAAAGGTCGATAGGCGGCCTTGTGACAGCTGTCCCGAGTCGCCTATCCCCTGAACATCCATTGGTTTCCTCATAATGGATCCCTTTTTGATTGTTTGGGGATGGGTACCGACTGATGGGACCACATTTAAGACCACCTTGGATTCTTCATTCAATTGTGTAAAGTCGATTTTTGACTCGTTTGCAGATCCTGAATGTGAATTGGATGATTGCAAAGACTATTTTATTGAGAAACTTTGAAGACGGTTATTTTTGCAGCAGAAATTCACAAAAATGTAAAAAGTTAACACTTTTAATGTAATTTTGTGGGGTGTAATTTAAGATGTTGCAGCCTTCACTGCCAAAATGGGAACATAAATGGCAGAGAATTGGGTATTCTAAGGAAGATATACCTGATGCCACTGCAAATTTCAATGCTGACATGCCTAATGATAATCCGCACAACTGTATAAAGTTATATAATTTTAGACCGACTATTTCACACTAAAAATGAACAAAAATTAATAGAAGGGCGATACAATGTCTTACAGGCTGCAGAGTTGGACTGACAAGTGCTGCATAAAATATGTATCCGGCTTATGCAATTTGTTAAAATGCTACCAATGTACAAATGTGCCATTTATGGCAAAACTGGATTTTAGCTAAAGTAACTGTGGGAGGGTTAGGAGATTGTAAAACTCACATCATAAATCGGACAGCATGCTTTTGAAACCCAACCAGTTGAGAGGAAGGAGTCAAACATTACCCCTGACCAATCCAGTGATTTAGAGGTGTGCTCAGCTAAGCCTGCCCCACCATATAGTTCTATGATGTCACCATGCTTTAAATAAGGGATGGCTTACAGGACTCTGGACGGACACTCTTTCCTGAATTCCTGCGCCTGTGTTCCTGCTCTTCCACATTCATCCTGCCAGACTCCAGATCCCACTGCAAAGCCAAAGCATAGCTGACTCCAGATTCCACTGCAATGCCAAAGCATTACTGACCATCCCAGCAAGGCCTCAATCCAGAGACTTCTTCATAGATGAAAAACATTTTTTAATTAAATTTCTCTGTCCACAGGATGTAGGAACAAATACATATATATGTATTTCTGTCGGATACTTGTGTTCCGTTTTCTTTGGAAGAGTGGTATCCGGATGTTTCCAAAATCTCTTAAAAATATAAATATAAATCTCCCATGTTATTTCTTCTGTTCTGATCTTTATATTATTTTTTATTCTTTCGAATCCAGAGCGAAATATTACTGCTTTCCATCTTTATTCTCAGCGGGAGTCAAAAAAGGGAAGGAAATCCGACGAGTTTCAGAGAAAGCGTCTGCTCGTCTGGATTTTTTCCTGGTAACAAAGCCACAAGGGTACAGTTCCACCACTCGAAACGCCCATTAATCTAATAATGCAGCTCGCCGAGATCGCCCTGACCAAAACATTTTTCATGTATGAAAACTCCTTCTTCGAACAAATATCGGGCACAGTAATGGGTGCTACCTTCGCGCCAAGCCTGGCAAACCTATATTTGGCAGATTTTGAAGAGAAAACTATTTACCCGATTACCAACCCGTGGGGCACACATATAAAGCTATGGAAGAGATATATTGATGATGTTCTCATGATATTCCAAGGTAATTAACAGGAACTCGCTGCCTTTATTATCTGGTGTTCTTTTGGGTAGCCTCCTGAAACCAGACCGGCATTTTGCCCACTAACTGCTTGCTCTGCTTACCCACTCCATCCCGCTGAGGCGTCGCTGTGCTGTGACCAGACTTTTGCCCAGCTGTCTATTGCCAGGAGAGTCCGCCGACCAGTGACCCGAGCCCTGGAGTCCAGAACCCGGTGGACTGTGCCGAATCCCAAATTTAAAAATGGACTGTGAGTATCCACATCCAATCACACATAGTCTACCCCATCTTGATTGTTGTCTTTGTTCCACTCTCTAAGCAACCATATCCATATCCTGATAACTTGTCCAACTGTCAGAATTCTCCGTGCATCTTGTCCTTCATCTCCAAGCGTTAGCGCCACTTTTCTCTTCATTTCTGTCTTGCATAGATCATAAGTCACTAGCAATATTTTGATTAAATACATTTTTCCTAAAGAAAAAGGGTACACTGCGTGAAGGGTTACAACTGCAGTGTAACTTTTATATTCATGGGTGGTTTTGCTCTTTTCTTAACCATTAAATCTAGTTTAAGTAAAATCTGTCTTTCCTTTTGAAACCGATTTTCTCTTTTTAACTGCTCTATTTATCTAAAAACGAACCTCATTCTACCTTCCAAATCCCTCTCAATTCATCACCTTTAGCCCTACTTTCACCTCAGCATTCCAATTCAGTGTTTTTCACCCGTTTCTTTGCAAAAAACACATTTTTACATGTATGACTGCAAACTAGAAAAAAATGCAACTTTTCCATGTGTGAATTGGCTGCACAGGGTTTTCCATTTCAATCTTCTTTGTGAATTGTATGCTTTTGTGATACTTTGCCTTGTGATTGTTAGGGTTTATACATTCATGCTAGTGTGAGAAATCATATTTGCCTCGTAGATTTAGCCGCATATTAATTATTTATTTGTCAATTTCAGAGTGTCATTTTACGTCAGTGCAAAAGGTTTCCCTAGTATTTTGTAAGGGAAGGTCGGATTATGATTCTGTTTGCTGCCCCTTATCCCTGACTACCTGATGCTTCTTTCTATCAACTCAGAATTCAATCATTTGTGGGTTGAGGGAACATTGCAGAGGGAAACCTTAAATTGGGTGCTATCTCTCCTAATTCAAAAAGTGCTCCTATTCAATTGTGCTTTGGATATGTTCTTGTAGAAGGTTAACCAAGTGTAGTTCAGTAGTCGTTATTTATCGTAATTATCACCCCATTGGTGATTGCTGCCCAATATTAAAATTTGAGTTATTTTTGTGAATTCTAAAATAAATAAATATTGTATTTTCACCAACTGGCCTGGTTCATGGTCCATTGTGACCTGGTGTATTTGTAAAAGTGTGTGTGAAACGGGCCGGTATCGGCTCAATTTGAATTCATTGAAATGAAAGGAAAAGCATTCGTATTGAGCGCCACATCGCAGGATAAACCAAGCGTCCTGGTCCGGTGTGTGACGCCTCATTGGCATCCTTACCAAAGCCAAGAGTCTCCCCCTATTAACAGTAACCCCAGCCATTCTCAAAGTTGAAAAGCAATCGAACTGTACTTTGAAGCTATTAACACTTAATTGGCCTAAGATACAAGTGTGAAAGCATTACCTGAAGTTAAAAGAGTTTCACTAATGGGTTATTATTTGGGCTGATAGCTGGCAGAATTGTGCAGGTAAAGGTGGGGAAGGGAAATTAGCAGCTTGTAAAGACTATTTTGAAGTGGACACAACCTGTACAGCCAGCCACTGTGGACGCCAGAGAGAAGTGAGTCTTAAAGGCAAACCCAGGTTGTAATTGTGGCAGACAGACAAGAGAGGCAAAGAGGTTGCCCCTTGTGAAGAGAGATATTCAGAGGAAGAGTGCCATACCTACCTGAAGAGGTTGAAGTGCTTTAAAGTAGATCTTGTCGAAACCTGTCTAGAAGCCCAAATTACTGAAGCTGTAGTGGTATATCCGGTTGTCAGTTGATGCAACATTGCAGTAGTCTATACAAGGAGGAGTACTGAGGGACAAAGATGACTGTTCTGATGGTAAATTAAGCAGAAGTGAAGTTGTTGAAGTGGAAGCAGCATCACTGAGAAGTCATCCCGACAAATATACCATTAAAGCTGTAACTAAAGAAATAGCAGCTGATCACCAATAACTGATAGTGTGGATATTGCATTTGTTTTGGAATTGTGGAAAATTGTCTTGAAGAGGTGACAAAGCATCATGGCCAGGATTACCATTGGTGCTATTTGCTGGAAGTAGAAAGTGGATATTTCACCCAGGAAAAGATGTGTTGTCATTGGAACTTTGGGTAATGAACTTTTACTTTGAAACACCAACAACTGATTTGAGAATTTTTTTTCTTTAGTTGAACATTTGCAGAATTGATTTTGAAACCTAGAGAAGGGAAATTACCCAGGACCTCAGACGGTTATTCAGAAACTGTGAATGTTGTTCATGTCATGTTGTATTGCCATATACTTTCTTTGTGTATTTGTTGCCTAGTGCGAGAGCCAGTTATCCTATTTTAGATTGTGTTCACTGAGCTTTGGTTAGGCAATTCCTCAGTAGATTAGGGATAGTGAGGCATTTTGATTATATTTCCTTTAAGAATAAATGGCATATTTTGATATGCAGTAAAAAAATGGCATGCCACAATAAGACATTTCTAGAGTCTATTGCACCAAAATGCCAGTCTAGCCATGTAATACATTTGATCAGGCTTGCTTTTGTAATGATGCTTTATACAAAATACTATGCCACCAGCAGAAATGGGCAGACTGGCTGAACCAAAATGCCTTTTAAGCCACAAAATAATCATTTCATGCTTGCTTTAAGAAATCCCCTTACAAACCATCATATCTCAGTAAGAAATGGCTAGACTGCTGCACCAAAATGCTAATCTAGCCATGTACTAACACTTATCATGCATGCTTCATTAAAGATGTCCAATACAAAATGTCATGCTAAAGTAAGAAGAACAAGTTACTCTCTTACCTGGTAACGTTCTTTTGATGGGATGGTCCGATGACGTATTCCATATCTATGACAGTAATCACCACAGATGTGCTGCTTCGGGCAATTTTCGGTGTCTCCGTCCTGCATCGATGACGTCGATACGCTGTCCTCGAGGGCCTCCGTCGAGCCGACGTCACCGGATGTTATAAGTAGGACACACGATCCCCGGAGCCTCAGTTGTAGTTTTTTCCCCAGAACATGTGGCACCAAACTACTGCCAGTATGACCACAGAAAGCCTTCCGGAAACGTAAGCTGCAATCGCATAAGAAATTCTGTAGCGTGGCAGGTAGGGAACGAGCGATATGGAATACGTCGTCGGACCATCCCATCGAAAGAACGTTACCAGGTAAGGGAGTAACTTGTTCTTCGAGGGGATTGAGTCCTCCGACATATTCCATATCTATGACAGACTCCCAAAGCAGTACCAATGTATGGAGGAGGGAAAAAGAATTTAGAAGAACAAGTTACTTTCTTACCTGGTAACGTTCTTTCGATGGGATGGTCCGACGACGTATTCCATATCTATGACAGGTAATGTCCACAGCTGTGCTGCTTCGGAAAATCTTTGGCGTCTGCGTCCTGCGAGGATGACGTCGATGCGCCGTCCCCGAGGACCTCCTCCGACAGCCGACGTCACCCGATATGATAAGTAGGACGCACGACGCCCATAGCCTCAGTTATAGTTTTTTCCCAGAACGTGTGCCACCAGATTTCTGCCAGTCAGACACACAAGGCCTTGTGGAACGCAAGCTGCAATCGCAAAAGAAATTCTGCAGCGGGAAAGGCAGGGAGGGAGCGATACGGAATACGTCGTCGGGCCATCCCATCGACAGAACGTTACCAGGTAAGAAAGTAACTTGTTCTTCGAGGGGATTGGGTCCTCCGACGTATTCCATATCTATGACAGACTCCCAAAGCAGTACCAAGCAAGGAGGCGGGAAAGAATTTAGAATACAAATTTAGCATGCCCAATCAAATTGCGGAATAGAGAACTGCCTTGCCAAAGGCCATATCTTGCCCTCTGATGGAATCGAGGGAATAGTGACGTACAAAAGTATGTACTGAAGCCCAGGTGGCTGCATCACAGATGCAACGAATAGGAACTCCCCTCTGCAGGGCAGTAGACGCAGCCACTCTCTGGTAGAATGGGCCCGCAAGCCAGCCGGAGGGTCCTTACCCACCAAGCGGTAACACTCGGAGATAGCTAAAATAATCCAACGAGACAAAGTCTATTTCGTCACAGCTTGTCCCAAACGCTTTCCAGCGTAACCAATGAAAAGCTGATCGTCCATTCTGACCCGGGACATGCGTAAAATATAAAAGCTCAATGCTCTCTGAGGATCAAGCCTATGGAGCCTCTCCTCTTCCTTACCAGGATGTGGAGGAGGATAGAACGCCGGAAGAACAACCTTCTGGCTCAAATGAAATTCCGAAACCACCTTCGGAAGAAAAGAAGGACGAACTCTAAGGACAGCCCTGTCCTTGTGAAACACAGTGAAGGGTGGCTTAACTGAAAGTACATGTAACTCACTCACTCTGCGAGCGGAAGTAACCGCAACCAAAAACACAGTTTTCAGAGTTAACAGCCTCAAAGGGCAAGAATGTAAAGGCTCAAACGGAGCACCCATAAGAAACTTAAGAACAAGGTTCAAATCCCAACCTGGCACCAGAAAAGGTGACTGAGGGAACACATTAGTGAGCCCTTTCAAAAACTGCGAAATTAAAGGAATTTTAAAATAGGAACACTCTTCAGATGAGCGCTTAAATATGGACAGCGCCACCAGGTAACCTGTAATGGTCCCCACTTGCAAGCCCCTGTGGGCCAAAGAAAGCAAAAAAGACAGAACCATGGGAATGTCACATTCAAAAGGATCCACATTGTGAACTCTGCACCAGTCGCAGAACTTTCTCCAACGGCAACGGTACAGAGACTTAGTTGCCGGCCGCCTGGCCGAGAGCAACACCTCCATTACGTCTTCAGGGAGGTCCCAATCCTTATACCTCAACCTTTCAGATTCCAAGCGTGAAGATTGAGGGATCTGACCTCTGGATGGAGAACCTGACTCCCCTCCCGTGAGAGCAGATCGTCTCGGTAGGGAAGACGACGTGGAGGGCAGATGGACAAGTCTAGAAGGTCCGGGTACCACGTCCTCCGGGCCCACACCGGAGCAATGAGGATCATCCGGGAACCGAACCTCCATAACCTCCACAGCACTTGCGGGATGACGGGGACTGGAGGAAACGTGTACAGCAGTGGGAATGACCACTCCACCACGAACGTGTCTCCTAAGGTTCCTTTTGGAGGAAATTCCTGCAAGCAAAACCTTTCGCACTTCCGGTTGACACTGGGGGCGAAGAGATCCACTTGAGGGGTCCCCCAAAGGGCAAAGATCTCCAGGAGAATCTCCTGAGCCAGCTCCCACTCGTGAGAGATCGAACTCTGCCTGCTCAGAGCATCTGCCGTCTCGTTGTCGTCTCTGGCCAGATGAACAGCCGAGATCGAAACTTCCTGCTGGATGGCCCTGAATTCGAGCTGCATCGCCTCCCTGCACAGCGGAAGTGACCCTGACCTCCCCCTTTTTGTTGAGGTAGTGCATGGCCACCGTGTTGTCCGTTAGAATCAGGACTCTCTTTCTGCGCACAGTCGGCAGAAAAGCCTTCAGGGCTAGCCTGACGGCCCTCAGCTCCAACAGATTGATATAGAGTCTTGACTCCGACGGAGAACAACGACCGCCGACTATCAACTCGTTGGCATGAGCTCCCCATCCCGTGAGGGATGCATCTGTCACGATCGTCACCTCTGGCCAGGGCAGCCAAAATGGGGCCCCCTTCATCAGATTTCCCTCGACGGCCCACCACAGAAGGTCCCGGGCCAGCAAGGGCGGCACCTGAACAGGGTCCGACAGCCTGCCGGAGGACTGAGACCACTGGAGCTTGAGTGCCCACTGCAAAGATCTCATCCGCAGATGAGCCTCTGGCACCAGAAGAATGCAGGATGCCATGAGGCCGAGCAGTCTCAAGAACTCGGACGCTGGGAGATTCTGGGCAAACAGAAACTTGTGCACCATCTGCTGAATGTGAAGAGCCCTCACATGAGGAGGAAAACACTGCCCCAGGGACGTGTCGAGCACTGCTCCGATGTACTGGAGCCGCTGCGTTGGTGTCAAATGGGACTTCTTTAAATTGAGGGAGAAGCCCAGCCTGTGAAGGGAGTGGCAGGTGACGGACAGATGATCCAGGACTTGCTCGGGAGAGCTCCCCCTGATCAACCAATCATCCAGGTAGGGGTAGACGTGAATCCCCACTTTCCTGAGATGCGCTGCCACCACCACCATAAGTTTGGTGAAAACCCTCGGGGCGGAGGTCAATCCAAACAGCAGGACCCAAAACTGAAAGTGCGTGTCACCAACCGCGAACCTCAGGTACTTCTTGTGCTTGGGATGGATTGGCACATGGAAGTAAGCATCCTTGAGGTCGAGAGACACCAACCAGTACTGAAGTTGAAGGGCCTGGAGGACTTGAGAAAGAGTCACCATCTTGAACTTGTCCTTCCTGAGGAGTTTGTTCAAACCGCGCAAGTCCATGATGGGTCTCAAGCCCCCGTCTTTCTTCAATATCAAAAAATAAGGGGAATACCATCCCTTGTTCTTCTCCGCTACAGGCACCAGTTCTATGGCGCCTTTCTCCAGCAGGGCTTGTATTTCCTGCGCAAGGAGCGGATCCGGACTCTTCAAAGAGAGGCTCCCTGGTGGATTGTCGTGAGGCCTCTGCCGAAAAGGAAGACAGTAGCCGTGGGTCATGATCTCCAGAACCCACACATCTGAAGTAATGGCATGCCATTCTCCAAGATGCTGCGCCAGCCTTCCCCCAACCGGCGAACCATAGGACCTGGCCTCATGACTGAGTGGTAGCGGCTGCGTCGTTGCCTGAGGGCAAAGAGGCAACTGCCCGAGCGGCCTTGGCACCTCGAGTACCTTTGTTTCCACCTCTTACGATGGCCTCTGACTGCTAGCTCCCCTCGCTTTACTGAAGGACGAGTAATAGCGAAAGGAACCTCCCCTCCATTGCTGTCCCCTAGGACGAAAAAGCAGAGGTTGGCGAACTGCAGCGCCCAACGAGTTTGCTGCAGCTTTGGAGGTCTGCAACCTCTCAAGGCTCTCTTCAGCCTGCCAAAAAGATGTTCACCATCAAAGGGCATGTTGAGGAGCCAGGCTTGTACATCCGGAGCAAACCCTGACTTCCGCAACCACGCAAACCTGCACATTACGGTGCTCGCCGCAATGGACCGGCTGACACAATCTGCCATGTCCGGACCCGACTGAATGGACTCACACATGGCATCCTTGCCATCCTGCACAATAGCAAGAAAACTATCCCGTTCCTCCTCTTCGGGCATATATTCAGCCGCTAACGAAATACAGTTCCACAGAGTGTGCATGAAACGTGACAAGGCACCCACAGAGTTGGTTACCTGTAAAGCCATACCCCCTGAAGAAAACACTTTCTTTGCCCAGCCATCAAAACGCTTGTCGTCCCTATCAGGATGGATGGTAGGGTATGACACCTGCTTCGCTGGGGCCGTAGCTGCCTGCACCACCAAACTCTCCGGAGTGGGGTGCGTGGTCAAGTAGCAGGGGTCGCTACTGGCTGGGTGGTATTTTCGCAGTAAAGACTTGCTCACTGCCGGAGACTCTCCGGAGCAGTCCAAGCTGCTACCGCCCTTCTCTGCAGGGCCATATGGAATGGCAGTAGCGGGTCAGTTGGTGGACCTTGGTCGAGGATATCCGTCTGGTCATCCTACAGAAAATCCACTGGTGGCGCCGAGTATTCCGTGACCCTCGACATAAGGCGCCGGTACGAGGACTCGGCATGGGTGCCAGGCTCAGGCCTATAGAACTCCAGCTCCGGAGAGGTGTCCAGACCACTGGCATCATGCAACGACTGACGCAGGTCTTCAATCTGACTATGACCAGACAAAATCTCGTCAGATACCTCCCCAGGAACCATACCTTCCTCAGACCCTTCATCCACCTCAGAAATATAATCCAGAGGCTGGAATGAGGGCACAGAAAAATGGACAAAGACATTCTTAGCGTTGGCCAGAGCCTTTCAAGGGGGTTCCACTGTGCCACGGGGTACCTCCGACAAAGCAGCCTCGAAAGGCGCCGATGGAATCGGCATCGACGTTGAGCGTGGCGCCGACGGCTTCGACAAAGTGCTCGAGGGTGGAGCCCCGAGCGTGTCCTTCGACAGCCTGAGCGCTGATGGCGTTGATGGCTTCCTCGGAGGCAGAGCCTGGAGAGAGTCCCTCGACGAGCTCGGCGCCGAAGGCGTCGATGTCTTCTTCGAAGACCTCACAGGCTCCAACGGTCTCGAGGGCATCGAGGACTGGGACCTGGAACGGGCATGTCTACAGCGACCATCCTTGTCCGACCAGGAACTGAAAGGTGCCCGGTGATCGCGACGACCGCTCGAGCCTGAAGGCGTGCGAGTGGCATCTCTAGCACGATCAAAGCCGGCGTCTTTCGTCAGCACAGATGGACCGGAGCCCTGCGACTGAAAAATCGCCAACATCTCCTGCCGAAATGAAGCCCATTCCGCAGGAGTGGAATGCTTGTTGGGACAAGCTACCCGCCGATGGGCGGAGTCCTCAGACGAGGACGGGGAAGGCGACCAATGCCAGCGCTTCCGTGAGTGCCTCGAAGAGGCAGAGGAATGGCGGGACCTACTTCTGGACCGAGACCCCCCGGACTTACACCGACGATGCGGAGAGTCGCCCCTTGAATCGTCAGTCGAAAGCCCAGTGGATCTTGACTTCTGGGGCTTGGCCACCTTACCTACAGAAAGCTTCTTCTTACGCTCCCGCAAGGCCTTCAATGTAAGCGACTGGCAGTCTACACGGTCATCCGTGTCGTGGTCCTCACCGAGGCACCAGAGGCAGACGTGGTGCGAATCTGTCAATGACACCTTGGACCTGCAGTCCCGACACTTAAAACCCGGCCGCGGGGTGGAAGAAGATGAAGAAATCAAGGAAATCTTCACAACGAACAGGTTCGAAGAACCGAAAGAACAGAACTCAGATGAACAGAGGCACGCCGAGATCTCTGAAGCAAACACGTTCATGGAAAAAACGGAACTGAGGCTACGGGCGTCGTGTGTCCTACTTATAACATCCGGTGACGTCGGCTTGACAGAGGCCCTCGAGGACAGCGTATCAATGTCATTGGCGCAGGAGCCGAACATTTTCTGAAGCAGCACAGCTGTGGTGATTACTGTCATAGATATGGAATACGTCGGAGGACCCAATCCCCTCGAAATGGCTGTACTGACTGCACCAAAATGTCAGTCTAGACCACAATATCATGCTTGCTCTAGTATAGATGCCTAGTAAAGAATTCTGTTGTTGCCCAACCCCTCACCACCCCTCCAGCCAAAATCAGATCCTCAGTCTAGCATAAACACACATACACACATTCACACAACATTCACTTGCTTATTCACATGCAGCATGCAATTGCTTATTCACACGCACCCATAGACCATGCACTTGCTCATTCACATGCATATCATACACTCTCTCTCTGTCATTACACAAGCATACAGGTATACATATACAAAATATAACTTTAAATCTTACCTTCTGCCCGGGTCCCAACGCTTCCCACTGCCGTGCCACCCTGAATGCACTACAGCTCCCATGTAGAACAGGAACCAGAAAGCAAAGATCACTTCCTGGTTCCTGTACTGGCCGGACCACTCCATTTGTATTTGTATTTATTTGTAGTGCGCACCTTGCCCGCAGGCATCTGGGTGCACGTTTAAGAAGCAGTTACAAGTTACAACACAAAAGATGAAATATTCAATTTACAATTTACACATATTTACATAAAGTTTAGAACATTGAAAAGCGAGGGAAGGAACAAATCTGAGAATACAGTATAGAGCAGACGGCTTCCAGAGCAGTTTGTATATGTGGTGAGGCGCAGGAGTGCCTGTTGACGAATACAAATCTGCATTTCTCCTGCCTGCATCCCCAACGTGCAATAAAAAGTCTGGGGATGCAAAACGGCCCCAGCCTTGTATAGTCCATTGGACTTGCGCACCGGGGAACAAAAACTTTCAAAGGAAAAACAAATTTCCCTATCACAGTTTAAGCCAGCACTGGACACTGGGCTGCCTTTCGGGTCCTCCATAATGGACACGTTCTAGCGGGTCAATGCCCTTTCACCCATCATGGACAAGCCTCCGCTGCAGTTCATTTCTCACTGCTGTGAAAGTTCATGACATATCATTACCACAACAATTACTATGGTTAAAGCAGAGGGAAACAAGAGAGCATTCAACAGTAGAGAAACGTATACCTCATTAAGTATACCCTCTACTTCCAGAGGATACCAACATTGTGCACCAAAACGTGGGAATATCTTGCATCAGTATAAATGGTGTCAGCTTTACCTTTAGCCGGGATGTGTATATGGGAGATTGACAGCAATTCAGCTGGGCTGAATGAACATCTGGTAGCTGATAGGCTTCCAGAACCACATGGGGATACATACTGCATAATCTGTTGAAGCTCTGTTCATATTATTACATAAACAAGTACTATCCACAAACAGCATCAGTCCAGGGTAATGCAGTGGTAAATATTACAAGTAAGCTCTAGGGGTATTGAGTTTCTCAACCACTGCCAGACAATCATCAGGTTTCCCATCACAGGGAGTTGTAAGCAAGGCGGCAATATTAAAAATGGAAAATCTGCTATAAGACACATTTGTTTCTGAGAATAAGAAGTTTCTCTTATTTTATTAATCAGGAACTACAGATGAGCTGGGTTTTCCCTTTCAGGAGTAGTGCCAAAACTGCATGTAACACTGCAACATTGACTGGGTGTCCTTCAAACAAAACATCAGCTTTTTACAGCTAGTAATGCAGTAGCCACTTCAACTCATAAACAAGAAGGTAACCCTGTAGCCCTGCTATCTACTGTGGTATTGTAATATGTAATCGGGTGGTGCTTGTAACATGCATTTGAGTTAAAGTTAACGTGCCCTCAACAAACCCTTCTTGTTATTCACAAACAAAGTAAAAGACTTCTGATAATAAGGAAACCCCAAAGGTAGGTTTTTGACATTTCTTGCTTAATTGAACAAAGGCCTCTTCAGGTTCCAGAGATCGGCACAGGGGTTCAGAGACAGTATGATGGGCAGGATTTCTTAGGAGCTTACTAATGGAAACATAAACCAAGACCCTCTGGTGGCAGTAACGGGCCATACAGGGAAATCCTATCATTTCCTTTCGGGTTTAAGGTTTGTGTACTTGTAAAATGACTTTAATTCGGTCTTTGGACAGGTGTCTCTCTGCAGCAGAGACATGACCAAGATTAAAAACTCCAGTTTTCCAGCTTTTCTTTGGAGGCCTTATGTCCCTAAAAAGCAAGGGCTGTCAATAGATCAAGAGAATCCCAGTTGCAGGCTGCCAATAAGGGAGACGCAAGTAAGAGTTATCTGCTTACTGACCCAAAACAGACTCCCTTTTGAACACCAGTGAGTTGAGACCTCTTTTTAAAATCTGTGAGAAGAGTTTTGGACTTTCCACATACCCGTGAGGCAGCCTTGTGAAACATAATTGGAACATTTTTATAAGTAAAGGGGAATAAGAATTGACAATCGGGGTGCACAGGTATAGAAAAGAAGGCAGAATGCAGATATGCCACATCAAAATTTGACATGGTGGCAGGAATTCAAGACAGAATCCTGGCAGGGTTAGGAACAACAGGAAAAGCGAGCAAACTACAGCATTAACAGAGCATACACATTGCAAAATATGATAAGTGCCCTTACTAGGCTTTTCAATAAGCAAATCAGAGTTTTACAGAGCCTGCAAGTGGGTACAATAATACCTTGCTTAAGCAAAGATTCAGTGACAAGTTGTATACCTTGTTTAGCTTCTTTGGAAATGGGGTACTGTTGATACACTCAAGAGAGTTATCTGAGTCTAAATTAAGGTGTACAGGTTCAACATTTAACATGCGTCCCAGATCATTTGCTTGCATGGACATATAGTGGTGGGACCTGTTCTAACAGTTCCTGTTGCAACTGGTAGTGTTATACTTTTAGTTTCTTTTTATTTTCAAGGAAAAACATTGCAAAAGTAGATTAAAATTTGCAACTACATATAACAAACACGCCCCAAGAGTTAGACCAGTGGAGAAGTAAGAATATCGGCTTTAATTCAGCAGTCATGGGATATTCAAATAAGGAGAAAGTAAAGCATACATCGATTTAAAACCAAGTCCAACACCAACAACTGGACAATATGGTATATATAACATAACGAAAATCTATTGGTGTAATTTCATTCGTATACATGTCAAGACAATCAAAAAGACTTCCACTGACATTGTATTACATCTGAATGACGCAAGAGATTAATAGATCCCAGACACATATATAGTTAGCAACATGTGACTCACTACATCAAGGGAGTTTCTGTTAACCTTCAACTAGGAGTGACAGCCAGGAGTGCAACTGTCAGCATGTGCTTAACCAGCCTTGAATGTGTTACTCCCAAGTTGAAAATGTCCTGATTATCTAGGTCACCAAAGAGAATTATGAAGGGGTTCAAGGGCAGGCGACTACCCACTACTTAATAACAATATCGGCCCAGAAGGGTTTCATTTTTTTTTTTGCGTTGCCCCCATATTTGTGCCATAGAGCCAATCTCAAAACACTACCCGGAATAAAGCAGGGAAAGCTCAGGATATATTTTCTCAAGTCTGTCTGGGGTAGAGTTCAATTGGTAGATTTTCTTACACATATTTTCAGTAAGTTTGTATATAATAGAGGTTTTTGTTGCTTTTTTCCATATGATTTCCCAGTACAAGAGTGAAATTGAACATTACAATTCCTATTCCCATCGCTTCATAGGGTTCTCCTGAACTATTGTTAGAGTTTTATGTGAATTGACAATTCTGTGCATCAAGAGATTAAAATATATCAGCTTTCCAAAGGCTGTCAATTCTCTGCCACTACAGTTCCGAACCTCTGCCCGGGATACCCAATGATGCATTTGTATGTAATGAAATCTTCTGTTTCTGGAAGAGAGAATACTGCTTTTTCATGGGTCGCCTTCTTCATATAATTGACTTCACCCATGAATACCTCCTTCTCTCCATCTGGTGAAGACATGCTCACATATAACGGCTGTGCATTGAAAGCTTACATTTCCAGAGAGCCATATCTCAATAAGAATGGCTAACAACAGTGGATGCCCTCAAAATTAGCTTCAGCGGCTGGCCTTTGGGAAGCAGCCAAGAGTGTTGCTCTAACTCCTTCCACCTCTAGTTTTGATACACATTCACCCTATAAAATAGCACTGAAATTTGTGATCCACTACCACTGAAATATGTGTTCAAATAGTACTGAAATTTGCACCGCAATGAAGTATTGATAAATGTTTGGTATTGCTATTCCACCTTGTTGCACAGGACGCATCAAAATATTTCTAGATAACCTGTGAGTATTCCCCTGCCAAATAAAATCCCATATTCTAGTTTAAAATTTCTGGATTGCCTCAAGAGGAACTTTGATGGGATGTGCATGGAAAACATGGAGGAGCACAGAAGTAAATTCAATTTAAAGGCTGTACACCTGCAAAACCAGGAAATGTCATGTTTTCTTCCATTGATCAAGAACCTGAAACAGACATTGTTGGAGATATGTCGATAAAGGGTATCATGAGAGCGAGTAAGAAAAACACCTATATACTTAAGCTTTTCTAATTCCCACTTGGCCTGAAAAGGGTGTGTAAGGAGATGCAGTTAAGAGCACATCACTTGGCATAATTAATAGCATAGTTTGAAACTTGTCTAAAATGGTCCAATTCTTCAACTATTATTGGTAGGAGAGATGTAGGATTCTATGTCAAGACCGGAGGCTCCCATTATGCTTCTCTTTCTTTTATTCGACAATAAAGAAAAGAGCTCAGCAGCAAGATATTTGTGCACCAGCAGTGAAAGTGCCATGAGTAATGTGCAGAAAACAGGTGCACCAAATATATATAATAAACATAGCAATATAACAGTAATATAACAGTAATATCTTAACATAAAAGGTAAGAGTCTCTGAAGAAAACTACATTTCCCAGGGGGCTTGGCTCCAGTTCATTTTGAGGCCATCAACACGTGACCTAGTCCACCAATAGTAGTTCAGATCCCCTGCATAAACTGTCCTAAACATGATGACACTTCCTCTTTCTTTGCTGCTCACAGCAAGAGATAAGTACTTCATGTTTAGCACTGCTTACGTCATGATTTTATAATTTAAAAGATAACGTTACAAAATGTCATAATATATGTTTACTGCATAGTTATAGACTTATACAAATTTTACTGTCAATATTTATTTTAAAAAATAAAAAATTAAAAATAATAATAATTTGTACTTTTATGTTGGGCTCTGACATCAGTCCTCTGACCTCAGAGACCGCTTCACACGGTCACAACTGATCAGTTATTTATTCCGCTCGTCGAGTGGATTGTCCAACGGCTCGCACCGGCTTCGCCGCAACTTCGTTGCGCTCTGAGGTACTGGAGATCCGGCGCGGCGTAGTCGGACCACGCTGCACCGCATGCAGGCCGCCAGGGGAGCTCCTGCTCTCCGGGTCCTTTCCTCTACATTCCGGCGCTCGAGCACGCATGCCCGTTATAATATAATGGTTCTTGCGGCTCAAGCGCCGGAATCTTTCCTCAGACACGAGCGACCGTTTCTTCTCGCTGGTTTTTTCACCGCGCATATATCATAGACATTTTCTATTCAGCATTTAAGAACAAGTACAAGACTGAACTGAAATAACATTACTGGGCAGTGAGAGAAGGCGTTCGGAAGCCCAGGAAAAAAAAAAAAAAGTGAGTACGGTGCATTTATTTTATAATGGCAGAACAGTACTCGCCTCAATCAGATCAGGCTTGGTCTGAGACTGAGGGAGATCACTGTTACATAGATGAAGTGGCAATGGCTAATAGTTTACAGAAGGTTCTGCGATGTTAAGAAAGCTGTAACAGATATGCTCATTCCCATACAAAATCGTCTAGACACTATGGAGGAGCATTTCAGAGGGACCTCCCCTCTTGGGAGGAAGAGAACACAGAAAAGGAAGCACCTTACCGAAGGGGGATGTATAGCTGCTCGCAAGAGTAAAAGCCTTCATGAATAGGAAGGTAACCCCTTCCCATCTACCCTCTTACCCCGAGGAGGAAACCAGGGGAACAAGACCCTCAAGCCCGGAGGGACATGGACAGGGCTCGGAAAAAGAAGATCATAA
Organism: Ambystoma mexicanum; assembly: GCF_040938575.1. Classification (NCBI taxonomy): domain Eukaryota; kingdom Metazoa; phylum Chordata; class Amphibia; order Caudata; family Ambystomatidae; genus Ambystoma; species Ambystoma mexicanum. The sequence goes on from NC_090935.1 coordinate 399,225,781, forward strand.
CAAAAACGTCTACGACGCTGATCTTTCTCACTCCTCTTCAGATGAGGAATTTCATTTCAAGGAGTCAAGACCCTCTGCGTCTGGGATTGCGGCAGGCCCCATCCCTAATGACACAACCGGGACCAAACCTTCTACTGAAGGTACACTTACCTCGGAAGCCTTAATACACCCCAGGTCCACCGACTGGGAACCATCTTCCAAGACATCGAGTTACATCCACCTTAGGCTGCGCAAGCCGCTTGATAAAGAAGTTTGCGCCAGACTACGTGCTGAATGTCCACGACCAGACATTGCAGATAAAGTAGCTCTGACTCCAGAGCTTGATTCTAAAATGATTACCTTTTTGGGGAAAAACGTTAAAGACGACAGGAAGGGTATTGATCGCACCTGGAAAGCCTGCCAGGACAAAGTATTAGACCTAGCAGGTCCACTAGCAAAAATCTCTGATCTCGCGAATGCAGCCATCTCCTCATCGGACCCCATCGACCCAGTGATACTCTCCGGTTGGATCCAGAGTGCTATTGGCCTCTTGGGCAACGCCAGTTGCGCCATCTCAACAGAGCGACGGAAAGGCATCCTATACAAGATAGATGCCAAATTAACCGAACTGGCAGACACAGAATCCGGCCCAACGGCGCAAGGCCAGCTTTTCGGAGACCCTTTCATGAAGGAGATGGCAAAATTCGTCAGGACATTCAGGGCGTTGGACAAAGCACAGGCTTCAATAAAAAGAGGATTTGCAACCAAGGTTTTCTCCAGTGCTGGACGAGGAAGAGGTCGCTCTTCCAGCCGTTACTTCTTCGACAAGAGACCTCAACAATCTCAAGGCCAGCATAATTCCTGGCAAGAACGCCCTGACACTTTCTTCCCCTCGAGAGGTCGTGGAAGAGGGCATCCCTGGAGGAGAGCGGCCAGATACCCTGCCCAGCAACAACCCACAGGTCAGTGTACTGATAACTGCGCCAGCGCCACTAACACCTATAGGAGGGAGATTAAGGATGTTTGCAAATGCTTGGGATACCTTATCGGGAGATGCCTGGGTCAGGGACACAGCTTGGGGTCTACACCTAGAGTTTTTTTACACAGCCCGTTCAGACATGTCGCCCCACTCCCATAGTAATGTCTCTATCAGACCACACCGCCTTAGACAGCGAAATACTCAGTCTCCATCAGAATCAAGCGATTCGCCCCTGCTCAAGTCAGGGAGGCTTCTTCAGTCCCATTTTTCTGGTACGCAGGAAGCAAAAAGTGTGCCCAGTCAAACCTCAGAGAGCTCAGCAAGTTCATCCTTTACTGCCATTTCAAAATGGAAGGTATACACATGCTCAGAGATCTCAGACCGAATGACTGGCTTATGCGCCTAGACTTAAAAGACGCTTACCTCACAGTACCGATTCATCAAACACACATCAGTTACCTCAGATTCTCTTGGAGAAACCGAGATTGGGAATTCACAAGTCTCCCATTAGGACTCTCTTCGGCGCCTTGAGTATTCACCAAACTCTTAAAACCTGTAGTAGCTCGATTAAGAGAGCAAGGTGTCCGTCTCATAATTGATCTAGACGACATTATTTTCATGGCCCAATCACTGGAGTTAGTTCAGAAACAAACAGAACTGGCAATAAACTTGCTACACAGACTAGGTTTCCTTATAAACTGGGAGAAGTCAGTTCTACTTCCATCCAAAAATATGGAATTTCTAGGATTCATAGTGGATACATAGAATTCGCAGCTTCGACTCCCATCAGCCAAGATTCACTCTACCAAAAGACAAATACGCAGACTCTTACAGAAGACCATGTTCTCCCTTCGAGAACTAGCAAGAGTGATAGGGCTACTTTCATCTTCCATCCAAGCAATATTTCCCGGCCCTCATCACTATCGAGAACTACAAAGACTAAAAGGCCAACACTTAAGGAGAAACCTTTCTTATTCTCAACTCCTGACACTGTCTCCTCAAGCGAGGACAGAGCTCAACTGGTGGCTCTCTCACATGGAAGCCTAGAACGGCAGAGCCATCTTCGGCTCCGCTCCAGATATTATTATCGAGTCGGATGCCAGTCGCTCCGGTTGGGGAGCGAGATGCTGTCCCATAGCCACGGGAGGGACTTGGTCCCCACAGGAGCTGGACCTTCATATCAATTGTCTAGAGCTTCTTGTAGGTTCCTTTGCAGTGCACTCTTTTGCCAAAGACAAAGTGAGTTGCTGTATTTTACTAAAGATGGACAACATCTCAGAGTAAGATACATTAACCATCTGGGCGGCACCAAGTCGAGACCCCTAGCAGAATTAGCCAAAGACTTCTGCCATTTCTGTCTGGATCACCAGATTTCAGTTACAGCAGAGTACCTTCCCGGCCTCTCAAATGTAGTAGCGGATTGATACTCACGCCACTCGACAGATTACAGCGATTGGAGAATCAACAGAGAGATTTTCCTCCGCCTTCAGGAGATCTGGGGTCCGATGTTCATAGACCTCTTTGCTTCTAGACTCAACTCCCAACTACCAGCTTTCTACAGCTGGAGGCCGGATCCAGCAGCAGCTGCAACAGACGCATTCCTACAGTCATGGTCCCAGGAAATACTGTATGCCTTTCCTCCTTTCACTATGATAGCGAGGACCCTGGAGAAGGCCCGTCAGGAGCATGTGAATCTGATGCTTATAGCGCCGGTCTGGACATCTCAGACTTGGTATCCAGTTCTTCTTGAACTTTCTACGGATTCTCCAATCCTACTACTCCAGTTTCCGGATCTCCTATTAGATCCATCAGGTCAACGTCATCCTCTCCTACTCAACAGATCTCTGACCTTAGCAGCCTGGAGGATTTCAGATCAAGATGGAGAGTCCCAGGCATGTCTCACAAAGCGATCAACCTTATCGAAGAGAGCTGGGCTCCTAGTACCCGGAAGAGATAGTCCAACTCTTGGAGCATCTGGAGCTCCTGGTGTCGTGAGAAAGGATTACATCCAATTTCAGCACCTGTAGAAGAGATTTTGAATTTTCTAGCATCCCTAGCGGAAAAAGGGCTCGCCTACAGGTCTGTGAACGCCTACCGTTCAGCAATTTCCGCAGGTCATGACCTTATCCAAGGAGTACCAGCAGGAGAACACCACCTCGTCTGCAGGTTGCTCAAGGGTGTAAGGCTTGCCGTCCCACCGCCAGCTCGCTATGACAAGCTTTGGGACGTTAATAAAGTACTGAACCTTTTTCTGGCATGGCCTAGTAACGAAGAACTATCGCATACAGCCCTATCTGGCAAACTCACTACTCTACTCTGCTTGGTCTCCTGCAGGAGAGTCTCAGACATCAGAGCTCTAGATCTAGCAGGCAGAACCTTTTCTCCTGATGGCATTGTATTCCATATTCATAGAAGAACAAAGTGCAATTCCAGGGTGATTTCCTATCCTGCCTTTACAGATCAACCGAAGCTCTGCTTTGTTAAATGCTTGAAAGTCTTCGAAGAAAAGTCGGCTCCACTCAGAACCTCCCCTAACGGGCAGCTACTGATCGCTCTGCGTAAACCGCACAACGCAGTATCAGCACCGACCTTAGCACGTTGGGTCCGGTGGACGCTAGCTCAAGCAGGGATAGACACCAAACATTTCGGAGCCCACTAAGTTAGAGGAGCCATGGCCTCCAAAGCCTTTCAGGCAGGAGTTCGCCTAGAAGATATCATGAGGATGGCAGACTGGGCTAGTGAATCAGTTTTCAAACAATTCTACCTAAAGCCAGTAGATCAGCTGGCATCTATTGTGGTAAGAAAGCTTTAAACAAGCATAATGGGAGCCCCCGGTCTTGACATAGAATAAAGATTTTCCATAATAACTTACTAGAAAGTCTTAATTCTATTAAAGACTCGGAGGCGAGCATTATCCCACCCGGCGAGAAAATAACAGCATGTTACCTGATGTTAATTAAAGATGTAATGAAAAGATTAATGTTCTGAAATGTACATGTACCCTATCGGAATAACTCCAAGATTTTCTCCCACCCTGATAGGGGAGACTAAAATGTTCCTTTTTCTTGACAGCGCCTGCAGACAAGTCCGCCTGATCACGGCACGACACAAGTTCTTCTTCAAGTTAGCTACAATTATCTCCTACTATGGACAGCCAAGTTCGCAGCCCAGAAAGAGGAAGTGTCATCATGTTTAGGACTGTTTATGCAGGGGATCTGAACTACTATTGGTGGACTAGGTCACGTGTTGACGGCCTCAAAATTAACTGGAGCCAAGCCCCCTGGGAAATGTAGTTTTCTTCAGGGACTCTTACCTTATATGTTAAGATATACTGTTATATTACTATGTTTATTATATATATTTGGTGCACCTGTTTTCTGCACATTACTCATGGCACTTTCACTGTTGGCGCACAAATATCTTGCTGCTGAGCTCTTTTATTTATTGTCGAATAAAAGAAAGAGAAGCATAATGCTCGCCTCCGAGTCTTTAATAGAAGATATGGCAAGTTTATGAGTAGTTGAACCCACACCAGTATGTAGTGGGTTATGCCTAATTTTACAAGCTAATAGCTATAGGGCATGGGGTAAATAAAGGGAACATACAACCTGAAAATTCAAGTCTGAAACAACGAATCAATAGTCAATTAAAATAAATCAAATTTTATTTACAATGTATACAGCTAAGAACTCATCAGTGGTACATACAGCAGCAAAAATTGACAAAAAGAATACTCAACCTAAAAACTAAATCAACAGCTCATGCAATACATCCAGTCATACCATATACACAAACATCACATACAAAAACTACCATGCATATGAACAAATTTGAACACTAAGAAAGGAGTTGAGGGAAGTTTACGACGACAAAGCTAAGAACATACAACAATGAATATAAATGCATATGTAGCCAGGGAAAGACTGATTAGTTCAATTCGATGTGATTGACTTCCTGCTACCGGCTTCGACCGGTTTCAACGTTAATTATTTGCAAAATGACTGCATATAGGGCAAATATATGCCCACCACTGTGCCTTTATGTTGAAAATAGTAATCCTCTATATACCCAACCCCTCAACACCCCCCTTTATTTAATTTTTCAATTGTACTGCATTCCAAACTCTTCACTAAGCACAAAGCAAGCTCAAGGAAAATTATATTCTATTTCCTTCTGCATTTATAATTTTTCCATATATATGGAATGCAGCAATCACTATTGTTGGTGCTTATCTCCCAGTTTAGGTTTTCATTTCAATAGACCCCAGCAATACAGGATAATTGCTCCATCATTGACTTACAGGCGTGCTGACTCTAATATGGCTGTTTTAAGTTAGTTTTGGAACGCCGTTAAGTACCAATTTGTTACAGGCACTGATATCCAAGTGTACCCAATCACAACCCCACTATGGTGTGGGCCCATGCTCTAGCAAATCACATGTTGTGAATTGCAGAGAGCATTTATAGAGGGTTAAATCCATTCCAACATGGCAGGCTGGGTATCAGTGATCACCTCTTTCTATGTACATGGCTGCAGCAACGTCATGCCCTTGTTTAAGCCTACCGCACTTGCTTCTACTGAGTTGTGTTTGAGCCGAACACTCCAAACATACACACTGACATCAGGCCGGGGCAGGAGTTATCAGCTGGGCATACAAAATCAGCGGTAAGCATATAATGAGGCCTTCCATCATGCATCGATAGGCAGCAATTTGTAGGCAACTGATGTATGTCTGCTATTGTGTTTTATTTCCCCCTGCAGTGTCATACTGCCAGCATCTTTGCCTAGTGCTATGGCAACCTGGGCATGATTCATTCATTGTTTATACATTTGTCAATTCACGATCACGTCGGACATTTCTGCCAGCACCTATTTTCTTTGTGGTAAGCTTGGCAACTCATGGCTGGTGTTGGCCTAATCTAGTCCACTGAAACTATAGCTGTTCTCTTGTCCAATTCAGATCTTGTTACCCTTAATTCTATTGATCTTTTTAATGTAGCGCACACAACTCTGTGGCATTGATTCCATCAGCCACAGGGAAGCCGGAATTACTGTGGCCATATGCATGTGGATTGCACCATTGTATCCATTCGTTGATTTTCACAACAGGTTGGCTGCACACATGGTGGTCTGCCCTTTGGATTTCTTGGGGCAATGATAATGCTGTATCAAGGTACTTATTATTATGGTGATTTATACACCTATATGGTCTTTGGATGTTTGGCTTTCTGGGGATGAGTGACCACCTTTTGTGCTATAAGTTCTGGAATGCCACTGTGGTGTTTGGATTGGGTGTGTGGATTGGACACTAGGAATGCTTTCTGATAGTTGAGGGTGTTGGCCTGTCCCTTCAAAGAACAAGTTACTCTCTTACCTGGTAATGTTCTTTCGATGGGATGGTCCGACGATATATTCCATATCTATGACAGGTAATCACCACAGCTTTGCTGCTTCGGAAAATCTTTTGCCGTCTGCGTCCTGCGTCGATGACGTCGATACGCTGTCCTCGAGGGCCTCCGTCGAGCCGACGTCACCGGATGTTATAAGTAGGACGAACGACGCCCGTAGCCCCAGTTGTAGTTTTTTCCCCCAGAATGTGTGGCACCAATCTTCTGCCAGAATGACTACAGAAAGCCTTGTGGAAACGTAAGCTGCAATCGCATAAGAAATTCTGTAGCGGGGCAGGTAGGGAGTGAGCGATATGGAATACGTCCTCGGACCATCCCATCGAAAGAACATTACCAAGTAAGAGAGCAACTTGTTCTTCGAGGGGATTGGGTCCTCCGACATATTCCATATCTATGACAGACTTCCAAAGCAGTACCAATGTATGGAGGAGGGAAAAGAATTTCTAATATAGAACTTTAGAGTGCCCAATCAAATTGCAGAGTAAAGGACCGCCTTGCCAAAGGCCAGATCCTGCCCATGGATAGAGTCAGGGGAGTAGTGTCGTACAAAAGTATGGACCGAAGCCCAAGTGGTTGCTTCACAGATGTTACGAATAGGGACACCCCTCTTCAGGGCAGTAGAGGTAGCCATACCCCTAGTAGAATGGGCCCGTAGGCCTACTGGAGGGTCCTTACCCGCCAAGCGGTAACATTCAGAAATTGCCAAGATAATCCATCTATACAAAGTCTGCTTAGTAACAGCTTGTCCCAAACGCCTTCCAGTGTAACCTATAAAGAGCTGATCGTCCACTCTGACCCGGGACATGCGTGAAATGTAGAAACTTAAAGCTCTCCTAGGATCCAACCTATGGAGCCTCTCCTCTTCCTTACCAGGATGCGGAGGGGGGGATAAAATGCCGGAAGAATGACCTTCTGGCTTAAATGAAATTCAGAGACAACTTTCGGCAGAAAGGAAGGACGAACTCTAAGGACAACCCTGTCCTTATGAAACAACATGAAGGGTGGCTTAACAGAAAGTGCCTGCAACTCACTCACTCTGCGAGCAGAAGTGACCGCAACTAAAAACACAGTTTTAAGGGTTAACAGTCTCAAAGGACAAGAATGTCAAGGCTCAAATGGAGCAGCCATTAGGAATTTGAGAACCAGATTCAAATCCCAACCGGGGACCATGTAAAGAGTGTTATTCTGCAGCTCCTTTTGCAAATTTGGAAACTCTTGCAAACAGTTAAAAATGCCAGTGTTTGATGTACTGGGACATTCAGGTAAATACCATCAGAGGAACAATAAGTACTGCAACCCATTTTACACAACACATTCAGACTCAATAAATTCACAGGCGCTGAAGGAGTAAGTAGGAAACCATGGTCGTCAGAGATAGGAGCCAGAATGACAGACCAGGGCTGAGTACCTGGATGGGATATTGGTTGACCCCACCAATGCCGACTGCATGTATCACTTAATCTGAACAAGGGCCATGTGGAAACTCAGAGGGCCTAATTCACAGAAACGTTTTGTAATGGCAGTACCCCATTGGAAACGCTCTGTGAATAAGGGCCAGAATCTCTCAGAGTCAAACACAAAGTTGCAGTTCAACAATACATGAAATATTCTTGCCAATGAAGACACAGTTAACATAAGGAGCAAAAGGATCAAACATAATCAATGAAGCAGTGGCCCACAATGCCCCCTGGCTGTCCTATTATGTATCCAGCATATTATGTTGAGGTGGTGGAACAGACTGTGCGAAGGAAGGAGAGCTTTGGGTCGATTGTGCTGACAGTTTTTCTGGAGGGAACACAAAATTCCAGTGCCCATATTCTTTACAGTAATTGCATTGTTATACACACATCAGTTTTTTCTGTAATCCTCCATGGCACAGATTAGCCTTGGCTCCTCCTCTCTCTGTGCCCTACCCTCTTTATCTGAAGCTAGCACCTGCTCGGTATCCCACCGAGTGGCTTAACGGTAGCCCCTGCACACCCTGAGGCGCAGGGGGCCCCACTCCCACATGTCCTGGGCGGGGGCCCATTGGACTAACAACGAAATGTTTTGATCATAACAGAAATCATTTCTTGATGAAGGCAGAGTGACTTTAAAAAGAAACTATTTCTTTTTGAAGTCGGACGGCTCCCTCACCCCATGACATGGAAGTCTCTAGACTGGAGGCCTCCATGTCATGGGGTGGGGAACTCTATGACTTCAAATAGAAATTGTTTCTTTTTGAAGTCACTCTGCCTTCATAAAGAAATGATGTCCATTATGGTTTGGTCCTTAATGGGAATCATTTCTTTATGAAGTCGGAATGACTTCAAAAAGAAATCATTTCTTTTTTAAGTGAACGGCCTCCCCTCAACCCCATGACGTGTGCATGTCAGGGGTATGGTGAAAGGGTACTTAAATGTATGGGTGGCTGCCTGGGTGTGCCTGTACTTGAAAGGGTGCACACTTAAATGAATAGGTGGCTGACTTAGGGCTGCCAACTTTGTGAGATCCTTTTGCGGGACACAAGGCGGTGATGATGTCACAGCGTCATTCACCGGGCAGAATCAATGCATTGCACCAGCAGCTGCTGACGTGACAGGCCTGCAAGCCTGTCAGGTCAGCAGCTGAGGGTGCAATGCAATGAAATAGGACACTTATTCACAGATTAGCTGCCACTTGCCAGCCTCTGTTATTCCGATTCGTCGGAAATGTAAATACATGACCCCTTATTATAGGAGCGGGAAAAGGGTCATATACATTAATTTCCCAAGAATCAGAATAACAGTGGCTGGCAAGTGGCAGCTAGTCTGTGAGGCAGCCGGCCCCAGCCTCCAGCATGCCTAATTCTGCTCAAACAGAGCAAATCGGGACAACCAGAGTCCCGCAGAGCCGATCGGCAAACTGCAGGACAGAGTCCCCAATTACGGGACAAACCCACAAATTACGGGACAGTTGGCCACCCTAGGCTGCCTGTATGATTGTGTGTGGTGTGTGGGATGTCTTAACCCACTGGTCCAAGCCCTGCAACATTACTGTGCATTGCTGGCAGCAGAAACCTCAGAGATGGCCACTGAAAAGCATGCTGCTCGCTAGAAATCACCAGAAAGTGCGCAGTGAAAATCTGAAAAATAGGCCGCCATCCACTTTTGCTTATGTCAGTGGTAACACAGGAGACCACTGCCAAAAACCATCATTTGGCTGCCCACAGAGAAAATCATTGCAAAAGAAACAGAGCTGTTTTAAAAATCTGTTTTTATTTGGTGTCAAATTTGAAAAATCATGGCTCACAAACCACCCAAAAAGATCCAACCTCCTTGTTGGGTGGTCAATATCATTCTCCTGCAAGAATCTACATAAATATAATCTAAGGTCCACAGAAGTATGTGTTATCTGAACAAAGTCAACTTTTGAGGATTGCTTGCTAGAAGAAATCTGTCAAAAATGGGTGTAATACCGTTACTCACCTCTATCAGAATACAGCGATTTAAAACCATTTTGTGTAAAGTTGAACATTGAACTCAAAATATGCCAAAGAAAGACTTGCTATCAGAAGCCTAAGAGGTGGAGAAAATTCAAAACTATATTCTGAAAAGGCTGTTCAAAATGCGAGTTATATTACAAGATAAGACAATTTTTAGACATTGGGTTTCAGAGTTAAAGTTTCCCACACTGTGCTTCAAACAAATTCCACACCTCCTCCTTGAACAAAGGAAACTTCCCCATGCCCTTGGCTAAGAGAATGACAGGTTGGCGTGAAAAGGAACTAGGAGGGGCACCCTGGCCTGTTGCTCTGAGTGCAGACAAAGGAGTCTTTGGGCTGAATAGGAATGCTAATTCGGGTGTGACTGACAACAAATTGCTCTGGCAGGAAGAAGGACATGTGACCTCTGAGTCAGCCCAGCTCTGGAGGCGGACCAGACTGAAATGTGGATTTAACATTGGATTAAATATATGTTTAAGGAAAATACTTCTAAAAGATTGTACCGAACTGCCAAAAATATGAAAATTTGAGATTGTTAAAATGAAAAATTCGCTCACAGTTTAAGACTAAGCTGGAATCTGTGTGATGTTCTGAGACTGAACCCCGAAATGTATTCATTTTGTAGCTACTGTGTTTATGCTAGGAACATAAAAAATTACAGAAATGTGCCCAGATGGGGTGTGCATGCATGGATAAAAATGGGTGCAGAACTAATATTAAGAAACCCACCATAAGCGCAAAAAAGTTGAGAGTTGAACAGAAATGTATCTTAGGCAATCTGTCATGTAATATATGTAGTCTTAACAAGTTTTGCATATTGTAAATATGTTTTTTATGAAAAATAAGATATACTGTACAGAGACAAAGGGGAGGGTTTTTCCCCTAAGCCATAAACATGACACATGATGACACGCTGCTCCTTTCTCCAGCCAGGGGAAAGGGAATCCTCTGTCCTATCAGATCCTTAGAGGGTTGGGCATAGAGAATCAGCCTCCCCACCTACTTTGGAAATACATAAATAGGGACTGCTGAGGACAGGCAGGACACACACTTTTCACTCATCAACTGATTTCTTGGCGAAGCACCCTGCAGGAAGATCCAGACATAGATCCAGAAACTAGACTCCAGAACCCAGCTCTAGAACCAAACTCTAGAACCTTGAAGCAGAGATGCTTAACCCAAAAGCTGAACCCTTCTCAGCAGGCCTTCAGAATCTTTTGCAACCTGATTCTGACCCATCAACATCCACGGGCCTAACCAAACCATTCAACAGCCTGGCTGAGCTGTTTTGCTGTTCTAGCTAAGAACCCTGTGCTAGAACCCAGATCCAGACCCAGAGAGCAGAGCTGCATCCAGAACCCGTCAGATCCAGTCCAAGAGGCCGCGCAGACCACAATGCCATGCTGGGAGCAGAACCCAGTGCCTGAGACCTGTCTGGTGGCGAGAGAATCCCAGCCAAACCCTTGACCAGATCTTTGACAGGGCCCATTCCATTTCAATGATAGGAGTGAGTATCCAGTCTAGAACTGTACATAAGCAATCTCTTAGTATTAAGTAACCCATTCCAACCTATTCAGAACTGCATTATAGAGTCTTGTGTCCATTCTGAATTCTTCTTATTATATTGTCTGTGATAATTGTAGCAATAATCATCTTTGCGCTGATATTTTTCTGAAGAAGGACAAGTGTTTTGACAGACAGAAGTCAGAGCAGAGGCGCCGCTGTTCTGGTGGCTGCTCGTTGAGTGTCTTGCTTCTTCATAGCCCCTTAGTATAAGCCTATCCTTGTTGGTAAATCTTTAAAGTGCATCTTTCATTTTTGAAATCTTGATTCCGTTTCTGAAAAATCTACCTTCACAAAAACCTCTAACTTTTGACCAGCACGTCCTAGAACTTAAATTGTTGTCATTCCGAAGCTAGGATCCTAAGCTTTCCAACAAACCTAAAACAACATTCCTTATAGTTTTTCCTCAATCGCTTTTCCCGCATGCAGAAAAATTGCTGCAAATTGCAATTTAGCTCAATTTCACCACATGTCAAAATAGCTGTTTCTTGTTTTCAACTGGTGAATTTTCGTTTTCAATATGATAATCATTCATAAATCATTGCTAGTGTTGACCTGAACCAATCCAAAGTAAAACTCACTTATCCTGAATCTCCTTTAGTGAATTAAAGTCATTTTTAGCATTTTTCCAATTCATTGCAAACCACATTTAAAAGTGATTGACCTATTTTAAAATTATACCTGTTCTCTCTAAGCTTGCTGTGGGAACTGGGATTGAACTGCATTATTGATTGTATTCCTGAAACAAGTGTGCCCTCATTTCCATCTCTTAATATTGCATAGTGGGGGGAGTGAGTAGTAACAGGGGGAAAAAGTGATTATATTGTCTTTTGATTGAAGTCATATCAAGTTTTATTTCTGTGTTGCATTTTTTCCTATCTTGCATTTCCTTGAACCCATACAAAGTATTCTCTGCTACCTTATCCTTCCTATTCCTACTCCTAAGTGATTAAAGAGATTGTTGATATTGTAATATTACCCATTGCTGATCACCGTTCATATTCATAAGTGTGCTATTCAGATATTATTCTATTCATAAAGTGTGATATATATATTGTTCAATTCTTCAAATAAACCTTTCAATTTGCAAAACAAACCTACTTCTTGGCTCAGTGAGGTCGGGGAGATTCAAAGAGAGGGGCATCATATAAGGGTTCATCATCCAGATTTAAAGAACTTTTGACATAAAAATATATAAATAAGGGTTTCCATTGGGCATCCCAGACTAGGCATTGACTTAGTTGGAATGCTGGATTGAAATCACTTACAGGTGAAAGGGTGCACGCTTAAATGTATAGGTGGCGGCCTGTGTGAGTGTATGGTGAAAGGGTGCACAATTAAATGTATGGGTGGCTGGGTGTGTGTGCCGAGTGTATGGTGAAAGGGTGCACACTTAAATGTATGAGTGGCTGCTTGGGTGTGCCTGGATGATGAAAGGGTGCACACTTAAATGTATATGTGGCTGCCTGTGTGAGTGTATGGTGAAATGGTGCACACTTAAATGTATGGTTGGCTGCCTGGGTGCGCCTGTATGGCGAGTGGCTGGGTGTGCGTTTGTGTGCATGTTGAATGGTGTGAGTGCTTGTGTTCAGAGGCGCAACTAAACCTACATTTGGGGGCTGTTAACCCTTCAAATGTTGGGAGAGGGTTAACTTCATGGGTGGTGGGAGAGGGGCTCACTTATTTGTGTGGGGCATTTAACTTCTTTATGCATTCTAATGAGACTATTCTAGTGCAGCGTCAATGTTACAAGCAGGTAACTCTCTCCTGTAAGTCTGAAAGTACCCACTTATGGCCTGATGTGAGAATAAGCAGTCTCCTGTCCCCAATCAATTCCCTGGCATGCAAGTACTAAACCCACATCAAGATTTCAATTGCCTAAAGATTATGCATTTGATGCAGGTACTAACAGTGAAATGCTTTACGTTAGCAATTGCTGGGCCTTTGTTAACAGCGAAACCCAGGTGCTGTTGAACATCTGTGTCCTGTTCTGTCCGGCAATGGCTCTGTAGGTCAGCCAAGTTGAGTCAACATAGCCCAAAATGCTGAGGGGGGAGCTGAAGCCCATCCAGCTCAATGGTGTTGCGCCACTACTTGGGTTTAATCCCTTGGTTACTTATTGGTAATCTTCATTACTCATAGCCCTATTCTTCCTCATCCCAGTACTTGTGTATGAGGCACTTTGACTCATACACAAATACTGGGATAAGGGAGAGGGACATGGAGGTAATGCCTGGCTTAGTTACCTGTAATCTTCATTACCCCTAGTCCCACTCTTACTCATCCCAGTACTTACCTATGGGGTAAGGAGCCTCATCTGTAATCACGTGGACAAGGAAAATGGACACGGAGGTAATTCAGGGCAGAGAAGCTGCTTTTGGGGGTTGGCGTAGGGGGTGGCGGAGAGGGGATGTGTGGGTAGTATGGAATGCGGATTGTGCAATAAATCGTAAAGGACATTCATGTCCATGCAAAGCAGCTTGCTATGTGATATTAGTGGCTAGAGAGGCATTTTGGTGCAGCTGGTCTAGGAATGTCTTAGTTTGGTTTGACTTTTTTTTTTTTTAACTAGGAATCTCTGATAAAGCAATCCTGCTAAGTGTAATTACCTGGCTAGACTGGCATTTGAGTGCTGCCAATCTAGCCATTTCTTACTGCAGCACTTTATATTTTTCTGGGCATCTGTAATAGAATAACCATGATAAGTGTTATTGCTTCGACTGGCATTTTGGTGCAACCAGTCTTGGTATGTCTAAATGCGGCCTGGCATGTTTTATTGTAATATGTTGTTATGTGTCTAGACTTGTCTAAATTGTGCAGCCAGTTGGACATGTTTTCATTGTGGCATGTCATTTTTAACAGCAAAGCATTATATTAATTAAAGCATTAATGTTCCTGTGCACTGTTGGTGATTTGCATGTATTGGTTTTACCCTACAAAACAATTGCAAACGCTCTGGCCTTTTAGCCAATTTTTCTCAGAAAGTGTGCTTTATGATGCATTAAAACACATATTTGTATCTTTTTCCTAGTACAGTGTGCGGCGTACCCCTGCAGCAGCACGTTTGTGCGTATCGCACAAGCGTGTGTAAACGAGGCCGGCCAAGAGTGTGGTGATGTTTTGCCGAGTTGAGGTTCAGGGGCTCTCAGCATGGCCTGCAGGAGGCCCCACAAATTTTGTGTTACGCCACTGATCCCACCATTCCCTGCATGGGTTGGAGCTACTGCATTTGTAAGCCATAGATTTAGCCACCAGTTTTTTTCTGTCTATTTTTTCATGATCATGCTGTACTTCATTTAAGTTCTTGCCTTTCCAACCAATAAGTACTCCTTTAATTTGATTTGATCAGCAATCTTAGGCTGCAGCTCATTAACAAATACATGATTTGCAGTGCCATAATTGCTTCAATCAGGATGTTAGAAAACGTATCGAAACAGCTGTTCAATTTTCAAAGTAGTCAGCAGGAGGTTCGCCTTTGACCTGTTTACACTTATTAATCTTAGTCCAATCCGTCTTCTTGGGACAGATCGCCGAGATAGAGCAAAGCAACCCATCAGTGAAATCGTTCGATGCTTGCAAATTTAGAAAAAAAAAAAAACATAATGGCATGAAGCCAAAAAGCTGATGCCCCTGGGATATGTCGAGGAGAAGGTTTATTTATAATACATGCAAATAAACCTATTTATCAGAGAAAGTAGGGAAGACCCCTGCTGGTTGGGTGAAGATATTAACACACAGGTGCACCGAGTTGAAATGAGGTAGTAAACTATAGGGCAGAAGAAAGGGCCATTGTGGTGACGGGAGCTCGGATTCTAAATGATCTGCCTCCAGCCATGACGCACTGCAGAGTGATATATGAAAGTGCCCTCCTCTCCCCACAGCGCTTGTCCCACCTCTGAGTCTATTACAACTACCGCCACTCAGTCCCATACATTCACTGCAGGATTACACGTTGTGCTAACTTAGTGTTCATTCCAATGTTTGGACTCCATAGGACTGCATTGTGATTTCCTTGGATTTCCCAAGGGCAGTAATTCCATGTGATAACTTCCCCACTTCACATCCACTCGCGGCATTGGCAGTAATTATGCTACCACCAAGAAAAGTGGCAGCAGTGGAATTGCTGCTAAAATTGTGCTGCTGCGCCGACCTGGAAATGAAGCTCTATATACAAACCTTGACCCAGTTGTACAACAAATAATATGTGGTGTAGCTATTCGTGGCCCATTGAAATTGCTTCCAAAATGAAATGTAGGCATTGAGATGATTGAACTATCCTCTATGGTCAGCAAAGGTTGGTTATAAAGGCATGTACTTAGTGCATGTAGGCTAAAAATGACAAAGCATTATTTTGATACATAATGAGGTAAGTCAAACAATTGTTCAGGACAGTAATGGCTCCGGCGATTTGAGTCATAGGATGAAATCTCCACTATATCATCACACCTAAGAAAACAGTATGAGTGCCCGCAGCTAAGGTATATCTGAGGGCATGCAATGTAAAGAAGGCATCCCTAATTCATAAACAAGCTTACGGGATGTCTTGAAATTCTTTGATCCCTCAAAATAGACTAAGTCTATGGTTAACCACAGAAAATGATCAGCCTTAAAGAAAAAAGGTCTATCAGAAAGGAGAAACACTACTTCCATACGAGAGGGTGCACTTAACAATGCCTGGGAATATGTTATAAGGGTATGCAACATATAAACAAAGAGATAAAACATAGTGAGGGGCCCATCTGCTCTGCTGTGAGGATGCGGCCAGGCTTCCAATGGGAGAAGCGGCCCAGATCTTTAGGTTTGTGCTGTCCTTAGCAGCCATGTGCAAGTCGCATCATATCTCTTCCTTCACCCTTGTGTGCAATGTCCTCCCGCCTGATGCACAACTCTTTCTTCACCTGTTCAAGGCTGCAAATAATGTAATCTCTGATTGAACAGATCACTTACAACTTTCCCCCCTGGTCAAAGAAGGACTTGCGCATGCAGGGGTATTGGTGTTAATCCACAGTGGCTACACCACCCCCCCCACCCAGTCACGTATTGTGAAATAGAATAATAAACTTCACCAAGAAAAAGTAGGCTAGGAACTCGATTTAACAGGAACTGTGTACTGCACGTATTGATCTCAGCACCTGCGCATAACTTGCTGAAATTAACCGCTGTCTGTTTACCAGATAATCTAAGCCTTGGCACGTGCTCGCGTTTGGATTTGTGATATTGTGCTAATGGTCATTATCACCCTGCACTGAATATTTCCCATCATTATTAAACGCGCTGCAGAGCGACGCGCTACGGTCATAACATTCTTTTAATGTAAGGTTTTACATATTCTGATTTGAGTTGAAGGTTTGACAGAAAACCAAAACAACGCGTATTTAGACAACCTTACCAAGATGGAGAAGGGGCTTCAAAACTCAGAGGCTTTCTGGTCCCAAAGGACGCAGGAGAACGTGCACTAACGTCCGGTGCTTTAATGGAATTAGAAACCAAGCGGTGGGGGCTCTCGTTAGGGGGTGTGGCCCAAGTATTGGTGTGCTTAAGACGCTGTGTAACAACAAACAGGGCAAGCTAGTGTAGATACAAAAAACAAAAATCACGGACAAGCCGTTGAAATCCTTTTAACCGTTAACAGGATGAACGTGGTATCACAAAAACAATGGTTTTGTAGGACAAAAGTGACTCAAAGGTTATGTAGATGAAAGAACAGGGTTCTGGACCACTCGAGCAGAGTGGAAGGTGGAGGGGGAAGAGGGAGAGGAAAGGTTGGCCCGGGGATGGTGACCCGACTCGGCGTACCTGTCTCTAAGGAAAGGCACCCTGTCCTTAGCTGGAGTGCCTGTCCCTAGGAAACGTGTGTGGTGGTGCCTGTCTAACAGAGAATAGAAGGACTGCCCCTGGACTTCTATACTGGTGACCAACGTATTGAAGGACCACTTAACGCACAAAAAGATACATTTTTTATTGAATCTTCAATCTTGTAGACAGTCTTTGATACTGTAGGCGGATCCAATTTCGTTTTTGTACAGCAAAGTCCAGAACTGTTTATTAGATTCTGTGGCTGGCTGGGTGTAATTGAAGAGACCTGGGAGCAATCAACTGTATGTCTACCTTCTTCTGTGTTCAATTATTTATTCTTGCCCATGGGTCGCATCAGAAGGGGCAACTAGCAGTTCGATCATTGGAAAAGCCTGGGAACAGGTGGAGGTAAAAGGGCCAGGAGAGAGCCCCCCGTCGCCTAAGGGATGAGGGCTGCTAAAAGAAGTAGAGCTAGGGCGTACTAGCATTATTACCTTTGATGCACCCAGCCCCTCCTTATAAACAAAAGAAGGGCCTGAGCGCACCAAAAGGCGCGACACCAGTGTGCCCCAGCTCGCAGGCAGCCTTTTCATTCAAGGAGCCACGTGGTGCAATTTTTTAACCACAGGTTCCTTGAATGAAAGTACTGCCTGCTGTTGATGGCTCAGTACTCTGAAACAGGAGGGCTGGACTGCCCAGCTCCCCTTTTGTTTCTGAGTAAATAGCCATCAGCCTGTGTGAGGAGCCCAGGGGCTTCATGCTGGGTGATGGCTATTCACTCAGAAACAAAAGGAGGGCTGGTCAGTCCAACCCTTCTCCTGTTTCAGACTACAGAGCCATCAGGCAGCCCGCACCTCACTGTTACACCTGCTGCTTGCAGGAGTCCGCACTTCAGTTTAGAAAAAAGAAAAGGCATGCCTTACCTTTACTTCTAATCCAAAGTGCTGACACCTGCAGGGAGCTCGTGTAACCGTGTAGCTGCTACAAAAGGCTGCCTCTGGTGCCAGCATGGCTAGGGCTAGTCGAGGGTGGGCCCGGCAGGGTCCAGGCTCGGGAGCCTTTTCTGGGGACTGCCAGGGCTCGGGCCCGGCTAGCCCCAGCCCACTTAAAGCACTGATTACTCCCCCAAAGACATAGGTTTGAAATCACTGTGCTGAGTGCCCATCACATGGCACTCGCAATTCTCACTTATGCCGCATCCCGCAGGCTGCCATTATGGTACCCTCCTCCCTGGCAATGGAGCTAGACTTATAGGCCACTCAAGTATCACCTGCTGCAAGCGCCCTAGACTGTGGGCTAGCACAGCTTTCCAGGAGCCTGGACCCTCTGTCAGCCGGTCTATGCGTCCCACATGTTATTCACCACATTCTTGGTCAACTTGCTAATTCATTATAACAGCTTTACATGCATAAAACATCTCACATTTAATTTGCGAAATGCCGTCATAAAATGCCCCCACCTTTATACTCAATAAGGTCTTGCCATTACTAGATTTGTGCCACAAAGCCCACCTAGAAGCAGCTCTGGAATTTGACACATAATAGCATCGATTTGTCAGCTGTAACGGTTCTATCCTTTGCACGTATGCATTTTTCCCAAATGCCTTCTTCCTCCATTTTATATTTGTATTGTGTGGGGCGGTTACCCCAAGACCCTCCTCGAATGTACACCCCAATCCCTTCAGCCGCACGCCCCATCTGCCTACTCCCACACACACACATAAACTACATATTTAAAAAAGGACGAGTAAAGTGCAAACGTGTAAAACATAGGCGACAATGAGACGTGTTACCCCAGTAACATGTGAACATCTCATCTGAAAAATACCTTCCCTATAAGACTCATTTCAATAAGATCGGCCTAAAAACATATTCAGCAAAGGTGACCTTAAACAAAACAAAATATTTGGGAAGAGATTGAAAGCATGGGGTTGTTGGAAGGTTTGTCCCAAATAGGAAAAAAGAGAACTAAATAAGGCTGCAAATAGAGCAGCCTTATTGGGTTGAACCTATCACCTAAGATATTTTTCATGAAGACAGGTTTACATGGAGCCACGAGGGTGTAGCAAACACAGGACTGATTATGGCAATACCAAGGGATGTCAGACGAAGGGGGCATTGAAATCGCCATATGTGCTGCCAAATGGACAAAGAAGCATCAATCAGACTTACTGGTCAGACTTCCTGGTCACCCCGACCAGAAACTTAAGGGCAAAAAATAAACAAAGAATGCTGTTGTGGAAATATGTCATCATTAAGGCATCAGAAATCCATGTAAAGTTTGGAAAATCTTCAAAAACGATACTGTCAATTCTCCCAACCCTTACATTGAAGGATTAACTGCACCTAGGAGAATATTCAGAAGAAAAGAGAAACTAGGAACAAAAAGCACATTATGCATGTACAAAACCAAATCTGGAATCAGAAATGCAACACTACGTCGACCCCCCCTCCCCCTCCCTTTTGTCCTGGCACCATGAAACAGCCTTCGGATGCACGTTGGTGAGGTTCAAAACAGCCACAAATAAATATGGATATTATAGGGATATTATAGCAAGGCGTTTACTGCTAGTAGGGGCGGCTATCGAGCAGGTGAGTCTCCTTGACTTGCATTACTCATGAAGTATGGAAGCTCTTACTGAGCTATTGGGAGAGTGAAGATGGGGGGAGCAGGGGCACACTCTGGGAATGCCCGTTTTGAAGGCTTTGAGGGTGGGGAAGGTATACTTAGTTTAAAAACCATGTTATCAACGGATTTTGCCTCATACATATTTTATATGTTCAAGTCCAAATTACATTATTTTAGTTAAAAGGATATTATGATGGTTTTTTGGACATTGTACAAAATATAGGTGTATACTGCAGTGGGAATGAACGTGCACCTTTCAACATAGTGCCTGGGATTGAACTCCATAATGGCTTAATTTATGCCGGTGTTGTCCAGGGCAGGGCCCCTGGGCATATTTTACAGCACCAGCACTGATACTGCCTAAGCTTGCCAATCGTTTCCTCTACAAGCCGGCCCTCGGTCCTGGGAAGGTGACAAGGCAGTAGGATGCAGGAGCTTCAGCTGTTGAACGTTTAGTACATTGATTGTGAAGCAGCATTCCCGGTGTGTAAGGCAAGAGAAATGGGGAAAGTTAGGGAACAGTGATCATAAAATGAGCGTGTAGGACCACACTACACATTATATGATGTATTTCCTAGTACGTTTCTGCTGTGTTGTTGAAACCAAGGCAAAAGATGTGTGATTTCACTTGATTGAAACGGAGCCTACTTGGCAGTCAGCAATGTTTTCAAGCGGTCTTTGAAGGATGCCCACCCACCACCACTCTCCTCCTCTAATTTGAAACCTATTGAAGTTTTGAAAGTTCAGAAAGCAACTCAGTGGGTAAGTAGGCCTTTTGCAGAGATCCCATTGTTTTATCCATATAGGTAAGTGATAGCAGTGAACATCTAAAATATTACAGTTAGAAAACTCTCCAAACCGAACACTATGCTCAAGCGATGCTCACCTTCTTGATGTACCTAAAATGAACTAACCAGAGGAAAGGGCAGTTCGTTCGGGTTAAAGCAGCCGGTAGCTGGAACAAGCTAAGCTATGAGATCTGAGGAAAGCTAAAGCACTTTCTGTAAAAATCTTAAAACGGCTCTGTTTGAGATGCTGTACTCTTACCTTATGAACTGTAACGGATTATGTTGTCTGCTGAGCGCCCTGATGCCTGCAGGCTATGTCGCGGTAAAACAAATAATGAAGGACCTGCATAACATGTTCACATTTTAAATATAATATATTATTTTACCACTCAATAGGTGTATACACTTTGATTTAGACTATAATCCAAGCTCCAGAACAAAGCAGACAACTTCTTGAGGTATCATGGCAAGCAGATGCCAAGTTACCAAACAGCCCTCATCCTTGTCACAGTCCCCCATTAACCTCACATTCTCATTATAGTCCATCATTATCACTGCATCCCTCATCCTCATCACAGTCAATTAATAACCCTGCATCCCTCATCGCAGTCCCTCATTTCCACTGCAACTCTCATCCTCATCACAGCCTGTTACCCCCACTTCCCTCATCCTTGTATCACTTATTTATTACCGCCGCAACCCCCATCTTTGGCAAAGTGCCTCATTACCCCCTTGGATCCTAAATCTTGCCAAAGTCCCTCATTACCCACACAAAAGTCGTTCTCCTCACAGTCCATCCTTACCCTCACGTCTCTCATCCTTGTCACACTTGATCATTGAACTTGCTTCCCTTATCTTCACCATAGTCCCTCATTGCTTCTGCAATCTCATCCTTGCCATAGTCCTGCATTGCCCACACAACCCGCACCCTCATCCCAGTCCCTCAGTACACTGGCCTACTTCATTCAGGTCATTGTCCTTTATTACCCCTGCAACCCATTACCCTTGCCATAATCCCTCATTAACCTCTGAACCCTCATCCTCACCACAGTCTCTCTTTACAACCGCAACCATAGTGCTCATCACAGGCCATCATTACCCCTGAATCCCCCATCCACGTCACAGTTCTTAGATACCCACACAACCCTCATCTTTGACTCATTACCCCCTCAATTCTAATCCTTGTCAAGGTCCCACATTAGCACGACAACACTCATCCTCGTCATAGTCCCTCCTTACCCACAAATCTCATTCACACCCCAGTCACCTATAGCCCCACATAACTCATCCCAGTCCCTCATTATCCCTGCATTCCTTAATTTCATCACAGCCCGGCATTACCCTTGCAGCCCTCATCTTCACCACAGTCCCACTTTACTCCTGTAACTCTTATCCTCATCACAGTTCTCTGTTACCCCCACATCCACATCTTCATCACAGTCCCTCATTACCACGTCCTTAATCCTCGCCACAATCCCCAATTAACCCGCAAAACTCATTCTCATCACAGTCCCTCGTTAACCTCACATCCCTCATCCTTGTCACACTTCTTCATTGTAATTGCATCCCTTATCTTCATGACAGGCCCTCCTTACCCCATAACACTCATCCTTGTCACAGTCCCTCATCAACCTTGCACTCCTCATTACTGTTACTCATTACCATTGTAACTCTCATTCTCATCACAGTCCATCATTACTCTACAGCTCTTATCTATATCACAGACCCTCATTAGCCCCACAACCCTCATCCTCATCAAAGTCCATCATTATCCTATCCCTGCATACCTCATCTCCATCACAGTCTATAATTAACTCTGTATCCCTCATCCTCATTTCAATCCTTGTTTCCACTGCAACCTCACCCTCGTCAAATATTGTATCCTTGTCACAGTCTAATTACCCCAGCAATGCTCATTCTAATCACAGTCATTCATTAGACCCGCAAACCTTATCCTTGTCACAGTTCCTCATTAACCCTCTAACTCTCATCCTCATGGCAGTCCCTCATTACCCCATCTCTCAGCTTTGCCACAGTCCCTCATTACTCCTGCACCCTCATCATTGTCAGAGTGCCCCATTACCACTGTTTTCCTCACCACAGTCCCTTGTTATACCTACATCCTCATTACAGTCCCTCATTACAACTACATCCTTCATCCTTTTTTTTGATAACATATTTTATTGATTTTACAATAAACAAACAATACTTAATCAATACAGTCTAGACATACAGGCATACAAACATTCTCGATGCACGGCTCTTTCATTTTGTGTCAAAGGGGGCACTTTATATATGAAGTCTGTGGGCTTCCTTTATAGGCGTAGTTCAGGTGGAAACTCAGCAGTCCATTAGATCTTATGCTCAGCTTCTTGGTGTCCCTAGTTGTCTTCCCACCTCTGCCAGATCTTGCTTGCTTTCCCTGGGCCTCCTCTGGTAGTGGATACTCTTGTTTCCATTGACACACACATGTCTACATCTGTTTTCCATTGTTCATATTGTGGGGGTGAGGCAGAGCCTCACAGCTGGGCCAGATTCCTTTTTGCAAGGCCTGTTGACGTTGCAAGCATACGTTTTTCAAAACGGGATATCTCTATGTCTTCGTCTATCCCGAGTATTAGCAGTTTAGGGTCCATTGGTATCACTCGGCAAATTACCTTTCATAGTCTGTCACAACATTTCTGCCAGAAGTGCTGGATTTGTGGACATTCCCATAGAATGTGGAAATATGTTCCTCTCTCTTGATGGCACCTTAGGCAGCTGGGGTCTGTCGCTCTCCCCCATTGATATAAGGCCCCTCTTGGATAATATATCCTGTGTAGAATTCTAAGTTGAATCAATCTAATTTTGGCCGATATGGCTGTTTCCCTAGGATACATGAGGGCTGTAGTCCAGTCCTCCGGTTGTAGTGGCCCTACGTCTCTTTCCCACTTTGTTTTAAGGTCCGTTAGTTCCATTATAGCAAATGAGGCAATCGCGTTGTACATTGTGGACGTTATTTTATTGTCAATACTCTCCATCACTATGTTCCTCTTGATCAGTGTGCACTCTGGCATGCCGGAGAAGTCTATCTCACTTGTGATAAGTGCGTGTCGCATCTGTCTGTAGTGGAAGTGTTCGGTGGAGGGTTGTGTAAATTTGTCTTTCAGGGTCTG
Organism: Ambystoma mexicanum; assembly: GCF_040938575.1. NCBI lineage: Eukaryota > Metazoa > Chordata > Amphibia > Caudata > Ambystomatidae > Ambystoma > Ambystoma mexicanum. Next base: position 399,249,540 of record NC_090935.1, read on the forward strand.
GAATGATACTATTTCACCATCTTGCATCATATCTTCTAGCCTTGTTATCCCAGCAGCTCCCAGATTGCCCATTTTGGGGTTTACTGGGCTCCGGTAGATGCCTGTTTCGCCACAGGGTCTGCATCACTGTGACCTTCCCCTCCCAGCCTAAATGCTTGTGTGCGTCTAGCCATATCTGTGTTCTATGGGCTGTTGTTGTGTTGGGGGCCGGACGTGATGTGTTTTGATAGAGACTCTCCAGTGGAGTGAGCACTTGTCCCGCCTGGCTAGCCGCTCTGATGTGTGGTAATTCAGGGTTATTGTGTAGGATGTCATTTACTATTGGCATCTGGCTGCCCAGTAGTATGTCTGAAGGTGGGGGAGTCCAATGCCTCCCTCCCACATGGAGCGTTGTAGGGTTTTAAGAGCAATCCGAGGGTCTCCGCCTCCCCACAGTAATTTTCGAAGTATTCTGTCTATTCTGCAGAATTCTATTTTAGGTATATACAATGGTGCATTCTGCAGGATATTTAGGAACCGCGGTAAAGCCAGCATCTTAAACAGAGCCGCCCTCCCCAGTAGGGTGAGGGGAAGGGTCATCCAGTGTTTCACATCGTTCTCAAATCTGTCTCTGATTGGATGCAGGTTTTTGGATACGTATTGTGCGAGATCAATCATGATCTGTACCCCAAGGTACCAGAACTGACCTGTTTCTATTCTATATGGGCAGTTGTTTAGGGCAATTGCCTCAATTCCTTTAATCGGGAATAGAATTGATTTATTGTAATTTACCCGTAGCCCACTAAAGGCTCCGTATTTGTTTAGTATGTTCGTGACAATGGGACATGATACTGACGGATCACTCAGATAGATAAATAGATCTTCAGCATAAAGGGAAACTCTATCCTCCTAGTCATGGGCCCAGTAGAATCCCTTCCATAACTGCGATTCTCTCAGCATTATTGCAAGGGGTTCAATTACTAATGTGAATAAACATCGCAGAGAGGGGGCAGCCCTGTCTAGTGCCTTTGCCCAGTTTGATGCTGCGTGAGGTCCATCCGTTCACCCTGATCTCGGTTGTCGGGGCATTGTATAAGAGCTTGACCCACCCTATGAATTGGTCACCAAATCCCATTCTACCTATTATGTTCCAGAGGGCCTCCCAGTGGACCGAGTCAAAGGCGTTCTCAAAGTCAATAGTGAGGGGTGCCAGTGAGTCTTGTAGAGCTGGTTTCTTTTCAATGGCGACGTGGAGCCAGTGGATATTCATTCGTGTGGATCTCTGTGGCATACAGCCACATTGGTCTGGGTGGATGAGAGAGTGTATTACTGTCTGTAGTCTATTGGCTAGTATTTTGGCCAGTGCTTTGGCCTCTGTTTATGAGTGATATCAGCCTGTAGGAGCTACATGCGTCTGGGGGTTTGCCTTCCTTGTGTATTACCACTATGCTGGCCTTTCTTAGGTCTGGGGGGAGAATTCCTTTTTTGGTTTGAGTGCTGGAACATTTTAAACATGTGGGGTGCTATTTCCCCGCAGCCAATATCTTTCCACGTTTCCACTGGGAAGCCATTAGGGCCCGGGGTGTTCCCATTCTGGAGTTGGGATAGAGCTGCTGTCAGTTCTTCTTCTGTGATTTCTGCTTCTAAACTCGTTCTTTGCGTGTCGTTTAAGGATGGGATGGTGATTGTATCCAACATGCTGGGATCCGTCGGGGTCGTCGAAGGAGCTTATAGCTCCTCATAATACACTGCAAAATTTTCTGCGATGCCTGGGTCACTAGAAATCCATTCTGTATTTGCGGTGCTTATGTGGCGTACGTGGTGGTGCCCTTCTTCTCTCTTCTCAAGCCATGCTAACATCTTGCTGGCTTTATCTCGAGTCTCATATAGTTTGGCGCGCATGGTTCTGTGTGCCTGCTTCGCACAGGTCAGTGTGCTGTTATGTAGCTTCTTTTGTGCCACTTGTAGGGTTCTGTTGTCTTCAGCTGCACCTGTGTTTATATACTGTGCCTCAGCGTTTTTCATCTCTGCTTCCGCGTCTTCGACCTCTTTCCTGTACGCTTTTTTGTGTGCTGCTGTCCAGCTCAATATCTCGCCTCTTTAGGTTGCCTTGTATGCTTCTCATATTATCCCCTCATCATTTATCGAGTTTTGATTTAGTTCAAAGTATGATGAGGTAGCTTCCTGGATCTTCCAGTTCTGGGAAGCCTAAATAGTAGGCGTTTAGCCTCCAGGTCGGTGGTGGGTGGGGTCTTTCTGTTTCAAGTAGCATCATTAGCGGAGAGTGATCTGATATCCCTCGGGGATGCAGAGTTGCTTCGGTTACCTTATGTATATTTTCTCTGGGCAGGAAGAAGTAATCTAGCCTAAATAATGACACGTGTGCGCCCGAGTGGAACGAGTATTGTCTCCCTGTTGGGTGAAGATCTCTCCATGCATCCCTCAGTCCCATTGCTGCTGTACAGGTATCGAGTTTGGTTGGTACCGCTAGATTTCTTCCTCTTATTTGTGTGCGGTATTCATCGACATTCATCAGTTCATTGAAGTCTCCACCTATTACCAGTATATCTGCTGAGTTGTTGGCTATGATTGGTGTGATGTCTTCTAGTAACGCTGTCATGAGTGCTGGGGGTGAATAGATCGCTAATATGGCAATGGTTTGGTTCCATAGTGTGCCTTGTATGAGAGCAAAGCTTCCCCCTGTGTCCTGGGTTATCTTAGTTTTTCAATAGGGGTTCTCTTGTTTATCAGTATCAAAACTCCTCTCGAGCCCATGGAGAAGCCTGCATGTATTGTTGTGCGGTATTTGGTTCTCTTGAAGGATTGGCACGTTGTGCCTGCCAGGTGCGTTTCGGTGAGAAGCTCTATGTCTGGGTTGTGCCGGTTTAGGCATTGTGTTACCAGTCTTCTCTTGATGCTGTTTCCCAGGCTGTTCACATTCCATTTTATGAAGGTGAGTTTCTTCATATTAGGCCCGGTCGGGTTCATTGCTCGTCTTATGCAGTTCTATGTGTAGGCGGCCGCAGTTTCCATAGGAGGTATCTTGTGCTGATTCGATCTGGAGTGCCCTGATAACTTTCTGGTTCATTGTGATCACTCGAGCCATGCTTGTCCTGCTGCCAACAAGTAACTTATTCAAATCCCAACTCCCCCCAAACGTTTAATCAAATAATCTAATGTTAAATGTCTCTGGTCACCGTGGCATTAATGATACCTCAGTGGGCACTTGGATCGAGGGGGGACATAACGTGGCATGGGCCGCCAGCCATCTTGTGAGGTGCATTTGGGTTTCCGGCTGGTATGTGTCCCAGGCAGACTCTATATCGTTCACACACGGTGATTATATCTGTTTGCTTGTCTGCTGATTATGATTATTCATCTCCTCTTCGGTATTGCTTCCATCTCTTGCTGTGGTGGGTCATCTGGCTGTCGGTTTGGTCGCGGTCTGTTTCTTCGATTTTCTTGCCGTCTCCATGGGCACCAGTCAACTTCTAGATTACGCTCTGCCCAGTTCCATGCTTCCTTAGGATCCGTAAAGTGCCCAGTCGTGCCCTTATGATATATTTTCATCTGTGCTTAGATAAGTAGACCATATTTCATATTCAGTGCCGGGAGACTTTAAGAGGGTCAAATGATAGTCTTGCTTCTGTACTTCTCTAGTGAAGTCAGGGAAGAAGGCTATCATGGAGCCGTTGTATGTTATGGCACCCTTAGTCCTGGCCATTTGGAGCATCGCATCTCGGTCTCTATAATTGAGGATCTTAGCTATCACTGCTCGTGGTTGTCCTCCAGGGAGCGGTCTGCCAGTCGGAATCCAGTGGGCATGCTCAATTGAAAAGAATTTTGATAAGGCTTTTGGGGTAAATAGGCCAGCAAGCCTAGGAAGAGCTCCATGCTTCCGTTTTTTCTGGCAGGCCGAGAATTTGGATGTTTCTTGGATGTTTCTTCTCGACCGGCCCTCTCCCTCTTCCACTCGCTCTTCCAATACTATGATGCTTTCCAATACCTTATTCATTTGTTGGCCCATGCCCCTTAGTTCACCCTCTACTACGGATATGCGTGTCTCGGCCTCTCCTGCGCGGGACGATAGCTTTTGGAGATTGTGACACAGTAGGGAGACTTCTGTACTAATGCTATCCATTTTGACTTCCATGGAGGCTCGTGAATTGGATGGCGTTCATCACCTCTCTTAGGGATAAGTCTTCATCAGGGTCTTGCAAGTCGCCAGATCTATTTTGGTCTGCAGAGGGAGCCGGGGCGGATGTCGTATATTGTTCCATTGTGCTCTGGGTGCCGGGTTTCTTCGCCTTTTCTTTGCACATTTCGGAAGTTGTATGTTTGCCCCTTTTGGTTTTATACCGTATGGAATTTAGTGGAGCAGTTCAGAGTGCAAGCACAGTTTATTCTGTGGTGCTTGTGGTCTAGGGGCAGTTTGATTATTCAGCCGTGCCACTCGTCAGTACGGCAGTGTTGCTATCTGTAGTTCACTCTTGCTGTGCGCGGCGTGTCCGAGCTGCTTTAATACATTCGGCGGTTGGGTGCACCCGTCTGTTGAGGTGGCTTCAGGTTTCCACTTTTGCTTCCATGCCCTTGTGGAATCTAATGAGTTGTATGTGCTGGCGTGGGAGAAATATGGGGCACTGCCGCGTGGAATCTCACGGTTACATAGTGGCGTAGGCGAGCAGGTCTCCACTCGTCTCACTGTTCTGGTGTCTCCGACTCTTCTCATTAATTAGTTTCCGGTGTTCGGGTGAGTATTTTGCATGGAGGGGTTTTAGCTTGTAACTTGTGTTCCTTATTTATTTGGCTCCCTTCTCCCGCTGCCCCAAGCACGAGCTCTTCGTTTGGTTAGGGTCTGGTGGAGTGGGTGCCTGTGAGGTTGGTTCAGGGGTGTCTTCCCCGATTGCCTGAGTTGCTCAGTGGTTCTATCCTCACACGCTCATGGTCAGCGTGTAGTTCTTGTGTTTCTGACCCTTATGCCTATATATGTTACCTCCACGTTGCGGCCTGTGTAATCCTGCCTGGGGCCGTTGGTCCAAGTTGGCACCTGCCCACACTTTGCTATTTCCTGGTCGTGTCTGGGGTTGTGGACTGGTTGGTCTCTATCATTGCTTGCGGCTGCACCCTTTTCCTCTCCGCTGGATGGGTCAGGTCTTGCCTGCCTGATCTCTGTGGTCCGTGGGGACAGTGGTGTCAAGCCCGCTCAGCTAGGCAGGTGGGCGGGCAGGGATCTTCCCCTCCTGCTGCTTTATCCGCAGGATCCGGTCTCTGGTCCCCGCCTCCCTCTCTCCTTACCGCTGCGGTTGATCTTGCACCGTCTGGGTCTCAGCATCAGGCGATGTGCGTGGGTCAGCTGGCCGTTCAACGGTATACGGAGTGCCCGCGATGTTTGTGTGTCCCACGGCCGGGAGCGGAGGTCAGGAGCCGCAGCTTAGACCGCCTACGAGGGCAGTCCTTCTCTCCTGATGTCGGCTTCGGTCTCCAGCTGTAGAGCTTGGTAGAGGAGTCAGGAGAGGTTTGCCGCCTTCAGCCGCAGAGACGTATGTCTCGGTGTTGAAGCGGATGTTTCACTTTCGTTCGGCCTGCGGCTGTGCTTCAGTGGGTGTCAGGATACGGAGCGTTTCTTCTTTTTCCACGCTCGGTGGCCATCTTGGATCAGTTGTCATGCCGGTTGCTTTGCGTTTCCACGGCAGATTCCTCTGGATATCGCTGTCGGTTCGCCTCCAGATTTCAGCGACCTGTAGTGGCAGGTTTCCACTTCTGGGAGGTGTCGTTTTTATGTGTCTGCACCCGTTATTTGGTCAGAATATTGCAGGATACTGCTGGCGGCCCCGGGAGCACCGAGCGATCACGTCTCCATGCTGTGCTTGCTGGCCACGCCCCCCTACATCCTTCATCCTTGCCATAGTCATTCATTACCCTCTCATTCCTCATCCTCACAGTGTCTTACTTCCCACACGTCATCCTCATGACAAACTCACATTACGCCTGCAACACTCATCCTCGACACAGTCCCTTATTACCCCCACAACCCTCATCTTTGTCACAGTGCCTCATTACATCTGCAACCCACATCCTTGCCTCAGTCCCTCATTTCCCCTGCAACCCTCATCTTCGTCACACACCCTCAATATTGCCAGCAGAATACTCATATTGTCACTAATGTCATATACAAATTATATGTTAGAATTGGACATTCTGTCTGTGCAAAGAAACGCACATTACTTCCTATTGTACAACAGCTGGAATCTCATAATTGTGTAATGTGCACTGAGTACTATCATGAACTACCACAAGCAAATTAATATGCAGAGCACCCATAATGTGTAATATTATGACCAAGCACAAGCGAGTAGAACTCTTGTAATGTTTTATTATGAGCAGCCATAAGCATATGCTTTAGCAGAGATTTCAAAATGTTTAATAAATAATATGAACATAATTTGTATTTGTATTTATTTTATTTGTATAGCGCAGACCAGGCCCGGAGGCAACCGGGTGCATATCTTCAAAACAAAGGTTACAACAATGCAGGAGCATATTACAAAGCATAGGTATACTTAGTAGCAGTGCAGATCAGTCAGGCATACATCACATGACTAGGGTTTCGGCTATTCAGAGGACAAATGGGCATCTGGTGTGGCTAGCCAAAGTTTGACCTTCAGTTTGAATGAGTTAAGAGATGGTAGATTTCTAATGATGGGGGGCACAGTGTTCCAGAGTTTGGCTGCCAAGACTGGGAAGCTGACCCCTCCAGCTGTTTGAAGCTTGAATCTAGGGATTGTGAGGCTTTGGTTGTGGGCAGATCTGAGTGGGTGACAGAGAGCCAATGTAAGTTCTTCCTGGTTTCAGAGATTTGTGCTGCTCTAGGGATGTTGAGGGCTGCTCTGATGGCATTATTTTGAGTGATCTGAAGTTTATTAAGGTTGCTCTGGTTAGTGCCTTTGTACAGTGCGTTACAGTAGTCCAATTTGGACATAACCAGTGTCCTGGCGAGGGTGATGCAGTTCGGCGTGGATAGGAAAGGGCGGCAAGCCGTGATCAGCTTACATGTGTAAGCTGATGCGGATGCAACCACATTAGTTTGTCTATGAAGTGAGAGTGTAGAATCTAGGTAGATTCCTAAGGTCTTTGTATCTTTGGATACTTTGATGGTGTTACCATCGATGTTGAAGGAGCTCAACAGGGGGTTCAACTTGTTGAGTCTATGTTGAGAGCCCAAGATGAGGAACTCGGTCTTATCGTCGTTAAGGCAGAGCTCATGTTGTGCCATCCAGGCTTGGATGGCAAGGTATATGTCGTTTAGTGATTTAGAGTCAGCAGTATAGTCGCCTGTGATGGGTTATGAGTATCTGGGTGTCATCGGCGTAATTAGTGTAGGTGACACCCAGATAGTCAAGCACATCGAACAGGGGTTTAGTGAACACATTGTAGAGGATGGGGGATACACATGATCCTTACGGGACCCCACAGGGGACTGGCGCTGGGTCTGCTGCGGAGGTTGGGGAGAATACTCTCATGTGTCCATTGTCTAGGAAGGATCTAATCCAGTTGGTGGCGCTTTCTGAGAAGTGGGCTGCAGATTTCAGATTTTGACAAAGGATTTGGTGGTTGACCAGATCGAAGGCAGCAGGTAGGTCCAAAAGGAGTAGTGCCAGTTTGCCATTATCTTTTAGGTCCTCAATTTGGGTTTAAGGTCTAAAAGGGCCATTTCAGTCCCATGTTTGGGTCTAAAGCCAGATTGTCTGGTGCCTAGCAGATTGTTTGTTTCCAGATAGTTCTGTATCTGTAAGTAAGCTGCTCTGTCTAATATTTTTAGAAGAAATGGGACCGTAGTAATGGGCCTGTAATTAGTTGTTAACTCCGGATCTAGAGTCGTTTTTTTTTAGAAGCGGGATGACCCAGGCATCCTTCAAATTGTTAGGGACCACTCCAGATTGAAATGAGGAGTTAATGAGAGTGGTTATGAATGGAGCGAGTTCATGTGCCGATTCCTTAATGATCGGAGCTGGACAGGGGTCACCTTGACAGTGCAAAGGTTTTAAGGTGCTGATGATTTTTTCCACCTCAGGGATGGAGAGTGACGAGAAGGTGGGATGGTTGTTTTAGGTGGCGTGGTTATGTTTAGAGGGGAGGAGAAGAGGGTGTTTTGTTCGGCGTTAATTTTGGCTTGCAAGGTAGAGATTTTGTTGAGAAGTGCATTTTGGATATTATTGCACCAAGAGCATTGGTGTAGGAGTCAGGGATGGGCGACGGGGATTCTAGTTCTAGTAGCTCTTTTGTGTTGGATTCGGCTTGGGATATGCATTGGTTATATGTCTCTTTTTTGCCTTGGAGGATGGCTTCCTTATAGTTGAGTGAGGTAATGAGGAGGGAGTCTTTGTTAGCTGAATTAGGATTGCTTTTCCAAAGAGCTTCTTCCGCTTTTCTTTGCGTAGAACTCTAAGCTGCGGGGTGAACCATGAGTTCAGATGGGACTGTTGTTTTGCTTTGCGTATTTTTAGAGGGGCTATAGTCTCAATGTCTTTGAGGAGTGTAGAGTTGAAGGTGTCTTCAAGGACAGTAGGGTCCTTGTGCTGCAAAGCACATTTGTTGAGGATAGGGAGAATGAGAGGGAGCAATTTGTCTCTGGTAATGTCCTTTTTGTTCCTAGTGGGTATAGCCTGGGCTACAGTGGGTTTAGGCTGGGGTTTAGTGGATGGTAGGTGGAAGATAATGATATGATGGTCGGACCACACGCAGGAGGAGTTAGAGGTGATAGTGGTGTTGCAATTAAGGTCAGACATCCAGTCATGCGTTCTGCCTTATTATAGGTAGGTGCAAGAATGCGTTGTTGGAAGTCTAGGCTACCAAGTGTGGTGGCAACCTCGATGGCCATGTGGTCTTTAGGGTCAGAGAGGCCCAGATTGAGATCATCTAGTAGCAACACCTGCGAATTAGGCTTGTTGTTGGTAGACAGTAAAGAGGCAATGTCATCAGTGAAAGAGCCAAGGGGACCTGGCTGTCTATAGATGAGATGTAGTGTAGCTGTGTTAGTCGGTGAGAGGGATAGTTTCACGGAAAGGGATTCTGCAGAGCTGAGTTTGGACCAGGTAGTGGTCCGCATAGTGATGTTATCTTTGTGTATAAATGCGACTCCACCTCCTTTGGTCAGGTTGGACTGGCGGTCGTTTCTAATGATGGAATAGCCATTAGGTAAGACTAGGCGAGAAGAGGGCCGGAGGCAGCATGTAGCCAGGTTTCAGTAATGGCTAAAAACAAAATCAAGATTTTGGACGGTGATAAGGTCAGCAATGTCGAAAGCGTGTGCCGTGAGGGATCTGGCATTGATAAGAGCTCCCTTGAGCGTTGTGGTGGAGGTGGGGGGGGGGGTTTGGGCCTAGAAGGTGAATCATGTTGTACGCGGGAGATGAGGCTGCGCTGTGCGCAAGGTGCGCGGGGCAGGCTAGATCTGAGTCTGGTGTTTCTAGATTGTAGTGTGCAAGGTTGGTTAGGTGTAGGTTTTGTGGCAAAGGGCTTGAGCCACAGAGCCAGATTGTTGAGGTACGGATTAAAAGAGTAGTCTGTGCAGTGATGCATGGTAGGGGAGTATGAAAGGGCGTCGAGTTGGACGTGTGTGTGTTGTGGTTTGGTAGTGCTGGTGGAGTGGGTGCTGAGAGTAGAGATGGTGTACCCTACAGTGACTAGATGTATAAGGTGGGGGCAAGCAGGGTGCCACAGCCGCATGGCGTCACCGGGAAGATAGGCTGACAAGTAGGGTGAGGTGCCAGAATCTACTTAAGGTAGGGTCCTAATCAAGAAGCTAATTAACAGTGAGGAAGGCCATGTAATTAACTACAGGTGATGTGCAGGGTGAGCGCCTAATTCAGGATCACAGTGTAGGCAATTATGCGCAGATGTCGCACATTAAATGGGATACAATTGGACATCTTAATTCAAAATCATAGTCAGAGGCATAAATGCACTACTATCACACAGTGAAAGCACATGAGATATGATGCAATGGGACACCTAGATTTGAAAATGCGAAATTATAGTCAGAGGCATAAAAGCACTACTATCACACAGTGAAAGCACATGAGATATGATTCAATGGGGCACCTAGATTTGAAAATGCCAGATGAGACGAGTACACTAAGGTCACACTTTAAGTGGGATACAGTGGGGCACCTAATTCGAAGTCATAGTCAGAGGCATAAATGCACTAATAGCACACATTGAAAGCACATGGAATATGATGCAGTGGGATACCTAGATTTGGGAATTACTGAGTGCGGCAAATATGCACTGATAACACACTATGAATAGATGCAGAGGGACATCTAGATTCGAGACATAGGCGGAGGCAGACGGTCATACAGGTAGCACAACAACCGCGTAGAGTATAGCACATAAGTTAAAATAGTGACACACAGAGGTGCCAGACACCGTGATTCAACAGATAGTTGCAGTGGAGCCATGGTTTGTTAATAGTATCTAGCAAGTCAGGTCAGGGTGATTGCAAGTCCCGGAATGCCGTGCCTGGGTAAACCAATAATCAGAACAACCGTAATACATGATATTAAAAGTAACCATATTCCTACGAATCAGCTGACATTTTGGAATATTTATTATAAACATAAATGGGGAAATGAATGAAGACAACACTTGTAATGTGTAATATTACAAACAAGCCCAGCATATGGATAAGCAGAACACTCTTAATGTGTATTATTACAAATAAGTAGAAGCATACTATGGAAAACACTTGTAATGCCATATATGAATATTCAAAGGTTACCATAAAAGGGTCATTACTCTTACCCAGACATCCCTCTTCCAAGTCACAGTATCCCATTACCCATACCCTGGTAGCCCCATCCTCTTTACTATCCCGAATGACCCCGTAACCCGCATCCTCGTCACAGTCTCTAATTATCTGAGCATCTCACATCATTGTCACAGTCTCTCATTACCAATGAATCCTGTCAGTCCATCATTACTATTACCCTGGCCTCCCCAATCCCTGTTATAGTCCCTAATTACACAAGGATCACCCATCTTTGTTAGAGTCCCTCATGACTAACCCCCACAACCCTCATCCATGTCACAGTCCATCATTACTCCTAAGGTTATCCTTGTTAAAGTCCTTCATTAACCCACGGCCCTCATCCTCATCAGAGTCCCCCTTTAACCCTGCATTGCTCATCCTCATAACAGCACCTCATTTCCCCCTCATCTGCATCATAGTCCCACATAAACATGGCATCCCTCTTCCTCGTCACAGTCCCTCATTACCACTGTATTCACGATCCTCATCACAGTTCCCCATTACCACATCATCCCTCATTCTTGTCACAGTCCCCCAGTATCACTGCATCCCGTAACTTTCCCTCTTTACACTTCCCCTGGAATCCACCTCCTTGCCACAGTGCCCCATCTCTCAGAGATCGCCATCCTTGTCACAGGCCCTCATTACCCCTTATCCTTTTCACAATCCCTCATTACACTCACAACCCTCAAGCACATCTCAGTCCCTCATTGCCTCTGCAAACGTCAACCTAGTTACAGGTTTCAGAAACCCTGCAGTCCTCATTACAGTCTCACATTACCACCGCATCCCTCATCCTTGCCACAGTCCCTCATTACCACTGTATCCCTTATGCAAGACAATCCCTCATTACTACTGTATCCCTCATGCTTATCACAGCCCGTCATTATCACTGCACCCCATCCTCGTCACAGTCCCAGAATAACCCTGCATCCCCCATCACATCACAGCCTTTTCTTAACATTGTCCCAATATCACTCCTCTTCCGCAGTGTCCCTCAGTACCATTACCCCAGCATCACTCCTCATACTCAATGTCCCTCATTACCCTTTCCCTGGTATTGCTCCTCCTTGTCACAACCACTCATTACTCTTAGCCAGAATCTCTCCTCTTTTGTCACAGTACCTCAATCCCCATACGGCAGCATCCTCAACACAGTATCACATTGCCTCCTCTACCCATGCCACAGTCCCTCAATGCCCCGACATCCTCCATCCTTATCACCTCCCCTTTAAGGTTAAGTTACATATGTAAAAAGAGGGCATTTTAAAAAGTTAAGAACAGTACAGGAACATTATAAAGCACCTTCAGTTATACAAACCTTTGACTTTCAATGGCAAACACTTTAGTTGAAGTAATATTAAATTTAAGATTTATAAACGGTAACATTTGCAAGAAAACCCCTTTGTTATAAGGATGTAAGGTTTGCAACACAAAATCTAAAAAGAAATAGAACTTAGATCGGTATGGTAAGCTATTTAAGCATAAATCACGTGTCCCACTATGCACTGCTTACACTGTACGTGGATCTCCAAAAGTCTTCACTGGTTTCTAGGCTGAAAGGTGGCATAGCCCAACACGTCAGCACTAAGACAATACTTTAAAGAAAGCAGAGGTAGTAGGACACATCTTCATTAAAAAGAAAAGGTTGAAAAATGTACATAAATATAACAGATGAGGTTAATACCAACAAAATGTTAAACCCTGCAAACAATGGAAATACCAATGTTAAGGTTTAAAGAAGCTTCTCACAAGAAAACAAGTATAACGGAAAACCAAAAAAAAATAATTCTACTTTAAAAACCACCATTCATATAATCGTAACTCGCCCATTTGATTGATATTATTTATCGTTGTTAATGTTAATAATTTTGTCGTGCACCAATTTGCATGATTGACCCAGATCTGTTCATTTTCTCCTAGTAGTAAGACTAGACTTGATGCAGGTATTTTATTACATGATCCTGTGCTGGTTGCCCTTAACTCGGTTGGGATACAGAAAAAAGAAACATCAACGCTCTAGTATATTTCATTAAACTCAATGGATTGGAGATACATCACACCAATTCGAAAGCAAATACCTTTAGCGTAGGTCAAAACCAAAGATGTTCAAGTATTTTTGTTCTTTCATCGAAGGAGGTGAAGCAGTATGTGTATCAGGAAGTATCCTTTCTCGCCCAAGATAAAGTGGTTAAATCACATAAACCTCAAATAGGCCAAAACGAGTGAACAGTGGAACAAATACTTACTTTTTTCAATCATTATGGGACCTATTCCCTTAGGTTCCTGGCCATGATAAAGTGGTAGCTGTGAAATTGAATTGTGTAGGGAACAAGAGTGTACCCCTTCCATCCAGTGCCATTTATGTTTAAGGTACTCAGGAGAGTGGAAGTTCCAGGGTCCTACAGCGTGCTGCTCAAAGGCGATATATGCCTGGCTTTTGAGTGCCACACTGTGGGCTACTCGCCTCCCTCCTCCACTGTGGGTGTTTGGGAGTGAGCAGCTTCTCTGCAAACCTAATGACTACAGCTACCATAATTCCTTGCAGCAGAATCAACACTGATTGATTACACCTGCACTGGCTCTTTGCTGCAAGTGCGAGTACCTCACTGATGACGTGATAAGCAGAGAAACAGGTCAGACGAGAAAATCAGTAGCTGTGTAGGTGAATTGTGCAGGGAACCAGAGTGCAGCCCTTCTATCCAGTGCTGTTAAGTTATTATTTTTGTATATGCTGCACCTATTTAAGATATCTAGGTCACGGGAGGGCTTTACAAGTTTGAAAGAAACATTTGATATAGAGCCCTAAACCCCACCCCAAAAGTACTCTAATGACTATAATTCAACTGGGATAAGAACTAGAAATTAGAATAGAAATAGTCCCGTGTCTATTGTTATAAATAGTAGAGCACTGTATGATTTTTCCTCAGTAAAACGGTCTCTGATAAAATTCTTCAATATACTATACATTTGATCTCAAATACACTTGCCTCTATTATCATTTTTATTAGCTATCCTTAATTTGACCAGCATGTGGGTCATGGCGAGAAATACAGGGATGCGTTTAAAAGATTCTAAATCAATAACTAATATGAATCACTCTAAATGTACAACACTTTATACACCAAAACATCAATATATTATCCTCCGTATATATAATCCCCTAAGGACGTTTCTGCACAGATCCCCTCTAAGGCTCTCCTCTTCTAAAATTCTGTAAGGCTCCCAGTTATGGTGAGAGGAAATATCTCTGGAAACGAGAAGCAGAGCCAGATCACAGGCCCAATGGTGTAAAAATTTGACACAGCCATTTTAGCCTCATAACAATTCCTGAGGCAGTATATGTGTATATATGGTTCATCATTACAAATATTTTAATGGTAAGAGGAGTATTGTTAAAAATAAAATGAGTGCCAAGCAGTATGCACTATGTACTTGGTGATTCAAGCAGTCAACTCTTTTATCGCAGAGAGATTTATAAAATTATCTTGGATCATTACCCTAAAATCTAAATGCTTTTTGGTTTTCTTTAAAGCAGTCAAAACACTCATTGGTGTGATTTATCCCCATCTCCGTTCTCGTAGAGATATTATGAAAGAGCACAATGGGCGTGTACCAGACTATCAAGCTTGGAATAACAGTCCATCAGAAAATAATGTAAACGATTACTACAGGTTTTGACAATGTGATCTGCTCAGAAAGAGAGATGTAATGCTGACAACAGACTGTCCCTGCTGCTAAGCTTTAATCATCTTAATTCTAATTTAATTAGACAATTATGTATATAATATTTGAACATATACCTGTATTTAGTAAACCTTTTTCTTCGACAGATAATAAATGATCATTCAAAGAGATTTTTCCCACAGGAGACAATTTAATATGTCTTGCAGAGTTTAAAATGCAATAATTTAATTGTGTGTATATATATTTTGTGTAAATGTAAATACCACACAACAGGCAGATTATAGTAAACAAATAGTGTGTATTACATACCACAAAAACCAATACATTCAGATGAAAGACATTAACACAAAGGAAGGGCACTTGAGTATATTCCAAATATATTGGTAAAAGACACGAATCAGTATACAGACTTAGTAAAGACATCACCTACTTTCTTTTAATGGGGAGACACATCTTGAACAGATTTTGACAAAATTATGCATCATCAAGTAGACGGTCGATGTGCACATTTCATCAATAAAGAACTTGTAAAACGTGTTCATCAGGACCAGAGAGCTTTCTAGTAATCCATGATAAACGAAGACCTGGACAAAGAGATTGCATATCATCTTAGTCTTTAGGAGGCGATAAGGGAGAGAACTGTAAAATAAATGCTTACAAATGTAATACTAAACATTAATAGTGCAGACTGTTTGAAATTGCAATATTTACTTACTGCAGAATGTTGCTAGGGCATGTGGCTATCGCTCCTCATTGAAATATAGGTTAGACCATTGGTGGACTCACCGAAGAAAGCCACGCACGTGGCTGTATTTCTAATTACGAATAACTGGCTACAAATTCAAAAGTAAATAGATCTGGTCTAACTACAGACTATAATTGAAAAGAAGAGCTGAACTCTATGGGCCTCATTAAAGGTTTTGCAGTATTCCTGTGGTAAATCCATGGTAATGCTGCCAAATGGATTTACTGTTACTGCGTAATTACCGTTGGATCACAAGGCGTGGTATGGCGGTATTAGTCCCCATTTATGGAGTCCATAGGATTCCATGGTGATCTTGCCATAATTACCAGCGGTGTCAATTCTGGCGATTTTTGGCAGTAAGGCAAAGGCAGTGGGTCTACTGCCAGCATTGTGC
The DNA here is from genome assembly GCF_040938575.1 of Ambystoma mexicanum. Classification (NCBI taxonomy): domain Eukaryota; kingdom Metazoa; phylum Chordata; class Amphibia; order Caudata; family Ambystomatidae; genus Ambystoma; species Ambystoma mexicanum. The sequence continues at coordinate 399,265,155 of NC_090935.1, forward strand.
TGGAGGTTTTTCCTCCACTTCACTGCCAAGCCTATAGTACGGTGGTGCTGGTAATGTGGCATTAGCGGAGTTACCTCTGTTCTACAGGCCTTTTTATACTGCACCACTATACTTATAATGAGGCCATATATCTAGCTAGATTAGGCCACTCACTGTTAGGGGTCAGAAATGAATGTCGGACACAAAGTTGGCATTTTTTTTTAGACTTTTATAAAATTATACGGGTTGGGAAAATCCCTCTCTGGCCCTGTTCTAAGATGAATTCCCTACTTAAAAAACAGAAACTAAGGAACAATCTGTGTCTGGATGTCAGAAATCAAAAGCCGTCCTTGTGTCCAAACGTTCTATCCTGACCCTTACACTAAAACAAAACAACAAAGGGATAAGAGAAATGTCTTCAACCTGATATTGGCAAAATATATTTATAAATAAAAATAGAATAGCTGCAACTGAAAATGTTGACTCCAGAGCGTGACTTCCTTCCCCTGGATTCTTCAATGTTTGAACAATGCCTTTGTGTCTAACAGTTCCTTGTGTCTTTTCTTGGCCCACAATACTTCTGTTATGAAAAAAGTTCTTTATCCTTGTCAGTCTTTCTTTAACACAAGTTTCTTCTTATTTCAAAACACAGTAACTCTCAACTGCCTGGTGTACTCTCCTGCCAGGACTTCTCTTTTGTATTTTCACGTGCCTAGTATATTTCTCTTTTACCAGGACTTTTCCCTTGTAATTTCACCTGCCTGTTAAATCCTTGCCAGGACTTCACTTGTATATTCAGAAATGCCTCCTGGGCTTCTCTTTTGTGCTTCACAGTTTCCTTTTACTTTCACTCTTACATATATCCTCTTTGGCATGGTATATCTGTTTTAGGCTCCCCCCCACATCTGCAATCCATATGCTCATATAACATTGGGGTCTTGTTTGGCTCTCTTCCTGTTTCACTTGCAAACCCACTTCTGTTTCTTTCTGCCTCTGTAGCTGTAAAATATTCAGTTTCTCATTGGTGCGGTCAGTGAATAGCCCCAAGGTCCCCAGATGGTCTGGGGCTACTCACCAGTTTTTCACAGCATCTTCGGTCCCTCTGACACTTACATAGCGTTCCTCTGCCGATTGCAGCCTTCTTCAGATCACTTTGATGTCCCTTCCTCTTTCAGCGAGTACTCGCTGTTGCACGCCTGCTTCTGGTCAAGATCCAGTAGGCACAACGCTGCCTCTGTGAGCTGCCGAGCACCCTGAAATCCCCTCTCAAATTCTAACGTCTCTAGTGCCCTGTTCGCTCACCAAGTGTCGTTTCCCTTCTCTGTGGTTGAGCTTCTCTTCCTCCTTGCACCGGCTCACGTCTCCAGCATTCTCTTGCCTCTCCGGGAGATTCAACGTCTTCCTCTGTGCTTCTGCTTACAATTCGGTTGTCATTTTCAAAGATCCAGCGGATCTGTGCTTTTCCCAAATAACTAGTACGCTCAATGGGCTTGAAGGCCCCACTGCTTTGCATGGATTCCTTCCTCCTTCTTATCCCAGTACATAGGTGATTATAAGAATTGAAGTCCATAGTTGTTACTTAACGAAGCCCAAATCAAGGCATCAACCAAGGTAAAAACCCTAGGTATGATGGTTAACTCCTCTTTGAATGCGGAAGCACAGGTTAATTACCTACAAAAAAACTCTGCTTACTATCTTCGGCTAATGAAGGCCGTTAGCCCTTTTCTGGACAAAGGCAACATAGCTACAATAGGCGGGGCCATTGTGCTATCTAGACTGGATTATGGCAATGCCCTTCTGGTCGGTGCAACGGCAAAAGACCTAGGGAGATGCCAAATATTAGAAAATAATGCCATAAGGATGGTCAAAAAACTTAGAAGATGTGATCACATCACCTCAGCTAGACAAGCACTACATTGGCTTGGAGTTGAGGAGAGAATCAAGTTTAGGACTGTGACACTTGTTCACAGGTGTCTTTTTGGTAAGGCTCCAAGCTATCTAAAAAGCCAATTGGAATGGTACATTCCGCACAGGCGGCTCAGATCAGAAGGCAAAGGATTGCTCATAGTGCCTAAATACAAACTTAAGAGAGGGCTGGGTAGATCATTTAAAGTTCTCGCACCACAACTGTGGAACAATCTCTCCCAAGCTCTCAGACTGGAAGAAAACCATTTAAAATTTAGGAAAGACTTGAAAACCTTCCTGTTTAGGTGAGCCCTCTCACACTGTTCACTTTAGTCTAAAACCTGAGATTGAAGGGGAGTATGGGGATATGTAGTATGACCCACTGTCTGTCTTTGGTGGTGTTTTCATTAATGCGCTCTGATGCCCTCGGGCTGCTGGCGCTATACAAACAAAAACATAACATAACATAACTTGATGCATGATGTTTGGGGAGTCTCCTTTAATGATTTCATATGACAAATCAATTCTTCTTGAAGGGGAGATTAGAACAAGAAAAGGCTCTCTTGGAGCTTTTGTCCCTTCAGTCATGAATGGGAGCTTGGCAAAAAGAGTATTGGAAAAAGGTTTCTCCACGTTAGCTGAGGGGAGAACAGAGACATGACAATAGGCCATAAAGGTATTGGACATAAGGGGTTTCTCTCCATGGGTAAATGGTGGATACCGCGTCTCATCCAATGGAGTCATAGCACCACCCCGGGTAGTTGTCTCCTCCCATGTGATCCTCCCTCATATAACTGCCCGCAGGGTCAGGGTCAGGATTAGGTAGCGGCTGCCTTTCCTTGGCCACATGGGAGAGATCACTACAGGGGAATACGTGATGATTCCACTGGATTCATCACATCACCTACAATAGCTAGAAGTTATTCCAGACAGACTTCTCCCAAATGTGAGGAATTATTATAGTGCAATCTCACTTATTAAACAATTAGAGCGATAAAAGTATCTCATACCTGAACACATGTCTCGTGTCAGATTTGGCAGTCAGCCATTTGAAAAGCTGAGCTTATGCAGGTGGTGGTTGATATTCACAGAGGACAAAACTGAATGGAAAGTAGGTTGGCACATTGTTATATGTGAGGGAGCTGTTTTCTTAAAAGGTCTATTTCACTAGAGGAATATGATTTCAGAACATGAACAACATTCACCCTAAGTCTTGATACGCAGTGGTGTTGATGATTTGCTTGACACCAAAACACCCTTTTTAAATGAGGGAACCAATAGGATGAATAGGGACATCCCTTGCTGTGTAATGTGCAGCAAGTTGAAGCCTCTCTGTGCCGCCGACTTCAATGTGTTGACCTTCAAGGCTGTACATGATATGTAATCCACAATGTATTTGCATGGACCAATTGTGTTGGAGCTCAAGGTGCTATGTCTAATTCAGAAGTGTAAAGGAACTAGGTTTACATTAAAAATGGAACAGTTAAATTTATGCAGAAATGTTTGTATTACTTTGAATATCTGTAGTGGTTAAATGGTAAGAGCATTAAAGTATGCCATGTTATCATGAGGTGGTGTAATGCATTATCACAATTTGTACATTAGAAAAATCATGTTTATTTAAAGGGGGATCATTTGTGATCCTTATACGAGAGGAGATCATTCAAGCTGCTCGTTAAGCCCACGAGTATGGGGCTTCACATGGAGGATCAGTTACAGATCTTTATCTGTCAGTCTGATTAATTGCTCTAGAGGTTGTGCCTGACCACATCCAATACCCACCATGTTCATCAAGGTTGCATTCGAGAAAATGGTGCAAGGGCACTCTTAGGTTCTGGCATCTGATACATGATCTGTGTTCCACAATAAAAGCCTCAACTATTCTCGTAGTTTTCCCAACAAATCTCAGTCCACATGGGTATTTAATACATAAGATAAGTAAATTATTGTGACAGTTAATAACAGTCAATAACATTTCTTAATTGACAAATTGATATGAAACTGTCATTTTACCAATACATTTACAAATCTAGTGTATCCCAATTGGATAATGACCAATTATGGTGTTAAATTCCAAAGAGTAGCTTGATCACTCTTTTTTGTTCACTTGATATTTGGACTGCACTCATCGATCTCTCAGATTTTATAAATGTTTTAAAGCAAACTGGGGTATTTCAACATCAGGCAAGTTAATATGTGTGAGGGGTCAATGTCTACAAACTATCTGCTTTAGTTTGTGAGTGTTAGGCTTGAAAGTGGTAACACAGCAATCCGTTGTTTTTTTCCAGCCTGGATCGCTTCGAAACAGTATTTTGTTGTGTGAATTTGGTTCAATTGGGCAAGTTCCTAATTCATTTTTTTAGGATGGGCTTTTTCTATAAGTCATAAGTGCAGATTCTCAGTACTTTTCTAAATGTTGTCCAACGGTGATGTAATTCTGTTTTATGCAGAGATATTGTCTATATGAAAGATTTCCTTTCAGCGAATGTGAATGGAAACCTGCATATTTAAGGAATATATTACTATCAGTCCGTTTACTGAAGGGAGAACATGCAGCATGGTTATTGTCAGTGGTTTTGAATATCAGGAGAAGAATGGTTATGCAAGAGTTCATATCAATTTTAGTAAATGAAAAGTGTGCATTGACACCGTTTAACTCTTTGAAAAAAGTGTTGCGCGTCGACAGATGAAATGTTCTTACCATGACGACATCATCGATGTAACACATTTGAGTCATGGTGTGAATTAAGAATAGATTGTGCTGCAATAGTATAATTCTTATTTTCAAAAGGCAGTCATAAAATGGTTCACTAAACTGGGGGCAAATATACTGCAATAGCTATACTCCAGTACAATTCTCATTAATTCAACTATGAACTGTTTCAGTATTTCATGGTTAAATTCCACACTGTAAAGTGTTACCGTAAGAAAGGAAATGGCCTCTCTTTGAATATCGTTATAGAAAACACAGATGTCAGGCCTAATCAACAATTGTCAGTTTTAAAAAGAATCAGTCAGTAGCTGAAATACAGCCATAGTATCTTGTATGAATGTCAATGTGTTTTTGTCTTAATGGTTGAGATAAATTGTCCATATACATTCTCAATGATTCTATCGCTCTTCCCGAGGGCTGTAGGGCGTCTTTATGGAGCATAGGCAGAACATAAAATGGTGGAATATTAGAATCTGAGTTGTAAGGGTATTCAAATGTGTATGTTGTCATATGGTTTTGTTTGTGGCTAGGAGTCGAGATTTCCAAAATCCTTTGTCTGATTTCATTGGTGGAGTCCCAACTCAATTTTCTATAATGGGTGGGTTCATTTAAATGGTCATAGACAATTCTCTACTATTGAGTGAAGTCCATGAGGACTATCTCTCCCCCTTTGTCTGCTGGCTTGATTATTAAGGCACAATTATTTCTCAGTGTAAAAAAAGCATTGAGTTCTCCCCGAGATACTTTTTGGGGAAGTTTCCTTGAATTTCTTTGCGATTCATGAAGGTCCTTTAGTAATGCCCTCTCAAAGATGGGGATTTCCACTGTGGCAGATCCGTCCAGGGGAATAAGGGTGGACATTTTCTACACACCTTTGATTGAACAGTTTGTTATAGCTGAACGATTTAGGAAGTGTCCTTTTAATCTACCATTTCTAAAAAATTGACAATTTTCTATCTCATCCTCTAACCAGTCACTTTGGCAGGTCGGTACACATTTTAGACTTCTGCTTAAGAGGGAAATTTGACCAATATCTAATGTAATTCTACTCAAATTGAATGTGTTTCATTTATAGCGTGCATATTCAACTGATCTCTTAATATACTCCATGCAGGGCCTCCTTCTAAATAGGGGAGTCTTCCCATAAATTGTGTGTTATCCCTACCATCAAATGGACCCTTCATAGAGATGCCACTTCCCATGGAGTCACAAAAACAAATCCATTTTTATTGTTGATAGGGTTGTCCACATGGTTCATAACACTCTAAGAGAAAATAATGTATATGAATAATCTAGGTTCTGATAATGAGTTCTGCTCAGTAAAACAAGTGTTATAGTCTTATTCTTTTATTGTGTACAGTTTATTACAAACTTTTACATAATTTGAACCTTTTGAACTAAAGACAAACAATTAAGAAAGGAAGTAGAAAAGAAAGAAAGGGGAGTGAAATAAGGACAAATAAAATAAATTAAATATAAAAAGTAGTCAAGGAAGGTGAGTTCATACAACAAGTTCATACAAAAAGGTTGGTGGTGAATTACAACCTCCAAACCAAAAGTCCAATTCAGCACTAGCTTATCTGAAACTCCACCTTCTATTCCCACCACTTTATGTTCTCTCCTCTTAATATAAAAAAAACTATCCATCCCCCTTGACCATCTGAATAGATCCACTATTGAGGCAAAATATCTTTTAAAAATGTTGTCGGTGCAAAGATTAATTTGAAATTATTTCCACCACAAAATTGTTCCCACCAATCATCTGTCGAATAATGGTGAATTTTCAATTAGGTCTCCCAAATGACTTGATCTCTGTGATCTTAAAGTTGTGCAGTCCAACAGTAGATGTTGCAGACTTTCCTTTTTCAATTTGCAATATCTACAGAACGAGTTAGTGATCTCTTTTTGGATTCTATCGAAGAGGACTTCTTGAGTGTGCAGGATGTTCAGTCTAAACCTGAGGAATACATTTTGGTATATTGAGTTCAGAAACTTTGTCAGATATTTTGGGATTAAGTTCAGGCACCTGTTATTTTTCGCTATGCTTTCTAGTTTTGAAGGTACCATTGTTCAATTTCTGTTTAGTCTTTCACGGGTTTATCTTCAACTGCAATTCACTAGAGTCTATATCATTCAATATTTGTTTACATTTTGCAATCCAGGCACTCAGTACCTTAGTACCAGGCACTCAGTACCTCATCTAGCGAGAGGCCAGGTTTTTCCTTGAAGATTTCAAATTGGGCCGGACAGTCTTCCATAATTATTTTCCAGTAGAAGATAAGCGAGTTCCACCTTATCCTCGCATGCATTGAAAGAAGGCCCAGCTCCCATCTTATTGCTGCCATTGGTACAGAGTTTGGAAAAATCAGGATCTTTTTCCAATAGAGACCTTCAAAGATTTCCCAAATTTCCCAAGAAGTAGTGAGGGCACTTTCATCCCTATATGTCAGCATTGGTATCACCTTCTGTTGATAAAATCGAATAATATAAAGTAGTGAACATTTTCTGTATCTCCTGTGGATCGTTTGAGCCTGTGACCTCAGATTCTTTGTTTTCCTTCTTAACTCCAGGGTCCATGGTTTATCATCCGTATTTTCATTTATAAAAATTCCTAGATATTTTGTAACAGTCAAAACTCTCATAGGCACACTTCTCAAACTCCAGCAAAAAGTTTTCTTTTTTTTTTAATCCTCTAAGGTTCTGCAATACTACAATTTAGGATTTACCGATGTTTATTTCTAGGCCATTTTGGTCTGTGTACTTCTGTACATTTTCCAGGCTTTTTGTAGGTCTATCAGCATTTGTTCTAGAAGTACTAGATCATCTGCATAGATTATCTAGCCCAACATTACACCATTGATCCTTGGGGGGCAAGTTGTTGATATATTTAGGGCCTATGATATCTGAGATAAAAAGTCCAAAAAGAGTTGGTGCCAAAGAACAGCCTTTTTTCAGACCTTTGCTTGTCGGAATCTTTGAGGATAAGAGCCCCGCATTATTTAGCCTCACTTGGGCGTTCTCAATTTTTGCCAAAGGCAGTTCCGATCCACACTATCAAAAGCCCGTTTTACGTCTATAAAGGGTATATATAATGGCCTTCCAGATTTTAATGCACAGATTTTTAGGATGTTAAGTAGGAGCAGATTGACATTACATCCAACTCCTTTGATGAAAGCCAGGCTGTTTCTTGTCAATGTTTCCAGTTTTTAATACCCAGTTTTTGAATCTTTTCAGCAGCATTGAGGGAAAGAGTTTCCCCAGCACATCCAGAAGGGCGATTGGGCGATAGTTGAATGGGTCCAAGCGCTCTCCTTTCTTAAAAATTGGAACCACAATGCCATGTTTACAAGTAGGCAGGATTTTCACGACCTTCAATATGCGTTTGAGAAGGATAGAACAGAAACCGACCAAAGATGCTGGTCTGCCTTCAGCATATAGTTTGTCAGGCCGGCTGGTCCAGATGCTCGCAAACTACTCACAGTAGTTTGTCTCTTTCTTCTTGCAGGTTCAATGATGACCAAACCATTTCTTCCAATATCGGTTTAACAGCACCTGAGGCACTAAATATTTGTCCATAGTGTCGGACCCAGACTTCCTCCGAGATAGGGTTGCATTGCAGGGCTTCCTGAGGCGAGCTCAGGGTATTTACTATTTCCCAGAAGTTTCTTGGATTTTTGCCCAGTACTACATATAGCATCCGTTCCTCATCATTCTGGATGAGGGTAGATTGGTGGGATATCAACATGTTTCGATATTGTTGTTTCCACTTCCTTATAGTTTCTGCTTTTATTAACTTTGGAAGTTCCCTCATTGCTTTTAAATCTTTCCTAAGCTCTCTTCTTTGTAACTTTATTTGAGGGTCCTAGCTGTGTTTCCGGTTAAAATAGGTTTCTTTGTTGCCAACCTCTTCTCCATATAACTACTGAGGAACGGGGCATAGTCTTCCCCCTTATGGCTGAGCTTCAATGTATCTAGCAAAATTGCTGCTCAATGTTGTATGTCATTTGTTCTTATCCGCAACCTATTTCATACAGGTTCACCTTCGATCTTTCCTATGTTTACCCCAAGATTTTCATTTAGGGTTTTGCTCTAACTTATCTCAATAATGTCATGAGCACTCAGATCAATCTTCAACACTTTCAACAAGGTGATTTCATCTAAGATATTCAGGGAAATGAAGCAATAATCGAAAGTGTCTGATTGGTTTCCCTGTCTCCAAGTTGCAGCACCTGGTGTGTCTCCAAGGTGTTCCCGTTTAACATGTGGATCTCTCTTTCTTCCATTGCCTTCATCCGGCAAAAGGTCCTCCCTTTCTTGGATTTAGAGATCTTGATGCAGAATATTATCGGCAAACTCATGTTTCAAACAGTCAATGTTCAGGTAGGTCTCCAAATATCATTACTCTTAAGGTGGTGTAGGTAGTTATTTCCTAGTCTATTAGTCTGGTTACTTGGTTGACCAGATTTTGCATTTCTGAGTCTGCTGGGTTTCAATAGATGTTTATTAGTAGTAACTACTTGCGTATAGACGCTATTCTAATCCCTAAAGCAATCATTAGATGTTGAATATGCATGCTCTGCTTTTGATTTTCTAAAACCTTCCAATCCTGCTAATTTCTTATGATGGTTAACAAGCCGGATTTTGGGCTTCCTTTAATTCCTTACACAGCTGGATTGAGATATGCAAAGAAACCATCAATCAGTGGTTTCTCCCGCAGCCACGTCTCTTGTAAGCAGAAGATGTTGATTCTTTCCCAGTCCAAGCTTGTCTTATTAAAAAGATGTTTAAAGCCTCTAGAGTTCCATGATAGTATTCGAGTAGGTCCCCTGTGCTTGTCTATGGGGAGCTACTTCCTATTCCTTGAGGCCAGACTTCCCGCAAGCCAATCCCATGAGTAGTCACTCACTTTGTTAATGTCTTCCCTTCTTCTTGTTTCACAAGAAGTACTTCTAACCCCATTAGATGTGGTAACACACATTCTTAGGGGTTTAGCGTCATTGTTGTAGTTATCCCTAATTCCGTCATTCCCCATATCGGAGAGTGGTTGTTTGTCCTGTCTTATGGATGATTTCTTTTTTCTTTACCATTAGTCCATTCTGACTTTCTTCTCATTGTTTGATCCTCTACTCTCATGGTTATATTGTTTGTCTTTTCCAGTTCTTGTATTCCAAAACCTAAGGATCTTATAGCTTGTGCCGCTTCCAGGATTTGGTTGCACGCAATATTTGAAGGAATATGTATACTGACACAATCCAGTTTGTCTTCAGAATAGAATTCAATTACTTATGTCCCATGAGGAAATCGACATCCGATTTGTTTCATGATGGAAAATTCAGAGAATATTATTCCAGTTTAGAATAAGCTTGTCCTCAATACTTAGGATGCGTTCCAGGATAATCACATTGCCCATGGTCATCTTTTCTTGTTTTGGCGTGACTTCGATTCTTTACCTTTATGAACTACACACTCTGTTATACTTTGATTCTTATACATTACTTTTAGTATTTGAGATAGTCCTACAATTGTCTTCTGTCTCATTCCATTTGAAACTTACTTCTCTAGGGTTTTCATCTAATAATTTATTTTGGTTATATTGATCATTTGGTTGTTTTTTGGCAGCCCTAGATCTCCTCTCTTCCAAAGGTATAAAACAGGGGCTCATACTGGCTCCTGTGGATGATTGGTTTCCGTGAGGTCGCAGATTTGATACACAGGTCTCAACTGATTCTATCTGTGCCATTATCTTTGCTGTGTTCTAAATCGTTATCATCGTCATAGATGGATAAATAAAACACAGAGATGCCGGTACACTGCAACTTGAAGTGACCTACGCCCACAAAGACATCTCCTTGGAAGACACTGATTGATACGACTGGCCAGATAAGCAAGGCCAGAGCATTGAAGGCATTTATGTGTCAAAGTTTGAATTTTGTGTTCAACATGTGACTGGACTGGAAGCCAGTGGACTGCCTAGCAGGAGTAACATGGTCCCGATGAGAAAGATTACAAACAATTCAAATCGCACTGTTCTGAATAATATCCAATTTATGGAGGTTATCTTCTGATGTGCCTATGAAAAGGTCATTGCAGTAATCCAAATTTGAACTCACAATTGTCCCAGATAGAAAACATCAATTGATATCAGAGAGGTAGGGTCTGGTATGTCTGAGCAATCTAAAATAGTATGCTCAAGAGGATCTAAGCTGGCTGATATGAGGAGTCACAGAAAGATCAAAGTCCAATATGAATCCTAATCTCTTAACATTGTCAGTTGCTTTAATGTTGCAGACCAAGATTAAGAAGGACCAGTAGCAGGCAAATGTAACTTCTTAATACGTTGATTAGCACCAAGGATGAGCCGCTCGGTCTTCGCGTTGTTCAGTGCAAGAGAGTGGGCAGCCATGCAGGCCTGAATACCAGAATAGACTTGATTGATAAACAGGGAGTCTCTGTCATAGTGACCAGATAATGGTAGCAATATCTGGGGGTGATCTGCGTAATTAGTCTAGCTCACACCCATGTGGTCAAGAAGATCAAACAGAGGGTGAAGATGAATGTCATAGAGGATGGGAGCTAAACAGGATCCCTGATGGACTCCACAATCAAGAAAGGTTGGAGCTGCAGAGGTATCAACTGCAAAGGCCTTGGCTTGTCTATTGGAAAGAAATGAGTTGACCCAACCAGAGCAAGATGGGGAAAAGTTAGAAAGAGCAGCAAGGGACCGACCAGGAGGAGATGATCAATCAGGTCGAAAGTGGCACATAAGTCCAAGCATAAAGAGTGCATTATGACCATGATCAATGATAATAGAGATGTTAAGGTCAATCAAAGAAGTTTCAGTACCATGGCGCGATCAGAAGTTGGAGTGCTTAGGAAATAAGTTTCCAAGACGTGCTGAACCGGCAAACAAGCCACCCTATCAAGAATCCTGAGTAAAACGGTGTGATGGTAATAGGCCTGTAGTTGGAGGGGAGTAGCGGGTCAAAAGAGTCTTTCTTTGAGAGAAGAGTGATCCTGGCCTGTTTAAGATCGCTAGGCATAAAGGCTGCATCAAAAGTATTTCTCTGTAATAAGAGGTATTAATTATTCTGCACACAATTTGATAATAGAAGCAGGACAGGTGTCTCCCTTACATGCTGTGGGTTTAAGGTGATTGATCATTTGCTGCGTTTTCGGAGACATAGTTGAAGAAGTGGAGGATGATGCTCCTTCGTATCAGATTTGGCCGAGTCAATACATGTGCCAAAAGCAGCTTTTTTATCCTTAAATATCGATTGAAAGCTTGGTTGTTAGATAGTGACCACTGTGTTCTATTACCTTGATTATTAAATATAGAAACCCCGACCCTACATGTATGCTCATCCGAAAGAACAAGATTCAGCTCCTGTGATAGTGAGGTGTGATAACTGCAGGTATTCTCTTCAATAGATAGATGAAGAACATTTTAGTAGTCGTGACATGTTATAAAAAAAAGTAGTCAAAGCAAGATCTACAATGTCAATTTGCTGGGAATATCCTCCAGTGTTCTTGTGTTAAACATACCCATGTAATGTTTCACAAAGAACTGAGGCCATCTATTCCCCTGTTTATTACCTCCAGGCCAAAACAACATAACCTTTGGGACTCCACTAGCACCCATCGTAGTAAGGCATACTGAATCATCAACAGCTCCACCGTCGGTATTAAAGTCATCCCATATTAATGGAAATGAGTCTTTATGCATCATGCTGATAAGATTAATGGCTTTCGCAATTGTGGGCATAATAAATTGTGTTTGTTGCCAACCTCGAAGGCCATAGATATTAACAATCAGGAGCGGGGAGAGCCATTCTTCAAGGTAACATTTACAGACAATGAACCGAGACAATGATCATTATGCATCTCCTCTGTAATATAATTGTAGATTACTCCTATAAAGATTCTACCATCTTGTTTATCTCTACCGCTTCCTTTAGTACAAAGCAATTATGGTATAATGTCAGAATGCAAAGCAAACTGCAACAGCACCGAATTGCGGTGCCGATCACACTCGGAGGACACCCTGGAATAATTTATGAGGTGCATTTTGAATAGCATAACTTGTTGATGGCTGCACCTTCTGTTTGCAAGTAAGCAGAGCCATATTTAATTGGGAGCCTATGCTTTTGCAAGCACGGAATTACCTTAGAGACTTAAAGACCCAAGTCTTAGAACCATAGATCACCTGGACAGTAAGCCTTACTTCTAAGTATGTAAGGGCTCCTGGTTTGGACCCTATTCTGCCCAGGAGGGCTTTATAGTCAAAAAACAAGTGAACAGGGTCACTCTTGCCTATTCAATTACCCCAAGAGTATTATCAATATAACATAGTAGACACATTATCTGTTGTAAAATCAAGTTTCTTGATTAAAACAACTTAATAAATAAAAATAAAAAAATAGTCAACACCTTTTTTTTTACGATAAATGTTTATATTCAAAGGAGGAGACCATATGGTCTAATAGCACACGGAATACATAGAAAATTGAATTAGAGGCCAAACATGAACCAAATGCATGGTACTGTAAAACATACATGTATGAGACATTTTGAACTCATTAATGCTTGTGTATCTTACCGTGTTTTAAGGTAAGATGCACAAGCATTAATTGATTTAAAAATAAATAAGTTATGCTCACCACCTTGCCTATTCGACAATACTCAACATTGATTCTGCCCCATGTCTTTCTTCCTCTAGGCAGCACACACACAGAACAGGCTATTTCTCAAGTTTTTCCGTTTTGATGAAGGCCCGCTCAAGATTGGCTTGTACAGTAGCCTGTGAGGGCCGAAACACACCTGTGTAGACTCTCTCAATTCTACTCCTTATGTCAATTGTCAACACTGTTCACCACCTCCCAATACTGTGTCAAGTAATTGTATTATCTATTGTGACCCCTGTTTTTTCTTCCAACAGTAGGCAACTCATTGTTTTTTAGTTTATGTGTACTGAAATTTGAGCAAAAATGTCTCAAACATGTATGTTTTACAGTTCCATGCATTTGGTTCATGTTTGGCCTCTAATGAAATGTTCGATGTATTCCGTGTGCTATTAGACCATATGGTCTCCTCCTTTGAATGTAAACATTTATCGTAAAAAAAAAGGTGCGTCTACTATGTTATATTGATAATACTCTTGGGGTCATTGAATAGGCAAGCTTTACCCTGTTCACTTGTTTTTTTTACTTCTAAGCATTACTTACTAATCATTGGGTCATGAAGAAAGTGGAAACAACAACATACCCCACTGAAACGGGTCAACCAGATACGTAGCGAGATGCCCAGCCAATAACTGGGCATCCGTGACAGAAATATACAGTTTCTATTTTTCACAGTTGGGCTAATAAGTAGAAGCATTAAAATTGCTCTTCTCCCACTTAAGCCCACAATCCAGGCACTACACTTTGCCTTTTGGATTTTTTAAAATCTTATTCTGACACAGATTCTGCTGTCTCTGGACTTTTTCAGCCATAGCGTAAGCAGGGTCAGTGTCTTCTCTGTCCCCTAGCAATAGACAGGCGGCTCACCACCTCCGTCTATGGAGAGTCAATCATCTAGGATCCAGCTGGTTTCAGTTGGAGGGTCATTTAGGCTATTGGTTAGCAGTTCTTGGAACAACATAAGTGAGTTAATGATCCTGTATCTAATGTGTGTGATAAATGTTTGGGTGTTGTGTTCAAGAGTCGAGTTACCCAACTTCCGGTCCTTCTGTGTATTTATTGTCAGAAGGCAAAGACCACTTGTCTCAAGAACACAACTTCCCCTAAAAACAGGTTTTCCTTAGTTTAATCACCTGTGGACTTTTACCTTTTAAAGAAGGGATCTTCCACTCCTCATCTGGTTAACTCTTGAACAAATACCCGAGGAACAAATAATTGGATCTTTGTTGGGAGAGTTGTCTTTCCAAAGCTCTCCACCAGTGAGGAGAAGACTGAGTGTTCAAGGCACAGGCAACCTCTGCTTTCTGCCCATCCACAGGAAAGATTGCATGTGACCTTCGCTGGAGCAAGACCTGCATCTCTGCCAGCCACCCTGCTGCGAAGCACCTCACTGTGATGAAGGTCCTCATGGCCCGCACTCCTTCAAAAGCCCCTTTGAACTGCAATCGACTTCAGCTCAACATCCGCTCCCATCTGGAACTACTCATCCTTGTATGTGACTGCTGCGTTCAAGCCACTTTGAACTGCATGAACAGTACAGAAGAGCATAGTTCACGGATGTCGAAACGCCAAGACCAGCTAAAGGTATTATTAACTGATAACTACCCACTTGGTCCATCTTTGGGCGCTGGAGACTTGTTAGGTTCACTGTTAGTACCTTTTTCGCACCAGAACATATGCTGCATAAACATTGTGCTTATTTGTTGCCTTTCTCCATTTGCTTCATTACCCAGAGTGCGCGCATCTTTGTTTCTTTGCATATTCTGCGTTCTTTCTATAGGTATGGGTTTTGTGTAGAGGTAATAGGATTCATTGGTCTGATGCTAATTTAGCAAAGGTAAAAAAATGTTTCCATAATAATAATATTGATCATCTGATTACCTGCTCTGCGGATAATATAATTGCCTGGCTATCTAAGCACCTACATGATATTATGCCCTCTGGAGGTAAACTTAGCCCTATAAGAATAGTCTCAATAGAACGAGAGTATATGATAGGGTCATAAGAGATATGGAAAGGGAGAGGCGCAGAAAGCTGCGTGTCTGTGACTCGAGTGGCATATGTCCTGAGATGCTGTATAAAGAGAAGGATTAGAAATATTTACCGTAATGAGATAAGAAGATATTGTCAGGTGTATCGACCCACGTTCAAGTTATTATGCTGCAACATTTGGTGCTGTGGGCTTAGAAAATCCAAGATGGGCGAAAAGCCCACATTTGCGCCAGAATCCAGGAAAACCACGCAGTTTTTGTGCACACCAAAATGGTCACCTGACCTGCCACCCACCAGTGCGAGCGTGATGGCCCAGAAGCGCCATGAGTGAAACGTGGTGCCAAAGGAAAAACAGCATTGCCCGTTAGCTCAAAAAGCACTTTAAAATAACCTTTGTTTCTCTGAATGCAAGCTCAAAATGCCTATTTCAAACATTGCAAGATATTCAAAAATCTTACTGAACACCAGCAGACGTCTGGTAGAATGAAGTCTTGTGTGCATACCAAATCTGGAAAGATGAAGAGCCTAAAATAATGTTCATAACAAAACTGGATGAGCTGTGGATGTCAGCAGCTTAAGTGAAATTGGACTTAAAGCCACTAAAATTGAAATGTTTAAAATAAATGAGTGACCTACTTTGGAGTGTCACATAGGTTGCAACTGTTTAAATGTCATAGTTTTGAACTTAGAATCAGCGTTCTAGCTGCATGTGTCAAAATTGTAAGTTTGATTTGAATGAAGAAAAATGGGAACAAAAGTGACATTTGGCTGAAGCCTGGCTTAAAGGGATTGAATTCTGCCCAGCAACTACCCCCGACAGGAGTTGAAACTTGCCCAGCAACTGCATTCACAGGCCTGGCCTGCCTTCTGCTGCACCACCAAAAGGAGATTACACCTCTCTGAATGAATCATGGGAGGAGTACCTGGGAGCAGGGAAACAGAACAATGAACTTCCCTTTGCTGGAAGCAATTCTAAATCAGGGGGTCGTAAATGGCTTCCTCTTGGAAGGAAATGGGAGGGGCACTGTCTCTGTGAGCCAGCTGAGCTTGAAGGAAGTGGACAAACCAGAAATCCCCTATGTGCTTTGGGAAACACCCCCCCTCTGGGCCAGAGCATAATTTTAGAAAGATGGATAATTCATAGTACATAATTGTCAAAATTATATCAATATCATCATGATTCCTGTGATTTTTCTGAGTACATTTTAAGAGGTGTTAGGACTCTGTGGTATGTTATGAGGGGTAGTAGCGTAAAATAGGGTATTACTCCAAATGTATGTATGTTAAAAATCTGACACCATCATCTGATGCCCATATTCCTTGCGCACATTTGTGTAAATTCTGGGGCAGAATTCTGTCAGAAGTGAACACAACATCTTACAAAGACAGGGATCGGATGGTTTGGCGCTACAGAAAATATGTTAACTGGACATATAATATTAGAAAAATTGTACATAGATAAATATGCATTTAAGTCAAAAATAGATTTGTGTGCAAGGTGACAAGGGGAGTGTTCTTTCTGTATGCCATAAAAAGGATGCCGGATGACTCACAACTCTGTTCTCCTGTAAGAGCACAGCAAATCCTTTAACCTATCAGGATCCTCAGCGGGTTGGGCATGGAAAGTCAGCCTTCCCAACCACTTTCAAAAGACATAAAAAGAGCCATTGAGACCCAGGTAGGGACTGCTCTTTCCACTTTCTTGCGAAGCACTTTGCCGGACGACTTCAAGTCCAGACAATATTCAGAGACCAGAACTTCGAAAACCAGATTCCAGAACCAGAACTTAGAATCCAAACTTCAGAACTTGTAGAAGAGAGGTCTAGTCTACAAGCTGACTCCTTCAAAGACCTCAGAATCCAGCTACCTAACCAAACTATTCAACAGCCGGGCGAGCTGTTTGATTCTTGCTAGAACCCTGTGCCAGAACCCAGAAAGCAGAGCTGTATCCAGACGGCCGTGCAGTGGCGATAGAAGACCAGACCCAGACCAGACCGCTGTGCAGTGCCAGAACTTTTGCCAGAACCAGAGATCCAGACCAGCAGAGCAGAGTGGACCGCAGCTAAACCTGTTGACCAGATCTGTGACGAGGTCCATTCCTTCCAAAATTAGGAGTGAGTATCCAGCCAGAGCTGTGCAAAATAATCTCTTAGTTTAAAATAATCTAATTCAACCAATTTCAACCTATTTAGAACTGCATAGAAATCGTGTGTCCATTCTGTGATTTCAAACCTGTGAAAGTGTCCTTATAGGTTTTCCATAATCGCGTTTTACGCACTTGGAAAAAGTGCAGTGAATTGAAAACTAGCTCAATCTCACCACACGTTAAAACATCGCTGTCTCTTGCTTGCATTGCTGAAATTCGTTTTCAACCTGATAATCCCTCATGAATCACTGATAGTGTTGACCTGAACCAATCTTAAGTAGCTGTCACCTACCCTGAATCTCCTATAGGGAATTAAAATCATTTTTAGCATATTTTCACTTCTTTGCAAATCACATTTAAAGTATGTTTGCCTGTGTATTAAAATCATCCCTGTTGCTCTAAACTTTCTAGGGGGGAACTGAATTGGTATTGCATTTGATTGTATGCTCTCCTTCCATCTCCTTATATTGCATAGGGGGAGTGATTTGTCAAAAGAAAAAGTGATCATATTATCTCTTGTGGAAACCATCTCAGTTATTTCTGTGCTGCATTGTTTTCCATCATTGCATTTCCTTGAACCCATAAAAGCCTTCTCAGCTACTTTATCCTCTCTATACCAACTCCTAAGTAATTAAAAAAGTGTGCTAGTGTAATATTATCCATTGTTGATCACTGTCATATTCATAAGTGTGCTATCAAATATTAATTTATTTATAAAAGTGTGATATATATCTTGTTTAATTTTTCAAATAAATCTTTTAATTTGCAAAAAAAACCTACTTCTTGGCTCAGTGAGGTAAGGGGGATTCAAAGAGAGGGGCATTCTACAAGGGTTTATCATCCAGATCTATGAACTTGTCATAAAAATATATAAATAAGGGCTTTAATAAAGTTGGGGATCCCAGACTAGGCACTGACTTAGTTGGAGTACTGAATTGAAGTCGCTTAACAATATCTGGTCTCCGAGAATAACATCAACTGGCAGTATATGGTTCGCCTTCTCTTGGATGGTCATACTAGGAAATTTTGGGCCAGTTTTGAATCTCTTGGTAAAGTTGGGGATTCTGAGCCAGCTATTCCTATTGATAGCCATACGTGGGTCATGTATCTTGCCAATAAATTTAAGGGTGACGCGACAATTTTGGTTAAGAAACCTATCTATACTCTGACTATATTAAGGGAAGACATTTTAATGGCAATTAAGAATCTTAAAGTATCCAGAGCCCCAGGGCCAGATGGCCTCTGTCATTGTGAAGGATAACCCGGAGGCCTAGTCTAATATTTAAGGGATCATTTTCCGGAAATTCATCGATACTTGTGTTATGCCTATTTCCTGGAACATGTCACACATTATTCCTGTCTTTAAGTCCGGATGTCGGAGTCTACCTGAGAATTATAGGCTACTTGCTCTTACCGAGGCGTCTAGTAAGATTTCTTGTACACTAATCCTTCGCGAAATCATGAAATGGATTGACAATAATAACATCCTAGATAAGGCCCAAACTGGTTTTGGCAAAGGGTGTTCCACCAAAGACAATATTTTTATAGTCACTATCCGCATTGAATAGGCTAAGGGTAAGAATAGGCTGCCTCTATACATGTTATTTGATGGTTTTTCATCAGCTTTTGACTCAGTTGAGCATAAGAGGCTGTGGGCTGAACTTAAGTTACTTGGTACGCCATCCCACCTCCTGTATGTCTGTAAAATGATATATGACGAAAGTAAGGCCAGGATTCGTATAGATAATGAGGGTGCTATGTACGAGCCTGTCATTATTGCTAAAGTGGTAAAACAGGGTTGTACATTGGCACCTACATTATGTAATTTATTCAAGGCTGACTTTGGTGGAATATTTAAAGCAAAGATGAATGCTTTCCTAAGAATGGGCTCCCACAAAATTGGCTGGATCTGCTTTGCAGATGACATCGTCATTTTCGATAATACATATAGTGTCATCTGCAACGCGCTAGTGCCATCTGCGAATATGCCAATCCCAATGGCCTTATAATCAACATCAATAAAACTCAGTTTATGGCCGTCGGCCTGAATAGCTGTAAAAAGTCTGGAATTATTTGTTCGCTGGGTGAGATAAGGAAAGTAATTTCCTATAAATATCTGGGTTATGAGTTGTGTGGTGACAGAGGAAAAATTAACAAGCTGGTCCAACAGAATAAAAGAGCAAAAGTTAAGGCCACACTTACAGCACTTATGTCCTTCTCTAAAAAAACGGCTAGGTATAGCTCCTTGGAATTATTAATATCCATGCCTCCTTCGGGTCAGTGAAGTGCATCGTTGTACCTGCATGATAAATCTTTCACGTTTAGGGCCTGGAGCTTTCTTTTAAGTTGGTCAAACGACTGCTTGGTTTTTTGCACTTCCCTCGTATAGTCTGGGAACACCACCACTTTGGACCCATTATAGGTCAGTGTGCCTTTGGCGCGTGCCATCTGGAGTAGCGCATCCCTGTCCCTATAATTTGGCAGCTTTGCGATTATGGTGCGTGGGGGCGCTCCAGGTATCGGTCTTCCAGTGGGCATCTGGTGCGCACGCTCGATTGAGAAGAACTTTGAGAATGTCTGGAGCTCGAACATATCAGTGAGCCATTGTTCAAGGAACAGTTCCATGGAGGGACCTTCAGTTTTTTCTAGCAAGCCCAGGATACGAACGTTATTTCGCCTTGATCTTCCCTCACTGTCCTCTACTCTCTCCTCCATTGTTTTCAGACGTTTTGTAACCCCAGCTAGTCTCAGTTCTAGAGTGCGCAGTCCGTCCTTGGTCCCAGAGATTCGTTGTTCCGCTTCCCCTGTGCGGGATGTCAATTTCTGTAAGTCGTGGCGGAGGAGTGAGACGTCCATACCGATGTCATCCATTTTTTGTTCCATGGAGGCCTTGGAGTCTGCTATTGCAGCCATGATGTCTTTCAAGGATATAATGTTTTCCGTTTCTGCCATGGTGTCTGATTGCTTGTGTGCCAGTTGGGAGCCCACCGTGGACTTGGTCAATTGGTCCATTTTACTTTGATTGGTCAGCTTTCTTGTTTTATCCTTCCCCATGACAGCTGCAGGTGCCAAACAGTCTTGCTTGGCAGGTTCCGTGGCAATGGTCGTCAGGCAGTTCGCCGCGATTTGTGCCTATTTGTCAAAGACAGATTGCAAGGGGTAGTTGTTAGGCTGGAACGTGTGCCGTTGACAAATATGGCAGTTTCTGCCTCGCTGTGTGGTTCCTCGCCACGGCCCTAGGTATGATTACGTTGGTTCTCGAATCTATGTTCCATGACTTGGCTGTGCCTGGAGGGGGTAAGCGGTTAGCTTTTGTTATTTCTCTAATCACACAGAGGCTTGTATTGGATCCGCTGGTGTTCTTTCAGATCAGCTCTCACATTATCCCTCTTATGTCAGCGTTCCGAAGTAAACTGTGTCAGGAGGATATGTTTCGATTTTAACCCTAGGGATTTTGCAGGTTTCATTGTGACATTTTGCACCCTTCTCTTGATCTACAGTCTCTCGATGCTATATTATGAAAGGGGCAGCAGAGGACAACGCAGTTTTGCATTGCGGGCCCCTAGTGCGCCCTCCCTGGTACGTTTGCTTATATGGTGTTACTTCCCATGGGTGTCCAGCCTGTTTCGCCGTGCGGGGTGGCTGTTTCTGTCTGTGTTCTTGGATGTGGCCCAGGGGCCCATCGCCGCTCTGCGGTATGTGAGCAGCCAGTTGAAATGAGGCCTGCACGCTTTTGGTGTGTACTCACTTATGGGCGTACTGCTGGCTGGACGCCTGGCTCTCCCGCACTCCGCCAGCCGCTCTGCTCCGCCCTCGCCGTCCTTGTCTCGCGTGGGGCTCCTCTTCTGGGGCTGCTCACGGACTCAGTGGTTGTCCGGGTCACCTCCGTGCATGGCTTGTGGACACTGCAGGCACATCGCGGTCACCGCGCCAGTTGCCTGTGCCACGGTCTCATCCAGAGTGCACCGGAGGTTACTTTTGCTGGCGAATCAGTGCGGTCTGCACCAGGCAGCAGTCAGTGTGTTGTGTGCCGATGGAGGCGCTCCTCGATTCCTCCTGCTGGGCAATTCGGGCACCGACCACGCCGCAATGGGCTTACGTCCTACAGCAAGCTCTGTGTGAGTTTTGCCTACGCGCACCGCATCGGCTGCGTATCATAGCCGGCGGCCATCTTGTTTCTCCTCACCTCGCTCCACCATGGATTTTCAAACTGTCAGAATATCACTTGTGGGTCGTTTCTGGTTCCCCAGTTTAGATCAGTCTGTGCTCCAGCTTTTCAGCCACCAGTGGTGCTGTTTACGGCTCATAGCAGCGCGGATGTCAGGCTTTTTCCACAGGATATTAGCAACAGCAGCAGGAGCCCCGGGGGACTCACGTCTGCATCGCACAGTAGTTGGCCACACCCCCCTGAATCAACATTATTGATGCAAAGAGAAAGGCATTGGCATCATGACAACCACTTTTACTGCCAAGACTGTCTCCATGTTTATCTTTAACACTGTACGGGATTCCTCAACACATTACTGATTTACAAAGGTAATAAGTTCAAAGTCCTTTGAGCTTGACAACCGCATCACAGGTGGCACCATATGGCCTGCAGCACAGCAGTTCCTGAGGCCTGATAAGATGGGAGTTGGCTGCTTTTCTTTCACAAAACAAAATGAATAAATCCAAAACCTTTTCAACAATGTTACTGGAGAATGATGCCAGCTGGTCACCGTTAATATAATTAAGTCAACTAGGGTGGTTTAGAGTGCTTTCCCTCAGGGGAAATGAATCGAAGTTTAGTAAATCCTGGCAGCACTTCTTATTGTGGATCTTTGTGGAGATTTGGTGAGCTGTTATGTCAGTTCAAGATCTTTCCATTATTTTCACAACTTGCAGGAGTTGACTTATTAGAATAAAGGTTTTTCTACAAACAATATCAGTGTCTAGTAACACTTTTAGTATCCCCAAAGCCATCCGTTCTAAATACTACAATGTCTGCAACCAGAGCAAATCCATTAACATTAATTCTCTTTAATGTAAGCATTTTATTGAAGTATGAATACAATTATACCAACGTACCAGACAAGAATTAAATTAATATCTAACAAATTCAGCATTTGTATTTGTATTTATTTGAAGAACATGGGTGCCAATTTCCAATTTCTAACAGATATTACTTACAATAACACATTTACAGATGATGGAAGTATTCCCACGAAGGGTGCATGTACAATAGAGTAGTGAGCCAGTGTATGATGGTGTACAATTATTAGGACAATGTACCAGGGACAAAACAAACAGAAACCAAATGTTGCAAGAAAACATGTGACTTACATAGGACACATTAGCCTGAGGGGCAAATGCTTCAAACCAAAGAGGAATACTGATTAAATATACACAATTCCATTATTAAGCATCACTGCAGGCATTGGTGGGGTCAGGTTAGGGTGTATGGAGTACGGGTGGGGTTGGGATAGAGGTTGCTCTGTCTTTATCAAGTAAGTGAAATTCAAGCCGAGCTTGAAGAGATCCACAATTGAGCTGGCTTTCATCATTATGGGCAGTGGGTTCCAATGGAGCGGGGTGAGTAGGGAGAAAGAGTGGAAGTGAGAGGAGGCACAGGGAGGGTATGGGACAGCGAGATCCAGTGCAGAGGAGGATCGGAGGGAACGGGATGGTGAGTAATTTGGGATACAATCACACAGATACTGAAGAGCAAGATCATTGATAGTTTTGTAGACTAAGAGAATGAACCTGAAAAGAGAGTGGTTGTGCATGGAGAGCGAACCGGAATGTTGTCAGTAGGTAGAAGTGGAGGAGGATCGGGGTAGATTGTAGAGAGGGTGGGTAGTAAAGTTGAGGACTTTGACTAGAGGGAGAAAAGAGCAGAGAAGGAGGACACGGAGTAAGGAGTAGGCTTGAGTAGCAAACCAGTTTTCTTTTTAAAAAAAAACTTTACTAAGGCCAGCAAGCACAAATTATACATGTTCTTATGAAGTTAAGACACAGTACAATCATTCCATAGCAGGTCGCAAAAACCAACAACAATAAAACATAGGCAGTATGCATCCACCCCGATAGCAATAGGAAGACTTCTCTAGTCTCTGGCTCGGAATGCGCCCCATATATCTTTCAGAGATCAGCTGCATTGTCACATGTGTCCCAACAATCACTTACCCACGTCAATTCCCGCAGCAATTCTCGCTCACCTGAACGATCCTTATCTTTCCATTTTCGTACAATGCATGTCTTGGCTACCATACATGCAATATTTAAGAACAACAACAAGTGATGCTCTTGGACCTCCCCACATATCCCAAACAACATGCTTATAGGTGACTTCTCCACAGGTCTCGCAACCATGATAGTCAATGTTGCAAATACATGTTCCCAGAAGTCCACAAGCTCTGGGCAAGACCACACCATCTGTACGCATACATCTCAGGCACCAACCATTATGATCCAGGTATATGTTCCTCAGTGGTGTGTAGTGCAGAATTTGTTGGATTTTATATTGGATCTGTTTCATTCTGATGTTCAAGGACACTGATTTAGTAAACATGCACATAAGTTTCCACTGTCCATATGTTATATCCAACTCCAATTCAACCATCCACTTACCACAGGAACTATCTACACCCACTGGGGTTCCCTCTAATATTCCTTTATAAAGGGTAGCTAATATCTTCCGTCAGCCAAAGGTGTTGGATATAAGGACAAGCAGTTTATTCTCGGGAGATTCTATATGGTAACATTCCCATTGCTTCTGTACAGCAGCCCTTAGTCTAGAAAGCAGAAGTAGCTCTGTGGGTGTACCTCTGTGCCCCACCCTCAAAGTATGAGGTGTCAAAAATGTCCCTTCTGGGAACAAATCCCCTACTGTTTGGCACCTCAAACTATTCCAGTGCAACCTCATTGAAGCATGCCATGTTGGGGTTAAAGCAGGGAAGTTCTATAAGGGTAACCAGCGCCATTTCAGACTGTCTGCGTTAATTTGCATAAAAATGCAGAGGTACTCAGAGCTAATTGTGTTGTCTGCACAGGATCAAACTGGGCAGTCATCCTTGTAGGCTGTGTCCAATATCAATGACTGCAAGTTAGGATTCCCTGATGCTGTCTTTTCCAGTTTGACATGCAGTGGGAGCTCATCTACTCCGTAACAGTAAGATACGCACTGCCCCTTAACTGCCAACCAATATAACTCCATGTGTGGGTTAGTAAACCTCCCTATCTTACAATTTGTTCCTTACGGTGCCATAGTACCACAACAATCTAGACATATCACTATGCAGGTCACAAAAAAAAACATTTACCTGGCAACATCAGCATGTTTAGAAAAATATATAGCAGTTTATGCATATTATTTATCATAGTTCACTGTGATTCCTGAGTAACGGCCAATATAAGTTATGTCCTCCATGATGGGGTCCAGGTTAGTTTGGGTGTCCCTGACATACAGCAGCACTTCATCTGCATATGGTGAGATGATCTCCAGCTGTCCTGTTATTTCAATTCTCTGCCTCCTATGGAGGAGCCTTATCAAATCTGCCATGGGCTCAATTGCCAGGGCAAATAGTATGGGTGATAGCGGTCAGCCCTGTAATTTCCCCCTATTAAGCTTGAATGGTTTAGACTGTACCACGTTCACGCAAACAGTGGCAGTCGGGTACGAGTACAGGCGTTTAATGTACCGGATTAGGTGCTCCCCTGTATCACATTTACGCAGAACCACAAATAGGGATGACTAGGACACCATGTTGAATGCTTTTTGTGTTCCCAATGGTACTGCTTGAGCCATTTGGCGATATGCGGGATATGAAATTAAACAGCCACCTGAGATTCAAGGATGGAGATCTATCAATAAGTAAAGGGCCAGCAGGGGCCCATACTCAATGTAAAATTCAGCTGTTTGTCCATCTGGACCTGAAGATTTGTTCCTTGGCAGTTATCTAATTACCTGCAGGATTTCTTTCGCCGTGAAGGGCATGCTGATCTGCCCCTGGACCCCCCCTCCGAGAGGACAGGCATAGGGATAGTGTCCCACAGAGCTTGCAGGCCCTCTTCATGGCTCACCCCTTCAGCTTTGTACAGTGATTTTTAGAATTTGGCGACTACCTCTTTGACCCCCTGGTCTGAATATTCTATCTACTGATGTTCATCCCACATCCCAAAAACATATTGCGTGACCCCTTCCATCTGAATCATTTTGGACAGATTCCTGCCCAGTCGCTCTCCCTCACCATACCTCCTGGCCAAGTTTGGTCCTCCAAATATTTCACCTCCCTGTCTGCATTCAATTTAAACACCTCCAGGTGGGTCTTAATGTCTGCCAGTGTGCCATGGCTGGGCAGAAAGAGGGAGGTACTTAAAGACTACCAGACATTAGAAGCCTTGGAGTAAAGAGCAGAGATTTGCAGAGCAGATGAGGAGCAGAGTGCCAGACAGATGCTGTAATGGGTGAAGCCCCTAAGGCCTCGCTCAGAATGCAGGAACTTTGGTGAAAATGGAGCTCCCAGCCAGCGAGGGGCTGCTGAGGCAGGAAGCACCACCAGCACTGAAGGCGAGAGCTCCTGGCGTCCCTGAGCACTGGTGCCAAGACTCCCAGGAGGAGGAAGCCACTTGGAGCCACAGACCAACCCGACTTGGAGTCAAGGACGCAAAACCACAAGGGCAAGGCACACCCATAGCCTGCGAGGGGCTAACGGAAGGACTACCCCACACAGAGGGGAACAAAAGCTAGCAGCCAACAGGGCCAGAGAAGCCCATTGCCCTCAGGCGGCTAACCAAAGGACTACCCCATACCAAACCCAGGAACTGCCAGGGCTAGCGAAGCCTGTAGCCCATGAGCAGCTAACCGAAGCACTACTGCATGCAGGGGTGAACCAATCTCAGCAATTGACAGGGCCAGAGAAGCCCATATCCTGCAAGGGACTAACCAAAGGACTACGAAGGGGTGAACCTAACTGAGAACCCAAGAGGACTAAAGAACCCCATAGCTCACTTGGGCTGAGAGGGGGACCATCCCACGAAAAGTAAGAGATCGGTTAAGAAGGGCCGAAGAAGCCTGTTGCCTATCCGAGGCCAACAGGAGCAAAAGCACAGGAGGGCCCAAGAACGAACATGTTTGGACTTGGGTGTACCAACCTTCCGGGTCAAGTCTACAAATCCCTGTAGACGGGATAAAACCAGAGTACCTGAATAGAATATTACTTTAGCACAAAAAGGAATTTTGAGAGACAATTTTCTTTTGGAGAAATCATTTCTTTTCTTTTGAACTACAGGAGACTATGAACCATTGGGTGGAGATCAGAAAACCAGCCAACACTAACTCTTGAGGTGAAAGAACCCAGAGGGCTGCAGCAAAAGGCCCACGAAGGATTTATCTGCTGGTCTCGGCCAGAGATGCTGCAATGCTGTGGACTACCTTCAGACCTCTTTAGAAGTTTGTCACCGCAAAGCCACTGCCACTACAAAAGGTAAGACTAGTGGGCCGCCTCTGGCTTGCAAATCTGCTTGGTATATTATGTCCCCATACTGTAATGCTGCCCGTTTCAGATGTCTGCTGATCTTGCATACGCCACAACCCTCCCCATTCCTCCCTTCGAAAGCACAAGTTGCATGCACAAACTATTTGATTAACAACACGTTCTACTTGGACACCTGCCTGAGGAGAGCACTGCAGGCTTCTCCATTCACGATGTGGAACTCCTGCGCCATTCGAATACCACGACCGCACCCTCCAGTGCCCCGAAACGCTCTGGCAATTTCCCTGACATGCTGCTGCAGGCTGCGGATGGAGTCCCATAACCAATGGTGAACCTCTGGGAGGGAGCCACCAGGCGACGGCGGGACCCTCAATAGGCCCATGAGACATATGCTTGCTAAATCTTTAAGTCTGTCCTCCTTGCTGCAGCAAAAGCACGACATGCATGTTTAGACTAACTTAACACTGATTACTTTTTTCTATATATTATCCTTGTGCACACTGATGTAGCCCCCAGCAGCTGGGTGTGGCTTTTCTGATGTGCACCAACATGACACTTGATGATTCCATTCTGCCTTACTGCACACACCTGAGGTTGTCCCTCCTAGCTTCATTGGGTGCTACTTTTCTGGCACGCATCAACACTTCTTTCATTTACTGCTCCCTTCTGCCTGCTGTGATCCGTACACCCACCATGTTGATTATGGATCTAGCAAGTGAGGCATGCCCAAAGTTATCCCTATTTGTCTCGCAACTTTGTAACCTGTAACTGTCACTTTACTAATGTTCCCCTTTTGCATGTTTTGACCAGTATACCTACCATGCTTAATATGGACCCATTAAGCAGGGCATGCCCAAACACTTAACTGTATCACAACCTTTTTACTTGATCCTGTAACTATACCTAGATACCTCAGAGCTTTGTGTGCTGCTATACATGTACAACAATTCATTAAATAAATAAATATTGGCTCTCCAGCTTTTTAAGTGCAGCTTCAAAGTGGGCTATATCTCGGTGTATGGCCTTAAGCAGACCAAACTCTCTGTAAGATAGCCATACCCCTGATAAAGAACTTGAACGTTTGCTAAAGGGTGCCCTGGGATACTGTGTTGTCATTCGTGTGAAAGAAAGTGTCTTCCACGATATTCGTTCTGAAAACTAAGTCTTGTAGTGCCACCTACTTAAATCACCATGTCGCTCTGTTCCAATGCTTCCTGCCCCACCCGACAGAGAGCAGTAGCAGTGAAAGATCCAAATAGGTACAGGGCAGTATGTCGACTGCCACCGTCTGTCCCACCAGGACCTCAGAGATTAAAAACAAGTCCATTCTGGATGACATATCATGTGCCAATGAGTAATAGGAGAATCCCCTTGCCCCAGAGTGCAAATTCTGCCATATATCATAGAGTCGTAGCCTATTCATACAGTTTAGAATGTATCCTGCCACCCTCGAGAGCGATCTGGGCTCCATCCCCACGCGGTCCAGGTCCAATATTGTATTCATTCTTCCCTCCTCCATATAATCAGTGTCAGGGGACAAGTCATGAGAAGCACCTCGTAGAACTCTGGATCATCCAGATTAGGACTGTATGAATTTGCCAACAGCACTTTCTTACCCAACAGTTTACAGTGTACAATAACATAACGACCATCAGGGTCAATATCTGAGTGCATTAGCTTGAACTTGACACGCATATGGGTCAGGGTCAAGATCCCCCTGGACTGTGTCGAAAAATGTGTGTAGAATCTATTGGTCCCCCACCCCTTGAATGAGGTGGCATTCACATTCCCAGGAGTTTCGGCAGTCATAACAGAGGATTTGGAGTATACGGCCATCTTGTCCCTGCAGTAGTCCAGTTTTCTGAGCACAAGAGTGTAGATTAGAGTAGTTAGAAAGAAAAGGACACATTTTTACTAATGTTGCAGAGGTTAATACCAACAGCAGAGGCAGTGGTAGTGATGAATTGTTGCACTCGTATGTCCATATCAAAGAGGACACCACAATTGCGAGTCATTTCCATTCTTCAGTATTCAGAATTGACCGCTTTACCATAGAAACGGAAGAGATGTAACACTGTGAATAATCAAGAATGGAGATGAATGTTAAAGCGAGGTGTGGTGCAAGAGTTAAGTGACCTCACCAAACATGAAAGAACACATCTGTATTATGTATGCACTGTGCTTTATCATAGGTACATGGGCATGTCCGATTTACAGACAACATGATTTGCAGCTTCAATTTAAAGCATCCACTATCATTTGCAATTTCGACCAACAATATTTCACAGGTCGAATTCTAATTCGCAATCACAATTGCATCTCCCTCACAAGTTGCATATGCCATGATTCACAAACAAAAATACATATCCAGGCACAGGTCCCTACATTGCACAAAAAACACTACCGATTAAAAAAGTGAAAAAATAGAAAAGTACATTTTTCATGAAAACTGCTGTCAAACTTTGGGGAAAGAGAACCACTCTTAAGGAATTTTATGTTTAAAAATATTTAACTTGCTCATTCAGGTATGTGATATGCCATATTGGTACAGGGCCAACATGTTACTGGAGGAATCTTTTTTGTTTTGTAATATCCGCCCTTCACAGACACACCCACATGAAAAGTATGTGTTGCAGAAAAGGGTAAATCCTACTTGGATCTGTTCAGACCAGAAGGACCCAGGACCAGAACACCCAGCTCCTCTAACAGCAGGTAAGAGCCATTCAATATGCAAAACCTCACCCGTGTTACCATGCACTCCATCATCCACCACTACATGAAAACTGATGCTTGCCAATGTATGCTCAGCAATCAACCATGCAGCTGACATCGCTGACTTCATCACCACACATGACTTGGATGCCATCTACATTACTCAGACCTGGAAGACATCATCCGCTGCCCACATCCTAGCTGTCCTCATCCCCAATGGCTTCAGAATTCTACAACAAGACAGTCCAAACAAGATAAGCGGAGGCCTTGTCATCATTTACAAAGCATCATGGCCATGCACTCAACTGGACTTGGCTAACATTGACTCTTTCAAAAACCTATCCTGCCACTTCCCACTCTCACATCTTTTAACTGGCACTCACTTTTCACCTCTTGCACAGACCACCCAAGCCCAACACCTCCTTCACTGAACACATCACTGACCTGGTCAATACCATGTCTCTCACGCATGCCAATATCTTCCTTGGGGACTACAACATCCCTGGAAACCCAGCAACCAAGTCAATGAAGGAATATCTCCACTGCCTGCTTGACGCTCTGAACCTCACACAGCACACAAAAGACGCAACTCACAGGAAAGTTAATATCCTCAACCACATCATCACCGCCATACCCACCCTCCATTGGAGAACTATTCCGTTCAACTGGTCAGACCATCTGGCAATCCCCTTTGAGATTAGTCACACCACACCTCTCAAACAAACCCATCGGAAACCCAGCATACAAGCCTTCAAATCATTTCAAGAACTTCCCAGTGGAGGCTCCCATGGAAGACTTCACACCAAACTCCACCTCAAATGGGCGGATTTAAATCAGACGAACTAGGACTGCGACTTGGTTCTCCAAGTCGCAGTCAGCACCATCCTAGCAAACAACCTCCAGGCCCCATTGAAAAAATGCACCCTCAAGTCTAAAACTTCAGCACCATTGTAAACTCACAAACTGTACTTCAATAAATGAACCATAACAAAATGAGAAAGTAATTGGTGAAAATTCTGCAGCGCATCTGACCTCGCCCTGCTCAAGGAACTCTGTGCTACACGCAGAAGACTGATCACCACTGCCAAGGCCACCTACTACGAAAACACCATAGCAAAAGCCAACAATGAAAGCAGGGCCCTCTTCAAAGCCATCAAGCAATTCATCGGCCCACTGCCCAGTCCACCCATACCGGACACCATTGAAAGATCTACAGTCATCAACTCTTTCTTCGTCAATAAGATCAGTCTATTCCGCCAACACATAGACACCAATGCCACTACTGAAAGCACAGCACACATCCCATCTCATAAAACCACGATACCTCAACAACTTTCAAGACTTAGTGTCACTCATGGCCACATCATATGCGTGTGACATCCTTCCTGCCTCCGTACTCAAGACCCTTCTGATTGAAGCACTCCTACCTTACATGACAATCATCAACTCCCTAACTCAAGCCACCTTCCGATCGACCCTCAAGACCGGACAAATCCTTTTGCTTCTCAAGAACCTAAAACTGGTCCCTGACAACCTCAGCAACTATCACCTCATCAAATATCTTCCCTTCCTAGATAAGATCCTTGAGAAAGCAGTAGCCATGCAACCCCGCCAAGACATTGAAGCCAATAAATTCCTCCAGCCCTACCAATCTGGCTTCAGACCCAGATACAGCACATAAACAGCTACCATCAAGGTCATCGACGATGCACTTAAAATACTTGAGGATGGCCATGCTTGCCTCCTGGTTCTCCTTGACATCTCAGCAGCATTTGACACAGTAGATCACCAGAAACTCACCGACAATCTAAGTTATCACATGGCAATCAGTGAAATCATCTTCAGCTGGTCCAGATCACCAACTCTACCAATCACCTGTGGGATCCTGCAAGTATCCATCCTGTCCACCGTGATCTATAACCTTTACACGGAACCGCTGGGACCCCTCGTCGCCACACACCATACACATTAACAAATGCGCAGATGACACGCCTCAAGAATGTAGTGGAGCAGGTAGACACTTTCTCCCTGATCTCTGCCCCCTTAGCACCATCCCAATGGAATGACAGACGAAGAGCCACAGTTGGGAATCCATGCATGAAAACTTGCAATATTCCTGTATCACGTCGAGCGTATGAGAGATGATCTGCACTCAGGCAACCATTTAGAGTGTACCCACAAGCTGACATAATGGAAGAAAACTACCAAGAAGGATGCCCTTTGCTGAGCTGGCGAAATGCAGCCATGAGCAGAATGGATGTACGTTAAAACAAAGTCTGATGATAGTAAAAGAATGTCAAAGAAGATATAAGAACCTATGGTGAAACGATATGAAAATAATTGAGGGTGACAAAGTAACTGGAGTACTAAGAGAATCGTGTACCCAATGATAGTGTAATCATGAGCACAAAGAAGAATGAAGTGACTCGCTGGTCAATAACTGTAAATACGCCATACCGCAAGGTAGAAAGAAGACATATAAGCTTGCTTATAAGATGTATATATTCAATGTTTAGGACGGCCATTAGAAAAAGATGGTCGACGGCTTATGTCAATCAACCCAGCTAACTTACAATACAAGCCCAGGATCCTGAAGTAAAAAAACAATGAAGAGGCTGTTTTTCCCTTGCAAAATAAAGGTGTACATTGGCCTGAGACCAAGGATGCTATTTTGAGAGATGAAGGCAAAGTACGAAGGGAGTCTAATGAGCAAACCATGTGCAAAGGACATATATCAAGATTAGGAGGAACAAGAACATTTACAGATGCCAAGTATTGGACAATTAAAAGCGTATAAAGGTTCTATGGGATAGAGTGAGCAAGTCTCTAAAGGCAAAGAGGAGCAACTGTACCCAGTGTAATTGAATCAAATAGTGTTAAATACACTGTCGAAATAGAACAATTTGCGGTCTCTTGACACGTGACGAAGAGCATGCAAACAATGGCTATTCATTAGGCTTGAAACTAAGATAATGGTATGCCTACACTCCATTGAGTGTTCCGGGACAGTGCAGACTGGAAAGGTCCATCTTCAAAGAGAGGACACTGGCAGGAGGCCTACCGATGAGAGGGTAGACTAATTAGGAAAGCAAGGGAAGAGCTGACATATCTCAAAGCACCTGGGGTTTGTTTCTATGTACAAGCTGCTAGTGAGCCGAATGTCCAAGGTTGAATTTGGGTTGCCAACCAATTAGAAAAGCCTGCCATGCACTTTTACATACAATGCTGAAAGTATTATTCCACTGCCATATTCTTTGCTGTAATCAGTATTATACGTACTTAGGAGTCGCTCAGGGTGTGTCCTACAGACAAGAGACCGCCAATGGGAGACTAGTACTCATGTATTCTGTATATAGACATGTTGCCATAATCCAATCCCACCCCTCAATATATTTTTGTAATATGCCACGTAGGATGACGTCATAGATGACATATCTAGCATTATATAAACTAAGTATAATCAAGAAGACATTGTGATCTTGCATGAATCAATTTGATGAATGACGATTAACCCTGCTTTCCTTCATTGAGATAAAAGCAGTATTTTACCATCTTCTTTGAGTCTGTCTGATTATTTGGTCTGAGACATTTTATTGTTCATTCCATCTAGCCCCAAAGATGCTTCAAGGTGCTAAAGCACATTTGGTAGCAGAGGATGGTTCAGGTCTGTTCGACCTAGAACCCAGACCCAGATTCCTAGACGATCAATGGCTCCCGCCATTAGCCAGACGATTGCATTGTTTCCTGCGGAGAGCAGCGTGTAAAGAATCACATGATGAACATATGGTCGAGCAGGTCCCCCTTTGATGAAATTCCTGGCTGGTCCCCGCAGGTGCCCGCAGACAAAAGGCGATAGGTCGATTGTGAGAGAGTCGATGCTGAGGCACTCGATCTGAGTGACAGATCTAAGTAGAACAATGCAGATGGTAAAAATATAGAGTGGGGAGGGACTGTGCTAGTGTTGTGTTGTATATATAAGAGACATAAAGAGTAAATGGATTTTGGGGATTATAAAAGGAAAAGAGATAAGAATACCTTGAATTCACAGGCCGGAGAGGGGCAGAAAGGGCACATGCTATAGCTCCATATCAGAGCATTAAGGACTCCTAAAGGCAGAGCCAATTATAAGAGCGTGTGTCAAAGTCCCAGACGGAGTAACAAAGACAGAGGAGTTACATTTACTAAGATTGTAAAGGGAGACGTATGTAAGGGGAATATATATATTACAAGGCCTGCGGTAGCAGCCCTGTAGTTATGGTTATGTTGCTCAACCCATAGGAAGAGCACTTTTTGGGCGGCTTATAACTTCGCCCTCCCTGAACCTATCCTCACAGAACTTTGCAGAAAAAGTATATGGCCCAGTCAGA
Organism: Ambystoma mexicanum; assembly: GCF_040938575.1. Classification (NCBI taxonomy): domain Eukaryota; kingdom Metazoa; phylum Chordata; class Amphibia; order Caudata; family Ambystomatidae; genus Ambystoma; species Ambystoma mexicanum. The sequence continues at coordinate 399,299,120 of NC_090935.1, forward strand.
TCAGATCGATCCTGCCAAGTTTGGTGAGGTTCCGTCAAGGGGAGGCATAATTATAGGGGTGTGGAGTGCCAAAATGTGTCGTTTTTCCCATAGAAGCAATGGAAAATAAATTGTGCCCATGCCTACAGCCCAAACAGCTGGAAGGATTTTCACCAAATATGCAGCATGAGCGGCAGCTTGGTCCCGAAAGCGTGCTTTTGTAAATTTGGTATAAATCCGTCCAGTAGTTATTTAAAATGAGTCAAAAGTAGGTAAAAAACCATCTCTGGGTCCCGTCGGCAGACGCACATCCCTGTTCGGTCCGTGGACGGGCATCCATTTGTTCTAGAGGGCCACATGAGGTCTGCGGACATACTTGCTGATTGATCAATAAGGTGCGTCAGATATTTGGAAACGCCCGACATGTTGGATTTGCGGTGTCCGCAAACATCGCAGTAAAAACATATTAAAAAAACACAACATTGCACTTGTCAAACTAATGAAACAATCTCTGGGGAGGTGAGGGGTGACGAGGCTGGGATGCGATACGACCTTGAAAAGCCCAAAGAATAGGTGTTTTTCTTCTGCGGTGTGCGCGAACAGACCGGGGCAGTCCTGTGATGTCTGCGGACATATTAGATGTTCGGGGGCATTTTTGCTTATTTGTGCATTACAGGGTTGTTGAAAAGCAGTTTTTGGATGGCTTATAACTTTGGCTCCACTCAATGAAACTGCATGAAATTCCGGGATTTGATTCTGAATGTTTATTAAAATTGTGGTGCTGTTTTGTCAAGAGGGAACAAAATAAGAGGGGGGTCCCAAAATATTATAAAGACTTATAAATGTGGTGCCATTTAACAAATCTGTACAGAAGTTTGCAAAAAGAGTCTAGATCTAGATAGATGTTTTTGCAAAGCGTGGTTGGATTTTGTTAAGAGGGGGTTAAATTAGAGGGAGGTCTCAACATTTTTAGATGGCTTATTACTTTGTTGCTGTTTGACGAATGTGAACAAAGGTTTTCAGAAAGATTAGAAACCCAACCTTGAATGTTTGGACAAAGTCTGAATGGCTATTGTCAAGTGGGGGCTAAGTTATATGACTATTGTATGTACGTATATTTTGACACTTTTGAAAAAATAAAACATTGCGGATTTCCAGCAAACCTGTGCAAGGAGCAATGGCAAGGTACTGAAAGCATGGTTTTGCAAATGTGTCTGTGTTATATTTTATTGACAAGTGTCATAATGTAGGTACAAAAAAATAGTAATATACCTTTGGTGGCTGAGGTATATAGCCTGTGGCCATGGGCAGTGGCCAGATTGTCCGGGTCATGGCATAAGGTCATGACCGGGACAATCTCGCTACTGCCCATGACCACGGGGGACGACTAATGGGGATAAAGTGCCATGTGCACCAGGGACAGGCTATGTGGTAAAGTTTGCGAAATTGTGATGAGTTTGAAAGGGAAAAAAATATGCTTGTGGTAATAAAAAAGTTACTCACCGTAGTGACTACCTTACTCCTAGTCGATAGTCCCCTTTCCTCCACATTTGTGGGACATTCCATCCTTCGGTAAGGGACTGGAGCACCTGTGTCTAAAAGCATCAAAAATGTAATTTTCGCCCTTCAGTCCTTTTCTATCGCCAGGTCGGAGACCATTTAAGCATTCATAGAGGATGCTTATTAGAGGGGATGGTGGGCAGGCGTATGGAGCAAAGGGGACTATGGACTAGGAGTAAGGTAGTCACTACGGTGAGTAACTTTGTTATACCCCTTTCCTTCATACTTGTGGGAGATTCCCAAGCACATACCATAGGTAGTACGGGTGGATAGAAAACCCCTTTACAGGAATAAGTTCTTAAGAACAGCCTGGCCAAATTGGGCATCAGCCTTGGAGCTCAGGTAAAGCCGATGGGGAGGCCCACAAAGCCCCCTTGGTGATGGACTCCCAAGGGACATACTTTGGCAGACAACAGCAGTCGCTTTGCCATAGACTAGCTGTGCATGGATACTCTTCGGTGGATGAAGGCCTTTAATGCTTTAGGCTACTGAAAAACATGAGGCAAACCAGCAAGGAATAGTTCCTTTGGAAGCTGGTTTCCCCTTTAGGTCTCTGAATGTGACAGGAAAGGAGACAGATTGGTTCAAATGAAAATCAGCAACCACCTTAGGCAAGAAGAAAGGATGAGAGCGAAGCACTAGTTAATCCCTGTGGAAAGTGAGGAACGGATGCTTCAAGGAAAGAGCTTGAAGCTCACTTACTCACCTTGCCGATGTTATTGCGATCAGAAGGCAACCTTCCAAGAAAGGTACTTAAGATTGATAGCGGCCATAGGTTCAAAAGCTTATAACGCCCCGGTGGGAAAAGATGGATTACTGGATGACTGGATTAGTCAACGAAAAGGAACAGCTGTGCGTGGACAGATAGGCCACAACAGCAGATAAGTAAGATCTGCATAAAAGAACATGGATGCCAGAAACGGCCAGATGAGCCTGGGATTGAGGTGTTTAGCTAAACACAAACGGCAAAAACGGAGTCATTTCCTCCTGTACTAAGCTCTCGTAGGGGCTTCCTGGCCGCTTGGCTAATGCGCACAATGTCCTCGGAAAGATCAAACTGTGTTAACGATCTGAAATCAGGCCCCCGGCCCCCAAGCTGACCGATTGTGGGGGTGGTGCCACATCTGGCGAATGCTCAGGTGAAGCAGGTCGGGAATCTGCAGAAATCTGATCGGGAGGTACCGACATATGCTGTAGCTCTGTAAACCAGAATCTGACTGCCCACCAAGGAGCCTTGAACAGGAGAGTGCAGTTAGATATGCTCCTGAGCTTACAGAGCGATCGATGGATAAGAGGCAATGAAGAGAAAGCATCAGCTTACATGTTGTTCCAAGGGATCACAAGGGCGTCTACCAGGGAGGATGCTCTAAACCCATCCCTGGATGCATAAAGAGGCAGTTTCTTGTTTAAAGAAGTTGCAAAAAGGTCCACCTTTAGAGTGTCCATTGATGGAAAATGTTGGAGAGGACATTGCTGTTCATCTCGCACTCGTAACATGCCGACTGGCGACTCAGTGCATCTGCGGCCACATTGAGGTGGCCCAGGATGTGTACAGCCTGAAGCCAAAGCATGTGCTGGATGGTCCAGTCCAAATTTTTATGGCCAGATCTACAAGGAGAGGAGACTTGGTGCTGCCCTGCTTGTTGATGTAGAACATTGCCACTGAATGGTCTGTGCAAACATGAACTACACTACTGCTGTAAGGGAGGTATTCAAAATGGCCGCTGTGCTCTGATGAGGTTGGGCCACCATTTTGACACCTGCGGTGAACTGCGTCACAGTGAGGCAATAGTCTCCTCGGGTGAGTCCAGTGCCTTGCGTGCCATCTTAACCTTGAAACAAGGAACCTCGGCGGAGCCGCTACTGGCAGTGCTAGGGTGTTTACTCGCCATGTTAGAGACTGCCCCAGAATTAGCCTCTAGTGGAGGATCCTCAGCAGATACTGGAAGGCCTATGGTGCATGACCACCTTCTTTTGCCCCCCTCTACAGAACTGGTCTCACCACGGCCGTGCGCATAGGAAGGCTGAGGGATATACCTTACAGCCAAGACCCTCGATGAGGGCCCTCAATTCTGTTGGTGTCTGATTTAGCCCCAAGAAGGGGAACCTCAGGTTTAACCCTGGTCCATATAGCCACCTCGAGAGGGGCCTCAAGCCAGGACTCGGTACAGTTAGCTCCAGATGCAGAAGCCTCAGGGCAAACCCTGGTATCCAGAGCCACAGAATAACTGGGCTCAACCTTAGCCCCAAATGGGGAACCTTGGAAGAAAATCTGGTTTTGGCAGACCCCCTGCATGGCCCTCGGATGAGTTTCCGGTGCGTCTCGGTGACGAGAACTGGAGATATATCCCATGGGGGGTCCAAATCAGAATGTGCATGTACACATCCTGGAGGTCCAGCACACAGAGCAAATAGGACTGTGAAACAGACAGGAGTAATAGCCCTGCTCACCCCCCCCTGCTCCCCGAGAGGAACAAGTTCAACCGCTCTGAGGTCTAGAAGTTCCTGTACCCCGGCTCTGGGGAAGGGCACCCTGATCTGTAGGAAAGGAGGTTTGAAGGGTGGGGTAGGGGGGAAAAAGCAATCAAAACCAGCCTGAGCGATGGACAAACCCACCGGTCTTCAGTGAGGGGCTGCCAAGCCTCCAGATGAGACGAGATTCGTTCTCCCACCGACAAAAAATATGATTTGGATAATTTGTCGGCAGGGAAAATACCTGTCCCTGTAGAGGAGGGTGATGGCCGAGAGAAAAACCAACCACCTTGCCGCTGCTGTTTTCGGCGGGGCCACCAACTGGAGCTTCAGACCGGTATGCACAGCGACCCGGAAGCCCCCTGAATCCAGAGAAGAACCGAGTCTGGGACCCTGACCACTGTGTAGAAGGGGCCTTAGCTGAAGCTTTCGCCAGGACCGATAAACAGGTTTTGTCAGCCACATAGCGTGGAAAGGCTGCTCATCCCCAAAAGAAAGGCTCCCAGCACCAGACGTTGTGAACGTTGGTGTAAAGGAGGTATCCAAAATGGCAGATGTGGCCCCAGAATGTTGGGCCGCCATTTTGTCAACACCTGAGGAGAACTGCGTCATTGGAGAAAGTGAGGAAACTGTCTCCTCAAGGGAGTCAGGGGACTCAAGTAATACTTTAGACTTGAAACAAGGATCCTTGGCCGTGCAGGTGCTGGCAGATCTAGGATGTTTACTGGACATCTTAGGAACTGTCCCAGAATTAGCCTCCAGTGGAGGAACCTCAGCAGAGCCGGTACTGGAATGCCTGTGGTGCTTGACCGCCTTTCTTTGCTCCCTCGAAAGAACCGGTAACACCACGACCCTGATTGTGGGACGGTTGAGGAACGTACCCTACCGACAGGACCCTCAGAGGATCCCTCGACTGTCAGTACTAGATTGAGACCCAAGAAGAGGAACCTCAGGTTTTAACCCAGGACGAATAGCTCCCTCACGAGGGGCCTTGAGCCGAGGCTTGGTGTGAAAAGCTCCAGAAACGGAGACCTAAGTGCGTACCCCGGTATTAGTGTGGAAAGTCCAGAAATGGAGACCTCTGGTCGAACCCCAGTATCCAGAGCCACTGACTAACTGGGCTAAACCTTAGCACCCAAATGGTGAACCTCAGAATGACATCCGGTTTTGGCAGGCCCTCTGGAGGAACCCTCGGAAAACACTCTGGTGTGTGTATTAGGAATCCCTGGTAACAGAGCTACACAAGCCCCTCCCGGTCATGGCATGTTCTCAGCGAGCGGGGCTGCTCATCACTGTCCTGATCCGCTTGAAGATCATCCAATGAGTTGGGAACAGAAGACTGGTCCCCCATGCCTACACCTTCAGGTTTTAAAGTATTGTCCCTGTCCACCGGTGTCTTCTCTAAAAGAGACAATGGGGCAGACGAGGAAGAGATGGAGGAGGTCCAGAAGGAAGGGGCAGAGGGAGTGGCAACACCAGAACCTGAATCAGAACAGCCGGAACAGGAGGCCCACGGTACATTTCCCTTAACAGATGCTTGAAATATGCCCTCATAGGCACAAAATGCCTGAGCACCTGAAACTTGCCAAAAAACTCTTCCTCAGCCGAGGGCTTAGGCATTGGAAGAGGAAGATGACCCTCGTAAGGGGCATACCCCCACGAAAGCAGAGAGGATGGCTGCCAGGAGGTTCCAACACCGGCTGGGTCGACATAGATCAGTGGAGCAGAAGCAGGAGGGAGCGAGACAGTATCAGGCAGCGAAGCCCACGCACGCCAGTCAAAAGGAGGACGAAACAGATTTTTGTTGTTCACATGGCATGGAGAAGGCGGCTGAGCCCAAATGGAATACTCCCAGCAATAGACGTTGTGAACATAGGTGTAAGGGAGGTAGCCAAAATGGCTGCCGTGGACCACGGAGGTTGGGCCGCCATTTTGTCCACACCTGAAGAGAACAGTGTCACATGTGGAGATGAGGCAATTGTCTCCTCAGGGGAGTCAGTGGAATTAACTAACACTTTAGCCTTACAAGGATCCTCGGCAGAGCCGGTACTGGATGGACTGATGTTTACTGGACGTCTTAGAACAAGCCCCAAAATTAGCCTCCGATAGGTGAACCTCGGCAGAGCCGGCAGTAGAGGAATAATGGTCCATGACCGCCTTCTTTGCCTCCTCGACAGAACTGGTACTACCATGACCCTGAGGATGGGATGGTTGAGGAATAAACCTCACTGACAAGACCTTCAAAGAGGGTCTCTCAGATCTGTCAGTGTAGACCTTAGCCTCAACAAGAGGAAGCTCAGGTTTTGACCCGGTACTAAAAGTTCCCTCAAGAGGGGCCTCAAGCCATGACTCGGTACATAAAGCTCCAGAAGAGGAGCTTCAGGGCGAATTGCGGTATCGCTGTGGAAAGCTCCAGAAAAGGAAACCTCAGGGTGAACCCTGGTATCCCGAGCCACAGACTAGCTGGGCTTAAACTTAGCACCCAAATGGTGAACCTCGGAACGATGTCCGGTACTGGCAGGTCTGCCACGGGAACCCTCGGAGAACACTGCGGTACGCCTATTAGGCCCCCGGGGGCACCTCAGGGGAACCCCTGGTGACAGAGCTAGACAAGCCCCTCCAGGACCTAGAATACCCCGGAAGGAGTCCCCTGGCCGGGGCACCCTGAAAAGTAAGGAACTTACCAGGCGTTTCTTATGAAAAGCTTGAAATGAGGTGGAGGAATGCGCTGAAACACTTCCTCCTACCGAAGAAGACGACGTTGGAATGAGCGGACAAAGAGGGAGTCGCAGTAGAAGCACGAATCTCAGCAATGCTCCGGGCCTAGACACTCCACAAAGAGAGTGGGGAGTCACCCATGCAAAACAACGTTCGCATGAAGAACAGGACACGAATCCCAGACGCTCCGGCATAGACGGAGGACTAGATGACCGAGGAACCGGAGCAGGAAGGAAGGACAAAGGGAATAAAAATAAAAATTCCCAGTGATGCTAGTGCAACCAGCCCCGACCGTGCGGAGAAAAAGACTGAAAGGCGATGCACAGGGCAGCGCTCAGGAGGGCAGGGTTACGGCCACGTGCGGTGCCCCGCATAAAAATGAAAGGACAAACATTTTATTTTTGATGCGTTTTGACAAAGGTGGACGGTCGAAGGATGGCATGTCCTACAATATAGAGGAGGGAGTTGGGACGTAGGATTATATGCTCATAGGGTTCTCTTTCTGCCTTCCGCAGGATGCCATGGAAAGGGCAGAGGGGCTCTGTACGGAGCCCCACCTTCCCTTTGCATGGTGGTCATCTTGGAAAAGGATTTTCCTTCTGACAGTGGGACGCACGCACGTCCTGGTGTATGAAGAAAACTTTTTTTTTGGCAACCATGAGCACTAATGGCCTTCATTCCTCATTGCAGGGGCTGGAATGGGGGATAACGGGGGATAACGGTCCAGAGCTTTCGTTATCCGTCCTTGCTTCGCTTGGCCCGATAACTTGAGCTGGCGGGCCGTCAGCCCACGTTCCAGTCCCTGGAACTGGGGATGAACGCCACATTATTTCCATTAGCATAACACAAATGCTAATGGAAATGTTGGAAAATCGTATTGAGTGTTTGTACTTTACTGAGAAATGTAGATGAGTGTATAGGATTTTATTTTTAGTTCTATCTTTTAACTGTGAAAGGTGGTTCCTAAAAGGAACCTTATTTGTTTATTTGATTTTTTTTTTTTTTTTTTTTAAGAAGGTTAGAACGTAAGGTGGGGAGTGAAATGAGGGAAGAGGCACCAAGCATATGGAGGAGCAGGGGGACAGGTGGAATATGGAGGGGCAGGTGGACAGGGGAAGATGTTGCGTGTGTGTTGCATCTAAGGTAGGGGGCAGTGTGTCTCATGCTCCTTGATTACAGCTTCAAAAGCACTTTGAAATTGCTCCTCCCATGCAGAGTGGTGTGTTGCAGTATATACAGAGGACTGTTGTCTTCGAAAGATATGGATCAATAGCCTCTTTTATTGCTTGCAAGGTAGCTGGTGGGATTTTGTTTCCCACAGAAGTAGGCTGTGTGGTTACAGTACTGGTTGAGGAAGGAGGTGGAGAAAGACAGCCTACTACTTGCTATGAAAGGAACAGTCTTTCTGAGAGCATTGCGGTGGTTGGATTGGGTGTGGTGGCACATGGAGGTGGTTCCGTGGGAGTACTGTCCAGGTAGTCTGTGACTGAGTGCAATGCACTCAGTGCATTTCACTTTGGTAGCTTTAGCCTTTGGTACATTTCCAACAGTGGTAAAGAACTGCCACACCCATGATTCTCTCTTGGTGCTGCAGGTAGGCACTTCCTCTACCTCATCTTCTTGGTCCTCTTCATTGTCTTTGGAAGTACTGTGTTTTTTTGTTGTGTAGGTCCTCCAGCTGGTGGTGGTAGTTGTTCTTGGGGGGGAGGGATGGCAAAAGCTGATGCCATTTTTAAGATAAATAGCAGTTTTGCTAATATTCTTCCAAGTGTGTGCTCTGTACTAGATTTTTTTAATGGATAACGAGTAAGAATAGGTGTAGCAGTAGTGCAAGGTGAACATTTTGAGCTCGAAAGTTCCTAGATCCGTCGAAAATGCAGTTCCAAACTGTCCACGAAGCACAGACCCGATCGCGAATTGTGGACATGTTCACCGATGCGTGATCATGCTGTGCATGGTCACGTGACACTTTACCGAAGGTCCGCAATGATGTCAGACGTCTGCGAACGTCAACTGACACAAAAAGAGTGGCATAAGTTGCAAAAAGTGTATAGAAGTGTTAAAAATGCTGCAAGTAGGTGGGAAATGGCAGTTTTAAGGTGAAACTTTGTATATTTGCCATGAATGTTGCAATATTGGGGGTAAGTGTGATATTAGCAGGTTGTAGGAAATTAGCATGCACTGGTAAAAACCCATGACATTCACTGAAAAATCTTTGTTAAAAGGGACCTTATGTTTAAGTTGCACAAATAAAAACCTACGAAATTCAATGAAAAAACGCTGTTAAAAGGGACATTATGGTTACAAGTAAAACCAAAAAACCTCAGAAATGCACCAGTTATGGTAAGCTAAGCAACCATAACTCGCACCACCACCGTGCACTGTGAAGATTAACACCCAGGACATCAAAGATGACATTACAAATGTCATTGATGACATCACTGATGATATCACATGTGTAATTAATTTTGATGAAAAGTCCCTCCAAGGGGTTGTGTTTATAATGTTGGTAAAAAGATGTCATAGGTGATCGGAGACCTATCATGAACTACTTAATCTATTAAAGAATGTAATCATCTAAAAAAAACCTTGTATTGGAGTGTTGTTAACCATTTAAGTGCCAAGGACGAGTATACTCGTCCTTTTTACATAGACTTCAATAATAGCCTGGCACTTAAGAAATACAGGAACCTAATCATACGTAAACATAGGCAGTGGATGCAGCATGCACCATGGAAGTACACTATTTGTAATCTTGTAATTTTGGATAATAAAATAATGAATGCTACCTTATCAGAGTTTTGAGTAATGTTAAACATGTAATAAATAGCTAACAATTCAAGACTTACTACACATTTGTGCTAGTACTAACAATACATATGAAGACCCACAATGCATACAAATCAGAGGCAAACACAGGGAAACTAAAGTAAGTAAGGAAGAAATAAACACCATCACCAGAAAATGTTAACATTAAAACTCATCGTCATGTATACAAATGAATTGTGTGTTTAAGGCCTGCTTATTGCCAATTGTATGTGCACCATGAGCTTAGACCAAACCCTAAGGAAAGTATTTTAAAAACATACGACAAGGTTAACGTCTAGATATATAGTACCTTTTGAATTTTAATATTATGAATGTAAGTGAACAAAACCACCTGGACTAGATATGTCAGTGAAGAAAAACAAGTGGCCTAGATATGTGATGCCATCAGTGATGTCATCAATGACATTTGTGATGTCATCTCTGATGTCTTGGGCATTCGCCTTAGAAGTGCACGTTGGTGGCGCGAGTTATGCTTGCTTAGCTTACCATTACTGGCGTATTTCTGAGGTTTTTCGATTGTTACTTGTAACAATAACGACGCATTAACAAAGTTTTTTCTTTGATATATATATATATATACATATTACACAGCCACGGTAGTGGCTGTGTAGTTATGGTTAAGTTGCTGTTTCCACAGGAAGAGCACTTTTTGGGCAGCTTACAACTCCGCTCCCCCTGGACGAATCCTGACCAAACTTTGCATAAGTAGTATATGGGCCACTCTGAATTTTCTTGCAAGTTTGGTGATGTTTGGTCCGGGGGTGGGGGGGGAAATTATACGAGGGGTCCCAAAACGTCTTTTTTCCCATAGACTGAATGGGGGAAAAACTTTGCGCATGCCCACAGACCAAACCGCTGGATGGATTTTCACCAAATATGCGGCAGGAGGAGGAGCTTGGTCCCGAAATCGTGCTTTTATAAATTTGGTGACAATCCGTCCAGTAGTTTTCTTTAAAACAACCAAAAAGTATGTCTCAAAAAATTTGTGATATCGTGTCCGCTGATTGGCTGGAGTGCGGCATGATGTGCTTCAGATTGTTTGGATGCACCCGACATCTTGGATCTGCCGACAGCGCGCCGGCGAACAAAGGTGAAATGCAGTTTTGGGGAGTGTTTTGGTGTGTCACAGTGCTTGGAGAGGTTTAGCGAGTAAGAGATGGGTGAAATACTGTATTTGTTTAGGCGGCAGGTGCTAATTATGTATTCGCCATGCTCGCGCTGTCCGGGATGTTTCTAATTACTGAAAATGAGGGGTCTCATAAGGATAGTATTTCTGTCCGTGCTGTGCGCAGGCAAGTTGAAACTGTTCTAAGGACACGTGTGGTGTCAGCGAACATTAAAATTGAGTACATGCCGCAGTTAAAATGTTTGATTCTATGGGTGTGGTACTGATTTATAAGCCGCCATGGGTTTGATATGCTGCAGTGGTTGTGGGCAGGGCCTAGAGTCTTGGGTGCATAGCCGTAGGCCATACACCCAAGACTCTAGGCCCTGCCCACAACCACTGCAGCATATCACAGCAATAGATACACCCGTGGTATTGAATATTTATTAGGTGGTTGTGGGGAGGGCCTAGAGTTTTGGGTGCATGGCCAAAGGCCATGCACCCAATACCAAATTTGAAGTAGTGAAGTTATAAGCCACAATGGGTGTGATATGCTGCGGTGGTTGTGGCCAGGACCTAGAGTCTTGGGTTCATGGCCCAAAGGCCATGCACCTAAGAACAAAGTTAGAAGCACTGATGTTATAAGCCACCATGGGTTTTATATACTGCACACCCATAGATTCGAATATCTACGCCCATACACCCAAGACTCTAGGCCCTGGCCACAACCAGCACAGCATATCATAGCAATAGATACACCCGTAGTATCGAATATCTATCAGGTGGTTGTGGGGAGGGCCTAGAGTCTTGGGTGCATGGCCAAAGGCCATGCACCCAAGACCAAATTTATAAGTAGTGAAGTTATAAGCCACAATGGGTGTGATATGCTGCAGTGGTTGTGGCCAGGACCTAGAGTCTTCGGCCATGCACCCAAGAACAAAGTTATAAGCACTGAAGTTATAAGCTACCATGGGTTTCATATAGTGCGGTGGTTGTGGGCAGGACGTAGAGTTTTGGGTGCATGGCCATAGGCCATACACCCAAGACTCTAGGCCCTGCCCACAACCACCGCAGCATATCACACACATACATCACACCCATACAATCGAAAATCTATCTGGTAGGTGTGGCCAGGGCCTAGAGTCCTGGGTGCAAATTGAGTACATGCTGCAGTTACAATGTTTCATTCTATGGGTATGCTAATGACTTATAAGCCACCATGGGTGTGATATGCTGCGGTGGTTGTGGCCAGGGCCTAGAGTCTTGGATGCATGGCCGTAAGCCATATACCCAAGACTCTAGGCCCTGGCCACAACCACCACAGCATATCACACCCATAGATACACCCATAGAATTGAATATCTATCAGGTGTTTGTGGGCAGGGCCTAGAGTCTTGGGTGCATTGCCGAAGGCCATTCACCCAAGACCGAAGTTATAAGCACTGAAGTTATAAGCCACCATGGGTTTCATATACTGCAGTGGTTGTGTCCAAGATCTAGAGTCTTGGGTGCATGGCCAAAGGCCATGCACACAACACCAAAATTCTAAGTACTAATGTTATAAGCCACAATGGGTGTGATATGTTGCAGTGTTTTTGGCCAGGACCTACAGTCTTCGATGCATGGACAAAGGCAATGCACACAAGGCCAAAGTTATAAGCAGTGCAGTTATAAGCAGTGCAGTTGGGTAGTTATAAGCCCTGAAGTTATAAGCTATCATGGATTTTATATACTGCACTGGTTGTGTCCAGGACCTAGAGTCTTGGGTGCATGGCCGAAGGTCATGCACCCAAGACTGAAGTTATAAGCACTGAAGTTATAAGCAGTGAAGTTATAAGCCAGCATGGGTTTTATATAATGTGGTGGTTGTGGGCAGGATGTAGAGTCTTGGGTGCGTGGCCGAAGGCCACGCACCCAAGACTGAAGTTATAAGCACTGAAGGTATAAGATAGCATGGGTGTGATGTGGTGCGGTGGTTGTGTGCACGACCTAGAGTCTTGGGTGCATGGCCGCAGGCCATGAACCCAAGACCAAAGTTATAAGCAGTGAAGTTATAAGCCACCATGGGTTTGATATACTACGGTGGTTGTGGGTAGGACCTACAGTCTTGGTTGCATGGCCGCAGCTGTTGGTTATACATTCAGGACTCTAGGCCCTGGTCACAGCCACAGCACCATATTACAGCCATAGATCACACATATAGATTCGAATATGTATGAAATGTGTGAAATTATACTTACTGTTTCATTTGTTGAGATTCGATATATTTTTTACATGACTTTAGTACTTGGAGGAAATATTCTTTTTCAATTTCTGTGATAAAAGAAAAGAGCATGTTAGTGTTTGTATTTTATAAAGACTTATTACATTGCATAATAGACATTTTAGCTTTTTTTTACCCTCATATTTAGTTTACAAACCAGTGTACTGTGCATTTTGCTCAGTTTCTGCGTTTGTTGTTCAAATCATTGGGTCTGGGGTAAAAAAATCCTCGTCAGATTAAAACAAAACCTTTCTTTGCTATGCTACAAACTATTTCTTTGTTTCCTTTGAGTGTTGGCTGGTTGCGGATTTTTGAAGCAGTTACATACCTGTTGGCGTATTCAAACTGTTTATAGTCTTTTAATTGCATTTTTGTTAATGTTGAAGTACAGATTAGTTATTAAATTTTGGCTCTAAAAAGATTAAATACGTGTTTGTAAGATTTGCTGGTAATCTCTGCCTTTGAGTAATGGTACTATCATTACATTCGACCCATCTACATTTCTTTTTAATATATGCAATGTAATGACCTGCATTGGTTGTGTCTCCTGCGTGGTAGATTATATCTATTGTTGTGAAGGTTTTATCAAGTGACACTTGACCGTGTGTGAATCCAGTCAGCTTGCAGTTGTTTTTGGTACCATGTGCATTTTAACGTAGAAGCATTAGTATTACGTAGTTACTATGTGTTTGTATAAGTAAGGTGGAGCGATTATCTGAATTGCAGATATCACATAATCTGCCATGGTTGCATTTTGTACAAGTTGTTGAAATGGAATGGATTTACAATTAGGTATGGATACATACACAAAGCGTTCATTAGGGATTCGTTCCTGTGTCACATTGTTGCAGAGAGTGCATGTATGTTTCCACATGTATGAAATCTGGAAGATTTCATTTATAGGTATGTTTTTGTTTTCCAGTACTTGTAGTAAGTACATTAGAAATTCTTGTGGATCTTCTTGTGAGTTTATAGTGAACCTCACCATTCCAGCACAGTAGTCCAATTCTTGTCTTATTCCGTGAATACTATACATGTTGTCAGGATTGTTTGTTGTGTTTCTATGAAGGACTAACATTTGCAAACACAACTGGTCTGTACTGTGTAAGTAAATGTTGTTAACAATTGGTGGCAATTGAAAGACTTATTACATTGCATAATAGACATTTTATCTTTTTTTTTTACCCTCATATTTAGTTTACAAACCAGTGTACTGTGCATTTTGCTCAGTTAGCAACTTACACCAGTTACATTTGAAAATTTGAATGGACCAGATAGTTCTGTGTCCGAGTCATTTTTTCAGAGTTTGTGTTACTTCTCTGAAGTACCAGAGTTACTTTCAATAATAGGTTCTTCTTTGGTTGTGGTAATAGATGAAGTATTAGCATCTTTTACCCTCTTTGAAGGATTTGCAGTCGGATCCTGTTGCATTTCCGTTTGAATTAGTTTTCTTTTACAATGTTTTCCTTTTTGTGGAACAGGATATGATTTGAGATGGGGGGTGTACAGTGAACGTAGTCTATTGTATTATAAAATGCAAGGATATCAGCGTTTACTTTATTTGCATCAAAGTTGATTAGAAATAGACGGTCAAGTGTACATAAGCGTGATAGTGCTACATAGCTCATGCCTTCTTTGAAGACAGTGTTCCCAATATCTATCAATGCTTTGTCTAGGTTAAGACCTTGGGATTTATGAATGGTGACTGCATATGCAAGAGTTAGAGAAATTTGTTCTCTACGTTCATACATGTCTTTGAAGAGAAGGAATGGAGCTGTTGAGCGCCCTATCCTTTTTACTTCTGAAAGTTTGTCAAAGAGAATATTGATAAACTGAATGTTGTTGTCACGTGGGTATGTTTGAAAGCCAACAACGGTACCCAGTGCTCCATTAACTAGTCCTTGCTCCACATCAAGGTTACGTTTAAGTATTACTCTACAATTTAAGGATCATTTTAATTTTGTTTCAACTCAGCTGTGTTGGAAATAGAATTTTCTAAGGTATTTAGTCTTGTTGTGGCTTGTTGACACATGGGTAGTGTCATACCATGTACGTCCAGTTTGTCTGTGGAGCAAATTTAAATTATTGGTTGCATTTCTTTTTTTAACATTGTTTCATTGAATTTGGAACAGCTTGCAAGAGTTGCCATCAAGGCCATACAATTGACAGTTTTGTGCGCCAATTGTTCCATAACATCAGTAGCACATGCGTTATCGCCATAAAGTGAATGGATGTGCCAGGTTTTCAATATTGCTTGTGCTTCTTGAGATAGTAAACCAACACTAATACTTTTTAAAATGTTGGCGTAAGTGAGGTCTGCAGATTGACGCATGTTTTCTGTTCATTCTCTGTATTGGAAATGTTGCCAAAGGTTGACATTTCCTATGCTGCCAACAGTCTTACAGCACAGTTTGTGTCCTAAGGTTTTAAAAATAGGTTCACCTTTCACTGGTGTCAATTGCAGAAGATTTCCGAAAACAATGTGTTTTCCTCCAAAGAGTTCTTCGTAGTTTCTTTTGAGTACTTCTGGCAATCTAATGTGAATCAAAGCCAACATTAGGTTGGAGACCAGGCTCACTTCGTCTATTAGTAGCATTTTCATTTGTTTTAATACTTTGCATAGTTCCATTGCAGCTTCTGTAGCAAGTTTGTAATAGTCAAATGTGTTTTGGTGTTTTACTGGAAGGAGTAGTAATTGGTGCAAAGTGACACCGCCTATGTTGTAGGCAGCTAAACCTGTGGGGGCAGTTACAACAGCTGACAGTTTTTTGTTTGTCAATTGTTGAAGGAACTTGCTGATGATTTTGATTAAGAATGTTTTGCCTGAACCAGCTTCACCACTGACGTATAGCAGTATAGATTTGTAATTTTGGCAGGTACATTCTTTATTTTCGTGTTGTACACGATGTGCAATTTCTCTTGTTACTTCTTCAAAATGGTGCACTGGTCTTTGTTAAGTTTTGACAGTAGTACAGTTAAGTCTTCTGTATCTTCTTCATAGTGACACATAGTGTTTTGTACTTCTGTCATAGCTAATTCTGCCTCATTTGCTATTAGTGGCTGTCCTAGTGGTTCTTGGCTTCCTGTTACAGAAGGTTGACTACTGTCGGAAGTGTCCTTATCTAGTTGGGCCTGGAGTTCTTCTTCGTGTTGCTGTTCATTGTGCAACATTGTTTTGTACTGCGTAAAGTTCACATCGGTGATAGTGCTTTCATTTGCTTTGAAAACGTCTTCATAGCAGTCATAGTTATCTAGTATCTCCTTTTCTCCATGGTTTAAAAAGTTGTAGCAGGGACATGTAATATAGTTCTTTCTGTTGAGGAGTTTTTAATGACAATTTGACATGATAAATTAAGCTTTGTTTGGTAAGTTTCACTAAGCTGCCTTCACAATCTGTCACTCTATATCTACCTTTGTTTTCATCAGGTTTTATATTATTTTTGTATGCAAAGTATTGGGCTATGTGGTATAGACACATGGTTTCAAAAGTGGTACTCCTGTTCGTGTAGTATGTGTCTAGTAAATAGTTTTTCAAAATGTCTTGGCTGTTGGAATAATTTCTTGCTATTGTTTCTATGTCCTCATATGATTTGAGAACTCTTTTTCTAGATTTAGAAGGACCAAGACTTAGCCATACTATATTTTCAGATTTTCCATACAAAGCAGTAGCGGTTAAACAATCTGCAGCTTCATAGCTGCCACATTCTCTATGAGCGAGCATTTTTATGCCTAGGCTGTACAATTTCTGAGATAGAGTTTTGTCTGATGATAGGTCATTCCAGAGGTCTTGAAGCTCTGTTATTTCGGCTTTTGTTAAGTAGGCTGTAACATATCGTGCAACTGCAGTGGAATTGTCTGCAATGTACTGCATATCTATGTTTGCATTCCATAAGAGGGCAATGATTGCATTGTAATCATTGATATATTTTGATTCTTCTGTTCTTTTTATGTAATAAGTGTTCTTAGGTGATTTACCTTTAACACTGTCAAACTGAAGACATGAAGTTGTTCACTTCACCTGTTTCTGTAACTGGTCTAGGGAAACCAAAGCGGCATTTGGTGTAGTATTTCCCTTTGTTTTTGTATTTGCGACGACAATATTTGCCACATTTGTGTCTTTGAAATTGTTCAATTTGTCCATGAAGGTCACTATGTGTTGTTTGTGAAGGGATTTCACAAGTGACATATTTTTGGATGAACTGCAAAACAGTGCTATCACTGTCCTGACCAAATTTAGGAGCATCTTTAATCCATAAAAATATGTGGATATGTGGTGCTCCTCTGGCTGGTTATTCTTTTCTCCAAAAGAAGTGCTGCACTTCTCCGAGGGGAGGAACAGTTTTATTACAAATAAAGTGTAGCATAGCAATGAAACGATGGTGGAAATATCTTGAAACATTAACAGGATCTAGAGAGCAAAGTTCTCCAGGTGTTAGTATGTCTATATTGGTTTTGTTTTTGTTTGATATGCGTAGGAAATTATGTAAATTTTGCCATGCTTATTCTGCACAATTTAATGTAACAAACCAAGTGGGTGGTCCAAGATTTCTGATCGTACAACGTACACTCCGTGATGTCGGAACCAGTATTCTTTCCTACCACACGTTTGCAAACAGATTTGTTATGCTTGATTGTAAAACAACATCTTTTTCTTGCACTTTTTGTATTAATTGCGTAGCTGACATATTTTGATAGTGGGTTCCCGATTTCGATGTGTGCAACTCCGTAACATAGGGTTGCTAGTTCACTTTCAAAGAGTAGGTGGAATATGTATTCCACATTTTGTCTAAATCTGGGATCTTCAGAATACATCCGTAATGAGCGGTATTCTGATGCTGTTATCTGAGTGGGTCCATCATCGTACATTCCTCCTTTGTCGGTAGGAAATAGTACAGAAAAATCACGTGCTTCTATACTTTTTTTGCATATGCTCATTGGTGATCCTTTGGTTTGTCGCATTTGATAAGTTTCTAGTACATCATCTATGCTGTCAGAGTGCAATGGATGAATTGTATAATGGTCCAAAAGAGTGGATACTGCAGCAGGATCCAGAAGTTCAAATTTACCAGTTTCTGGTGACTTTTGAATTATTTCAGTTTTTTCCCTTAAGCTTTCTTCAATATTTAGGTCTTTGTAATATTCATTATTGTCTTTCAGATATTGCAAGGCTTGTCTAACTTTATGTAAGTCCACAAGTTGTTGCCAATTTTTTTTGTCTTTTGTTGGTACACCATTTACTAAGACAATTAAAGATTGCTTTATTGGATGTTGCACTCCTAGAGTGTGCACATTTTCTGTCAGATCTAATGGTAAATAAACTACTTTGCCACAAATGCCTTTCACCAATTCAGAGGGAGGTAATTTTGCTGTTTTTGGTTGAAGGCGTATTATTGCTTGAAATGGCTGTTTGAATAATGATGCTCTCAGACAAATTGAGTTGTTGCAGGGGTTTTGGTAGTGGGAATAATTCCAAGTTATTTGTGATAGCATGTGAAGGAGTTTGGTTGTTGTCAAGTTTTGTAGTGCAATAACTGCAACATATTAAGGGTTCACTTATTTCATATTTGTTTTCTGCTAAAAGGTAGAGAGCTAGTTCAAATCATTTGATTCTTCATTGTCTTCCATTTTGTATGTTGCATCTATAGTTTTTGTGTTACTTTTGTAAAAAGTTCTGCGGCAACACACATGGTTTGGTACTTCAGCGGATGTACTTTTAAATTTTAGTATTTCTTTTTTGTATGGGTGTAATAGGAGGTTGCCATGTACAGAATTGTCGCTAGTCTGTTCTAAAGCTATTGAATTTTGTAAGTGGCTTTCACTTCCAAAATATTTTCTCTGGATACGGTCGATTTCTTCTTGTAGGTATTTGGGTGTACCATGCAGAAGAGTGTTATTGATATGATATGGCATTTGTAACACGCCTATACACAAGTGTTTCAATTGTGTTTAAATTGGCTAGTTTTAAAGCTGGACTTTTAGCATAGTACAGTTTATACACTAGATTTCTTACATTTGAATGATGTGTCGATATCATTTTGATATTATGGAAGGTGCTTTTGCAAATAGGTCCTGAAATGCAGGCTAATGAATGTCCTTTTAGTCCTGTGTATTTGCGCACTGGACAGGTATCCATATTTTGCACCACTTTCATTTTGATTTTGCCTTTACCTTTCACATACTGATTGAGGAACTGGCGTGAAGATTTTAAAGATTTGTTGGGAATGTTACACATTGACGTGCACGGCCATTTGTATACTGGACATTCTGGTTCAGTCAAATGGAGAGGTAATTCTGAGTTTTCTGAGGATACTTTTGTAAGCAGTGTTTCTTGTTCCATGATGGTATTATTGATTTTTTCATATCCTCGTCCACTGCTATGGATGGCAATTGTGTTTGTTTGGTTTTGTTTGTATGCTTCTTCATTAAAATATGATTCTGTGGTCGTCGTGTGACTCCATTCACCTCCACAGATATTTAAGAAGTTATTTTTGTTGACATTCCGTTTATTGAGAAGTTTCTTTCGTAGTTTAGTACTTTGTTTTGTTAGTGGTTTCATCCTGTTTAAAAATAAAATAAATAACTTCCTTTTGAGAAGGATTGCACGGTCTACGAGAGCTTCTAGGATTACTTTTCTACGATAGGTGTTAAGCGTTGTGGATGATTTCGCTGCTCTTCTTATTAGATTCTGAAGGGCTCTGTGGTGTAACATTTTCGCTAAAATACTTTTTTTACTATGGTTTCTTGCTAATATATGAGGATTTATAGGAACAGTGTTCGCAGTAGTGGTAGCCAAATTCTTGTTAAGGATTTTCTGTTTCGTGCCAAATTTTGATAGAGGAGGCAAAGTTTCTGTAGTTGAAGCTTCTTTTGTTTCGCTAAATGACTGCATTACTTGTTTAGTTTGAACATTTTGTACAAACTCTGGTATAGATGGATGCTTACTTTGGACACAGTTTTATTTGCTCCATTTCTGCATTGCTTCCTACGGACTTGCTTTTTGGTAGGCATTCTTTGGGGTCTGTTGAAAAAAAAAAGAAGGTATGGGTTGGTCTTTTTTACAATGCATGTGTGCTGTGTGCATGTGTGTACGAGTTTGATGGGGAAGATGTTTGTGGTGGTGTGTGAATGTGCATTGGGCAGTTACAATGAGTTGGGAAGGCTATTTTCCTGTTTGTATGTTACTACACTGTGCTTCAGATGAGAGTAGAAAGTGAGCTAGTGGTGAGGAGAAGCATTAATAGTAAACCTAATGGTATAATATTTAAACAGTTATTTGTTTTGTAATACTAACATTCTAAGGCTCGAGTATGTTATTTTTGTTCCAAGAAATTGGGGATTTGTGTGCCAATCTGCTTGTTAATCTTTGTTTAATAAATGGGGATTTGTGGGCAGAATGATTCAGAAATCAATTTTTTTTTGGTGCGCAAATGAAAGGAATTAACCACACAGTCTCTTTGAGGAACAGTAGGAATATAAAAGTAGTAATGTACTTACTTTTTTTGTGGAATGAGCAGGTTTCTTCGGATATGTTTGCAGTTTAGATACTGTTGATTTTCAGGAGTGTGGTCTTCAGTGCAATTGTAAAAGGAAGAAGTTAGTAATTTTGTTTGTTTATGTACACGTTGATTTTTATGCGTTTGTGGTAGTATTCTCGTTTCATATCTGAGCATAGTGTATGCATGCATTTCATTTGACTATGTGCAGCCTTTATATGTTATTTGCAGTATGTTAGTTCAACCTGCTTCGCAAATGAGTAGAATATTAAGTTCATGAAATGCCCTTGTTGTTTTGCAGCTGTGTTGTAGATAGCAGAGAGGTTTGGAAGTGATAGTTTATTATAGTAGATGGGAAAAATTTGAATAATTTCATAATATAACTAGACCTGCGAACAATCGGGAGCACCCGAGAGGGAGATTTCACCACAGCAATTGGGACCGTTTATTTTTCTCATACGCTCGCATTGGCATTAGCATTAATTTAGGCGGAAGACAGTAAAAATTGAGTTTCGCACATAAATCGGGAGGGTTGGCATATATGTATAGGTTATGGGGGAGATAGTAAAAAATAGTGCGATTTTTCACTGAAAAATCGTGAGTCTCGCACTTAAAGCGGGAGCGTTGGCATATGTATTGGCTATGCAGATTTAGTGGCATTGCTTGATTTATATGGAATCATAAGAGTTGTACATGTACTCTGAATAAAATATGCATACCTGTACTTTGTAATCATGCATGTGGATATGCATGGAGCTGTAAGTAGAAATCTTCGAGACTTGCACAGTAGGTTTTGTAGTAGGTGCTTTCCAATGATATGACACTTGTATTCAGAGTGATCAACAGTACTTTTGAAGTGCGGAACTCTGAAGGAGTTAGATGTAGAGGTCTTGGCTGTGATTGGTGGATGGTTGTGTGACTGCTTAGCTGTGTCCAATGAGGGAATGGATTTGCAGGTGATGCGGAAAGGGTGGAAGGGCTGGCTAAGAGAAGTGTGTACCATTATTATCGCTATCTTCCGACATTTCGTCACGCGGAACATTCTCTTTGAGCCACTCCAAAGTACTGCACATTTCTGTGTGAAACACACCAATACATTAATTGTTCTGTAGCTCATACAAAAAGTCTACAAATAAATAAGACAAATGAAGTTTATTTACTAGTTTCTGGAAATTTGTATTCGTTGTGTTGAGTTTGTGAACGGTCGCTTCTAGCTATGTAGTTTCTGTGAGGTCATTATGTTGGAGGCATTTCTATTTTGTTATGGTATAATCCATTTCATTATATATGGTATTTAAATGGATGGTTGATGTGTTAGACGTGTAGGTTCCACTGCTTATTTGTTATTACTTATAATGTGTTTATGTGCTGCTTTTTAAACGTGTGCAATTTTTATATGGTATGATAGAACAATTTCAAATACCCCCTGAGTGTTTGGGTAGTGTTGATGTTGTCCGCACCCGCCCGCGGACATACGCACAGTCCGTGGCCTTCAAAAATCATTAGCAAGGAGGTTCTGTATGTTCTATGTTACATGTATATATAACATAAGGGATTCCTAGTAAACATCTCCCAAATTCACACGATGAAAGTGTATATTCAGTAAAAAAAACTTTGTTAAAGGGATGTTATGGTTAAGTTGCGCTACTAAAAACCTATGAAATTCAGTAAAAAAAACGTTGTTAACGGGACATTATGGTTCCAAGTAAAACCGAAAAACCCTTGAAATTCACCAGTTATGGTAAGCTAAGCAACCATAACTCCCGCCACCACCATCCACTGCTAAGACGAACACCCAGGACATCAAAGATGACATCACAAATATCATTGATGACATCACTGATGACATCGCATGTCTAGCCCTTTCTTTTTTGTTCACTGCCATATCTAGGCCAGGTGGGTTTATTTACTGACAGTCAGAAACTTAACTTTCAAAAGATATTAAATTTATAGATATTGCTATTCTCACATGTTCTTACACTACTTTCCTTAGAATTTAATCGCATCTTATGATGTACATATATGGGGGAAGAAGCAGGCCTGAAACACAGCAATCATTTTTGTGCATGAATACAGTCATGTAGATTATACACAGTTGCTAAGGATACTGCCTCTTGTTTGCTTACTTTACTTTTCATATATAAGCCCCATATTTGTATGCATTGTAGTCTATTTATGTTTTGTGTGTATTAGTAGAAATATGTAGTAAGTGATGCATTATTAGCTACTTAGTACAAGGTTCACAGACCGGAAAAGTCTGATACTAAAGCATTCACCGTTTTATTATATAACTTTGGAAAATTACAAATATAGCACCTGTGTCGTGTATGCTGAAGCCAATACCTACATTTCTGTATGAATAGGTTCCTGTACCAGAAAGAACACTGCAATGGAATTTTCTTTAGAACACTACATTGCGTGATGAAGTATTTAGTTTATTACACATCTCCCGATAATCCCTGAAACTTTTTTGCCAACATTACATTCACAACCCCTTGTATGAAAAGTAAATGCACATGTGATGTCATCAGTGATGTCAATGATATTTGTGATGTCATCTTTGATGTCCTGGGTGTTAGTCTCAGCAGTGGACGATGGTGGCGGGAGTTATGGTTGCTTAGCTTACCATAACTGGCGAATTTCAAGGGTTTTTCGGTTTTACTTGGAACCATAACGTTCCTTTAACAAAGTTTTTTTTTACTGAATAAATATATATATATATATATATATATATATATATATATATATATATATATATATATATATATATATATATATATTTCAATAGTAAACAGCATACTAGAACGCTGTTCCGGCGAGCAGCACTCCACACACAGTAGTTCCAAACACAAGGTTTCCAAATATCTTGTCACGGGCAGGAATCAACAGGAAAACTGCTACGCGGGTTGTGTATAATATAACATTTATTTTCATATTTAGCAGTTTAAAAAATCAGGACGTCCCAGTCAAAGCTTTTGCCAGACGGCAGCCTGACACGTTTCGCCACAACCTAGTGGCTTGTTCACAGTTACTCCACCCCATGAGGAAATTCATTTTAAAAACACCACAGTGATAAACATAAAAGAGGTGACTTGCACAGTTCACACCATATATATATATATATATATATATATATATATATATATATATATATATATATATATATATAGAACGTGCACACATTTAAGGGGTATAATATATATGTATAAAGGATTACGTGTTTAAAATGAACGACGAAAAAATAAGAAACAGCACAAATAAATAGAAAAACGATTTTTCCTTACCTTTATTGGACAAAAGATTGAGGTAATCAAATAGTCTGAATTAGATGAAACCAAAATATAAAGAAGACAGCTTAAAGATACTAAAAAACTAAGAATGATATAAAAATAAGTAACGGCATGTGTAAACTAAGGAGCGAGAAGAACCGTGTCAATAGATTTTTTCAAATAATAATAAACATGTAGTGAAAATACTGGATGTTCCTCCAAAGTATTCCACATCTTTGACATGTATCTTTGACATGTAATGTCCACAGCTGTGCACTTCGGAAACATTTTCAGCAGGGAGCGTCCTACGTTGATGACGTTGGGTTGATGTCCCTCGAAGGCCTCCATCGAGGGCGACGTCACCGGATGTTACAAATAGGACGCACGGCGCCCATAGCCTCAGTTTAAGTTTTTTCCCTCAGGACGTGTGGCACCAGTCTCATGCCTGCTTGACTGCACTTAGCCTTGCGGAAACTGAAGCTGCAATCACATAAGAAATTCTGCAGAGGGGCAGGCTGGGAGGGCGATGTGGAATACGTTGGAGGAACGTCCAGTCAAAAGAAGGTTACCAGTTGGTAAGTAACTTGTTCTTCAAATGGATTGTGTCCTCCAACGTGTTCCACATCTTTGACAGACTCCCAAAGCAGTACCAGTAAATGGAGGAGGGAAAAGAATTTAAAGTACCCTATTAGATTGCAGAATAAAGAACCGCCTTCCCAAAGGCCATATCCTGTCCATGGAATGTATCCAGGGAGTAATGTTTAACAAAGGTGTGGATTGAAGCCCATGTGGCTGCATCACAAATATTCCCAATAGGAACCCCCCTACTGGAGGGCTGTGAAAGTAGCCATGCCCCTAGTGGAATGAGCTCACAACCCTTCCGCAGAGTCCTTACCCGCCAATCGGTAACACTCCGTAATGGTAAGGCTAATCCGCCTGGACAAGGTCTGTTTGATAACAATCTGGCCCAATCGGTGTCCAGCATATCCTACAAAGAGTTGATCGTCCACTCTGACCCTGGACATCCTACAAATGTAAAAGCTCAGAGCTCTCCTAGGATCCAACCGATGGAGTCGCTCCTCTTCCTTACCAGGATGAGGAGGAGGGTAGAAAGATGGAAGAACCACCTTTTGACTCAAATGATATTCAGATACTACCTTAGGTAGAAAAGAGGGACGTACCCGCAGTACAACCCTGTCCTTATGAAACACAGTAAAGGGTGGCTTAGATGAAAGTGCCTGCAATTCACTCACTCTGCGAGCGGAAGTAACCGCAACCAAGAACACAGCCTTGAAGGACAGTAATCGCAAAGTACAAGAGTGCAAAGGTTCAAAAGGAGCACCCATGGGAAATTTCAAAACCAAATTCAAATCCCAAACCGGCACCTGTAAAGGAGACGGCAGGAATACATTAGTCAGTCCTAAGAACTTTCTTCAGACGAGCGCGTAAAGATGGACAGCGCCGGCAGGTAACCCTTAATGGTACCCATTTAAAGGCCCCTGTGGGCCAAGGAAAGTAAGAAAGACAAAACCATAGGAATGGAGCACTGAAAAGGATCAACCTTGTGACCTCTGCACCAGTTGCAGAACTTACGTCAACATCAACGGTACAGGAATTTTGTTGCAGGCCGCCTGGCCGAAAGCAACACCTCCATCACGTCATCCAGAAGGACCCAATCCTTATACCTCAACTTTTCAGATACCAAGCGTGAAGGTTAAGAGTCTTGACCTCTGGATGGAGAACCTGACCCCCCTCGCACGATAGCAGATCCTCTCGGTAGGGAAACCAGCGTGGCGGGCAAATGGACATTTCTAGAAGGAAGGTCCAGGTACCACTCTCTTCTGGCCCAATCTGGAGCAATGAGGATCATATGGGAACCGAACCTCCGTAACCTCTGCAACACTTGAGGAATGACAAGGACTGGAGGAAACGTATACAGCAGAGGGAATGACCAATCCACCACGAATGAGTTTCCTAAGGCTCCTCCTGGAGGAAATTCCCTTGAACAGAATCTCTTGCACTTCCGGTAGACACTGGTGGTGAAGAGATCCACTTGCGGGGTTCCCAAAGGGCGAAGATCTCCTGAAGGAGTTCCTGAGCCAACTCCCACTCTTGAGAGATCGTGCTCTGCCTGCTCAGAGCGCCTGCCACTGCATTTTCGTCTCCGGCCAGATTAACTGCCGAGATCGAAATTCCATGCTGGATGGCCCAGAACCAGAGCTACATTGCTCTCTGCACAATGGGAGTGACCCTACCCTCCCTTTTTTGTTGAGGTAATGCATGGCCACTGTGTTGTCTGTCATGATCAGGCCACTCTTCCCACATTTAGAGGGCAGAAAAGCCTTCAGGGCTAGCCTGATGGCCCTCAGCGCTAACAGGTTGATGTGGAGTCTGGACTCCGACAGAGACCAACGACCGGTGGCGGTCAAATGTTGACACGAGCGCCCCATCCTCTGAGGGAAGCGTCCGACACTACAGTCACCCATGGTAGCCAAAACTGTTCCCCCCCCCCCCATCAGGGTCCCTTTGTTGGCTCACCACAGAAGATCTTGGGAGACCGAGAGTGGAATCTGAACGGGATCCGACATCTTGCCTGAGAACTGTGACCACTGCATCTTGAGAACCCATTGCAGGGATCTCATCTGCAGCCTGGCCTCTGGCACCAGAAAAATGCAGGATGCCATGAGGCCGAGCAACCTTAAGAATTCAAAAGCCGGGAGACTCTGGGCATGTTGAAACTTGTCCACCATCTGCACAATGTGATGAGCCCTCACCTTGGGAGGCAAGCACTTCCCCAAGGATGTGTCTAACACAGACCCTATGTACTGGAGCTGTTGGGAAGGTGTCCGATGCGACTTCTTGAAATTCAGGGAGAAGCCCAGCCTGTGGAGGGTGCAGCAGGTGAGACCGAGGTGATCCAACACTTGCTCAGGAGAGCGCGCCCGGATCAACTAGTCATCCAGGTAGCGGTAGACGTGAATCCCACCTCACCTGAGATACACTGCCACCACCACCATTAGCTTGGTGAAGACCCTTGGTGCGGAGGTCAATCCGAATGGCAGGACCTGAAACAAAGTGCGAGTCGCCAGCCGCAAACCTCAGGTACTTTCTGTGCTTGGGATGAATCAGCACATGAAAGTAAGCATCCTGTAGGTCCATAGACACCAACCAATCCTGAAGATGAAGGGCCTGGAGGACTTGAGAAAGAGTAACCATCTTGAACTTGTCCTTCTTGAGAAGTTTGCTCAACCAACACAAGTCCATGGTGGGTCTCACGTCCCCGTCTTTTTTCAGGATCAAAAAATAAGGTGAATACCATCCCTTGTTCCTCTCCGCTACAGGCACTAGTTCTATAGAGCCTTTCTCCAGTAGGGTCAGGATTTCCTGCGCAAGGAGCGGATTCGGAAGCTTCAAAGGGTTTGCCCGGTGGATTGTCGTGAGGCTGCTGACGGAAGGGCAGGCAGTAGCCGTGGGCAATGGTATACAGCACCCACACATCTGAAGTAATGGCTCACCATTCGTCGAGATGCTGAGACAGTCTGCCCCCAACCGGCAAACCATGGGACATGGCCTCATGAATGTTTGGAAGCGGCTACGGCAGTGCCTGAAGGCAAAGAGGCAGCTGCCTGAGCGGCTCTGGCACCATGATTTCCCCGACCACCACATGTACTTTTCCGCTGGCCCCTTTGACTGGCAGCCCCTCTCGTTCTACCAAAGGAGGAGTAGTAACGAAAAGAACCTCCCCTCCATTGCTGTCCCTTAGGACGAAAAGGCAGAGGTTGAAGCACAGCTGCGCTTAAAGATTTAGCCGCAGCTTTCGAGGGCTGCAATCTCTCAAGGCTCTCGTCAACCTTGCTGCCAAACAAATGTGCGCCATCAAAGGGCATGTTGAGAAGATGGGCCTGCAAAACCGGAGCAGAATCCTAATTCCGCAACCACGCAAATCTGCGTATAACGGTGCTCGCAGGCATGGACCGGCTAACACTGTCGGCCGTATCCAAACCCGACTGAAGGGATTCACACATGGCATCCTTGCCGGCCTGCACTAGAGCAAGGAACCCATCCCTTTCTTCCTCCTAGGGAATATGCTCAGCTGCTAAAGAAACACAGTTGCACAGAGTGTGTGAGAACCTTGCCAAGGCACAAGTGGAGTTGGCTGATTTCAATGCCATGCTCCCAGCAGAAAATACCTTCCGGGCCCAACCGTTAAAGCGCTTGTTGTCCCTATCCAGAGGGATGGTAGGGTACGCAGCCTGCCTCGAGGAGGCCGTAGCCACCTGAACCACCAAACTCTCGGGAGTGGGGGGGAGTAGATAAATAGCTGGGGTCGCTAATAGAAGGGTGGTATTTCTTTGTGAAAGATTTATTAACAGCCGGTAGAGATTCCAGGGACTGCCAAGCAGCTGCCACCCTTTTCTGTAAGGTGAGATGAAATGGTAAAACTGGGTCAGGGGACGGACATTGATGTAAGATGTCCGTTAGATCATCCTGCACAAAGTCTTCAGGAGGACTGTACCAGCACAGATTCTCCGAGACCCTAGCCATGAGCCTCCTGTACGAAGACTCCGCATGAGCCCCAGGTTCAGGCCTACCAAATTCCACTTCCAGGGAAGTGTCCAACCCACTGGCATCATGGAGGGTCTGCTTCAACTCCTCCAACTGACTGTCTCCAGATAAAAGTGGAGCTTCATCAAGTTCACCAGGGTCCTCAAACTCAGACCTTTTCTAAATGTCAGCCAGAAGGATTGGAAACCTAGGTCTGGTGACAGAGGAGGGCCTGGAGTCCAAAACAGGCCTCACAGACTTCACCGTAGCCTTCCTAGGAGGATCCACCACATTGGGGTACTTCAAAGGTAGATTGCAGGCAAAAATACCCGAAGGCGCTGAGAGTGCCGAAAAGGCTTAGACATCGAAAGTGTCGACAACTTCAACGTCATGAACGCCGAAGGCTTTCGGCGTTGACACAGGTGCGGAAGGCGCGGTGGGCTGATACAACGTCAAAGTGTCAACGTCCGAGTAGGACGGACACGGCGCTGACCGAGTCAACGCCGGCATCGAGCCCTCAGTAGGTTGCTGCGGTCTTGCTGGTGACGAGGACCGAGACCTAGAAGCACGTCTCTTGCGACTTTTCGAATCCTTGTCCGTACAGGACCTAGAAGGCTCCCGATGCGAGTCGCATCGTGGACCCGAGCCGGAAGGCGTGCGAGACAAGGTATGAGACCGATCCTGGCCGGCTTCGTTAGAAGGTGCGACCGGACCCGTGCCCTGCGACTGAAAAATCACTAACATTTGTTCTTTAAACGCAGCCCATTCCTCCAGAGTTGAGGACTTTGTTGGCCATGCTACCTTCCTCGAGGCACCATCCTCCGAGGACGGGGAAGGTGACCGGTGACGGCACTTCCTAGAGTGCCGGGACAAGGAAGAAGAATGGCAGGTACCATTTGGGACCGCGATCCTCGGGAACACATTCCGACGCATAGAGAGTCGCCCCTTGAGTCGTCGTTGGAAACCCCTTTGGACGATTTGGATTTTCGGCAGTCAGCGACTGGTGACTCGCCCAGACACCACAAACAAATGTGATGCAGGTCGGTGATCGACATTTTCGACTCGCAGTCCCGGCAGGTCTTGAAGCCAGACTGCAGAGTCAGAGGGGTCGAAGAAAAAGAAGAAACTAATCTAAAAACTCAATAGGGTTTCATGTGATATTGATGGTGATAGCAGCTGGTATTATGTTTTGTGTTTTTCTCTTTAGTATTATGGCACCGCGAAGTGTTGCAGAAAATATCATTAACATGGAGGGTATTAATGACACAGATATGAAGTGTATTAATCAAACACGTATTATTGTCCCCACTATAAGCACGGATAGTGTGTTATATAATATAGCTACAAGGATATTGTGGTTTAAGAGAAATACTGAAGACAACCATGAAGGTATAAATACATACCTTGAAAATTCAGTTAATTTAAAGAATCACCTATGGTACCAGCACATAAAAGAGGCGGGTGAAAGAATGTCAGATGAGAGTTGTTATGTTTGTTCCTTAATACAGTATGCCATTAATGTGGCAAGAACCTTTATTGCAAGAGAAATTTCTCCACATGATGCAAAATGCATCAGTCGTCTACCAGCATGCACAACTAAAGGACAATTTGAAGGAAAATGGGCAATGTCACGATGGCAAACAAAAGTGAGATTCCCTGTGAAAACAAGAAGGATGGAAAATGGATTAGGATGGAAAAGCAAGAAACTCATGTATCCATCCCAGATAGGAGAACGAATAAAGGTTGTCCAGATGAAGAGGTTGAATTGCTCAGACATCACTGAAGAACCAGGAGAGCCAAGGTGTGGAGAAAGACATCAATTGTTGATATATGGATGTGTTTTCACAAGTACTGGATGGGAAGAATGACTATTGGCCTGCCCTGCACATCTCTGGAAGAAGAAATTAGCAAGTATAGTGCAGATAGTGAGTGACAAATGTCTGGAATCATGGATCAAGTATTCAAACGTACTCACATGGGTTGACAACGAAGCAGGACCAGTTGCCACGATGCATAGGAATGTGCACTCTCCAACAAGCCGAACACTTGGTAAAACATTATTTTTGTCCGCGCACCTGGCAGTTGGCATGGCGCCTCTTACAACGCCCGGTATGCAGACGAGTTAACGCTGAACATCCTAATGTTCTATTGCGGGGGGCATGGCTACATGGCTGCGGGATAAGATGTGCTTCCCGTGAGCTCCTGCTGATCCTCTGAAAAAGATGCATCTCTAACCCACCATGTGCGCTGGATTTACATCTACAGATGTATGAAGGTTCTGGCCACACAAGGAGCGTAAACGGGGAAGAACCTGTAGTGCGTGGAACGAGCACTATGGCAATGAAGTCCCGCAGTACCTAGCTTGTGGTGAATAAAATATGGCGGCTGGGAAGAACAAAGGACTGATGAGCCGACGGCCCAGCGCACCACAGTGAGAAGAACTAAGGGTGTAGAAAAGCAACCCTGCTCATCGTGATATGCAGAGACTCATAAGAGGGACACAGTGAAGCGGCAGGGGCCGGTGAGGCATCGGCGCTAATGTGGGTCTGGGCGGCTGCATCAGGGCGAAGGAGGCTGAAGGGGATACAAACAATTTTGCAGTAAACGGATGTAAAGCAAACAAATCCCCCGACCCCGCATCAACGACGGAGCGAGCCCCGACTGCAGGAGCAACGCAGCGGTGCAGGAGAAATTGGGAGCCTCCTGGATGCATCCCGCTAGCTGAGAAGGGCACGAAGAGGCTTGCGGCACTGCAGCCAGGTAGTGTCACTGGCAGGACGTGATCGCCGTGGCTGAGGAGTCACGGGGGTGCGACAACAGCACTGGAGAGCGGGCATTGGGATAGGAGTAGGAGAGTCTAACACGGCACGGTTATGAGGCAGCTGGGAGTCAGCGTATAAATAAACATTGTGCTAATACAAAGTAGCACAGAAGATACCGTGCAAGCAAGCGGTATTGAACCAGCAAGGTATCCGGATGTGAGGCAGGTCTGAGAGCTCGCTGAAAGGACAAGGAGCTGCTGCAATACGCTCAATATCAGGAGAGAGCCCAGCAAGGGACAGACAGGGGCGGCACAGAGGCTGGCAGAGAGTGGGCCACAAAATGGAGACACAGGTATATCGCCAGCTGCAATACATAAGGATGGTTTGCTGGAAAAGCCACAACTGCGAGAGCACTCCCACATGCTTGGAGCGCAAAGCCCTGAAACCAAAAACACATTGCTCGGAGCAAGCTAGGGGGCAGCACAAGGTTGAGGCTATGGCCCCACATGAGAGAGGGGTGCAAGCCAATGAGGAAGCCCCTACATGGAGAGCTGGAGCAAGGTCCAGGGTCAGATGGCAAAAGGGATAACCGCATAGACAGAAGTGAGACCACTATAGCCTGGCAAAGCGGGAAACCCCTCCAATACCACGAACGCATAGCGGCTAAAGCACGACGGCCTTGCTCAGCACCACAACAGCACTGACCATGGATTTAGAGCAACAGCAAAGAAGAAGCCCCCACGAACAGAAAAAATTGGCCCCAACACAGGAATTGAGACCTTTTGCAGTGTAGCACCTGATACAACCGCCTTTACACATACGAAGATGGCATCTAAGTTTCTCAAAGTCAAGGGGAAACAATCAACACTAGAGAAGTTCTCTAAGTCACCACCAGCAATGGAAGGGGCTAGACCTAAGGGACAGCACACACAACAAGAAGAAACCACAGCCCGCAACGACAAACAGATACTAGCTGCTATAGCGGAATTAAAAGTATCTTGGGAGAGCAAGATGGGCGCTGCTATCCTGGAATTGAAGACCTTGCTTGAGTTCAAGATTGATGCAGTTAAGTGTGGATGTAAATCTACTACGACAAGATGTTCCGAGCACTAGCCAAGCGCACAGGAAGCTTGGAAAAGGAGGTGAAAGCCAACACAGGCACGTGCTCGACCAATGCCAAGGAGATCCACACGTTGCAACAAGTGCACAACCTCGAAAGCAGAGCTGAAGAAGCAGAAGGACGTGCGCGTAGAATTAATGTACACATTGTGGGACTTCCAGAAGGTGAGGAAGGATCAGACCCGACAAATTATGTTGAGAATATGTTATTGCAAGAGATAACCGGCGGAGCACTCAGCCAGGGGTTTGCAGTGCAACGAGCGCACAGAGCCTTGGTCAGGAAGCCACCACCGGGAGCCCCCCCCCGCAGACAATCATCGCTAAGATACTGATTATAAAGACAGAGAAGATCTTTGGGCATTTCCGCAAAGGGGGGGGACGATAAGCAGAGCATCAGCAACCATCACGACGTACCCGGACTACACCCTCTTGGTGCAGAGACAGCATATGAACTTTGTGGCGGTCAAAAGGAGGCTGTGGGAGGCAGGCCACAGTTGCTTGCTGCTACATCTGGCGAAAATGAAAGTCCTCCATAAGAACAAGGCCCTTTTCTGACTCTCCAGAGGATGTGACAGCATGGCTGGATGCAAGGAACTGCCCATCGGGGTCGGGAGACCAAGCAGAGCGTGAGACGGAGAAGTGAATCAGTACCTTTGCAGGGCCATATGAGCGGAGATATAGATCCCATGAAGATAAGTAAAGAGCATATATTGACTTTGGGACTGGACTATAATCGCGCATTATATCCGAACCCCTGATCTATAATATATACGGAAGATAGTTGGCCTGAGATGTGACAGTCATGCAGCGCTTAGCATATAGAAATGTATGACAAACTGTAGCTTCAATGCAGGAATGGAGGAGACGCACCTTTACCCCCAGTAGTTAGATTAGTTAGGATATTAGTAGTATAGTATCCCCCTGCTGGGTTCCGAGTATCAGAAAAGCCGCAGAAAGGCACTAGATGCAGAGTAGCCCGAGATCTGGGGATGGAGCTGGGCAATTGTTTGGGCAGTTGGAGCAGTTGGGGACGGGAAGGGCAGGGGGTGGGAGGGGTGTTGGGGGATTTGCAGTGTTATTTGTTAGGAAACGAGCTTACACATATGCGCGCTGGTGCTTAGAGCAGGGAACGAGGGACAGATGTCGAGACGGAACAAATTACTTACCTGTAACATTGCCAGCAGCGGGGGGAGCACTTCTCTCGTGTACATTTTGTAGAACTCACTGGGGAGGCCATCTGCACCCGGGGTTTAACTGGTGGGTAGTTGCTCAACCACCACTTCTAGTTCATCCAGTGTAATTGGGGCATCTAGGTCCTCTCGCTCTTCGGCACTTAATTTTGGTAAGCCAATATCCTCTAGTGTTTCCACTATCTTGCTCCCTTCACCCCCTCCTGCTTCTCCATACAATCGTTTATAGAATTCAAGGAAATCTCTGTTCACGTCCTCTTGGGTATCCAATATTTGTCCACCCTCTCCTATTACTGCTCTGATCGTTGGTCTGGGGGTCTCACTTTTATACAACCATGCCAGCAGTCTCCCCGGCTTGTCTCCCCCAGCGTGCTGTCTCTCTGTATATTTCTTATAGTTTAAGTCACATAATCCCTCCCTGTGCCCTACACATTCCTGCTGTAATTGGTTTATGGATTCAGCATCCTCCTGGGAGTTACACCCTCTACCAAGGATTGTCTCTAGTTTCGCATCTGCCTTCTGCAGCTCCCGTAATATGCGTGCCTGAAACCCTTTAGATTTGGCTATAGCTGGTCCTCTCATCACCACCTTAAATGCTTCCCATAGGGTACCGGCTGATTCAAGGCTCCCAGTGTTATTTTGGAAGTATTCTACAATGTCTTCTCGCAGGTCCTCCCTAAACATTGTGTCTTTCAATGCTTCGGCTCTGAGTCGCCATTTTGGGATCCTAGCTCTAGCCGGCACATATTGCCATGTTAAGACCAATGGTCCGAGAGGACCCTCGCTTTGTATTCTGATCGCACTATATCTCCCATCATCTCCTGTGAGGCAAACATATACTCTAACCTTGTGTACAAATTTTGTGGGGAAGAGTAATGCGAGTATTGTCTATCATGTGGGTGGTGTAGCCTCCACATATCCTTCAGCCGAAGGTCTCCCAACAGGGTATTTAGGATCTTAGCAGCGAGGGTGGGTTTGTCGAAATTGCCTGTCTGACATGTATACCCTTGGATCCAACATACAGTTAAAGTCGCCTCCCCATATAACCGCCCCCCCAGGTACGGACTAATTTTACTATATAGGGTCTTGAAATATGCCACTGTGTCTTGGTTCGGGTCATATGTATTAATAATACATATTTCTCTGTTTTCTATCAATCCTCGTATTGCCACCATCCTCCTCCACTGTGGTCTGTAGCAACTGGAAAGGGACATGTGGTGCCACCCAAGTGATCGCCTCTCTGGCATATGCCGAATACGTTGCACCTATGGTGGTCCCCTTCCATTTCCTCTGTATCACCTCTTGTTTCTCTTTCATGAGATGTGTTTCCTGCATTAGGGCAATTTCTATTTTTCTGCCTTAAGTATATCATGATCTCGTTCCTCTTCAGGTAACTGTTGAGCCCCCTGACATTCCAGGTAATATCTTAAGGTCTCCTATATTTCAGTAGCTCCCATTCTCCAGCATGGGGTCTGGCATGGATTCACATGCTCATGAATATTCCCCGTCGTCAGGCTGGGAATCCTCGGTAAAGAAAAAACCAGTATCAGTTTCGTTTCTGATCTGGGCGTCGAGCTTCCCTTCTCCTGGGCCATGTCCGGGGCGGGCCCGAGAAAACTTCTGGAGTCCTCCAAAAGAGTAGCTCGACGAAATCTTCACCCTTGAGGGGCGCAGACGAATCCGACACAGGTCCCCGTTGATCGGATGGAGAGTCGGTGGAGCTTGAGGCTCTTTTGACCGAAAAAAACGTTTTTGAGAAAAAACGTGAAAAAAATAGCACTAACGCTCGAGAGCAATAGCACGAGGATCCCAACACATGAACGTGTGGTAAAAATCTGAAGATGGCTGCCAGAGGCGGGGCTTAGGTAGAGGGCAGTCATTGGCTGTGGTCAGTATGACGCAGAGACCAGTGATTGGTTATTACTACGAAAGACAGATCAGAAACGAAACAGAAACTGATTTTTTTTTTACCGAGGTTCCCAGCCTGACGACGGAGAATATTCATGAGCATGTGAATCCATGCCAGAGCCCATGCTGGAGAACCTGTATTATTCAGTAGGCCTGACTTATCACTGGGTGTCCTCCTTGGTAACGGGATAGTTTGCACTGGCATGTTCTTCCTCGATTTACTGGATTACGCTCTTTCAACAGAATTTCCTTTAAACCCTCTGATCTTCTGATGAAAATGTTTCTTGTTCAATTCTTTTCATTCACCTTCATCACCAAGTAGTTTCCGTTCCATGCAGAATCCACCTATGGTCAATCTTACTCTCCTTCTTAAACGTTTATTGCCATTTTTAGAATCATTAATAGATACACTGTGACATAGAACTCTCTCTCTATTCATTTAGGAAGTTGTAAGTTACAGCAGATCATAAAATATATCTTCCAAAACCTTTTCTTACTTATGGTACAAATTATCTTCGGGAAGCATCTAACATGTCTGTTCAGCGATAAAACCCAGCAATACAGGACTAGCAAATAATGGCTTGTTAGATAGAGTACTCGCATGACACCTTTCCCAATTACTGATTCCTCCTGTGATCCACCTGAGTTCATGTGGAATATTTAGCATCTGAGGATTTAAATCGGTTCAAAAAAATGGGACCAGGTTTTGCGGAAAATACCCACTTTCGCTCTCTGTATGTTCCTTTCCACCTCACATGTCAAATGTACATTTTGTACCCACTCCTTCTTTGTGCATGAAGTGGGGGACAACCACATGCTCCGATCATGACCGCATTGAATAGCCAACTAACCCATTCCTCCCTAAAAAGAGTATTCAGAAGTAATAGTTAAAAATCTAAGCCTAATACATATCTCATTTCTTCCGTAACTGATATCCAGTAACTCCTCATCTTACTGCAGTCCCATATCATATGTTCAAGACTGCCCACTCTGGTACATTCTTTCTGTGTGTTCAGTGTAACATGTTTGGGATTTTCATCTGAAATACCCTTACACTCTAGTTTAAAGATGTCCACTTGAAGGTTTGTGCAGAAGTTACATCATGTGTCATGGCTCAACTTCTGCTTTAGTGCTCATGAAAATTATACAAAATGTCTCCCCTCTATAGTGCTCGGCCTATGAACTAGGCTGCACGTTGTTGATGCAGTTTGGTTTAGCGCAAATGTACAGAATTTGCTAAATTAGTTCACTCAGCAGGATCTTTCAGGTGCTCTAACTGCCTTTCCTTATGCGGCTTGTAAGGTAAATTATTCTCCACAGGCACAGCTGGCTATACATCTCGTTCTTCACAGTACACACTCCCGCCACGGGAATATTTGCGATATGGGCCGCTGGTGGGGGTAATCTGGGCATAAGCAGTCGTTCACCGCAAGGGAGCAACCCCCGAGGTAAGCCGCTGTCAGCAGCCAGGATATATAAGCAGCTGTCTCGGGGCTGAGCTCACGGCGAGGCATAAGATTGAGCCAGCTTGGGGGGGATGACTGTGGGTCAGATTTCCTGGGAGATTGCTGGCAAAACACATGGGCAAAGATTCAGTGTACCTCCACCTCTGCATCTACCACCCAAACCCTATATATGGTTTACAAAAGAGCCCTCTGGACTCCATCAAGGCTGAGGAAAGGAGACTTACAGGGCCAAGATTCTCTCTGTTGATCATGTCAGGAGGGAGGGAGGGGGGGTATCTTATGCATATGCTGTTCACAAGTAGATTGGCCTTCTGACTGTCAATCTGACCGTCCATTTTGAAGATATGTAACATGGACCTACCGTTCTCACCTAAGACATAGTGTGGGTTCAAAGTTGCTTGAAACTAAGGAGCAGAACAACAAATTAATTACCCCTGGGAATGTTGTTTCAACTGGATGTTCCTCCCATGTATTCCTCATGTTTGATATACTCCGATATCCTGCTTGCAGCTCAGAAACCTTTTTCAGCAGAGGGCGCCGGGCGTCGTCATCGACCTTGTGTCCCTTGAGAGCCTCCGACCTACTCGAGTAGGATGTTGATGCTGGTATATATGGCACGCACTGCGCCCATTGCCTCAGTTCGTGTTTTTCCTCTCACCAGCACAGCAGTCTTCAAGATGAAAATAAGAGAGTTAACGGAGAGGAAGGTGTAAACCACCGAACCTCCTTCTTGGCAGAGGGGAAGGATGGGAGGGCGATGAGAACTACGTGGGAGGAACATTCAGTCAAAAGAAAATTACCAGGGGTAAGTAATTTGTTCTTCGAATGGATTGTGTACACCCACATATTCCTCATCTTTGATATTCTCCCATAGCAGTATGTTGCAGGAGGTGGGAAAGAAGAGTTTGATTTTTATTTAATTTTCGTGTATGCTGTGTACCACAGCCTTTCCAAATCTGGATTCCCGGTGCGAAAGGGAATCTAAACAGTAATATTTTGCAACGTGCGCACAGAAGACCAGGTGGCAGCATTGCAGATGTCTTGTAGCGGTACCCCTCTCAGGAGGGCTGAAGTGGCTACACCTCTGGTCGAGTGGGCCCTTAGACCTTCTGGAACCTCTTTCTTGAACAGGTTGTAACATTCACATATACAAAGTATGATCTACTGAGACAGCGTTTGTTTGGTGACCGCTTGTCCCATTCTGTGGCCGACATAGCCAACAAATAGTTGGTAGTCTACTCTTATTTTAGAAACCATGTTGATGTAAAAGCTCAAGGCTCTTCTAGGGTCCAGTCTGTGTAATCTCTCCTACTCTTTAGATGGATGAAGAGGAGGGTAGAAGGCAAGGTTAAAAGGGTCTTTATTCAGTTTCACAACTTCAATTTCCTTGTTTTCTTAGTCTCTGGTATACTTCTTTTACCATGTGTTTTGCAAAGTAAGTATGCAAGTAAGTTTCTTTCTGTGGTTTTAGTGGACTTCCTGGTATACTCCCCTGCCACAAATCATTTAGTAGGTTCATCAGATCCCCTGGTATACCCTCCTGCCAGGTATCTTCACACAATTTTAGAGTGCTTTTTTTAACTTGAGCTTGCCTGGTCTTTTGACTGCCAGGACATCCTTTCATCTGGTTCTTAGATCCCCTTGGTATACTCCCCTGCCAGGTATCTTGCTACAATGTCTGATTTTTCCTTATATTTTGAATGGAATACCAGGTGTACTCCCCTGCCAGGAATCCCCTTCTGGGGTCTTACAACAGATCCCCTGGTATGCTTCTCTGCCAGGTATCCTCCCCCCAAAAGTTCACTGCGTGATGTTCTACTTTCTTTAGGACCTCTTCTCTGAGTTCACTGTCTTTTAGTATGGCACAGATGTATTACTTCACTGTGCCTATACTACATTGGAACCACGTGCTCCACCAACCTTCCCCACATTGATCTCTCATATATGGAGACTTGTTCAAGCTCTGCCTTTTAACTTCTTCATTAGTATTCATTTCCTTGTGGTAATACTTGCTCCAAATTTCCCCATATTTACATCTCATCCATGAGGACTTGTGCAAGTTCTGTCTTTGTATTCTACTTGTTCGGTATTCGAAACAGTTTCTTAATTGCTTACATGCCTGTCGGTACACCCCAAGGTCCCCAATGGCTCTAGGCAGACTCACTGGTGTCTGGTAGCGTTCCCAACCTGTGGCACCTTGCTGCGTTGAAGCTTTCTCTCTGGGATGGAGTCTCGCACTACAGACCTTCTACCAGCTCTCCTGGCAGCGCTGCATTCACCCACCGGTAAGTCTGCAGCTGGCTCACCAACGCTACACAAATGGTGCCTGCTGTGTCTTTCTTGGCCTTGTGCCACGCTGGTAGGTAATGCTTGCAAGCGGCTGCCTGGATGTGCCTGCTTTCTCCAGCACAGTCCGCTCCCGTGCTGCTGCCTTCTCCCTCGGATCTGCTTCCTATTCTCTGGTTCTCTTCCCCTGAATGCGAACACCATTATTAAATGTCCTGGGCACTCAGGCTTTATTACAAATAGCCTGCATACTTAGCTTAGTGTTTCCTTCGATCCACATTAACTCCTTCTTCCTCTTCTCAGTACATGAGGGTTTATGGAAATTGGAGTCCATATGATTTCTGGGACTTCTAAAGTGATATTGTTTAGGATTTTTGTTTAGAACAAAAACATCAGAGATGTTAGGTGTGCGTTAGGTGTATATGAGGCATGAATGCTATTCTGCCTAGTGTATCCTGAAAGAAGGGGTTTTACAATGGGAGGGGGTTGTATAGTGACAACAAGCCATGAAGAACCTAGGAATTATGAGGTTATCTTCCTCAGAAAGGGAATAATACTGCATCTCTCCTGATGTGGTCACCACCTTCCTAAGACAGCCGTCTCCTCCCTCATAATATCACCCCCACCGTCAGCATCAGGTAGTGGCTGCCGTCTCCTGGCCATGTGGGAGGAGATCTTTGATGGGGAATCAGTGATGTCTCCACAGGATTCATCACACAGGAACCTGTTTCTGAACTACCCTCCCTCTGCTCAAGGAGAAAGATGTCAATCACTGTAATCAGAAACTTTGATGGATGAAACCCAAAGCCTGCTGTGCATGCAGTGAGATCACTGCCATTGGTGACTCCATTTGTCTCCCCGTTAGTAGGCTAAGGGCAAGCTTCTGCATATTGTCTCCCACATGCCTCATGAAGGTCTGTCAAGTGGGTTAATGAGTTTCAGAATTATTTCATCCAGCTTCTGCAAAAGAGCCTTTACCAGGGTCTTGCATTCAGTGCTAATCAAGTCACCAGTCTGTAGCTTTCTGATAGCATTGACCACTTGTCTTTTTCCAAAGCACCAAGATGGATGAATGTCTCAAACTTTCCAGCTGCATCACTCGCAACACAAACGTCTATATTTCTTGCAATAGATTATGTTATGCTATGTGGGTTTTTCTTGTAGAGCGCTTAAACCACTAAAAGTGGTCTTCTGCCACTGAATCAGAGCTAAGCTGTTACATGTGCCAACCACTCAATAAGATCAGCTAGACGAGAACAGGAGCATTTTTAGTTGTTTTTTCAACAACCTGTAATCATGTGTGGCCCTAAATACAAGAGGAATAGCATTTCAATGCTTGGATGCCTGTTAGGTGCCTATTGGATTTGCCAAGCGGCTTTCGATTTGGTGGAGGACGATTGCCTCCTACGTCACCTGGGGCATTGTTCGGAGGAGGTGGTCGACTGGTTTAGCTTATTTTTTTTAATCGGACTGCGAGTCGAGAACCCAGTGAGGTTGAGCTTTCTGTACAACAGCACTTATTCGGTGTGTATTCCCACACAATCCGAGAATGGGCACCATCTCCGACGACCATATCTGAGAACCCAATGAGCTGAATCTCAAGGCAGATGGTGTAAAATGTTGCAAAGAGGTCGAAAGGGATCAAAACGTCCACTTCTCCTCCACCTGGTTCCCATGTTAAATAATCAAGCAAAGCAGTCACTATAGATTCTGTACTATGTAGCAATCGAAATCCTAACTGGGATTGAATTAGCAGGACAAGGGTACTTACTGCAATAGTTGAGTGGCTCCACTCTCCAACAATTTACCAGGAAATGAAAGATTAGAAATAGGCCTCCATTTATTTATTTAATTGGTTTTTAATAACGCACCTAATACCGTACCTGAGTTTGGTTTCTAAGCGCGGATCCGTGATTTGAACCTCTGTTGCTCTGCATGGTCTTGCTTCCAGGACCAATGTGTTCCCCTGTGCTGTCCTCCGTTTAGACTGGTGTTTCATACTCAGCTGGTATTTTAAGGAGGGTGGTCACAAAGGCAACCTTAAAGACTTTTGGATAACTTCAGAATTTCTCACAGGTGGGTAGCTTTGGGTTCTGAGGATGCCAATTCCTTGTAAGCCTTTGGAGGTCAGCAGGTGATCTGTCACACTCATCCTCGAGGCTGAGGTATCACTGCAAATTAAGAGGATTAAATGCCAATAAAGTAGGCAAAGTACCTGGTTCAGCCTAAAGAAGGGAATTACAATAGTAGATAAATTAAGGTAATTGTGTGCTATATGTTCCTTAATTTACTTTTCCATTGAAGGAACTAAAAATGATTTTCACATTAAGGTTGTGATGGAATTATATCATCATAACATGCCGAGAGGCTGCATAGTCCTCGATCTGGTAAAATTCTGTCTGCATAGGAGCAGACACAATCCTCTTCTGATAGTAATGTTTACGGCATTTCTATGAATCTTTTACACTTTTTGTGCTTTCTCTGGAAGATCAGTTTGGCTACAGGATCATCATTTCATCTCCAGTCACTATATTTTTCTGTTTATTCATTTCATTGAGTTTTTTAGTACACCATTTGGTATTCTGCTGCTTTTTTCCCAATTATTTTTTTTATCTCTACTGGAGTTTGTTCATCCAGTACTGCTATAACGAGTCACTGAACAATGAAAACTGACCATTTAGGTCGACTGAACCGTTATCCTCCTCTAAATCACTAGTTGACAAACTTTCCATACGTTTTTATACAGATACATCCTTTCATCTACAGGGTACTGCATTTTTTGTTAATATCAAACGGTTTGATCACAAAAATGGGAGTGCAGACGGACCTTGCTAAGTCGAGTCTGCACTAAAGATCTAGAGTGTGGCCTTTTTCATGGGAAGTTCTCCATGCATGCTGAGGAAGATGAACATCTTCCTTAAATGTGAGTTATTTTTTACCCTAGGATCTTTCTTAAAATTGAATTTTATGTTACAATCCTATAGTATATTTATGTTTGTAAGTGGCAAATACTACTGTGGCTAAATTGGCTAAACGTTGTTGTGATATTTTCTGTTCGGGTGGCCTTGGGCATGTTCCCATAGAATCTGGGTGCCAGCTCATCCAACGCGGGACATAGTCTGAAGTTAAGACTATCAATTCCTCACTTTATAGGCATTCCTCCAATCTGGTGATCAGTGTCTCTATTAACTTTGGCATCTCTATTTCCGAGAAGAAAGATTGCATCAGGACATCGTGTAGTATGTGTTCCTGTGAGTACAGTTCCTGAAGGAAATGTCAGAAATTGTTAATTAATCTCACTATGGTCTTAAGTTAGTGTCATGGACTCTTTGTCAACCATTGGAAATTATATATCTCATTTTCTGCATGGAAAAGTTAATAAGCCACATGATGGCTGTATCTCTCCACTTATGCAAAGTACAAGCTTCTTGTTTTGAATTAGGCTCATTCAATCTTGTTTGACACTGGCTTGTTTAGTCCATTCTTTTTCTTGTCTCTACAGATGTGCCTTCAGCGTATATATTTATTTTGGAGTTTCGTTCTAGTTCTGTGAATTCTTTTGCCCTGGTCCTCTTGCTGTTGCTAGATAGGCTCATCAAAATACCTTGTATAATGCACGTAAAGGCCTTCCAAATGACTCTCCTTAACTGTCAGATAAAAAGTATTCTACATTTAATGGACAGAGCGTGGTTTCATAATGTATTATTCAGCTTATTTATTTGTAATAACTTTGGCACCTCTGCTTAAATACCCCTTAATCA
Source organism: Ambystoma mexicanum (assembly GCF_040938575.1). Classification (NCBI taxonomy): domain Eukaryota; kingdom Metazoa; phylum Chordata; class Amphibia; order Caudata; family Ambystomatidae; genus Ambystoma; species Ambystoma mexicanum. The sequence continues at coordinate 399,341,845 of NC_090935.1, forward strand.
TTGTCAAGGATTGGAAACGTTGGTCTAATTAACACAATTCAACATCTTACTCGATTTATACTTTTACTCTCATTGGCACTTTACGAAAGAAACAAATAAGACTGTATCCACCAGATCTACCACTTACCTTACTTTCTATTAGTCTTGATTGGACAAACGGTCCGCATTACTCCTTGCTTCATAAAAGACACAGCTTTACTTTCTCAAGAATGCATCTCAAAGTCGCAGTTCACCAACTCAGTTTTTTTTTATTTAAAATGCTCCATGGGAACACACATCCTGAAAATTGGACTACATTAAATTAATTTACCCTAACACAATCCTCTTTCACTTCAACTTCTAAAAACATGTCCTTGGAAGGAACACCAGCACATGAAACAGTGCCTCTCACTGCTTATTATTACAACGACCTTGAAAAAGGAAAGCGCAGAATTCTTTTCAGAGACGACAGCATGTTGAGTTCAGCAGCACTCGCCCTCGCACACACGTGCTGTGCCCTGGAGAAGCCTCTCTGAGATTTGGAAATGGAACTCCTCTGGTTTTTAGACTGGTGTATCTTGTCACTTCCGATGGTGAGGAAATACCATCCAAGATAAAACCATATCAAACTAACTAACGATACCATCTCAAATATTATATTTACGCCTGTTGGGTATAGGTCTGAACTTGAGTGCATACAGACATTTATTGTGCAGTGTTTGCCACACTCCCCATCACTTGGGGAGCAATAGCTATTCACTTGCAGGCATCAGCCTACATGACATCTAACATTTTAGTACTATCTTTGGTCAAATTCCTGGCATAATATCTGCAAATCTATCAATTCTTCAGGTCATCCATTGATTAAGTGAGATATCAACGAATATATCAATTGCCCACAGATCAATTCCAAGAATATTTATGTTGCACATCGCAAAAAGGTGACCAGACTGTACCCTTGACAGCTTAAATTGTGCCTCCCTGGTCTGAGACTACTGCAGATTTTACATTTTTAAAAGTAGAGCCAGATCCAATTTACAAATATAAATACAAGGTCCTGTGGCTATAAACCATTCACATGGCAATTCACGCGGGATAATCTGGCAACCTGGCCTGTTTACAGAGTCTGGAAGAGTGCACCACGGATTTAAGGCAACAAAGAACCTATTTTTAACTATTTAAGTGGAGACAGGCTTGTGTTTTACATACTCGAGTACGTGCCAAAAAGTTGAACATATTTTTGAGGGAAAAGTCTCAAAAGGTTCTCCCGTCAGAAAAGAAATGTACTGCATTACAGCATGTTGCTCTCCGGAATTGATATTTAAGATCAATGGTTGCCTGCCATTGCTTACAAAACCTGTCAGTTTTGATCCAGAAACAGGGAAGAAACACCCCATTTTGCGCACTTATTGGATATATGAAGGGTACATTTTCATTGTAATTGCAGTCTATCACATAGGATGTCTGCCATCTCAACAGTGGGAGCTTTGACGTGCAGGATTATTTAGAAAACAACTATTTTAAACACATTCTTCGGCTGGACGTCATACAACAATTAATATTTGTTCAGTCTTGCAACCTCAGTGCTCTATTTGGCTTTTATGAATATATTTTTGTCTGGAGTGGATGCGTTCTCCTCTTTCTCAGTCCTGGTTTCCACGGTGCCGGACGCAGACATGATGACCACCGTCTTGTCATCAGCCTGTGCCGATTTATGCTTCTGTGCGATGGCAGCACATACCTCCACTATCTCATCACTTTCAAAGTCATAGTCTGGGATCACTTCTAGAGCAGCACCTTTGCTTTCTCCCCCTGGCAGCTCAGCCTTCTCAGCTGCCATCTTCTTCTCCAAAAGTTGTCTTGCCCATGACAGATCTTCCTCCCACAGTTCACGATTGCTTGGAAAGATGTGCAGAGCAACTTGGAAACTTCGAACAGCCTAAAAGCAGAAAACGCAGGTTTTACTTATTTAAATTTTACACATAAAAAGATGAAGAAGCAGCACACATATATATATTATTGGTTTTATTAATAAAGAGTAAACTCTTCTCAAAGCTAGGAAAAGTTACTGCGTCTAACCATTGCTCCATAGGCTTTTCCCGTATACCAATAAGATTGGAGCATGGTATGTGTTTACAGGGATGGAAGGTCAGCTGTCATGAAGGGGGGGAATCTATCCCACCGCCAGGAAACCACCAGGTTCGAGAACTATCTATTCCTCCTATTAACTATCATCTATATACATCAGAAAAAGGAAGAACATGCTCACAAAATCTAAAAGACCTGTGTTACTGCTGACAAGAAACGGGCAACAAGTCATCCTTTGATACATTTTATTTATTAGTTTGGCATAAATCTGAGTTATTACATCACACAAAGGGCTTAATATTCATAAATGTAATTGATAATTCATAAAGGATACTTGTTAAAAAAAGACACTTCTAAACAAATCATTATATATATGTATAGAAAACAAAAAACACATGCTGACGAGAGAGACATACACACATTTCAAATCCATGTGTTTGTTTCTAAACCAAATTCAACAAATTTCATAGCCTCCACTGGCTCATGAAATTGCTGCTTTACTTATTAGGCATTACGCTCAACCAGCGGTGAGCTATTTACAATGGGTTAGGTTTGAGGGACATTCTGAGCAGGTTATGGAGGGGAGTAAATGGAACAATGACAGAGGACAATACATAAGTAGACATACATAGATTAATTTCAAAGAACATTGGACATTTTTAAGTGCTGGTAGGTGGCACGGCCAGCTGTGCTCGGGATGTGACCATGATGGGTGAAGTGCTGTAGTGGAGGAAGAGGAAGTGAGGGACAGAGGCAGGTTAGAAGCGAGGAATGTTTATTAGCTATCAGGCAGATGAGAGTTTTGTTAAGAGGGTAACTTGGAGGTGAAGATGTAGGCTCTTAGTTTGGTTTTGAACAAATCCGTGTGCAGCGTTTCTAGTATGTCCGGGGGAAGTGCGAGCGGTTAGAAATGAAAGGTGAACACAAAGTTGTCATGCTTTTGGTTAAAGACATTGATCTTCATTAGGAGTGTGGCAGTGCGGAAACAAGGGTGCCGGTAAGTTTACAGGCACCTTTTTTTAAAAAAAAATGTATTTGGTTAGTTCATTTTATTGAACCTTTCAATTTGTTTTTTTTTACAGCATAATCAAACTTAATACCTTTTACATTCTAGGATTATTTATAAAAATATAATTTTCTCAATACAATATGTTAATTCCATAGTAATAATTTCATTTATACATAAGTAGACATACATAGATTAATTTCAAAGAACATTGGACATTTTTAAGTGCTGGTAGGTGGCACGGCCAGCTGTGTCCCAAAAATGACGTTGTTTAGGTAGTGTAGATTCGACCCCATACGTAAGGATAGGAGTCACGTTTTGTTTATAAAATAGCAGTATATGGGAGTAGGAAAATTTTGCATATTTATGTGTTAACCTTGCCTGGGCGATTAGAGGGAGTAATATCTGAGTAATTCCCATCTCATTGTCATTCTTTCTCAGAGAATTGGAGATCATAACACCCAGGTATTTATACGTATTACATTTTTCAAGTTGTTCACTTCCCAGATAACACTGATAGGAATTAACCTTCAACTGCTTTTTTGGTTTGCAAAGCAATATTTGCGTCTTTGCTGTGTTAATCACCAAATTGTTTTTCACTGCATACAGATTTAGTGCATTCAGCATATTTTGTAAACCACTCAGAGTTTTGGATAGCAAAATAAGATCGTCTGCATAAAGCAGATAGTTTATCAAATAAGAACCCAGTTTTGGAGCATCACAAATTATATTCTGAAAAGCACGACCTATGTCTAAAATAAAAAGATTGAATAGTGTTGATGCCAAAATGCATCCCTGTCTCAAACCTCTCAGTGTGCGAATGTAAGCAGATAGTATTCCATTTAAAGTCATTCTTACTCGCATGTACGTATTAGAGTGGAGCAAGCCAATCAGGGCCAGTAGAGTATCAGGACAATTGTAGCGCTTTAGGTTCTGGTATAGTAGCAAACGGTCCACAGAATCAAAAGCTATTTTAAAATCAACAAATGCTAGGTAAATTGATTGACCAAGATTTGCATACTTATCCTTGATTAAGTTCAGGATCATTATGTTAGGTATTGTGCCCACTCCTGTAACAAAACCTGCTTGGAGAGGATCTACCATATGTTTATTTTGGGCCCAGTATTTAAGTTTTTTCAAGATAAGACGCGTAAAGATCTTCCCTGGTGCGTCTAATAATGCTATTGGCCGGTAGCTATTAGGAGCCTGATGGTTACCCTTTTTATAAATCGGTACTGTAATTGAATGTCTCCATGACTGGGGGATGGTTTGAGAAGCGTTCACCATAGTAAAAATATTATAGAGAATTTGGGCCCACATCTAAGGGCTCTGTCTTAATGTCGGATATTTTCAGACCGCCATACTACGAGTCGGCTGGTAGGCAGACTCATCACAGAACCACTGACATCGTTAGTGACGGTGCCAGTGCTTCCATGAACCCATGGAGTCCTATGGGACTTCATGGGAATGGGGACTAACATTTTTCAGCACCTAGCTTCCCGGTCCGCCAGGATTTGTAATGTCCCAATGCAAGGGTGTTGCTAGGTCTGGAAAAGACTCGGGGCTCCGCTGATGTTGGAAATGTCGAGACCTGGGACTAGCTAGCCTTTTGGTTGTTGCTCCTGAGATTCTATCCGGGGCTACAACCAAATGATCAGGGGCTATAGCCCATTAGCCCCCCCCCCCACCCAGCAACGCCTCTGTCCCAGTGGCAACGGGAAGGTAGGTGCTGGAAACAGGTTGGCGGCAACCCACCGGTAGCAATTTCTACAAATTACCTTTTGGACCTCGTAATGAGGCCCATTCATTAAATAAATATGGGTTGGTAAAACGCCTCTTTGGTCCTATTCTAAATAGGATCTTCCCTATCTAGAAACGAAATCTAAGGCTCTACATGTGTCAGTATGTCAGTATCTGAAAAGCCATCCTTGTGTCCAAAACGTCCTACCCTGACCCTCACACTAAAAAACAACAAAGGGTGCAGGGAAATGTCTGATGTTGGCAAAAAGTGTTCAAAACCAAAACTATAAGAATGACTTCTACAAAAGGTTCCGGAGGGTGATCCCGTTCCCCTGGATTAAAAAGAATGGAAAACATCTCTCTTTAGTTACCAGTTCCTTTGTGGCTTCAATGGACTCACAAGGTTCTTGTTTAAACAATAGGTTCTGTAACTGTCTTTCTGTAGTATTTCTTTTAACTTTGCAGATCGCCTGGTATACTCTTGTGCAACGAATTCTGATACAATTTCAGCTGCCTGGACTACTCGCCTGCCAGGACTTCTCTTATGGTTCTTCAGATCATCCGGTGTACTCTCCTGCCAGGAATCTTCATATAATTTCAGCTGCCTGCCTGGTAATCGCCTGCCAAGAGTTCTCATTTGCGAGTTCTTTGGCTATACCACAATAGCATATGCTGTGAGGTGCTTGGTATATCTGTCTATGGTAACATTTGCTCAAACATCTCCCCCCACACTGGTATCTCATGCATCTGTACTTGATTGGGGTTGGACTTTGTACTTTGCCTTGTCTGCATTCAAACTTGCTTCTTATTGGGTGTTGAATTTGTACTTTGCCTTGACGGCATTCAACCATTCCCTGCATCAGCAATCTGTACCATGCAAGCATTTGTTGGCACACTTGTTGGAATGCCCCCGGTCCCCAGCTGCTTTGGGCAGACTCACTGGTCCCTTCCAGCATCTACGACTCGGCTTGCGCCTCTGTGGTGTGGTTCCTTCAAACGCTTTCCACTTTGGAGTATGCAGAGTTCTTCCAGCATCATGTGCGGCTGCGCGGTTACACGCCACCTTTCCTTTTCGGCTCAGACTGGAGAACACTGCCTCTTGGAGTGGCCCAACTTCCAGGAGCTCCTGCGCAGCCCTCAGCGTCTCCACAGACTTTCCTGCTCGGATGCAGCATTTCTCCTCCTGTCCCTGTTCCACCACACCTGTCTGTGTGCCCCGCGTTCGTGAGCGTCAGCCTGCGGTTCAATGTCTTCTCCTGCACTGCTTGAATCAAACTGGTAATCTATGGGACCTGACAGAGCCATGTGTGACTAACATATGAAGAATTTATAATTACACAATGTAGCAGCAATGTTATGAGCCTTAGGAAAATTACAACAGGCCACAGACCCTCGGCAGAAGTTGAGCTGAGCGAATTAAGGCTGCTCAGAGGAGCGAGAGTTTGAGACAGGGCCTGCTGCCAAGGCCACCAAGATACGACTAACATTCCAGTCCCTGAAATGCAGTAACACCGGCACAATACATGCAAATAAATCGGAGTAGTTCAGTTCTCCAGAAGCCCCAAACACGGTCTCTGAGCATGTGACCCCGGCCAAGCCGATTATGAACCAAAACTAGCAGCTGGGAAAGAGGAGAAATCTCACGCAGCCAGACAGAAGAAGCCGAATGTTGCATGATATAGACGGGCACTCTCATAGTCTTTGGTGGTGCACAAAAGTTACAATGCAGACACATAGATGTTCTTATTACCTTGAAAAGGTACACCTCGAGCTGGGAAGTATTTTGGATCCCAGGCCTGGGGACGCCAGCTCTAGCCAACGACAGCCCAGGACCCTAGGGGTGGGTAGCAATGGATAAGAACCAATGATCGGACCCTCACACTGAAACATTGTTTACTAACAGCCTTAGTGGGACGTGCCAGGCCGGACATCTGACATGGTAGAGCCAGTAAACTAACACATTTAGGGTCCACTATAGGTGGACTACCACTCAACACCCAATCCTGAGTGATGATAGGTTTTCTGGAGAGGGGCCCAGGTTGTGATGCTTTTGTGACGCAAGAATCTATCAAAACTGGCCTGCGAGCCAGAGCTCACTGAGATGTCACTGGATTCCTTTGTCCATGTACTGATACCGGTTGGTTTTCTCCGTAATAAACCGCAGTTTGAACTTGCTGTCTGGGCCTGCGTTCCTTTTGGGGAAGGGAAGGAGTTGAGCCTTCCATGAGTTCTGGGTCCGCGAACTCCTAGCAGCCCTCAAATCTACCTGGGAGTTTTATCTCAAAAGCAAAGTAAAGGGGCTGGAGGGCTACAAGGGTGCACACCGAACAGCTAAGTGTATGAGAGGGCAAGTGCAGGATAAGGGTTGGGGGGGGGGGACAAGGGAATACGTGCAAAGGTAGATGGGGCGGGGGGGCCTAGAGCCCTGTAAAACTGAAGGAACCAGACCACCAGGCTCAGCCAGAGGGGACCTTAGCAGGGGAGGAGGAGGGCGGATGAAGAAGAGGAAGGCCTTGAGGAGCTTCCAGAACTTAAGGAGGTCCAGCTCAAGTCTGAGAGGGGCAGGGAGGCCCTTCCAGAAGGAGGCACCTGTGGAAGAGAGAGATCTACCCCTCACTCTCTGCTTGGAAAAGCGTCTTATTTGCAAAGAGTTAGGGCTAGACGCGCGAATGGCTCTAGTGGGGAGGTATTCTGGGAGAGAAGGTTGGATAGAGCATGGTCCCATGCCCCAGGAAGCCTTGTGGAGTATGCAGAGGGTCTTGTACTTGATCCTCGCAGCAACTGGGAGCCAATGGAGAGATTTAAGGGCTGGAGAGATGACGTCCCTGGGCTCCAGGTCAAGAATACTTTTTGCATCCCTATTCTGAATTAGCTGAAGTGTGCTAAGAGAAGAGTTACGCAGACTGAGGAATAGGCTGTTGCAGTAATCCAGACTGGAGTGAACCAGAGCTCTGGACACATTCAGTTTGTGGGAGAAGGTGAGGAAGGGGAGAATGCCTCTGAGAAGGTGTAGTTGAAAATGTGCCTTCTTGGCCAGGTCCATGATGTGAGGAGTCAAGGAGAGGGAGGAGTCGAAGATGACCCTAAGGTTTTTAGCTTCACACAAGAGTGAGGGGATGGGGCCCAAGCAGGGTGGTCAGAGTGTGGGAGGGAAAAGGGGAATAGGGGTCCAAATTAGAAGGATCTCAGTCTTACTGGCAATTAAGGCATAGATCGTTAGTAGTGCTTCATACCTGAATAGCAGACAGGCAGTCAGGAATGAGTGAGGAAGAAGCGGGGGTGGGGTAGCTTGAAAGAAAGCTGCGTGTCATCAGCATAACACTGAAAATTAGGAAAGAAGGTGGAGATCAGATGGGCTAGGAGGGCCAGGTAGATTTTGAAGAGCCAGGGTGAGAGGATAGAGCCACGAGGGAAATCGCAGGTGGAGAATGCAATGGTGGAGAGTAAAGGGCCCAGTTAAACTTGGGAAGGACGGTCCAAAAGGAAAGACATCAACCAATCCAGAGCCCGGTCCGTGATGCCAAGGGTATCTTGGAGCCGATTTATCGGGTTGGTATGATTGACTGTATCAAAGGCAGAGGAAAGTTCAAGAAGGATGAGAACATAAGGGGAGCTGGAGCCAAGATTGGAGAGCAGGTGTTCACGGGTGTTCAGGAAAGCAGCTTCCAGGCTTCTGGCTGCTCTGGAGCCAGACTGGTGGTCGTGCAAAAAAACAACCAGCCTTCATGCTGTACTTCAAGCTCCTGTAACTTTGCACAAACTCCCTCATCCTCCTTCTTGTCTCAGTACCTGAGTGGTTATGGGAGTTGGATTCCATGGATGAGGTTTCATATAAATGCATATTAGAAACAAAAGGTTTTTGTTGTGTGAGTTGTGGGTGTTTGATTCAAAGGTTGACAAATCGGCCATTAAAAACTCGGGTATTAGAGGGTCTTCCTCATGGGAAGGGGGGGGGGGGGAATACTGTGTTTGGTCCAATGAAGTCAAAACATCTCCCCGGTAGTTGTCTCCTCCCATGTGATCCTCCCTCATATAACCGCCCACAGGGTCAGGATCAGGTAGCGGCTGCCGTCCCTTGGCCACACGGCAGGAGATCACTGCTGGGGAATCTGTAATGATTCCTCCACTGGATTTATCACAGAAGAGAATTCCAGGCAAATTGAGAAAGAGGAGAGGAGTGGAAGCTAGCCAAAGCTAGCTGTAGGGGGGTCTTGAAGGTTGTGGAGGTCTAAGAAATTAGTAAAATGGTTGACCACAACAAAAATTACAATGTAAATGCCTGGCCAAGTCAATGCATACAAAGTAAATGTCTGGCGAAGTCAATGTGACAAAGTAAGTGTTGCCGCAGTAAATGCTGGCAAAGTAAAGACATACATCTGTGTGGATTTTGGGTGCATGCATTCCTGTCATGTGGTCGGATTTTGAATATGGACTCTCAATGTGGTGCTTCTGACAGCATGCAGTTGGAGTTTATACATGGAAAATCTGCATGTGGTTGTGTCTCAGCAGCATGTATGAGAATACCCACAAGGTAAAAACATGCATAAATAATATTTCTGCATATTTCAAATTACTTGAACATCCATCAGAATGGGTTGTGTGTGTGTGCAGAATATAAACAACTCATGATTTACATTGTATTTGAGATATTAATTTCCTGAAAATTAAAAAAAATAAGTGTGCAGTTTAATGTATTGTGGCCCATTGAGCACAGTCTTAATATGCAATGATTCTCATATTTCTTCATTAACAGTTATTTGAAGCTGTCTCCTTCTGTAGATCTCATTATCTGTGTAACACATGACTCTGTTTCATAATTAACTCTGACCTGTTTGCTAATGCATTTCTTAAGTGATCTGAGAATGTTGCCTACATAATAATTTGGGGTGTAGGCACACCAAAACACAAATGGCAAATTCAGTTGTACAATTATAAACTCTGTGTTCGCATATCTAGACATATTCTTTGCAATAACCCCAGTAAAAGACTTCAATTCAGAATACATTTTACAAACTGAATGTAATGTTTGTCTTGCTGGTAACTTACATGAATTTCAAAAATTGTGATTGCATTTATTTATAGGGTGGGTCCCAAGAATGACAGGGATCAGAAACCAGAACAAGCCTAGATCTTTGAGAAATAAACTCTTTATTAATTGATTTACCACTGGATGGCAAAGTCAACCAATATAAGGAAAAGGTTAGGCATAATTATCTCAAAGTAAAAGAGAAAAAAAAGATGTTTTCCTCTTCTCTGTTCGGTTAACTAGGCCACCTGGGATCTTGCGTTCATTATTCTTCTTTCACTCCTCTTTCAGACTTAAAGGTACCCGCTCCATTTGACGCTCCTCCACTCAGTCATGGGCTTGAGATTTGTGAAGTAATTTCTTTTATGTGCTAATCTCATGTTTAAGGGATTCCTGCACCCTTTTATTTTCTCACCTACTCTCAGGCTAAGGGGTTTCCCAAGTTGTTCTTGCTCTACTAGACCCAGGCTTAAGGTTTTCATGTACTCTTTTCGTCTGTTGCTTGAATTCAGAGTTTGGTTTTAGTGCTTAAATATTCTCATGCACATGTGAGGAAACTGGAAAGGTAGAGCAGAGGAGCTTTGATGACCCCGACCTTTCCCAATGAGCCCAGAAATGTCCTCCGATTTCCCAGACTTTGGAATTGTCCCCTCATTGATGTCTCCTTAATCCAGTCCTGGCTCTCCTGGACACTGCACCACACTCTCATGCCCCTTCCAACACGGATCTAACCCCTTCAGATCACAACCTTCCGCTACCTATTGCCTGGAGCCCACATTGCTACCTTGAACCTCCCTATACTGTGGATCTAACTTGCCCTTCTGTTCTTCTCCAACTTCGTCTTGTTGTTCACCAATCTTCTCCTTGTCTCCTCCTACCACCTTCTCTTGATATTCATCCACTTCAGTCATCTTCTCTTTTTCTTTCACCTTCTCCCCTTGTTGGCCAACCCTGTCCTTTTTTTATTTTACCACCTCCTCTGACATTTTCTCTTTAACTTCTGTCAAATATAGCCCAGTTTCCTTCCCAATCTCCTCGACTACCTCCACATGAGATACACCAACCTCTTCCACTTCCATCTGATGTTGCCCAACCTCCTCCTCAATTACGGTTTCTGAAGTCACCTTCTCAGTTTCTCCTACCACAGCCTATTCCTCGATTCCGGCTTCCACCTCCTAATGATGTAGCCCAACTTCCTTCTCAATTTATCCATCTACCTCTCCATTTAACCTCCAACCTCCTCTCCAAACTTCACTTTTGTCCCAATCGCCTCCTATTCTCCAAAGTCATCTTTCTCTCCAGGCCCCTCATCTCCAATCGTTGCCAAACTCTTACCAGTAGCTCCTTCACTAAACATCCATGTTAATTGACTGAGTCTGAGCTGACATAGCCCTGTTGCCTCTTCCAACAGGCCAGATTCTCATTGAGGATCTGAACCTGTGATGGGAAATTGGCAAATACCAATAGGCCCACTAACTGACAGTGGAGACGGACCAGGCCTTTAAATGGCTGGTCTGCCATCTTGAATTTGATGTGCATCATTACAGGGGTCTGCTGGGAGTCTTGGCTGAGTGGCATTCTGTTCCACTGGTGCCAGCACTTGAACATTTTTGTAAACATGCAGTGAGTTGTTTAAACTCATTCTCTTCTGCATTGTCTGGCCAGTGTGATCATATGCAAATTCACTCCATGGAGTTTCTTGCATCCTCTTTTCTCTCCTCATTTGGACTTCAGGGTTCCCGCTTCTTTTGGAGCTTGAAGTCTTGCGCTTGAGGGCTGTTACACACTTTGTCTTGCAGTCTTTCAGACTTCCCGCACCCTTTTTTCTCTGTGCTAATCTCTGATTTAAGTGTTTCCTGCATCCTTTTCATTTCTCTACTACTGTCAGGCTTAAGGGTGTCCTGCACTCTTTTCTCCTAGACCTATGTGTAAGGTTTTCCTGCACTCTTTACTTCTCTTGCTCCAAGCGTCTTGATTTAATTCTGGGTTTGGTCGTAACTCTACCCATGAGGTTCCTGCAAATGACTGATGCCTGCACCAGGCCACAAAATAGTACACAAAGGGTCCCTTATGTCAGCTTGGCCTCTAGTACAGAATAGCAATTTCTCTCGTGATGTGCTTTATGTTTCCCTGGGACAGTTTGGGCTACACTTTCACAAAGGGACAGAAAATGTAGAAAATGAGGGAGCGCTTCTACCAGGATCAAAGGGATGGTGGGTTACTGACCTGTCTTGAGCCAAGGTGCCTTTGATGTTTCTAAGAAGGGCAGAATCATTGTTACTATTCCTATGACTGTTCCCCCGCTCTACAGAGAGATATGTGGGGGTGACCAGGAGATCCTCAAAATACACATGAGTCCCATCATCTTCTACCATGGGGAGGTACCCGGCCCACTTGGCCACTGCTCTAGAACTTCCCATAATCAGGCGGGGGACTTATCAAGTTGTGGAGGAATGTTATGAAAAAATAACTTTCAGAAGATGATCAAATACTTATGCAACTAAGACTCGGCTGAATTTTTAAATGTATCCACTAAGTGCTGTAGGTCAGTGACTTGAAATTCTGCAGCATCAAAAGAAAACAAAGAACATGGAAAACAAAGTGATTATTTTACCCCCTTTACTGTAATTTGCTTAAAAACAACAAGATCTAGGGGACCAGAAAGAGGTGGCGTTGGTGTGGGAGAATATATAATGTAAGGCAATTATTTCATAGTGCTTGGTAAACTTCAATAGTCAAAATCACAGTATAACACACATTGATGGCAGAATAACTGAGAGCAAACGTATACTTGGACACCAGGGAGCAACAAAGTAGCACACACATTATTAGGGGGGTACCACTGAGCAAAGTCACAGTATAGTACACATTGATAATGGTATGCCAGGGAGGAAATGCAATGCTGAGATTGAGAGCTCTACTAACCATACAAAAAAACGGTTTGAATTTTTTTTTAAATTAGAAAATCCTCATTTACATTCAGTCCTGCCGTCTCCCACAGTGGATGACTGTTCCAACATTCAGAAAGCCTTTTCAGACAAATTGTGGTGGCACATGCTAAAATGGCTGCAGACCGGGGTTGGGGTACACCACCTGAGGATAGGGCAGCACATGTGAGCGAGTATTCTCAACTCTCTGACTTTTCCTCCATCTCAGTGACAGCCATGGAGGAGGTTTTAGGGAAAATGCCTCCCACATTCTGTGATGGCGACACTTTGGGGACAGGCGTACTCTTCTCAAGAAATGTCTAACTGTGGAGTTCTGCAGGGAGGGGGTTTGTCCCCAGCTCTTTTCTATGTTTACTTGTGTCCTTTGTGTGATACTCTTGACACAGTAGTGGTCAGTTTCACAAAATACGCAGATGGCACTCAGCTGTTGATCGGATTGAGCGGGGATTGCCGAGGATGTAAGGAAGGTCCAGAGCATCTACCAATTGATCAAAAACTTGATGACAGATAACAGCCTCTGCTTGAACAGTGCAAAGACCGAGTTAATAGTCTTCAGTCTCCCCAAGCAAGAGCAAAACTAGGTCCAGGGTATGAATTTTTTTATTGATGGTCACCACATTAAAACTTTAGACAAAGTTAAAACCCTGGGAGGTATTGTGGACCACTCACGAGGGGTGGATGTGCACATGGAAAATGGTGTAAAGAAATCTCAATACCATCTTTGGCTACTTAAGTTGGTGAACCTTATGTCAGTAGTATAAACTGCAAAACTTTGGTAGGGGCTACCATTATGTCACGTATAGACTATTGTAATGCTCTCCTTGACGGAGCAAGTAAGAACAGTATAAACAAGCACCAGATTCTGCAAAATGACACGGTTTGAATCACTAAAAAAGGACCACATAACTTACGCCAGGAAGGAGCTTCATTGGTTGCCAGTGGTGTCCAGGATCACCTTTAAAATTCTCACACTAACACATACATGCTTACAGAGATCTGCACCCGTGTATCTGAAAAGTAGCCTTACCCTTCAATCACAGCAGAGAGCAACAAGATCTAGTAACACCTTCCGGCTCGTCTGCCCAAAGATAAACAGAGCCGTGGCACGGTAAGCTCTTTCCCGGTTCTAGCTACACAGACATGGAATGGACGCCCAGCGAAGACGCCTACAGAGCAGAGTATCCCCACATTTCGCAAGCAGCTTAAAACCATGCTATTCAATTACAGAGGCTGTCATCCAGTGCATTTTATTTGCCTTTTTGTTGTGCATGTTGTGAGTTGTTCCGTTATCTGTTTTATGTGCGCCCTGATGCCTCCAGACTGCAGTACATTATAAGCAACAAATAAATAAATGACTTAATAATGGGATACCAGGGAGCAATCAAAGGACTTGTGGCAAGGCTGTCCCAGATGGCAGAAGAGGAAATCGAAGTATAGAGGCCCACTGTGTGAAAGAGAGATGTATTACTTGAAGGAACATTGTTAAACAAGAAACAATACGCCAACAGTGGCAAATATCATTTCATGTATAAAAACAGTGGTCGAAGTGTAAGAAAAGTAGTGGAACTATCTTCCCTGCTAGCCTGCCCCGCCCCTCACAAACCCCATCGCACTACCCCATCCCACACACAATACAAACCCCCAACCACATTTGCCTGCAGTTTAAGGGAATGTTCAGTACAGTGCACTGAAAGTGCAAGTTTCAACCTCTTCCTACACTGTTATTTTAAAACGAAACCGTTCCGGAACGCTTTCTTTTTAAAGTAAAAGTATAGGAGTTGTAGAACTCAATTAAAAAAAGTATAGGAGCACTGCTCTCATCCGTTCCCGCTCACTTCGACCACTGGATAAAAGAAAATCTCATTGTGTGAAAGCCCTGGCAGGAGAGTAGACCAGGCAAAGTCCAGAGTGAGGAGAATTCCTAGGAAGTCACATGCCCTTAGGCGTTTAAATTATTTGAAACGTAAAGAGAAACCTGGGGAAAGGAGCCATTTTCCACAACTGCAAATGAGGAAAATTGGTCTGGCCTCAGTTATTTAGCTAAGGGAGTGCAGGGGGTTCAACAGGATGTTATTTATGTATCTTGACAGGTGGAGGGCGAGCAATACCCGACTGCCCATGTTAGCACATGGTGCCACCGCAAAAGGACTCGAAGCGCCAAGGCATAACAGGGTGGAGGGGCTGAGCTCCCCCCCCTCCTTGGCCCCGCCTGCAGCCTTTGTATGGAGGCACAGGCATGAAAAGGAAGTGGGGCAATATATTATGGTGCCTGCGCAGGGGGAGCAGCCTCTTTGCACGTCCGCTCCCCCTAGCAGGATCAGTTTTGTCACATCCACCCACCCACCCGAACATAATTTCTTTGCAGGTTGTCTAACGATTGTGTTTTTTGTCACAGGCTGTAACTCAGGCGATCAAACAGTGCATAAATTAGCCTTTTCCATGGTAGCCTAACACGGCGGGGGTCCTGAGGGGCACCCCCCATGGTCGTCCGCTTTCAGCTTGGGCTGGTGGAAAAGGAAAGCATAACGCCACTCACTGCAACCCATCAGTGGCGCCGGCCCATGTGTGTTGCCCAGACCGAGACTCTGGGAGTTTAGGGGAGTGGTGACCTAAGTATGCTGGAAATGCACCAAGAGGAGGGAGCCATCCTCTTGGGGTTCTAAAGAACTTGGTAATGCTTTGTTTAAACGTTTCATATTGGTAAACGAAAGTCCTTCCCTGGAACTGTGAATATTAACCACTTGGAACTTTTTGTTGGATTTACATCTTTGTGATGAAGTCGAACATTTGTGAACCTTACGATCCGGAGACACTATCCTTTGCACTTTAGAGTTCGCTTTTAGAGTATGAGGGCCAAAATAGGATTTCCAGACAAAGGACATAGTTTTACTTTTGGACATATTGACAATGGACAAATCCCTTCGTTTTTGGTTGATGTAGGGAAATACCTCCTAGATTAGGGATAGTGAGGCATTTTCCAACCCCTTATTATTTTGAACGAAGTATATAACCAAAGCCATGAGTCCTGTGTCCGTATCTCATTTTTGGATCCTCACACTTAAAACTTCATCTTTTTCTAATGAAGTGCTAAAGGATATTGAAGGGGCTAGTCCCTGGGATATATAGGGCAAAACACGAGAGAGTCGACATGTATCATAAGTTCCACTGCATATCCAGGTTTTAAAAAACTGCTGGTTTTGATTTTGAAGGCAGCGCCACCAACAGTGGATAAGGCGTTTGCTTTACTGGGGAAGCGGAAGCCCCTTCCCATGAGGCCAGGGTGCTGAGGTCGCTACTCCGATAGTCACCCGGGGGTGGTGCTCAGCGGGAGAATCTCATGGGGATAAAATCTTTGCATCTATTCAATGGATGGCATTAGTTTATTACATTTTGTAACAAGATGGAGTATGATACCTGATGCTCCCACATTACAGTACATGTGGATGTTTCAGTGCATGTGATGACATACTCTGTGACACAGCAGTGAATCTGCAGGTTTCTTGTTAGTAAACTGAAATCATGTCTGTACTCGACGGACACTTGGAAGTTGCTTGGAGCATAACATGTCAAGTGTGGGCACCACATCATCTAAAGAGAACAAAAATAGGGAATTGAGGAAAAACTGCAGAAAGTCGAGATGTAGAGTTGATAAAAAAAATCCCTTCATAATCCATCGATCGGAGCTCAGCAAAACTAATCTACAGCACAATCAAATGTCTTCATCCAAATGACTGCTGTACAATACCACAGCTTAGTGCTGCTTTGGGCAGCCTTTGGTGAACTCCAGTTGCAGCAACTTGCGGCTTGTGGTTGCAGACAATCTGCAGAGCCATTCTCTTGGTCCAGTGCCAGACAGACTGCCCTGAGGGATTGGCCGTGTCCAAGACACGGCACAACTAACCACTTAAATATAAGAACATAGCCGAATACATGCAGTGTATATGTTAGTTGTGGAGATGTTTTTCTGAAAGTGTTTGCCCATAATTCTGAGTCCGTTTCAATCAAGGGATATTCACTGTGATGATTTCCGGTGCTTCAAAACTTTTACAGGAATGAACGTATGCGCTATAATGAATTGTACTTATTTCTCCAGCTACTGCGCTGTGCAATTTTCTCCGCACAAGTGATTGGGGAGATGATGTAATCAGCCTTTACTGAAATCAAGAAATCCACATGAGAGATCCCAAAGAATGCTGTTTCAGGTATTTTCTACATAAAAAATAGGAAAATAGGTTATTCTTTGTAGTTACTTGATCAGTCTGAACATTAGCAAAATAATATTCTCTAACTTGATGAAGGCCGTTGTGTAAGCCACAGAAGCCGGTCTACCGTACACCAGCAACAGTTTATAGTCCCATTAAGTGCATATTCCTTCAAACCCATTGGACATTTCTTTCGGAGCTCATTCCCAGATAATGCAAGTTTCCATTTTCCGATTGGCCGTACCAAGGTGCACAAAATGGAGGGATTGCTATTGTTGATGCTGGCAGTGAAAAAAAGCATCCCGGGACAGTGACAGATTTAAGCATTAAGGGTTGTCCTCCCATTCTCATCATATAGCAACACACAAGCGATCACGGCTTCTCATAAGAAATGAAACAGTTCATTTTGAAAAGCCAAGCGACTTTTTTGTTTACAGTTGCTCCAACTTACTTTTTCTAAATCGATGTGCTTTTTTTTTTACTAGCTCGACGTTAAAACATAAAAACAAATACGCACTGAGATGCCATTCTCACAGCCCTTTAAACTTGGATTGATGTATTTAAAGAAATACAGGCTTGGGAAGACATTTTTCTCCTGGCATAAAATAAAAATATAGAACATATTTCTAAACTGTAACAGCTGCCACGCCATGAATAATGGCTGTCCGCTCTGTAGGTCAGCCATTCCCATTAATGCTGTCAGCATGTTTACAAACTTCATTTTTTTCACAAATTCTATTCTGTTTATTTCTTTACTGAGACTGGTATTGGTTGCTTATTTGCCCTCATGCAATCCCAAGTGATTTTAAAATGTATGCATGGTTTTGCCAAAGAACCCCTAAAACAATGTTTATTCGATACAATTAATATGTAGTAGTCAGTCAATATAGTTGGCCAAAAGAAGCTAGTAATTTCTAAAAAATCGAATTTGAATCAATATAATGTATTGAGTCTTGGTTGAATGTGCTGGTGAATGATGACATTACATATATTGTTTGCTCTATATATCAGAAACTCTCAACTCTCCCTTAAAGCACACGATCCTAATAATAATATTATTTGTGTTTCTGCACAGCCCTTCCAAGTGCTAGCCCATTTAACTGTGCTCAGCGGAAGGATGAAAGGCAGAGTTGGCCCAGTCACCAGTTTCAAAATTGCAAAGTGGAGTCTGCCCCTATGGCAGAGGTGAGTTCATAACTCGTGAGCTATCCTCCGACAAGGCTAATTTTGGATTTGTGTTCAAAGTCTCATACTCTTGCACATTGATGTGGTGTAAAGTGATCCATCCGAGATGACATGTTGGCCACTAAGAGCAATATTACATTCTCCTTCTCGCTTGATAGGTTGAGGCTGGCAGCTCAATCAGCGACCTTCACTGGCCTCAGGTAATCGTTGTAAGCTTTACAAAGCCTTCTCTACATAAGAGGCGCCTAGTCTACTTGAGCAGGTCCATGGCCCTTTCAGATGTTCCCTGGTGAGGCAGGAACAGACTTGTAATCAGGCCTATTAGAATTCCTTGACTGTTACTCTTCAGCTTGCCCCTTCTAATCCCGTTTCCACCACAATGGAAGACAAGGTTATTTTCTGAAGGTTTTGGGTAGCTTGTAGGTCCAAGGTGACAGAGGTTTTGGATCCGTATCCTACTTATTGTTATATTTATGTTTTTGTGTACTAGTAAAGTGCCAAAGGTATCGCATAAGGCAGCCTGGAAGCGCGCAGCTTTAGAGGATTGGCTTTCTGAGAGTCCGCAGTCTGGCATAGCATACATTACAATCTTATACAACACTCACACAGGCATTGATCGCCAGAACAATTAACATAAACTCAAAGGAAGATGTACTATCTGGGTTAATAAGTGTGACCAACCGAGGTCGTGAGACTCTTATAATAATGTGTGTGCATGTATATGCCCGATAGCCCATTTTCCCATTGGCACTGACAGCAACACATGGAGTTAAGCATCAAACATATAAGCTTAAAATCTGCTTGAATCACTCAATTGTTACAATCAATAGCCGTCAGCAGGTGTCCGGCATGACCGGAGCACGAAAATGATCCTTTAAAGTAATTCAGTACACATTACGGCTGCCATACACCCACTTAGGAATATATCATGTATTCACTTGGGCTCAACACAATGTTGGATGTTATGCTCTGCTGTATACAGAGAGTCTTTGCAAATTGACATTTCTCCGAGTAACATATAACTGAATATTATGCAGCAATCATTTAATGACTGTCTATATAAGCGTACAAACATGACTCGATGCTGTATTACATGGAAGCAGCAGGGATGTGTGGGAGCTGGGAGTCAGAGTGCAAAGGTGCAGGAAACACAGTGTGATGAGTAGGGCATGGCGGAGTGACAAGAAGGAGGAAAGAGGCAGAGATGAAGATGTGGAGAGAGGGATAGTAGAAGAAGAGAGCGCGTGGAAAGGTGAATTAGGGGAAGAGAAGGTAAGAGAAAAGAGTGGGGCAGAGATGGAGGAGTAATAACTTAAGTGAAGCTCAGCCGGGTAGGAGGGTGTTAAGCAGACACTGGCGGAGAGAAGAAGAGGAGATGGAACACCACAGGAAAGATTAGGTTAATGTGGAGGAGAAAACAGAGGAACAATTAAGGGAAGAAGCAGGCGAGCAGCCAGGAGAAAGTGCAGAAAGACAAGGGTAAGGAATCAGTGGGGAGGGACAGAGAGAAAAGCAGACCAACCAAAATCATGGGGCGGGAAGAAAAGGCATCAGAGGAGTAGTAAACCCGGGTAGGAAGTCAGAGAATGTGAAGTCCTTCACAAACTGTGCTAAAAGTGTGTTCCTGTAACAGCGAATGAAGGGCTAGAATAAGAGCACAAATGGGAACCAAAGAGCCTAAGCTGATGTAAGTTTGAGAGACGCTGGAGGGGAATGCTGCTAGTACAGCAACACAAGTGGCAAAAAAGTCCAAGGGAGTCCACTGCGCTTGCAAATAATTAGAAAGGGTAACGCAGGCTGCAGGTAACTGGTGAATGTGGGTACATTGCCTGTGTACACCACAGAAATAGAAAGTTCAAACAAGGAATCCAGTCACACAGCACCAATAGTCCCGTTTTTGGAACTGCTAGAGTTGCAGCAGCATTTATTGGACATAGCCTGATGCGTGTTTCGAGCATACTGTATCATTTGTGTCTGCAGCAAAAAATATATTGGCAGTACCATCAGAACCCTTAAAATACGGATAAGAGAGTATTTGTCAACCATTGCTAGCCATGATGCTAAATATCCCTTGGGCAGCCACTGGCAAACATGTCATCAATTGGATCTCAAACAGGACATTACGTTTGTTGGCCTAGCCTGGCCAAAATCACGTTGCCTCCGCGTGGGGGGGCGGGGGGGGAGGAGGAGACCTAACATTGCAGTTACAAAGGCTTGAAGCAAGGCTCATTTGCAAATATAGACTGTGTACTGTGGTTTAAATTCGGACCATGAATTTGCTGTTTTTTTTATAAATTAGTTTTTCTGAGGGTCTTTATAATAAAGTATGTCTTTGATCTGGGTTTAAAACATGCCAATGCAGCTCAGGTTTGGTTTACTTTAATATGTGTCACTTGTTTAGATTTAGAGAGTGTAAATATCTGCATATCACCAATTGGGGTGTAAATGTTATTTTGTATCAACAAATGCCCTAGAAGTTGTTGCATGGGTGTACAGCTGAGCAGGTGTTATGCACAAGTTTGTGTGTTACTGTGTGTTACTAATACCTTGGACTTCCTGATGTCACACCACATTCTAATTAGTTCACAAGATCCAATTTACAGTGAACGTGTTCATTTCAGCTATGGTTTAGCCCGTTATATTCTGCAGTTTATTTTTTTTGTCCCTGTTTGGGTTTTCACACGGAGATCGTCTACTCTGGCTATTGTAACTCTATATAGTTTAGTCTTGGGAAAATAACCTATTTTCAATATATGCAGCATGCACTTACTTATTTGTTTTTGCATTGGTTTTGTATCAACACAATACTCATTGAAGATGGCGGTGGAGCCTTGCCGTTTTTGTTATGGGCCAACTACTGGCTAGTCACCCTTCTAATACTCTAGAGTGTGAGCGGCTCGGCACTAGTGTGGGGATTACAATCCTAGACCACCAAGGTAAGACAACTGATACACAGTCCCCAAGACCACCGCTCAGATACAGGCTGAGCGCTTCACTCGGAATTAGATGTGAGATGATAACGAGTAGTTCAACGATGCTCATACTTGTCCTTTTATTTCTTTTCACGGTCTCGCATCGGATAACTGTTTACTTCAATGATGCTTGACCGCTCACTCAAATTGTTACGCCTATCGCACATGCAGTATATGCCGCACCTGCAAAGCTTAAGAGGTATGTTCACATTAGCTTATGTGCACGTTATTGAGAGTGCATTCTTGAATCAGGCACTTTCACCTACATCAATACAGACCCAGTTTTATAATCTGCCCATTACTAAACAGTAACCCTCACATTTTTTGTCTCTTTACTACAGTATTATGAACATTGACAGGTTTTGCAGGATAACATACCTGCCTTGTCCCACTATCAATCTGCTAAAATCCTTCTCACATATAAGGTACTTTACAGCAATATGGTTGTGCATATACAATGGCTCTAGCGAGCATCCGCCCAGCTGCAATTGACCCACGAATCTCAAATGGAGCCAAACTAATATTTGCGTTTTTGTCTCTCTTTCTTCATCTCCCAATATACCCATCTTCAATTTGAAAACATGTTACACAGTATTTGGTTTTTCTTTTTCCTTTGTCCATTGTAAATCTCATTAACCTTGTGCATTTTGTATCAAATTTTCTGATGACTTTCTTAAATTTATATATTTTGTTTTGTTGTTGGATTTTGACTAAACCCTTCTTCCAACCCCCACTCCCCTCTTTTTTCAATGGAATGTCAAATATGGTTGGAGATATTTGATTTGTTTGTCCGCCTTGCCAATCTCTCTGTTGATTTGTGACCATTGTAATTGTATATTATTTGGCCTTCTCAAATGTCCTTTATATACTACCAGCCTCAGAAGAAGAGCACGTTTATGCTCGAAAGACGTGTCAAGCTGTCCATGTCCAATAAATACTACTGCAACTCAAGCAGTTCCAAAAACTGAACTAATGGCGCTGTGCGACTGGATTTCTTGTTTGAGAATGCTGCTAGTGCTCTGGGGTCTAACCAGCTACTGCCTGATGCCCAAACCCATCAGACCTAAGGCAGTAGGTGGTGGTGCCTGAGAGAAGAGATTTGGTGGACCGGCACATGACCCGGATATCATCGGACACAACCAAGAAGGACACAGAGCCAAGATAAAAGAGTGGTGCACTAGAAATCCTACAGTCTGTGAGCGACTTTTTTGCCCACCATCCAGACAGTTCAGAATTAGAAGAGAGGGGGAAGAATTGAGGTCTATGGTCCTAAGAATAGTCTAGGTTTAGACCCAGAATGTTGATTGTACTAATATTAACTGCATCCCGTGGGCTCAATCAAACCTAATCCATACTTTGTGTGACTAAAACAAAACAGATAGTGACCTTTAAATTACTCTTGTGTCCTCTGTCCATTCAAGATCATGAATTCACAACCTACAAAGCAGGGCATGTGTTGGGAGTTATAATGCAATGCAATGGGCCTCATTACAAGTGTGGCGGTAGGAAACAAGGGTGCCAGTAGCTTACCGGCACCCTTGTTTCCGGGCCGCCACACTACAAGTCTGCCTGCCAGGGCAGCTGCGCCCTACAGGTCTGACCCTGCCGGGCGCAGCAGCCCTGGTAGGCAGATTCTTCACAGAAGCTCCGGCAACGTTGGCGACGGTGCCGGCGCTTCCGTCTGCCCACTTCAACAATGGAGTCCTTGTAATGTCCCGGTGACAGTGGTACCGGTGGCAGTGGAGAGTCAGGCGCCGGATCCGGTGTTACAGGGTTTGCGGCAAACCACTAGTCGGACTGGCGGGTTACCGCCAACCTTGTAATAAGGCCCATTAGTTTCGAAGCAGGAAAGAAGGTGCGAGTGACCCGACAGATTGGAAAAGTGAAAATAAACGCGAGAGACAGCAAAGAGCGACCAGAAAGCAGGAATGAGGGTGCAAGCAACCCGAAAGCAAGAAAAAAGGGTACGAGCAACTCAAAGGCTGAAAAGGAAAAGTGAAAGAGGCATGACAAAGAGAAGGGCAGGTGCAAGGGTGCACAACCAAAGGAGTAACAGAGTGTCCCAGGGGCACGATAAAGACAAGAGCAGTGTGCATGAGGCACAGTAAAGTGAGAAGAGGGTGCAGTTGTGAGCAGCAAAAGGAAAGTAAGGTGAAAGAAGAAAAACCAGAGTGGAAATAGCTCAGGAGGGACAGGTGCCAGAAGAAACATACAGAGTACAAATGGAGGGGTAAGAAGTCAGAGTGGTCGTGCAGGAGAAAAGCCAACGCCCAGCGTTTTTGAAAGTCTCTGACACTACCCTATGGAAATAATTGTGTGTGTTAAAATGGTGCATCCTGACAAGGTGAACTTTTGTTTGAAACTAGAGGGGCCTAGACTTTGGGAATGGAACCGTATGAGTCCCACACTAGATATTGTTGACCTTGGTGAGGAGAGGCTTAAACTTGGGGAAGGGAACCCTGAGAGGCCCAACTAGAATTGTGCAGAGAAAAGTACATCCAGACAGGAACATTTATTTTTTGAAAGATAAAAGGGGCCTACAGTTGGGGAAAGGAACCCTCAGAGGCCCACAAGGACATTGTGAACTTTACAGGAGAGGTCTAGACCTGAGGAAGGGAGCCCTAGGAGGTCTGAATAGAACTGTGAATCCTCAGTTGTGTTGTAAAGTAAGAAACTGTGAATCATTTGAACCCTGAGAGGACTGGAAAGAACAGTGTCTTTTTGTTTTGAACTGGAAGGATCGAAGCTTGGGGAAGGGACGACAAGAGACCCAGCAACATTGTGAACTCTATTAATGTATGTCAAGAGCTCTACATGGAAGGTTCCAAGGGCAACCCTTTTGAGTTGAACTATTATGAACTGGCAGAACTACACCTATTGGTAAGACTAACTGAAACCAGCTATGGTTTACATTTCCATTATTTTTTAGTCACCATTTTTTCACTTTAAGAAAATCCCCTATCACATTTGGTTTAAGAGTGAGGGCAAGCATAGGTTTGGACAGAGGCGAACTTTGGTTTTGGACTTATGGACATCAATGGATCTTAGAAGCATCAGAAGGGGGAACAATCCCCTTAGAGTTAGGGCCAGGTAGGCATTATACCAACCCCACAAAGTCTGATAATAAAGGTTATCAAACTGTTACTTTTGATTCTGTGCCTCTCTTGATACCATGCCTGTCTCACATATGGTGTCAGTAGTGGGATACAGTTCAAATGATAAAAGTTGAAAGCCTTAAGTTACTTGTAGTGTTTCGCCCAGTGGGAAAAAGATCATTATACAGGCATAAGACCAAGATAGAGCATTTGCGGAGAAGTAAATTATTCTGGGCAAAATCAACATTCTTATTTAACACCAGGACTTGTTTTTCCAGGATCAACCTCTTATTGATACCCTTCCACTATGTACCACCTAAAGCAGTGGGACCACCTCATTCTGAAGGTTAGATACCCCCACACCTATATCAGACCCAGTGGGTTGGGAGGGACGCTTGCAGAAAAGGGGTTAACCACCACAGATTTACCAACTGTCTCGACTAAACCCACCTTCCATCCTCCGGAACAACTTCCCGGAAGCACAAAGGATTTAGAGCAGGGGTCTGACACCAGCTTTGAATTCTTTTAAGACTCGGATCAGGAGAGAAGTCAGACAAAACTTTCACATCATCTATAACCATGGCATCCATTGAGGCAATACTAGTCCGCTTAGCGGACCATCAGATTGAGGTGGAGAACAGTTTGCAACCAGGACTTGAAAAACGAATAGCGGTGCAGACTAAACCTAGCATTCCCCAAGATGTCCTACAGCCGTATAAAGAAGGAGAAGACTTGGGAATTTGTTTTTTGAATTTTGGTTTAAGAGTGAAGGCAAGCATAGGTTTGGACACAGACGAACCTTGCTTATGGACTTACGGATACTGACGGCCCTTAAAAGCATCAGTTGGGTGAACAATCCCATTAGAGTTAGGGCTAGCGAGGCATTACACCAACCCCACAAAGTATGATAATAAATGTTTTCAAACTGTTATTTTTGAGTCTGTATCTCTCTGATACCATTCCTTTCTCACAGGTGGTTATTGGGTTTTAAAATATAGTAATGGCCTTGCAGGCTTTTTTAAAATGCAATGTATACCAAAGTGCATAATCACTACTAATGGTTTGTTTTATTTTTTCTGCTTCTTTCTCTAAATACACCTTTCATGCTCCATCTCCTGTCCCCTTTTCTCTCTCCCTTTTCTTTTGAAAATGATACATTCACGCAATTATTATATATTTGTTCTGATGCAACTATTTGCTTCCAAGTTGCCTTACAATTGTTAAAATCATGCACCCCAGCCTTGATAGCCTTGATAAGGACTGCAGTATGGCTCACACGTGTCGGCTTGAGGGAAAATAAATCTCCAACTTTTGGCATTGTGAACATTAAAATTGCCTAACTTTGGACACTTGAACACAATTATTTGTACAAATTAAAATACTTTTCATAACTAGTGTTATTTGCCATTTAATTGTTTGGGCAAATAATCTGCTCAATCATAGTCAGGGTGAATTATTGTAATTCTATTGTATGTATAGATTCAATAGGACTTTCACAAGAGTCTAGGGTGTACCACCATTGCTTTCAAAATGCATACATCACTGTTTGAGCAATCATGTACTTCTTTATGTACATATAGAAACAGTAGTCAGTTTGTAAAGTAACAAGTTGCTGGCTCTTTGCAAAAGAATGCATCACTAAACTAGCCTTGGTGAATGACCTACATACAGAAACCTAGATAATTTTAAGTATTGTAAGCACACTTGCGCTGGAGCCAACATAATTTCACTATATCTACTAATCTAGCATGAGGTTGTGTGCTATGCTCTCCACAGCAGAGCCACATTACTAGTCACTCACTCATAAAACTTAAAGAGTGGTGCAGTCACAAAGTTCTAAGAACTCCTCGGCACGCCTTTCGTGCTTGGTAAGGCTTGGAGAACACTTGAGAATCCGTGTTGGCTATTCAAATTTCGCCCTCTTCTCCCTGGACACTTCTGTATGCAATCTGGCCTTTTTGGCGGGGTAATATTCACAGAAGACCTGTCCGGTCAAGCAGATATTCAGCTTCTCACAGATGCTGAATCTGACACCAGTGTCCCCTCATCCAACCAGGCCATCAAGAATGAGTGTCTGTCGTATGTCTTAGGGGAAAAAGATTATCAAATCTCACAAGCCCAAAAGTGTTTTGGTTTGGTCTCCTGCTATTGTGAGGTTGTCTATCGGAACACACACACTTGAGCTCAACCCCTAAGGTATGAAAGGGCGTGACTTCCCTCTTTCCAGAGAACACCCGGTGGAAGAAACTATCCGAACATGCTCAAATATGATATATCTTATTGTATGCAGACATGTCTTTTTTGAAGTTGTAGGTGAAGTTTAGTCATTCAGTCATAGAAAACATCAAGCACATGTAGAGCTTCTGAGAGGAATCCCTAAACAGGTCATACAAAATAAAAATATGTCCCCCGAAGGCAGAGATAAGATGGGCTGTTGCACATTGCCCAGGAACCAGATGGCCCAAAATAAAGTTAATTGAGCACTAATGTGAATGCACGATTTTTGTTTATGTACATCTAAACTGCTCTGTCATGGTACAGAGGAATTCCAGCCTAGTCAATACTCTATGTGAATCTATCAAAGAGCCAATGTTGGTGAACAGGGCTACTATAGCTTAGCATGAGTTAGAGTGAAGAGTGAGCCAAAAGGGTGCATGGGGTAAACCCAACCCCAATTAAAGAAGGGAAAACTGAATTTTCAATGGTAAACGTTTGTATACCCAAAATCAGTAAAACATATCATCATTGGAAATATATATATCTTCCCCAAAGGCCACATGGAGTGTTTTATGAAGTACAGAACGAGTGTATAAGAGTAGATCTCTCCAGCTTTGAAATCCCTTCATTGGCTCCCAGTGGATGCAAGGATTAAATTCAAAACCCTCTGCATTGTCCACAAGGCTTTCTGGGGCCTGGGTCCAAAATACCTTTGACTATCCCTCCGTAAATACCTCCCCTCTCGAGCTCTTCGCTCCTCTACCCCTCTCAGGGTCAGTCGTTTTTTCAAAGAAACAAGCCGGGGGTAGATCTCCGTCTTCGGCTGGGGCCTCCCTTTGGAACAGCCTCCCTGCCGCTCTGAAACTCGAGGAGAGAATCATCTCTGGTTTCGGAAGCACCTCAAGACCTTCCTCTTTGCTTCAGCCTTTGCCCCTCTGTCCTCCAGGCCCAGGTACCGGCTCACCCTGCCACTCCCCTGCACTGCCTCCTGGCCACCCCCTGCACAGGGGTCTGTATCTGTACCCATACAGTCCCCCACCCCCTTTCTTTTCTTCTGCACTTATCAGACATACCCTGTCGGCTAAACCCAGCACTTGCCACTTGCTGACTGCACTACCGCGGTCTATTGCATTCTTTCTTTAATGCCTTTATTATTTATTTATTTAACTTATTTATTTTATTTATCTGTTCCCCCCTGTTCCGCACTTTCCATTTCTCCCCCCTTCCATACACTTTTCCCCTTTTCCCTTCCGATGCACTTGCGCGTTCTCAATGTCACTGGGCCTAGTAAGATCGCTGTTTTTGTCCTCCTCCCGTTCCCCTCCCTTGCCTTGTCGTGCTCTGAAACACTGGTGTACGAGTGCAATATAAATAAAATATCAATTCAATTACAAATAAGTATATGTTTAAGGTAGAGAGACTGTAGTCAAGGGAAGAAAAACTGGAGTAGCCTTCTGAAAGAAAGCTAAGACTGACTGTTGCAGTCTGTCTCACTAAGTACTGCTAAAAGAAGACCAGGGGGGGCAGATGGTGGACTCCATAATACACAAGCAGAGAGGAATTCTTGACACAGATTCAATGGGGCAATGCTATTTTTCAAAAGCATGCAGGAAAGTGGGGAGATGAAAAGGCACCCAGGGATAATAAAATAAATATGTTTGGTTCGACCCACTGGATTCTCGAATATAAAAAAGGCACCAATATCTTTTGGATCAACCCTCTGGGTTCTCTCTGCTAAAACTTATATCTGTCCCATAGCATAAAAAATAAATACACCATCTGACACCATTGGCTAAAGAGCACTAAACAGGCACATTTTTCCAAATTTGCACGCAACATATGATTTTCCATGGACATGGTTTGTATTACTATGAAAATATAGACCGGACCAGGCTCATCCCTGGGTTCTGTAAATCTAGCCCAAAATGCACAAACTGTTTCCAGTTAGTGCCCTAAATTGAAAAATGCCTTTGTTATTTTTCTAAATGAATGCTAATGAGTTGCCCTGTAGCTGTCTGGAATACAATGGTTTGAGAACATGTCAAGCGTAGGAAATACCCTACAGGGTTCGTCTGGTATGGATAAACTACAAAGTGCCTGAGATTTCTATTCATATTGTGGACTGTGGCCTGGTGGGAAAAACTGGTGGATTCACCCTTAGGAAGTGATGGTGAAATTAGAAAGCAAAGATGCACTTACCACAGGCAGTAAACACTGCAACCAATGCTAATCAAAAGACTGTCTCTGAAAGAAAAAAAAAAACAATGTGCCTTTTAATATAACGTGTTTAACAGATTGTATTGTCTCTGGTTGAGTGCAACCGTACAGGGTGTGGTTGTATGTGATCACCAAGAGTTGTGAAGATCCGAGGTACATTGAGGCCCTGCAGACCCTATCAGTTACTTTATGTCAAACAAGAAATATAACATAGTGAAGATAAGTGGAAACACAATTTAACAGTATGGTTGGAATTATGAAGAAACAAAATGTCATGTAAGTTACAGATCCTTCAAAGGCTCACTGATGAGTCTCAACAAGGCCGAAACGTGTCTGGGGATGCTTGTGGTCTCGTGCAGATGGGATGTGACCTAGCAGTTCGGGCTGGACTGCCCCTTTTGGGGTGGGACCAAGCCTGATTGGCATATGGTCTTTCCACTTCTGTAATGGCTTGGCAGGCGAAGAGCAATGGTCTGGAGGGTTGCCAAGAGCAATGTCAGAGGTTAAGATATATTATAAACCTTCCAGCCATCACCATTTGTGTTTTGCTATTTATAGGTTACTACAGAGGTTTTTACTATATTGTAGCACTATCCAATATACTGGTAGTCCAGTTATTGCCCCTGGAAGAATGAAAGAGCTGAATCTGCCATGCCAAATCTATTCCAGTAGCTACAGGGATTGATCTGCAACTAATTTATAAAAAAGCAGTTCCAAGTTTATATCAAAGAATGCACACTGCCTTACAATACATCAAAACATTATGAAGACTGGCGGACAAAACGGTCTTCGGGTAAATACAATTTTGCTTATATATGGGTACAGCACTTAATATTAAATAAGTGCTACAAACATGTTTCTTGTTAAATTGAAACTGCCGTTATAATGTTACATAGCTAAAAAGCATTCACAAATGCTATTGTTCTGGCTTTTGAATTTGTTTGGTGCCTTTTACATTTATATGCATGAAATTTAGTTGACGCTTAGAAAGAACAGACCCAAACAACATGCAAGCTGAAGGGGTGATCATCAAGTGACTATTATTGTGTGAGCTCTTAGCCTTTACTGGCTAAATCAATACTTCTAACAATATAAATCGGCAGCTGAGGCACAAAGCCTGCAGTTCACAAGGCCTACTACAAAGGCCCATAAAATGTGTTTGATCTTTATTTATTTATATATATAGGCGGAACAATACTCTTAGTCACAAAAAAAACGTACAATAGATAAGAAATCTGATGTGACAGGAATCAGGGAGCTACTTACAACAGGGTGAGTTTGAGGGAGATTCTGACCAGGTTGTAGAGGGGAGTAAATGGAACAGTCACCAAGGACAATACACAAGTGGACATATATAGATTAAGGCCAATGAACATTGGACATTTTTAAGTGAATATAGGCGGTACGGCCAGCTGTGCTCAGGATAGGTGAACTGCTAGAGTGGAGGCAGAGGAAATGAGGGATAGAGGCACGTTACAGGCAAGTGAAAAATGTTAGCTAGCAGGCAGATGAGAGGTAGGTTAATAGGGTAACTCTGAAACGAGGAGTTAGGCTTTACAAGTTTCCCGAGATACTTATAAAGTCCACAAAATTATTTTTGTATGTTTGTACTCTTTATTCAGGTATACCAACACTCATTATTACATGCAAAACTCGTTATTAGGCACGTGCCATCAATTACACTTCTTGTTCACTCAACAGAGTGGTGTTCCAGCACTTCCAGCTCCACCTTTTCACCCAGACACAGTTTTTCTGCCTGGGGGTCTGACCGGGTCTGACCGTATTGTGCTTTGTTAAATTACACGCCATCAAGATAAACATCTGACTTTCGTTTCAGACAGATCTATAAACCCATGCTCTTGAGACACAATACGCATGTTTAAATATTGTGTATGCAGATGGGCTCACTTCCTATACTTATCTAAATCTATGTAAAAATTACAAGCAGAAAATTCGCTTCATTCCTTTCATCCGGAAACGCTGTCGGTTGCTAAGTAACCCACTAATCATGTGCCTGGTCACATGACCAGAAGTGAATCCCAGAATCCCTTAGCAACCGGCACTAACATCTGACGCTATACACCTTCCGACGGTGCACTTCAACACTAAAATTAAGCAGAAGACTTTGAACGCAACAATGCGAATAATATGAGTGATACCATTAGAGCGAAATCTGCAAAATGTTGTAAATAGAAGGACAATCTTTACAAGAACCTTTTCACCCGCATTCACTGAGCCTCTGGGTCTCTATTGCCATTGCAGATCACTGCAAACTTAGGAGGATGTTACTGGCGCCATTTTCCAGAAACGTCATGGTTATCTCAAGAAAATGAGCATCGCAGCTCCCAAGTTTCAGGTAAACTGAAAATTCTGTATGTACGGAGACTGACAAAGAGGTCGGAACATTAACTTATAGTAGCGTCACCTCGCTTTTTTCTATAGTTATGAGCAATCCTATCACTATGACTAGTACGAAAGAATAAGAACAGCGGGTGCTGTATAACGTCAGTCACTACTGTCCGCATCACTTAGCGTCTCTTTCAAAAACTACAGGTAATTTGAATCTAACGACTACAGTATTGAATTTAACACTGTGTTCTGGGTGAAAACATGGTTCCTGTCTGCTGTTAAAGAAAAATGGTTATCTATAAGATTGAAAAACCAGAGGGAACTAGCCTCAAAAATAATACCGTGCCACATGGACATTATTTAAGTTGTCGGCCATAAAGTTGCAAAAATATCTATTATTCTCTGTACACCTGAGAATAGTAATTGTAAGCAATCTTTTATTTACATGCTTTTGCAAACAAACATACTTACTTGTATCAATATACGTATAATGTGATCTAACATTTTGGTTTTGTTCCACACTTAGTAACTCTGACCTTCTCTCTTTTTTTTCTCTTCTCCTCCAGATTTTGGTCCCTTTCTTCCTGTCATATTACTAGATTGAACCAGTTTGCTAACCAATGTGATTTGACATACGATTATGGACAATTGATTTAAAATTTGAGTGGACCCGTTTTGTCATAAGTATTATTTTACGCCCTGAGGACGACCTTAGAGGGTCGAAACACGTGTTGGCGTGGCGTGGCTCAAAATGAAGTTACATCTTTCCACAATGATATGATATGATATGATATGATATGGTATTTGTAACGCGCCTATACACAATATTTATAGTGTGGCCTAAGAAAAATGCACAACTATTACTGCAATAGTTATACTGCTATGTGTGGAAACTCAAGTGTGATGCACACGATTGGTATGACAATTTATTAATACCAATCTGAAATTGTCAATTATTCTCTCATTATTTGTTTACACGTGTTTGAATTTACATGCATTTGCAGATGTTAAAACGTATGTGTGCTTTATAAATTTGGTATGACAACTACTTAATATCAACCTGTACGCCTAGATTATGGTTTCATATTACTAGTTTTAAGTTGTTTACCAATAAACCAAGCACCCACAAAGTGCTTTCATGTTTTAACAATGGTTGGTTTGTTATATCTTTAGGAAGTGAGCGCAGACAGAAGGATACCCATTCAAGTTTTTAAACACTATTTTAGGTGACAGTGAAAAATCACCTAACCTTTCCCACTGCTGCAGCACACTCTAGTTTAAGGCCTGTTTACTCAATTCAGAAGAGGATTGCGCACTTCCAGCTTAGGGCTTTTTTCACAAAACTTTACGTCCTTCCTGTGGATAGATTTGTGAAGCAGGAGAAGAAATTTAGATCTGGCCCTGTTTTGCATTATCAGCCATCCAATCTGGTGATTGTATGAGGAAGTAGGTGTAAAGTAACAGAGTTCACAGAGAGTCTTTGTAGCAAAGTTTATGATCTTGTCGAGAGGACAGAAAGCATAGTTGAGGAGACCAAAGGGGATGCTGGCACAGTAGTCCAGTTTAGAGAAGACAAGCGTGGTTAAGAGATGCTTGGCAGTGCTGAAAGTAAGGAGGTGCCTTATTTTCCAAATATTTAGGAGGTTGAGGCGAGCTGCTGTTCCAGTTCTGGAGATGAAATTAGAAAAGATGTGAGAAGTCACAGATGACACAGAGGTTTCTAGATGAAGAAGAGTAAGGGAGAGTGACATGTGGGAACTGAATAGGCAGAGGAAGAGATGAGATGGAGCTTTTGTCAGAGAAGAAGAGCACCTCTGTTTTGGTGGAGTTCAACATCAGAGAGTGTGAAGCTATCCAATATTTACTGATAGAGGAACAGTAGGAAATGTGTATAGAGAGATCAAAGGAAAATTCAGGCAAAGAAGAAGAATTAGGTGTCATCCGCGAATAGTTGGTATGAGAACCCAAAGGAGGAGATTAGTGCCTTAAGAGTAGAGGAGTGAACCCAAGACAGAGCCTTGTGGCACACCAACAGTTAGAGGAGTGAGTTATGATATGTTGCTCCAGGAGACAGACAATTGGCGAGGTGCAAGGTAGTATTCAATCCAGGCAAGGGCTTGAGCGCGGATCCAAATAAGAAAGAGTATTAAGAAGATCAGAGTGATCGACAGTGTCAAAGGCAGCAGACAAGTTAAGAAGAATTAGGCTAGAGGATAAGTTGGGTGCTTCGCATAGGCAATGATAAGAGGAGTCTCCGTGGAGTGACGGGAGCGGAAACCTGCTTGTCGGGGTCTCGAAGGTTAGGAATGTCTCTGAAATTGGTAAAACGTCTGAACACAACCCTTTCGAGCACTTTAGAATAGTGTGGAAGGAGAGACACAGGGCGAAAGTTAGCCAGTAGGTTCGGGTCAGCCCCTTGCTTTTTTAGGAGAGGGATGACCATGGCTGTTTTGAAAACAGAGGGAAAGCAAGCAGAGTCGAATGACAGGTTGAAGAGTTTGGCCAGGTGAAGGGCCACTGAAGGGGCAATAGGCTTGACTAGCTGAGCAGCAAGAGGGTCTGATGGGGCACAAGAGGGTGAGCCTTCATCAGTAGAGATAGCAGTTTGTCAGTATTAGTGTGACTAAAGTGGGTGATAGAGGCAAAGGGTGATTGCAGAGTGTTAAATGTAGGAGGAGGGAGTGTGAAGGAGGTCAGGAGAGAGTCTCTAATTTTGGACATTTCTGCAGCAAACTGTTCAGCTAGGTCATTAGTTGTGAGAGTGGAGTTGATAGTCAATGACTTAGGAGGAGTGAGTTTACGATGCCCTGTAGCCGACAAGGATGTTGGAGTGCGAGTTGATGAGGGATAGGTAGAATTCTCTTCAGTTCTATCAAGAGTGGACTTGAAAGAGGTCAGTGCAGAGAGATCGTCATACCATCAAGCAGGGCATCAACAATCATGTTAAAACGCACCTTTAAGTGTTAATTACCCTACCCAGGGCAGTAAACAATAAACACCAGAAAGGCGTAACACTTCACAATCCATTTGCTACATGGGCAAAAAGCAGGATTGTACCACTCCGGAACAAAATGCAGACACACATGATATATAAAATAATTTGCAGGAGGGCATGTACTCCATGATGACTATCTTTGCAGCAAGATGATAATATTGTGCGGTACCTAGACCAAGCAACAATTTACCAGCAATACCTGTGCAAAGAGAGCATAAAAAAAAAACTTAGGAGAACACAATTGTCATAACTGATGTCAGGAAGTTCCAGTAGTGTTAAGGACATAAGCTCAATTATGGCTATGAAACCTTTGAGCAGGATTCACGCCAAACCATTTACAAATCCTTAATTTAATATCCAATAAATCAAAAGAGATTCCAACTTGGTGCAATAGGAATATCTATAAAGCCAAAAGAGAATTTCCTTCGAGAATACACAGCCTGAAAATGTTCAATCCACTTGGACTCTAAAATAGGATTGAGTTGCACACTTTCTTGTGGGTTTGTGCAACTATTAATCATACTTCAGACTTCTCTAGTATTCTTACTACTAATCTGTTGGACCATGCTTTGGGACGTCAAAGCCAGTTTCTATATTGGTGTTTTAAGGTCTTGTGCTCGACAAAATTGCCAAGGGGTAAATTGCAAAGATTGACCCGCAATTCTCTTTTTCGTGCACAAATTACTGGATCGTAACAATGTTTATTCACGGTACATATTTTATGAGACTTCGGCATTTGATTATAAAGTGTTTTATAGTGATACTCCGTACTCAGTGTACAGACTATCTCGTAAATAGGTATTCATATCTGTATGATTCGCACAATAAAATAATTTTGAATTCAAAATGTAGACATTGCGAGGGTTCCAAAATAATCTGGTCCTGCCATTATTAACAGTAAGCGCATAACGGGGGGGGGCACTGATCCTTTTGGAGAAGGGTGATGCTCCACACCAAATCGAAGAGTGATCACTCAACAAGCAAACTGAGATTAATAAAGAAAGAACATTATGAAATACCTCCTCGGTCACAAAAGATGTACTCCAAAATTAGTTGCCATGGCCCCCAGACCAAATAGCGTTAGCCAGAATTTCTCCCTTGTTGTTGCCATTCATTACGAAACCCCAATAGTCCATTAATGACAACCATGCATTATCCCTACGTCATGTGGCTACCTCAGAGGAGCCATTCCCCTGTGAGACTGGCATGCAGACTGAATTTAAAAGCCAGACTAGGAAAATATTATTGGACCCTCTGGTACTGTGCCAATCAAAAATAATTTTCTTGATTACAACAAATAATTCTGATTGGGAGATGCCAGTGGGATTCCAATATATATTGATAAATAGTGAGCATTTTAAAGAAAGCACAACCTTGTCGTTCCATTCAACGGAACTCTACTTGGCATACATCATTCTTTGAAAAGGATCAACAGATCATGGAGAAATTTGATAAGTCTGTTTTGGAAAATGATATTGATGACACTTTGACGGCCACTGCAAGTTCTGTGGAGGATACGCAATATGTTCTGAATGGTGGTACAGTAATTGCCACAGGTAGGAGGGGAACGATTTACAGACATACCACACTGCAAAGCATTAGAAGACAACAGCAGTTATCTTTAATGGCTACTGCTTTCATGGCTATTGCACATCCGGCATTATGGATATGGTACATCTGCAATGGCCAAAACCATCAGCTCTCAGAATACTTTTGGACTGAAGCTTTCATAGAACCATCACAAACAAGAAAGCTTGTGTTTCAAATAAGAACAAACAATAGTTTGTAGATGTGTTTAACACAAAAAGGACATTAATTACTATTTTATAACACTCTTTATACCGGAGACCTAAATTCAAACCTGTGTTGCTCTGTGTTATCTTGCTTCCAAGACAAACGCCTTGCCTTGCCCCCAAGTTATCGTCTCGGCACTGCTTAATTTATACGAATGACCTTCATACAATAATTGTAAAAACAACATTGAGCAGCCTGATTTTTATTTTTTTTAAATAAAAGAAGGAATATCTGAATGAAATATTTAAATGGAATCAATCAGAAATGTGCAAAGAAAAGGCATGACACCCTTGAAATGAAAAGGACAATTGGGGGAAAATGTATACCAGAGCATCCTATTCTGCTTTATGCTTTAATGAGTTGTGATACAAGTGCCTTGTTTGAGAAGAGCACTTTACAACTACTGTATGCTACACACACGTCACCAGAAGTTGATATACATGATCACAGGGGTGTTGCCAGGTCTGTTTGTTTTTATTATTTATAATGCGCGAGGGTACCCGGGGGTATCAGGGCGCAGCCTTTACAAGAATATTCGAAGCTGGGTTACAGTACAAAGAATATACATAATACAGGAATAACTACACCAGTGTTATATACAAATCAGTGGTAGGCCTACAGGCCATTATATACAGGTAGGCAAGGCACACAAGCAGGTAAGCAGGAAGGCACATATAGTTACAATGTGTACAGGTGGTGCTGGTCTTAGTGGGTCTCGCTTTTCAACCATGAGATTACCAGTGAGCGGAAATTCTGGAAAAGACCCGGGGCTATGCTGATGTTGGAACTGTCGAGACTGGGGGCTAGCTAGCCTTTTGGTTGTAGCTCCTGAGATTCTATCCGGGGCTACAACCAAAAGATCAGGGGTTATAGCCCCCTTAGCCCCCCCCCCTAGCAACACCTCTGCATGATCGGATGAATATTGCAGCAAGTGTTTATGTAGTGAAAATCTAAATTTGCTGTGCTGCAAACAGTACTTGAGTACTTGAACAAAATGGCCACTGCCAAAATAGAATCCGCAATTGATTGGGGGTGGGGGGAGGCGTCTCCTACATACAATGCTGCACAGTACCATCTGGATTCCTGAGCACAGTATAGAAGAATCAGTCCATTGATGTTCTAAACCTAGCACAGCATGGCAGGGGAACTGTAGATTGAGAAGCCAGTAACTATGGATCGTGATCTGGCTACAAATACATCACTGGACAGCAATGCAGTAGAACTTGCAGGTACAGACATTCAACGCACTGTGCAGAACTGTGAAGTATTGCACAAATGCAGGCACTGAAGAACAAGAGGGTGAGGAATACCAGATGTATGGTGCATCTAGTGGTGTGAATACTGTGTAGTCCTTAGAACATGTTCAAATTGTACTCGGGTGAAAAACGAATTGTTTTTAAATGACATTTTATGCTGTTGAGATCGGTTTTATTTTTGTACTCGCTGTTTGATGATTCTTTTGTGCATTTCTGCTACAAAATCTTGCTGTTTTTAGTGTTTTCTCTTTCATGTGTGAAAAGTTTTGTTTTGAAACTATAACGCACAATAAATACATTGTTTGCATAAATATTTTTCCATATGTACCATTTATTTTTCCAATGGTATATTTTACTGCCCGGGTATGATAGGTTGCGATACAGTGCGCATGCTTCCGTTAAATCTTAAGAAACGTGTCTGTGTTATTTATTCTGCCATTAAGGGCTGTACAGAAAGCTAATCAACATGTGATACTTTATTCTTTATAATGTTTTTCCTGCAGATCTTTTATTGTCATTTTTGTCTACGTGGCAATACAACACATATGCTCCAAGCTACCTGCAAAAGATGCATCAGTATTATTTATTCTGACAGAATGTCAGAATAATTTAAGAAACATGTTATCTGTAATTTACTGTTTAACTTTTTTTCCTGTGGGTCTTTCATGATGTCACATTTGGACTTGTTATTTTGGAAGTGTTTCTCAGTGGGCGGAGCGCTTGCTGCTGCGATCTGTGTGGGATCTTCAGGTTGCGGGTTTGAATCCCGGCAAAGCTAACTCAGTCTTTCCTCCTTCCGAGGTCGATAAATGAGTACCAACTTGGGTTGGGTGATATTGTTTGTAAATAGGACTGTGTAAAGTGCTTTGGCGAAAATGCTACATAAGTCGCATATTATCATAATGTTACAATACAATGCTAATTCTTTACAGTAAAACAAGAATTATTTTTGTGTACTGAGGATCGATTCCTTTTTTTAGCATTTGTGTACTGGACTAACTTCAACCACCATCTGCAGAATGAATGCAGATCACAGCAAGCTCTCACCAAGCTATTTTATGACAAAATCAGGGTTCGAAATTGAGGTGAGCTTGGAGATATTTAGCTCCTGCTTGTAGCCTAGAAGAGCCTGGTTAACTTGACAAACAGTTAGCAGGAGCTACTTTTGTCTCCCTAGCCAACCGATGCCAAACACACCTATGTGCATTTAACTCTGTGAATTTGGGACAATCTATAAAGCAACATTAGAACACGTCTATATGACATTTAAAACATACGGGTTGATAAATAATGGACAAAATGATATGCTTGCATCTTACTGGCAGTTAGATTTGTGAAACGCTGTGTACTAGCCCCGTGTTCCTCAGTGGTAGCCCCTGCTCACTGGTTAAGGCTAGATACCCAGGAGCTGCTTTAGCTCCTGCTAATACTTTTTAATCTCACTTCCTGCAAAATTATTTTAAAAAAGAATAAAAAAAGTCCTTTAAGTCAGAAATATGAAGAACTGAGGAAGAAACATTAAGTCCATTAGAATAGGCCACCGGGCCCCAATGAGAGGATGGCATTGGTAGGGTACAGCACAATGAAATGGCCCTTATTGGATACGAAACATGCTTTACCATTGAGTCTGAGTGACGGATGAAACCACCCACAAACCTAGAGGGAATGAACAGGGGCAAACCTGAGAAAATTGCCAGCCTTAAACATATGTGGCCGCTGCAAGGCTTTAAGAGGAAATTTACTGAAAAGCGGAGGCACCGGGTTATTTTCCCACAACCAACAAAAAGGATTACACGTACTGTGACATTATTCACTAGATGGCCCGTGTAATCATTTTCCAGAGCGGTCGGCACTGGCAGCCCAGACGGAGCTACTGTATACATCTTGCGTTGACTGATGAATAGGCGCACGTCTACTGCTGAAAGTTTCATCCTTAGAAATGGAGATGTTTTCATACTGCCGGACTGCTCTACTCGCATAACTATCGAGTGCGTATCTGAGTGTTAGTTTTAATGCACTGTGAGACAAAGGCTCTTTTAAAAAAGCATTACTGACATAATGCAGGTGGATCCGTCTTTTGCTACATGCAGTTAAACGGATTTGGAGTGAGCGCTGAAGGGCTGAACAGTTTGTGCTACGGCAATTAAAAGTCTGAGTCATATGTTCTCGCTCCCATCCCAACATATTTCTCAGGTTTGTTTCCATTTATTTGCGGTCTGATTACAATCTGGGTGATCCTAACGCACTGTAAAACGCGCTCTGCTATTGCCATGGCAGGCGAGGGAGTTTGCAAACAAAGCTGCGGCGCACGGAAGGCTTTAGACGAGACTGCTATTTTCAGTCAAAATGTACTCCACCAAAAACGCAGCAAAGAATGACGCTACCACGGGTGCGCTTCTAAGACAGTCCAGTGGGTCTTATTGCGTTGATTTACAAGAATGGAGTGAATACTCCAAGAAAGCATGTAAAAAGGCTTGGGAAAAACAGTTTTACCTGAATTGTGTAAGTAGGATAGTTAGTCCATTTGCGCCAAGTCACACATTCCACAACTCCACCCAGGTTCGGACTGGCCTATAAGGCAACAGTTCCATGCCCGAACCAAAACCACAGAATGCTGGTGTGGGCAGTTTTTTGGGTCAAAGTGGGCCAGTTTTCTGGTCAATATGGGTCAGTTTGATGCGTTATTTCACCCTGCGGACAGTAGTTTTGACCAGTGCTGCCGAATACATATTTTTTAAATGCACAATTTGCATCACACTTTATCAAAAAACTCCCACCCTGGTTACTAATTAAACAGTGTCATTTGCAACCGTGGGCCGCTTTTTTGGCCCAGTCCGACCCTGACGCCACCCACAAGCCATTGCTGGAAGTTCACCTCAAGTTCTGAGACACCTCCGCATGACATTGTGGGTATGCAAATTAGCCCAAATGCAAGCCTTTCTCTCCTGGAAATTGCCTTTGTTTTAGAGGGTAGTGCTGCATTATACATAGCGTAAGCAACCCAAGACAGACATTTTTCAAGGAAGGACAACTACATACATGATTTCACCCTTATTAGGGATCACCAGTGCAGTATAGTCCCGACAGCCTTGTGGCTGGATCATTGGGGCATGTTTAAAATA
This sequence comes from Ambystoma mexicanum, assembly GCF_040938575.1. NCBI lineage: Eukaryota > Metazoa > Chordata > Amphibia > Caudata > Ambystomatidae > Ambystoma > Ambystoma mexicanum. The sequence goes on from NC_090935.1 coordinate 399,382,036, forward strand.
CACCAAAAAAGAAAACGCTTAAAAAAAATCTCTCACCTGAAATGCGAAAGTAGGATAGCTCATTTCAGCCAAGTCACACATTCCACAATGCCACCTGGAAATGAATTAAATTACTACTAATGGGGACTGAGAAACGTTCACTGCGCGTGAGGTTTTTGACACCAAGGGTGCCAATATTCTGATCCCAGCAAAGTGGAGGTTTACTTACCACTGCATAGATGAGATGAAACCCACCAGGGGTCTGACATCACTTCAGCCCCTGCAGTTTAGACAGCGGTGGCTGGTGAGATTTTTTTTAATGGAAGGTTTCCTTAACCAACCAAGTGCGGTTTAGGGCTATTTTCTAACGCCCCCACCCCGAGAACATTTTTTAAATAATATGTTGAAATGGTGCATTTTACAGAACACCTTTTAGAAAAATTGGGTAAAAAGCAACATGGTTAGCAATCGGTTTGTTGGGTGACTCATCAAAAATAAAATAGATTCAAGTCACAAACAGTGGAGAGGAGCATTTCTTTATATGCCACAGTAACACATATCCAGACTGGCCACCAACATAGGTCAGTCTTGCCACTTAACACAATGTGAGGGTGAGGGGGGGTATGCCTGGACATGACATGCCAGTCTCATCACCCCTGCACCCACAGGCTTGCAGGCTCTCTGACTGTGCAGGTGAAGGCAGCGGTACCGAGACCTCCCTCTATTCCATACACAATCAGACCCTGATTGGGCATTGGAAAGAGGGGGCAATCCTTTCCCTTCCTCCCACAAAATCAGAGGCTGATTGTGCACGGGAAAGGGAGGACAAGCCCCTCCATTCCGCAGACACAATCGGAGGCAGGCTCGGTCTCCGGCACACACGCATTCAACAGACGCTCTTTCATTCACTCAAACGCTCGCACACATGATGCATATATACAAACATACATACACTGTGGCAAGGAGCCAGAAGCAGAAGTTGGATACATAGGTGGTATAGTTCAAAGTGAGATTTATTTATAAGAAAAGAAAACCTAACTATTCCTAACTCTATAGGGATTCACCAACCTAATAAACAATAATCTCGGGTCAGTCTAGTCAGAATGTCTGTTCAACGAATAAACCTGTCCTCCGTCCAAACGTCTGATCTAGCCCTATCACTACTAACAGAAAATCACTAAACACTATTCGGGAGGATGACTCCCTCTTCCTCATTAACAAAAGGTTTTAACTTTCCAACCCTAAACATTTAGAATTCAAATCGGGACACCAGGAAATCTCTTCTCTTGACTCAGTTCCAACAAGGATTTCCAATGTTTTAGTTTGTCTGTTACTCTACGGTCCGATTTGTCAACCAGGAGAATGTCTCCTTTTTCCTGGTGTAAATAGTTCCTTGGTATGATCAACAAACACTTTCCATCAGACGTTATAACTCCTGCCACAGTTCCCCCAGTGTGTGGTGCACTTTCCTCCTTTGCACCCTGGGTAATGGTCCAAAGATCCTCTCTTCGGTTCTCTGATGATTTACCAATGCTTCCCAACTTTTAACTGGATCTCTCTTGATGAGATTGGTATGAGGGAGTTTACTTTTGACCCACACTGCACAGGTATTTTCTTCAGTAGTTTCTTCAGTGGCACTGAACCGAGGGAGACCACCCCCGACGTCATGATTAGCGATCTTTCCTTCAGTGGTTTTATCTCAACCACTGGGCCATAGGAGATCACTTTCAGCGTACCGATTACAGTCTCTTTGCCTAGTTGCATTGTCTCTGTCACTGATGTGGATAAGAGATGTAATCTTCCTGAGAACATGGGAGTTTGTTATTCAGTGACCAGTGAGGCCCGGCCACATGGTAGGGTCGACTTGAGGCCAGGTAATAAACCTAGTGCAAGAGGTCCTTAAGGGCAAAGCTGGCAAATGGTGTAATGGTTTCTATTAGGTTATCAGTGAAATTACCAGGATGTGATGAGAGGCCATGTGAGAAGAAATGGTAGTTGTAATAGACAGCATGAAACGAGAAATACCATAGATGCCATAGATGCCAGCATGTCTGGGTGGATAAGATGTTTATCATTGGTTCAAAGGAAACTTGTTTTTTTCTCTTCCTCCTCATACTGATGAAGTGTTGATTGATTGATTTGTTATTATCGCCTATAGACAAGTGTTCCAAGCTGCAACAAGGCAAGGGAGGGGTAACAGAGGGAGGACAAGAAAACGATCTTACTAGGCCTTGTGCAAGTGTGCAAACAAGAAGTGCAGGGGAAAGGGAACAGGGAGAAAGTCACCCAGAGCAGCAGAGCCCAGAGTTAAGTGCTGCAAAGCGGCAATCCCAGCACAGCAGTGCAAGTATGACCAGGCAGCAAATGCAGGGGGACTGGTCAGAGTGGGATTGGTGTCCTGCAAGACTCAAAGGACAACCACGGAGCCAGTCAGCAGACAGGAATGGAAGGTTAGCAGGGTAGAGGAAGAGAGAAAGAAGCAGAGAAAAGATAGGTCTTGAGGATTTCCCGTAAACTAAGGAGGTCCGGCTCGAGGCAGGGAAGCCCTTTCAGAGGGAGGCACCTGCAGAGGAGAGTTCTAACCCCCAATCTCTATGTGGAGAAGCGACTCTTAAATTAAAATATATGGAACAGAAACTTATTTTTTGTACCAATTGGCACATTACGGGGCTCAATGAAGAACTTGAATGGCCAGTATAACTGCACCTTATTTCTAGGCTTCCAGCCCTTAGATGAGCTCATTCCCTTTGTTTCTTTCTATAAAACTTTCCCTGTCTTCAGTAACTTCCCTTCGGTCCAAGAAGGCAGCCGCGTTTCATGGATTCATTCACATAAGTTTGCGTTCAGTTTCTGATCAATCATGTGATCAACTGGAAACATTATACTTCTCTAACTGCCTAACAACGGGCCAGATTTTTCATTCCATGTGCCAGTAGAATTTCCGCGAGGTAGCCAACAAGTGGCAGCAGCCCCCGTTTAAAGAATTAAAAGTATTCAGGTAATTGATGTATCCTGAGCCAGTGATGACAGGGAACAGGAACCAGGCTGACTCAGGTAAGTGTAAAAGGAAACAGGCTTTAGTCTTCTTGGTTACATAGCATAGTCAATGAAAGGTAAGAGTAGGTAATAAGCCTCTGCCCTGGTTCCCAGTCAATCTCCCAGTCCCAACCGTCACTCCCTAGAATCATCAGGCCGCCCACACTCCAAGCTCCACTTCAACATTCTATGAGGCCCTTGCATACATGCAGCCATTCACCACAATCATACCAGGATACCACCCATCCCCCTCCTTAACAAACAAAATAAGAAAATAAGAAACAGCCTCTCCATCATGTTAGGATCACGATCAAAACAAACTAAACACCTTCTACCCCGGCCTGCCACACCGAGGTCTCAGTGCTGCCACCACCAAGCGCGTACCTTGCCACATGGACAATAAAAACTAAACTACCATGATAAACCCTCCTAACCTACCACCTTTTGCCAGAACTGTCACTCCTGGCCTCAAGTCTGCCACACTTGAGCACTAACCATGTCCCAAGTGAGACCAACATACCTTCCAAATATAGTGTAGCAACACGTACACAATTGGCCTGAACAAAATCCTAACATGCCAGCAACAAAACCAACAGTATCCAAAACAAAAACGCCTCAACACCTATCCCTTCTCCCCTAAAGAAAACATAGAAAAGGATGAATAAAAGCAAAGTGACTAACTGGACAAAGACCACATAAACCACAACACAACCACAAAAGACGTGGTGCATAAAATGCGCACAGCCACTACCGTGCAAAACAAAACTACCACCCAAGCACCACAAAATTATAAAATTGCGGCACTTGCTGAAAGTTCCCACTACAAAAACACTAAAAGATTAGTGTAAGCACACACAAAGTGGAAAAATGTAGTGCTTCTACGATGTTAAAATTGTTAGATAATAGTACAATAATAAATTCATTGTCTCCCCATTGACAATTAAAACTTCTCAACTGTCTGTGTGCTAAACTCGCAGTAACTTCAACCTAACTAGGCATTAAAAAGAATAAACATCTCTCATGAACTGCACTTCCTGACACCACAGACATTAGGAGTCCAATAAATCACTCCTAACCCCGACACTATAACATTCTACAGGAGACAAAAACCAAAACACTAAAAAAATATATGGTTAGTGTAGCCTACTCCCATAACTTCACGCGTACTACCTACGCCTCAATGTCTCCTACTATAGTGTCCTACTATAGGATGTTTATATATTAAGATCCTCCAAGAATAGGATGCTTCCATCTAAAGATCCTTCCCGAACACAAATCACTTATTTGTGTTCAACCTCCAAACACCGGTCTCCCTAGGGTCTCCATAAGGCATCACACCTGGCCAGCATGTGATCCTCACCCTCAACTATATGCGTGCTACCTCTCACACGCCTACTTCTCCCAACGTATGTACTCACAACTGCACACACCCATTGCAATCACATTCACTTCAAACTCGCTACTTCACACACGCTCCCAACATACACATGTATGTCACAACATACCTACAAGTTGCATGCTCCCAATGCACACTCATCTCCAGATGCATACTAACTTCGCAACTTCAACATGCATGCAACTTCACTAAATTGCATTAAACTTTACATATGCACTCAATTTTCGCCCACTATACATCTACTGAAAAGGGATGATAGAAACTAACAGACATGGTGTTGATCAGGCACCACCTGGAAGCGTCATCTCAGAGATAGAAATTTCGTTTTTTAACAATCCCTTATTTGTGCAATATTAAGTTCAAAATACATTTTTTTTTGTAATTGCATAAAAACTCTGGACATTAACATCATCATATTATATAAAAACATCATTGTCTTGCTAAAACTTCATTAAAACCTCAAGAAATACTTCTAACCCATCTCAAACTTGCGCATATTCATCAACATTCCCCATATATATGCCGTACAGGATGAATAGAAAAAAACGTTGTGCATGCATTTTCAAATATACTATCTGTATTTTGACACCTTCATCTTAAATGGCATCCTAAATTCCACAACTCTCCATGCACCATTCCAATCAATCACGCGACAACTCAACTTCAATATATATAAATCCATTCTAGTATTAGACCTCTATGGTGCCCATAATCTAGACATCGTCTTTTCCTAAAAGCAAAAAATATCTCTTGAAACCAATAACATTATTATTCCCATAAACTTGGTTACACTGCAACCTCGTTTAGCATCTCTTCAGTTTTTCCCTTTATTTTTTTTCTGCTAGCAGTCACCGAACCGGAATCTAATAATGCGCAGAAAGCAAAAGGTTTCCTTTATTATATATATTTTTTCCAGCACGGACGAACATTTATAATCCGTCCGGAGCTCCAGCTCTCGCCCAATGTCATAATACACTGCCAAAAATGCTTATCCTACCGCATGTCTATGTGCCTGTGCTGCTTTAACAGGACGCTGCCGTATGATCCGAACTGATCAAACTCCTTGAACTTTCCACTCCAACATCGCTGCTATCAGTGTCTTCATCGTCTGTCACATAACGTTGCAACTGCAAGTAAACTCCAATGCCCGTTACAATAATTGTTCCTTTTTATGCCGCATTACCCTCCTATTGGCCACATCACTCTGAAAACAAGTGCTTCCGTGTGCATCATCACGTCGTTGAACGCCCGAAGGCCCTTTCCTCGAAAGTCTTCCCGAACACGGAAGGCAAAGTGATGGGGTTGGGCACTTTCCACTGCGTTCCAGCCCAACGGCAGCGGTGGAACGCAGGAGGGCACATTTGCGCGCGTGCCACCCACAGCCCTCCAGGCACCCTAAAATTGTTTAGATTACACCCGGCATTCTCCAAAGTACCTGTGCGTTGTACTCGTTCTCCTGTTAATAAGGGTTGCATCGCCCAATTTCTGCATTTCTTCACTTCACGAAGCAAATGGCGCGTCTACTCGAGCACAGCTGCTGCACAATTCAAAGGTTGGTTTCCTCTCCTCTCCAGGCAGCACAACAATTGGTTGTTCTACTCTCCAGGCAGCACGGCAAATAGCAAGACTCCTTATGCCAATATCGTTTTCACTCCGGTTGACATCCTAAAACTCCGGTCTGGTTTGGATGGGCTGTGAACTGCTACTTTTGCCTGATGCAGATGCCATCTCCGGGGCTTCTCTAGTTTTTAAACAGTTCACTAAGTCAGCTCTACTCTCCAAACTCGTAATCAGCATCAGGCACCTCTACTCTCCATATGATACGGTCTCCGCCTCAACTCTATGGACTCTGCTAGATATGTGGTCCGACATCACCTCTGAGGCCTCACTTCTCCGTCTCTCTGGGTCTCCTACTCCAAATTACAACTGCTTCCCACTGTCCTTCAGGTTCTTTAACTCCTCGTCGCCAAATGATGTATCCTGAGCCAGTGATGACAGGGAGCAGGAACCAGGCTGACTCCGGTACGTGTAAAAGGAAACAGGCTTTATTCTTCTTGGTTACATAGCATAGTCAATGAAAGGTAACAGAGTAGGTAATAAGCCTCTGCCCTGGTTCCCAGTCATTCTCCCAGTCCCAACCATCACTCCCTAGAATCATCAGGCCGCCCACACTCCAAGCTCCACTTCAACATTCTATGAGGCCCTTGCATACACTCAGCCATTCACCACAATCATACCAGGATACCACAGTAATGCTCTCTGCATTTACCCTGGTTCCCTTAAACTCTCTTTTGGGGTGACCTTGCACTGTGTTTTTTCCATGCGCTAAACGTAAGACCTCTGTGTCTCCGCGCATTACATCTTCCATTTTTAATGCAGACCTTGGACCACATTTTCACAATTGGTTTTTGGTAATCAGAATGGCTACATCCATATGATAAGGGGCTCTCTGATCCTACTGTTAACGCGAGTGGCCACCCAGTTTCAAGTCCACGCTGCTTCTCCTTAGCCTTTTCACCCCTTGGAGCCAACAGATCAGGAAAGTGTATTTCCATTCCAGGGAGCATGTTGCTTATATACGTCACTTAACTACATCTGCATTTAAAATATACAATGTAGATGCGAGAACGTGTAATGTTTGGTTTGGCTATTTTTAGTGATTGTCCCTGCCAATATTGACAAAGTTTGTTGGATTAGTGTCCTCCTCCACATCACGTCATTAGTGTGAGGGTGGAGGGCCCCAATGTGAGTGCATTAGCTTCTGGCACCTAAGGGAGATGGTGGAGAACTCATTCTCTGGTTCTTCACATAGGGGAATCAACCTGGATGGTGAAGACTTGCAGTCATTTTCAGTACCTATGCTCTACTGTTGAGAGTATTTCAAGTAAGAGACACACATACATATACTTATTTGTACATCTTGACACAATAATTCGTACTTCGATACAGGTCATTGCATGTTTCTGTCGCACATTATAATTAATGCATTTCATATATTGTCCACAGATGATATATGACGGTACACCACTTGGCATCTGAGCCATATGGAGATCTGAAATATCATTTGGAACTACTACTCATTACTATTCAATTAAACCCCCTGAAGAATGTTCCGTACCAGTTGGAACTGAAACATGTCGGGGCACAGCACTGAGTATAGGAGACATTCCACAGCGGATTGATTTTCCATGTTTAGCGTGGCTTTTTGTTCCACACTATGTCACTGAGTATGGTAGTGGTTTATTATTTTTGAATATTCAGAAGGTTATTTTCGATTTATAGAGGTAATAGTACCGCTTCAGGGCAGTTTGTTTATACTCCGGCTTTTTAAACCCTTAAGTGCCAAGGACTAGGTATCTCGTCCTTTTTTGGCTCTTCACTTTGTGCAATCGCTGCAACGCTTTTCCAGGCCAGCCAGAACTCCAGGATGGTCGGAGGTGATGCCTCTGGTCTTGGGCGCCTGTCTCCCATTTGGGTCGACTGTCCCTAAGTTCAGCAGCAGCTCCGAGGAGCCCCGGCAGGGACCCCATTCCTCCCCGCAGGTGAAATCTGTAATGCAGCACAGCCAGAGGTGCAGCCTTGACTTGCGGAGGGTCAACCCACATGGCCTGGGACATCATCCCGACCATCCTGGAGCTCTGGCTGGGATGCGTTACAGAATTGACCTCCAGGAAGGGAGGGGGACCCTGCTGGGGCTCCCTGGGACTGCCACTGCACTTGGGGATGGTCAACCCACATGGGAGACGGGTGCCCAAGGCCAGGGACATGACCCCCAACCATCCTGGAACTCTGGCTGGCTTGCATTACAGCATCTCACTCCAGGAAAGGACGGGGAAATGTGCCAGGCCTCCCTGGAACCACAGCTGGGCTTGGGGACGTTCAACCCACATGGGAGACAGCTGTCCAAGGCTCGGACATTACCCTCGACTTTCCTGGAGCTCTGGCTGGCCTGCTTTACAGCTTCACCCTCCGGGAAAGGTCAGGGACCCTGTGGGGGCTCCCTGGAACCACTGCTGGGCTTGGGGATGGTGAAACCACATTGGAGACAGCTGACCAAGACCAGGGACATCGCCCCCGAACATCCTGGAGCGCTGGCTGGGCTGCGTTACAGAATTTCCCCCTTGGGAGGGAAAGGGACCCAGCCAGGGGCTCCCTGGCGCTGCTGCTGTGCTTGGGGATGGTACACCCACATGGGAAACGGATCCCCAAGGCTGAGGACATCACCTCCAACCGTCCAGGAGTGCTGGCTGGGCTGTGTTACAGCTTTTCCCTTTGGGGGGGGTATTTGCCCACTGCCAGGGCTCCCTGGTGGTGAAAAGGTGTAACACATGGCTAGCAAGAACTCCAGGACTGTTGTAGGTGATGTCCTCGGCCTTGGGCAGCTGTCTCCCATGTGGTTTGACCGTGCCCTAACACAGCAGCTGTTCCAGCGAGCCCCGTCCTTTCACGCACGGAGAAGCTGTAACGCAGGCCAACCAGAGTACCAGGATGGTCAGGGGTGATGTCCCTGTCGTTGGGAACACATGTTTTCATCCAGACACATGTGGGAATGTGGGAAGGTAGGACAAGTGTTGTTGGTGGCGTGTTTCAGTAGTTTCCAGGTGGGAAATGTCTGAAAATTGTGTTTTTTTCCTCAATTTCAGACTTTGCCTTGGCGCGTGGGTAATACATTCTAAGGCGATTTACCCAAGTCAGACCACTGTGGATTCCCACGGGAATCGTCTTTTCAGAAATGCATGGGGTTCCCTGTTTTCCTTGGTGACTGCGACACCACAGGCCGAAATCTGTAGGTTGGCTCGACAACCCCTTTGGGGGATAGCAGTGGTTTAGCCTTTTCCTTTCGCGCCCAGTGAGGTACCGTCTCTGTCGGGACACCTGTGGGAACGCAGGAAGGTAGTGTTGTTGGCGGCGTGTTTCGGTGGGTTGGCAGTGGGAAATGTCTGAAAATTGAGGTTTGTTTGGCCACATTTTTGACTTGTGCGTAATAAATTCTGGGGCGATTCGGCGCAAGTCAGACCTCTGTGGATTCCCACAGGTGTCTTCTTTGTATGGGGTTCCCTGTTTTCCTTGGTGGCTGTGACACCCCAGGCCCAAATCTGTAGTTTGTCCACAAGAGCTAAATCCTGCAAAATCTGCTCTGCCAAAACACTTGAGGTTACCAGTGGTTTAGCCTTTTCCCTTTGCGCCCAGGTAGGTGCACCCACACATGTGAGGTACCGTTTTCGTTGGGACACCATTTATATAATTATTTTTTAACATTTATAAAGCACGCAGCAGCCCGTAGCATCGTGGCGCTGTTCCAGACATTGGTTATAGGTTGCAGGAAGACCTGTGGGAATGCAGGAAGATGGGACGTGTTGTTGGCAGCGTGTTTCGGTGGGTTGGCGGTGGGAAATGTCTGAAAATTATGTTTTTTCCCCAAATTTCAGACTTTGCCGGGGCTTGCGAGTAATACATTCTGGGGCGATTTGCGCAAGTTAGACCTCTGTGGATTCCCACGGGTGTCCTCTTTTCGGAAATGCATGGGGTTCCGCGTTTTCCTTGGTGGCTGCGACACCCCAGGCCCAAATCTGTAGATTGTCCACATGAGCAAAATCCCACAAAATCTGCTCTGCCGAAACACTTGGTTACCAGTGGTTTAGCCTTTTTCATTTGAGCCCAGGTAGGTGCACCCACACATGTGAGGTACTGTTTTCATCGGGACTCCTGTGGGAGCGCGGGAAGGTAGGACATTTGGTATTTTTATTTTATTGTTGCATTTAGTTTTTCATACAAACTTTAACAACATTTCAATATGGATAATAAGATATCACCTCAAAAATACAAATTGATACAAAATGTTTCTGATGTATTACAAGCTAGAAGAAAGAAGAGATAAATATAAACAATCATAACACCACTGGATAATAAATCTTTGAAACTAACCAGAAGCTTGATCGTAAGAAGAGAGGTAGTACACATGCAATGTAAACATACATACATACAAAACAGATTGCACCGTGGTATAGCTTGATGTGCAAATAGCAAACAATTTTTTAAGAACAGTCGAACACAATAAAATATAAGCACCTTGTATTTGCTGCAATCATTAAAAATAATCAGAGTATAAATGTTAAAAATAACAGATACAAGATTAATACCAACACTAAATAAAAACATTCTGCCTATTACATATACTCAGGGACGAGAAACCATAAAACATTAGCAATCAATCATATCTCTTATTGATGCATGAGGTGCATCATCTTATTGGCACATCTCATTATACACCTCGTATTAACAACCGTTACCCGTTTTATCGTGGTTCAACATTTCCCCAAAAATGTTTTCAAGGTGGAGACCATTGTGTGTATTTTAAGCAAGTCGTAGGCCTTCGTATCTGTTTGTACTGTGTAATAGGTGTTCTTATCAAATTTCAAATTTTAATAAGGCATAACTTAGAGAAAAATAGTGTAGCCTTAAATCGAGACCACCGAGTCTCTGAGTTTTGTACAAACCTACTTGGGAAGTGCAGTAAAGCAATCTTCTAAACCTTGCAGATACACATTTCGGTAATCTCCTAACACGTTCAAAGCCCCTATTGACAGAACAGAAGCACCCCCTTTTACATGGTTTATACTTCAATACGGACGACATGAAGTCTTCCCGCTCCACACCTGGAGGAACATAAAATATAGTTCGGACACAACCTCTATAGTCCTGAGTGTCTGGGTATACAAACATTTTGAAAATAGGCTACCGTTATAACCAAAATGAGAAGTAAAACATAATAAATCATAAATCAGTTGGTTTTTAATGCAAGTGCCTCATTAATAATCGAGAGTAACCGAGTAAATGCCTGAATACATTTAAGATTAGTGCTACTCATGTAACGCGCCCACAGCGATTCGCGAGAAAGCAAGGAGTCACAAATATTTTCCTCGCCCAATACAGTAATACTGTGACGATTGAAATATACACAAAAAATCACAGAGTGCTTTCAAGATTCTGCCTGCGTGGCAGAAGCGCAAAACCTACACAGGTCTGTAGCCGAGATTGCCTTCTTTTGGAGCCAGTATTTGTTTCATAGGTCAACATCTGGTTAAGCTTAAATCTTCAGGTCAATCTCACAGGCTTTGTTACATGGGAAGCATAGTAAGTATAACTGGGAAGGTAGTCTTCTGGTGATGAAGGCTGCATTCTCTTTGTAACATGTGTAATTACTTAATGAGTTGACAGTCACACCAGTCGAATTCAGAGGTTTTTTTTCTTTTTTACATATCCCGGCCTTAGTTATAGATCATCAAGAGACGATCCAATTTTTAAAGTATATTTTCCATATTCTCATGAAACAGAATAGAGGGAAGATGTCCTGTTTTTAGCATTGAGCAAAAGTCCTCAGAGAATTAAGTCGGGGGGCATTAATTTTGGCATAGTTATTTAAGAGCCTCCACTGAAATCTGGAAAGAGGGAAACCAACCCTAATTCGTGGTGTAATATGGCATTTGGAAGAGAGTTTGTCAACCTCAAACATTGCTTCCAGATTCTCCCTTGCAGTTTGTCAAGAAAGAGGTGTATTTTAGCTAAACACATATCTAGAACATACAAAGTTATCGGTTCCACTTTTAGTAGATAGAAGTCAAACAACAGCCCGATTGAATATTTACATACTTTTCTATATATAATCCTCATTTGGTAAATTAACAGATTAATTTTGGAATTCAAAGTGGCTCTCCCCATCACTAAAGATTGAATATCACTAAGATTATACCCCAAATAGTGAACTGCATGTGTGCATTGTATAGGAAGATCATTAATGGACCACTTGTAAGAAGACACTTTTCGGTTTAAGTTGTTAAAGATAACAATCCTTCACTTGTTGGCATTCAATAGTAGATTTAAACCATTTGGGTACTGTGCAAAGAGATGGAGTTTAGCCTGTAGGCCAAATGCAGTACGATCAAATAGTAAGATATCATCCACGAACGCCAACCAGTTAAGAGATAGCCTGTCAAGTCTCACAGGGAAAGAGACTGCTGAGTCCCATATCTTGTCCATATTACAGAGGTAGAGGTTAAACAGCGTAATTGCCAAATTGCACCCGTTTAACCCCCAAACAAGTCAGTATAGGGCAAGTTAGGGCTCCTTGTTCATTTGTTTTAATCATATAGCTTGTATTTGTGTGGTGTTTCGAAATTAGAACAATTAGCTGCAAGGGAAACCCAATGTTATCTTTGTCAATAAAATATTATGAATAATGCAGTGAAATGCAGAGGTTAGATCCAATGATGCCTTATAAACAGGACCCGTATTCGCAATTTTAGATCTATATAAAACATGAGCCAAGACGGTAGCATTTAGGGTTGTTCCCATTTGCTTCTGAAAGCCACAACGAGATAGAACTTTATTGTTGAACATGTAAGTCTCCATTTCGCCCAGAATTAAAATTGCAAACACTTTTGCTGATGAATCCAAGTGCGAAATGGGGCGAAAGTTAGACTGATCGGCCGGGTTTCCTTTTTTGTATAAATCGGCACAATTATGCCGGTAAGCCACATGGCAGGCAGAGTATCTGTACGAAAGATGTTGTCAAATTTGATTTTCAAAATGTGTGCCCACAAACTAGGATCCTGTTTCAAGACGCATGGAGGTATGCCATCTGGGCCAGGGGCTTTAGAATGGTTCAGTTTCAAGATCGCACATTGAACATCTATTAAAGACCAAGGACAAGCCCCAAGAGAATTCCTCAGACTATGATTAAATGCAACATGTCTAAACTCCAAAGGCAATTTAAATATATTGGTAGGTAGTCCATACATCAGCTGAAATGGAAGTTTGAAATTAGACGGTAGAGGGAGACGAGATTTTTCTGAGCGCCGCCCAAAAAGGCCATCTATTGTTCCTAGATAGGTAACCTAAAAATGTTTGATTGTCATGACTGTGCAAGAGATATTTTATTGCTTTCGCTTTGTTCCTATACGAGTTGACAATCTGTTTCTTCTGCAGAAGATAGGACTAAATAGGTAAGTTAGCACGTTTTAAGGCTCTTATGTGCACATTTTTTTCCCTCTTCAAAGAATAAATTTGTCGATTAAAACCATGAGCATGTAACGATTTTGGACTTGTTTTTTAAAAAGTCGGAACATTTCATTGATTATTCGCGTATTATGATTGTCTATGAATTGTAAGGTATTATCATTCGTATGTGGAATTGATTTGAACATATATGCCTTCAGAATCATATAGTTCAGCTTCTTGCACAGAAGAGGATTCCAAGGTATAGATAGAGCAAAGCGATCCATTTCAATATGTGCCACATTTTCATTGAGATAAAGAAGATGACAAGGTGAATTTATCATAAGGGATATGATTAAATTATACCCTACCCCCAGGGCAATAGTCGGAAGTGGAGTGAAAGCCTGAATAAGGTTTGTAAAAACTACAACAACAAAAAAATCGATGTGATTTCTTCTTCCCACTTTGCCACGTGAAGGGAGAGCCGTTCAAAGGTTTATCAAGAAATAATAAATCCCAATGAGCAAAAAACTCAAGCCACTTTCTACCTCTTTTATTAGAGCTAGACTGACCAACAGAATCAAAAGTGTATGCTTGAGAGGTAAGGTTAGAGGTACATACAGAGTTAAAGTCACCCCCGACAAGAATCCTATATTTGGGGTTATATACAAATGCTTCTTCAAGTATCAACTCCAAAGTTGCAAACATTTGGAAATTATGAGAAAAGTTGCAATATCGTCATGAGGCAACAGCTTCTACGGCTAAAATATCATCATGTGCTTCAACTATTCTCGAGGAAAATTTCATATTGTTATTAAGAAGAATAGCTAAACCACCATATGGCCTGCCATACAGCCCGATGTTGGCTGGAACACAGTAAGTAGTATAGCCATTAATATACAATCTGTTGAGGTTCATGGATTCATGACATAATAAAATCACAAAATCAGTGGCAGTTGATGTAGAATTAAGATAGAAGAACAAGTTACTTACCAACTGGTAACGTTCTTTCGATTGGATGTTCCTCCAACGTATTCCTCATCTTTGATAATCACGTCCAGCTTCAGCAAAAGAATTCTCGGCAGAGGGCGCCATGCATTGATGGCGTTGAGTCGATGTCCCTTGAAGGCCTCCGTCGAGGGTGACGTCATTCAGTGTACAAGTAGCACGCACAGCGCCCGTTGGCCTCAGTTCTGTTTTTCGCCCTTGTTCTTGTTGGTTGTCAGTGTAGACAGGCAGTAGGCAGCCCTGCGAGAGCTGAAGTTGTAACAGCATATGAAATTCTACAGAGGGGTAGGATGGGAGTGGGAAGAGGAATAAGTTTGAGGAACAGCCAATCGAAAGAACATTAACAGTTGGTAAGTAACTTCGAATGGATTGTGTCCTCCAATGTATTCCTCATCTTTGATAGACTCCCAAAGCAGTATGCAGAATTTGGTGGACGGAGTAGAATTTGAGATGGTCTGTATTTTATAAGGCCGAATATAGTACTGCCTTACCAAAGGCAAAATCCTGAGAGTGGGAAGCATCTAGACAGTAATATTTTATGAATGTATGCAGTGAAGACAAAGTTGCTGCATCACAGATTGATTTAATAGGATCGCCCCTTTAAAGGTCTGCTGAAGAGGCTACACCTCTGGTGGAATGAGCCCTCAAGCCTTCTGGCGGGTCCTTGCCTGGCAATTTGTGACATTCCGAGATGCCAAGTATAATCCACTTTGATAAGGTCTGTTTTGAAATAGCTTGACCCAATTTTCTTCCGGTGTACCCAATAAAGAGTTCGTCATCCACTGTGAGCTTGGAGAACCTAGAAATATAAAAGCTTAAAGCTCTTTCAGGCTCCAACCTATGGAGCCTTTCCTCCTCTTTACCGGGATGTGGCGAGGGTAGAACGCTGGCAGAATAATTTTCTGATTCAGATGGAAATCCGATAGAACTTTAGGTAGGAAGGAGTCTCTTACCCCCAACACAACCTTGTCCTTGTGGAACACGGTATAGGGTGGCCTGGAAGAAAGTGCCTGCAACTCGTTCACACTACATGCAGATGTCAATGCGACCAATAATATGGTTTTAAAGGTTAACAACCCCAATGGGCATGTGTGCAAGGGTTCGAATGGGGCACACATTAAAAACTTTAGAACCAGATTAAGGTCCCAAACTGGGACTTGAAAGAAGAAGGTGGGAACACATGTGTGAGCCCTTTTTAAAGAATTGAATCACTAAGGGAATTTTTAAATAGGAGCATTCTTCCGAAGAGCGATTGCAGATGGAATGCGCTGCCAGGTAATCTTTAATGGTCCCAACATTGAGACCTTTATGTGCCAATGATGAGAGGAAAGAGAACACCTCTGGAATTGTACATAGAATAGGATCAACATTCTTTTCCCTGCACCAGTCGCAAAACTTGTTCCAACGGCAAGGATACAGATACTTTGTTGCTGGCCCTCTTGCCGAAAGCAACACCTCCATGACGTCATCCGGGAGGTCCCAATCCTTGCATCTCAGCCTTTCAGAAACCAAGCGTGAAGGCTGAGAGTGTTGACCGCCCTTCATTTGTGAGAGAAGATTCTCTCTCTGCGGAAGCCAAATCGGAGGACAGATGGACATGTCTAGAAGGTCTGTGTACCACGTTCTCCTGGCCCAATCTGGGGCAATTAGGATCATGAGGCTTCCGAACCGTCTCAACCGCCTGATTACTTGAGGAATGACAGGGATCGAGGGAACGCGTATAGTAGTGGGAAGTCCCAATCCACCACAAACGCATCTGCTAGAGCTTCTCTCTGAGGAAATTCCCTTGAGCAATACATTTTGCACTTCCGGTTGACCCCGGTCGCAAACAGGTCTACTTGAGGGGTTCCCCAAAGGGCGAAGATCTCTTGAAGGACTTCCTGAGCTAGTTTCCACTCGTGGGACACTGCACCCTGCCTGCTCAGAGCATCCACAGTCGTGTTTTCCTCCCCAGCCAGGTTAACTGCTGATAAGGAGATTCCTTCCTGAATTGTCCAGTACCAGAGCTGCATTGCCTCTCTGCACAGTGGTAGTGACCCTACACCACCTCTTTTGTTGAGGAAATGCATGGCCACTGTGTTGTCCGTCATTATCGGGACATTCTTTCCCATACAGAGGGCAGGAAGGCCTTCAGTGCTAGTCTGATTGTCTTCAGCCCCAAAAGGTTGATGTGTAGTTTGGACTCTGATGGAGAAAAATGACCGCTGACTGTCAGATTGTTGACGTGGGCTCCCAACCCCATGAGAGAGGCATCCGGCACTACTGTAATCTCCGGCCATGGTTGCCAAAAATGTTCTCTTTTCAGAATATTTTCCTCGCAGGCCCAAAACAGGAGATCCTGAGCGACACTGCTTGGAACCTGGAGCAGGTCCATCATCCTTCCTGAGAATTGGAACCATTGAGTTCGGAGAGCCCATTGAAGAGATCTCATTCTCAGGCGGGCTTCTGGCATCAGAAAAATGCAGGATGCCATGAGGCCGAGCAAACTCAAGAAATCGTAAGCTGGAATATTTTGGGCACTAAGAAATTTGGAAACCATCTGAAGAACGTCTTGAGTCCTCGCCTTGGGTGGCGAGCTCTTTCCCAAGGATGTGTCTAATACAGTTCCGATGTATTGGAGCCGTTGGGAAGGTGTCATCTGTGACTTCTTTAAATTGAGGGAGAAGCCCAGTCTGTGAAGGGAGTGGCAGGCAACTTTCAGGTGATCCAGGGCTTGCCCTGATCAGCCAATCGTCCAAGTAGCGGAAGAAATGAATCCCCCCTCTCCTGAGATACGCTGTCACCACCACCATCAGTTTGGTGAAGACCCTCGGGCGGAGGTCAACCCAAATGGCATGACTTGAAACTGATAGTACAAGCCACCAACGGCGAACCTCAGGTAATTTCTGTGCTTGAGATGGATCGGCACATGAAAATAAGCATCCTGAACGTCCAATGACACAAACTAATCCTGAAGATGGAGGGCCTGAAGGATCTGAGAAAGAGTAACCATCTTGAACTTGTCCTTCCTGAGGAACTTGTTCAAGTATCTCAAGTCAAAGAAAGGTCCCAGTCCTCCCGTCTTTCTTGGGGATCAAAAAATATGGGGAATACCAACCCTTTTTCCTCTCCGCTACAGGTACCGGTTCTATAGCACCTTTCTCTAGGAGGGTTAATATTTCCTGCACAAGGAGTGGATTGTCTTCCGCACACTGGTGTTGCATGACGCAAGCTCTCAAAGCGGATTTGAGGCGGTTGCTGCAGCTGCTGATGGCAAAGAAGCTGGAGCTGGTATTGCACTTTTACCTCGTCCACCACAAAGGTTTCTTTGGCCTATTTGACTGGCCATTCCTCACGCATTTCCTAATGAGGAATAGTAACAATAGGATCATCCCCTCCAAGATTGTCCTTATGAACGAAAAGGCTGATGTTGCCCAACAGTGGCCCCTAAAGATTTGGCAGCCGCTTTCGAGGTCTGCAACCTCTCAAGACTCACGTCAGCCTTGTTGCCAAAAAGGTAAGACCAGTAAAATGGAATGTTCAGAAGACGGGACTGCACATCTGGTGCAAAACCCGACTTCCGCAGCCACGCAAACCTGTGCATAACAGTGCTAGCAGCCAAGGACCCGCTGATGCTATCTACTGTGCCCAATCCAGATTGAAGGGATTCCTGCATGGGTTCTTTGCCATCTCTAACGATAGCTAGCAAACCCTCCCTTTCCTCCCCTTCTGGTATGTGCTCTGCCGGCATGGAGCTGCACTCCCACAGAGTGTACGAAAACTTGACTAAGGCACAAGAGGAGTTGGCCGACTTTAAGGCCACACTGACAGCTGAAAATACCTTGCGTGCCCATCCATCCACACAGCCAAAGGAGGAGAGTTCACCGTCTCCAGATGAGCGATAAATTCATTCGCTTCATCGTTCGAAAGAAACAAAAAGAATGTTAAGCCCAGTTGAATTAAGTCTGCACAATACTCCCAAACGAGTTTACTGATATTGGCAGAATGAAAATGTGAGATAATTCAGTGATTGTCTATGTTATTAAGGGTTTGTCAATCAAGATTGGCCGAAGTATTCTCAGAGGTGGTATATCATCGAAGGCATGAAAAATGAAGGCTCGGATGATTCTCCTGTCACCTTTAATTGCATGGTCACTGACCCATCCCATTGTATTTATGGTTTGAGATGAATTTATTCCTTACATTTTCCAGTCGATTAGCTCCATCAAGCGTTTGACCAGTGAGTACCTGTAGAGTTGGGTCAAGACTAGTTCCAACAGGAGAGCTGGTCGCGTCAAGAATAGTGCCACCAGGAGGAAGGGAGGAATCAGTTACATTTGTCACAGGAGACGCAACTCCTGGCAGTGAATTGATAGGTAATTCTGCTGGTGCACAGGCAGATGGTGGCATATTCAGAGCAATGTTACAGGGTACCCCTATCGACTGCCGATTAGAGCCAACCCGTTTTATTGACGTTGATGGAAAGATCAACGATAATTGAGTCTGCTTAGTAAAGAGAGTATGTGGAATAGCCAGTGATACATTAAGGTTAGAGGGACCAGAATTTAAAGATTAATTTTCAGGAGCAGGGTCCTCACCACTCTTACAGGAATCAGCTGGATGATTATTTGCCGTTGAATCTGTCTGTTTTCCCTTATTAGTGTTTTTTTTAGTTTTCTTGTTATTTGATTTGTTAGGGTCAGAAGAGATAGATGGTGTTTGTTTTACTTGAAGAGCAAGAAGACTTTCGTCATTTAGCTGATTTCGATCAAGAGTACCATCTTCATTAGACAGGTTTTTAATTTTCGAGCTGTGCGATTTAATTTTAGGTATAGATTGATTCTTTGAGAGCCTCAGCCCTTTGAGTTTTTTTGAAAGCCAATCTTTTTATGGCTCGATTCTGGAGCTGTCTAGCTTTGCGCGACAAACTGTTTGGGAGAAGAATCTATCCCACAGTCATCATTGCTCTCCTCCTTTATTACACTTGACCCAGGTAATATATCCTCTTGGTCAATGAGGTCCGCGAGAGCAGAGGGACTGTCTAGAAGTGTAATGGGAGGAGCAATTTCCTCCATGCTAGATGCATTTTGAGAATAGCTGTTATGTAAACGAAAAATGATCGAGGCATTCGTGGTTTCAATTGCATTTTCCATTTCACAAATTTTGGCAGAATTTGTTAGCACATTATGCCATAGATCCCTCATTTCAATATGCTAAGTATCCCGCAAGATCTTGGTCGTAAGATTTTGGCGGGTCACAATCTAGTGCATTGATACAGCAAAACAGGCTTTGCAAAGGACACAGCATGTGATGGATTAGTTGCAGTGAAAAATTCCCTGGCACACATAAATCCTTCTAGCTTGTTAAGTTTGCCCATTATATATCGACAAGCGAAGTTTTAATGTCTTAGTTCCAAATGAGTACGTTTGTGGCCCTTGTCCAACAGGTTTAAAATTTGTGTTAACACTGGAAACTCATCGAGCATCATGATTTTCCTTTGACGGTCATAGCCCATATGACCAGATTGAGGAGGAGTAGGGCAATACTGGTGATTATCATTAACAATTTCATGAGTAACACTTTCCTCCAAATTAATTTTGGACTTTAAAATAGGAGAGCTCGTGGAGGGGTTAAATGCATTTTCTATGGGAGGAGTGTCAGGTGTATTAGAAGCATACATGACCTTTGGTTGGGATTGCCTCATTAAAAAAATGCACTTCATCAATACCTCTGCGGGATACAATCACAAGTGTAGATGGTCCTAAAGAAAGACATACTCTTTTTCCCAGCTCCGCCACAACGGCGCGGGCTAACATGGATACGTCAGATATTGATTTATTCAAATATTCAGAGGAATGCGATGGTCGAATAGTGTTATTCGTGTTTGTAAAGTGCTGAGCAAGTCATGGATGGATTGTAAACTCTACATCATGGGCCCTGTGCAAGGGAAATAAGGGAGTTTGTTTATTTACTGCATCTATCTGTTGGGTAACCCCACCGACATCCTTTGCTTCTATTTCCACTCCTTGTGTGGAACACACATGGCCCCCTGTGTTGCGTGCAATGCTGGCAGACGACATAGAAGCACACACTACAGCGAGTGCGTTTGAAAGACATCCACTTTTCTTGTTAATACTATCAGAATCACCAGGCGGACCAGGAGTGGTAGCAACATGGAGTGAGGGATCAATACAGAGGCGCCTGCTGCGCAGTCCGCCCACCATACTAGGTTCTTAAATCCTCTATACACGTGATAAGTATGCAATACAAAAGTTCAAGGTGGGGCCTTATTAGGGAGATCCTCTGAGCCTAATCAGAGGAAGGGCGCAGAGAAATCGTCGGTCGTTTGCTTATGCTATCAATACGAGTATAGCATTTGCCTTCCCAGTATATGCTAGGAGTGTTTGATAAAGCAAAACCGGCTTGTTGCTAAGGAAGATCAAAACCAACACACACCACCCAGACCAAGAATAGTAAGGTGAGAGATGGAGTGACTTCAACAGTGTTATATAATACAGGCGGATTGCAGTATTCAAACACAGGGCCAAAATCGCTATTGGACCGCAACAGATGCATAAAGACTTAACTTAAACCGAAAAGTCTTGCAGTGCATTGCCAGAATATACTGATTGGTGGGTGCACTGCGTTTTCAAATACAACAGTAGAGCGGACTTTCAGAGATCACTGGTACGCATATCACAAAGCAAAGAGTTGATTAAAAAATGCCATAGGGCACATCATGAGAGAGGGGAGCGTTTATAAAACAGGATATTAGGGGAAAGGGTGCCATGCGCACAGCCAAACAGCACAATTAGGTGCACTTTGGGTGCGCGAGCACATAGAAATTATAGGATTAGCAAACAGATAGAAAGTATGGAGGTTTAAAAGTTTGTTTAAATTTCAAAGTCAAAGTCTTTACTTGAAGGAAGAAAATGAGTCCTCACACGGGAAGCCGGCTAAAAGCCAGCGGGATTGCAGCACAGGTTTCCACACTGTAGGGCTTCCTTTAACTGACGAAGACGGGGCAAATACACAGAGCCACAAGCAGCACCATGAGCACAACAGCACACGTAGGTGCACATTTGTTTTCTCTTGGTTTTCATAACGTTTTCATACATTTGCTGCTGCACTTTGTCACACAACCCTTTCATTTCCCAAACGTGACCTACATTTAGTCACTGCTTTAGGCACTATGCACTTTTGTAACCTGCATAAGTCACCTACTCTTCAAAAGGTCTGCCATTGCTCTTTAACAAAATGTATGCCTGCCATTCCACACCATAATTTTTTCCTTATTTACACATGCTAAGGCCATTAGCATAGAAATCCTGTGTAACACGGCTCAGTTTTTGGCTTGTGGCATTGGTTGTTTTGTGAAACATTACGAAAAATGTGTGATTTCCTAACTGGAAGAGTTGGGGAATGTCGCGGGGCATTGCTTTTTACAATACTCACAGAAGCCGTTCCCTTACAGGGTCAACCATGTCCACCACATACCTTTTTTATCTGTCATTTTTCCAATTTTTCCCCAAACTCTGGGAATTTTCCCTACATAGTTGTTGCCTGACCTGCGCAAATCGCCCCTTTGGAAAATTTAAATGTGGTCTACATTTCAGAAATGTATGCCTTTTTGTCTTCCCTTTCAGCTTTCCTACCCTCTTCCATTCCGTCCACACATATCCTATTGGAAAAAAAGGGCAAAATTGCCTACCTCACAAAACTGATGTTAACCTTATAAAAATATGTTTTTTTGGTTTCCACTCAACCTGTTCTTGAAAGCCTGTAAAATGGCGAATTCAGCACAGCAAACCATGTGTTCCTAGCTCACGCAAGGAAAAAAACACAGGCTTCTTTGTACATTATTTTATTTCAATTTTCTGAAAAAACACATTTGCTCACTTTTTAGTTATTTTCTCTCACCCCCAATACAGCAAACTAGGATTCCTTGGCGGCGTTATGACCGCCTACATGTGGGGGGAAAAAAAGGAGCCGAATTTGGCTAAGATATCACATGTAACAAAAAAGTTACAAGGGACTGAATGGCAACAGACCGAAATCACCAAAAAAGGGCTCGGCCCTGGGGGATGGGGGAGAACCATTGGCAGTTAAGGGGTTAAACTATGATGTTAAAAAATAAACATTTAATAAACTTTGTTTGTGAATGATCACTTATGTACTTTAATTGAGTTGTGATTTAACAGTATTAAGTAAATTACATCTGTATCCTTTTGGGAGCCCTCCCCTCTTTTTCATGGGTATCATATTTTGAAGCACCCTGGTTTCAGATGTGCTCATTTTTTGGAACTAGGTCCCTATCTTTGTTCTTTACCAAGATCCAGTTACTTACACATTTTTCTCTGTGTTTTAAGGGCAATGGCAAGGTGCCTGTTGGCACAAATGGGAACGGCAGCTTTACACTTTGCATTGTTGATTTGACACAAGGTACATCAGCACTCCTCGATGTGTCCTGTCTTGTGGCAAGTTTTCTTACCAACAATTACCTCCAGCCTGGCGAGGTGTGTGCAGTCTCACTGCACTGCATGTGCCTGTTCTAGTTGTACCTCAAAAACATTTGCTACTTGCCAGCCCCATGCCTAAAGCCACATATGTGCCCATTTTGCCCCCTGTGCCCCTTGCATCCCCTGTTTCATCAAATATGAATAATCTATTGACTTTGCGTGGACATAAGAAAGTGGAATCTTCAAATCAGACTAGAAGGTCAAATTACACATCTACAGCATCTAAAGAAGCCCTGATGAACTTTCCTGAGCAAAGCAAATTGTTTAGTAGAACTCACACAGTCTTTTCTTCTCTTTTGGCTCCCAGTGTTCAAGCTATTGCTAATGTGAAGTGGCTCCAGGTCACTCGCTGTAAGCTTTTACGGTTTTTCAACTCTTCAGAATCAGCTTTCAGTGCTATAAAAGAAGAACTGCAGGCCTTGAGGCTTATGGCTACGCAAAACGGGTACACCCTCGGCCAGGGCCGGTCTTACACCAGATTGCACCCCAAGCGGGAAGCATCGTTGGCAGCCCCCCCCCCCATCAGAATGAGCCCCTCCTCCCCCAACTGGCTCAGGTCACTCCCAAACTACACCTCTGTTGTGCGACAAAACCCCTCCTCAATATGAATAAATAATTGCTATATAAATGAAGCTAGTTTCATTACATTGTAATTCAAGTACTTTACAGAAGAATGCTGTTGCTCTCCAAGTAAATGGTTTTTCTGTCACCTGCTCTTAGGGATGGCCTTGCCCGAATGCAGTTTCAAACTGTCCGTACTAGCACACTACGGGATCCGAGGGCCACTGCTATCTATCCGTGGGCACCACTATTATCTGGGGTAAATCTTGGGGACAAGGGCTGCCTTTGCGAGCTTGGTGGCCACTGGCTAGACCAGTATCAACGGGCCAATGCAGGCACCACTACTTGTGGGTACAGCACTTTTGGCGCTAAACCTGTCTTCAGGGGCTCAAATTGGCCTATTGGTCAATAAATGCCCAAAAGCACTGGCTTAGCATCTTACTGTTGGGCAGTTTTTTAGGGGGACAAACGGGTCTGTTTAAATATACTTTAAAATGCACAATATGTCACAGCGCCCCCTAGGTAAATAGCACCCCAAATGTCTGTGCCCAAAAGTATCTAAAAGAACTTTTGCGATTGTGGCTCACTTTTCATTAGCGCCCAGACACATTTAAATCCCGGTCCAACCCAACCCAGCATGCGCGGTCTTATTTTCCTTGGCTCATTGTAGAGTGGGCACAGTTGGTAACTTAGAAGAACCCCCACTATGACCACCGACCCCCGTGATGAAAACCCAGCTATGTACAGCAGAAACACGAAGAGGACAGGGGGATGAAGGGGGGGAGAGAGAAAGAGAGAGAAAGAAAGAGAGAGAGAGAGAAAAAGAGAAAAAGAAAGAAAGAACAGCCCAGGGGCATGGAATAAGAGAGAAACCGACATTCTGTACTAGCAGCAACACAATGCAACAGCATGCGGTGCGGAACAGAAACAGCAACTGGAGAAATCAGAGTAGAAAATATTTTATACAATTATCTGCGTCTGCGAAAAATCTGCCTGCCCTTTTACACCTGTTTTGCTGCATCTTGGACAGATGTCCCCTCAAGTGCCTTACAGTAACTGTTACCTCACAAACTGCCATACCAAAGAGCCCCACACAAGGCTCCCTCATGTTTGAGCATAATCAATCAGCGTTGACTGGCATGTTGGCCCAGTGTGAGGTGTGAAGGTCAAGAGGAGGCTGAGTTTGTTGAGTGTGAGTCGATGCTTGGTATACTGCTCGGGTAGAGTAGAGCGAGGTGGGTGATAGCGGTGAGAGGCACAAGGTTCCCTCAGAGTGATAGTGTCGAGGATCTAGACTGGCTTACAGGGAACCACTTGAGAGATACTAATGCCGGGTCACTGCTGTTTTCACAATTTATGACATTGAGTTGTGAATGTTATCGACAGAGTTGTCGTTGTTGTACTCGTCATCATTGCAACCAATTAAATGGTGACAATTTCAGGAGATTTTGCCACAGGTTGAGTACTTGGTACGGTGCTGAGGTGCCAATAAGCCGGTCGGCCAGTCACTCTTTGACACTAACCTTCATGATCTGCGGGGCACGTGATGGGGCTAGAGCTTAACATACGAGGGTTTAGGGTGCAGAGGACCCCAGACTGGTGTGCAGTATGGCTGAACCTGTTTCTGGAGCTCTTACACAGTTTCTTTTCTGAATGTACTTAGGGGCTGGTCTGAAGTCCGACTGGCATTTCTGTATATCGTTTTATTGTGTATTAAGTGTGTCCACGTCTGGTTTTCCATAACTCTAATCACTCGTTATGTTTTCAAGGTGGGGGTCAGCTCTCCATACATTGGATGCATATCATTTACTACTAACAGCACAATATTGCCCAAAAAGCGCAATTATTTTTTTCCATGGCACTCCGTTCTGATGGTGCGTGGAGACCCCCAATTGATCACAGAATACATGCAATAAGAGCCTATGTCTCGGGAGGAGGGGCAAAGTGCTTGCCTTGGAAGGAAAACGACACAGAGCAAACACAGGTTCGATCCCTGCATCGGTGCTTAGAAACCTCTGGGTATTTAAGCGCGTTATAAATAACCTATCGTATCATATGTAATATGACATATACAAAATAGTTTATGCTTCAGGACTGCATAACGCCTCTCCACCATCAGCAATTAAATGAATCTGATATTACACAATGCACTAGTGTAGATAGCCCACGGGCGAGAGAGCGGAAGAGGAGATAGTAAAGCAGATAAAAGAAGGGAATTTAAAGAAAAATAAATAGGAGTTGCAGAGATGGAAAGAGAAAGTGGGCGGGAAAGGAAATCGCAGTCTGGAAAGAAAATGAGGGTGTCTGCAGTCCATGACAATCACCGTCCACCCCCTTCCGATCAATGCTTTCTACCTTTCCCTCCTGCCACTGTTTAAC
The DNA here is from genome assembly GCF_040938575.1 of Ambystoma mexicanum. Lineage (NCBI taxonomy): Eukaryota > Metazoa > Chordata > Amphibia > Caudata > Ambystomatidae > Ambystoma > Ambystoma mexicanum. The sequence continues at coordinate 399,407,887 of NC_090935.1, forward strand.
TTAATGACCGCCTGGCGCCGGGAAAGTAGGTCTGCCTGCCCGCTCGCCTCCCTGCCCCCCCACCCCAAACACTTACCTGCGCGCACGGTTGCACTGCACGTTGCAGGACCCACTCCTGTTTTGCAAAAAGAGGGTTTTTCAACTGTGCAACGCCATCACCAGCAGCCCCCAATCCCAATCAATGTCAGAGTAGCAGTGCACTTCTGTGTGCGTGCACATGGCCTGGAGGAGGGCACGTGCGCCCATGGGCGTGGCTGGCGCCAACGCCACCCGGGAAGTCAATAAAGCAACAAATAGTCAAAATTGGCCTGCCAATTGCTGCCCTGCCTGAGGAACGAGGCTGCCTGCCGCCAGCTGCAGTGTGGAATACAAACGTAAGTTAACCACACATGAAAACGATGCATCATTAGGCAGTTTTAGGCTGCCTAATGATGCATCATTTGAATGTGTTGTTAACTTATGTTTGTATTCCTAGGCTGGCTGGCTTTGGCTGGTGCGTGCGACCTAGCCCAGTGGCTTTGCACTGGCTTGAGGCTCAGGCGAGCACCCCTTAGAGGCTGACTGACATCAGGCAGCCGCCTGAGCTGCCTGACACAAAGACCAGCCCTGCCCTCGACCTCTTGACAGCCATGGAGGAAGGGAGGGGGTGTTTGTCAGAAAATAGGGAGCACATGTTGCACCTTTATGCCCCCTAATGATTCGGGATTTGGGACTCTGACAAAGACAATGGCTGCACTGCATAAAACCTAGGGTGGTCATGGAGAAAGAAGCAGGAATTATGAACGAACCTTGGTTGGACTTTCTTTTTATTTGGGTACCTTCTTGGATGAGCGTAGCTGTGAAGATCCTTAAGCTGGTTTTTGTTTTGTTGCTCATTTTTCGTACCCGTCAGATGCTCTTACGATGCTGTTTTGCTAAGATACTGAAAGCAGCTGCTATGATGACTGACACTGGCCAACACTAGGGCCACTGCCCTTTCATATCACATCAGTATTCAGACGGAATTAGAAATGGATCCAGGGTTGGTTGGGATTCCAGGTGCTGTCCTATGTCCTCCACCAAATTGGGATGATTGTGTGGAAAAGTGGGTAGATTGCGGAAACAGTGGGGAGATGAGTTTTGTTGGTCATAGTGGAACTAGCATGAGAGATGTTTGTAGCATTTTGATTCCCTGAGAAGATATTTTAAAAGGACAAGGAATGGGTTTGTTAGTTAAGGAATTAACTAAAGGTGGGAATGTTGGGATGGTCAATAGTGGTTTCATTGAGAAAGAAGGGCTTGAGTTGCGTGCGTCATATTGGTGACTGGGGTAGACACAATGTTAGCGCGATATTGCAATCAAGTATATATCTAGTATAGTTAATGAGAATGGGATGATTGTTACTATTTGTGTTATTTTGTGTATAGTTGATACATTTTAGATTTGCATACATGTAGCAACATACTGACAAGTATGTAGATACAGTGTGAACACAATGCATTTGTGTGACGTGCAATGTAGTGCCTAAAGATGGGAAGAGAGGAGCTTTATATGTGCACATGAGAGGAGATTTGCAAATGGGGAAGACACTGAAGGGACGCAGTAGTCTTGAACACATGTGCACAGACATAAATACACAGGGATTTTCAGGGAAATGCGTTTGTTACAGTTGGTGAAAAGGGGGTTCATGGTGAATACATGGGGAGGTTGAATACCGTAGGTCCCTCATAGCTGGGGTTTGTGCAAGCATCAAGCCTCAAATATGGGGGGCCAGACATGTATAGTTGGTTGACCAAGGCAGAAGGATGGGGGAAGGCGGCTAACTGCATTCGGCCAGTTGTGATAATAGCAAATGGTCAGTTGCAGCCAGGACGAAAGGAAGTGCTAGTGGGTCATAGGTTTACGACTTGGTGCTGATGTGGATAAGAAATGTAATTGTCCTGAGAACATGGGAGTTTGTTATTCAGGGACCTGGGAAGTCTGGCCACATGGTAGAGTCGACTTGGGCCAGGTAATAAACCCGGTGCAAGAGGTGCTTATGGGCAGAGGTAGCAAATGGTTTATGGGTTTTAATTAGGTTCTCAGGGAAATGACCAGGATGTGGCCAGAGGCCATGTGAGCTGAAATGGTGATTGTGATAGAAAAGGAAACTTGTGTATTTCTCTCTCTCCTCATATTGGTGAAATGTTCTTGTAAATGTCATGTGCATCACGCAGAGGTTAAACAGTGGCCAACCAGATGGAACTTGTAATAAATTAGGATTGTTGTAGGTAATTATGTAATCGTTTGATTATATCATGACTGACTATGGAAAGAGCACAAAAAGGGCTTACACTTTAAATAAGAGAAAATGTAAATGTATGTTGAAGGGGATGGTGGTTAGTTGAATGTATCCAATAAAAGTGTGGAACTTCGGGGATTAGATTTCCTTGTATAGGTTTAGCTAATCATATTTGGGGGGATGACTTTGTAATGGAATATGTGAGTGTGTGTTAAATGTTGCAATAATGTATGTGTGGTGCGAGGAGAATCGGGTTAGTTCGGTCTCTAAGGAGTCAACTAGCCCCTCCTGGCCATTTGAAGACAAACTTGCTTTACGTACAAACATGCACCTGCTTCTTGAGAGGTGGGCTTATTTGGAGTAAAGAGATCCGAGGTCCACCCCTACACTTTATCCCACTTTCACAATTCAAATCATTACTGTACTGTTAGTAAGAACGCAAATGACAAAGTGAACAGTTAAGTAATTAGGAAGTTACATAGGAAGAACAGATAGGATATATACATGTTTGGGATGATAGATAGGGTAGGGTGTGTAGATCAGGAGTAAAGGAACGTTGAACATACAGATAAGGTGAAATGAATGATGGGTTTGGCAGGATGCATACATGGATCACTGGAAATTACTCTCCAAAAGGAAATAATGAGAAGATATCCAGATAGAAAGATGGTCATATACACAGCTAGAAGGATAGATATGAAGGCTACTTTCTTTGTGTGCAAGGCTGGTCTAATGAATTGCAATGCTTTTAAAAAGTATTAATTTCACACTGAAGGCTATTCCCATTTACAATGGAACATATTAATTAAACATGAATTTGGGTTTCATTTTCAATCTAAAAATGTTTGTATGCATTTCTGTGATGAATAATTCTTTTACGACGGGTTGTGGGCTAGTATAGAAAATGTTAAGGTTGGACACTATCTCAGTCATATGGAAGCATCTAAAGCCTATTCTCTCGCTGTGCATTTTATATGAATAACAGGTATGAAGAATGTTGGTGGATCTCACATATGTGTTTTATGTAATGCTGTTGTTGACACTACTGTATCACACTGATTAGTTGGGCTATGAAATGAGAAAATATATTACAACACTTTTTTCAAATTCTTCAAAATGTTGTAATAAAATAAACAATTATCCATAAAGGTAACACACAATATATTACAATGTTCATTATCAACACAACATCCTTTTCCTAAGAACAGAAATTGGGTCCTTTCGTACAGCAAAACATGCAACTGATCAGAGAAGAGCTAAAGTTAGATCAAAGTTGCGCAACACAGGGCCTCATTACAAGTGTGGCAGTCTGGAAATAAGGGTGCCGGTCGCACCGTACTGGCACGCTTTCTGGACCACCACACTCCAACTCTGCCTTCCATGGTCGTTGAGCGCAGCAGAGTCCTATGGAACTCCATGGGAATGGGGACTTACACTTTCCACCGCCTGATAACCTGGGCTGCCAGGAATTGCAATATCCCGGTGGCTCCGGAATCTCAGGTGGCGCAAACAGTGTTATGAGTTTGGTGGCAAACCGTCGGAAGCACCGGCGGATTACTGCCAAACTTGTAATGAGGCACACTGTCTAAAATAACCATGCTTAAAAAATTGGAAATAAACTGATCTGCATAGGTTCAGCATAAAAAGGATAAAAGAACAAAATCATGCAACACACCTTTTTATCCTGATCTGAAAGACATGAACAAGCCAAGTGCTCTAGATAGTGAGTATTTTACTCTCTATTTTTAAACTTTGAGAGTAAATATGAATTTAAGGGAGTAAAAATGAATGTTCTCCTTCACAGGAGAGTAAAAGATATGTGACATCCAGCAGACGCATGCAAAATGTTCAAACTGTATGATAATCATTATCATGCAGCAGCGTTCCACATTGTGATAGAAAAGCAGGTTTCTCGCAATCAAGAGCTTAAGCAAAGGGTGCAGTAGCACAAACACCATCTAGGAAGAGATGATCATTAACAATCTGAGTTTCCCGTGCATGCAAAGAATAGGTACAATAGCAGAATCAGCTTTTTAAAGCTTGGCACACAGTACAGGTCAGCTTGAGTAGGGCAGTGCAAGCTACCTTCACACAAACAGGAAAGGAGAGTCAAGGCAACAGCAATGTAAGCTTTTGTGTTTTAGTACTGATGGAGCGAGGTAAAGCCAGGTTAGGAGATCCACACAGAACAGATAAGCAGTGGGTGTCTGCTGTGAAAGCTTCCCTAACATAGCACTCCTGCAGCCTATGCTGTACCGTTTCTAACTCTGTTTCAGGAATCAGAAATGCTGAACATGGCATGAAGTTAGTAAACCATAATTAGAAGGAATTCAACCTTAGAACAACAAATGATTTAAATTCCAGGGAACTCTAAAGCTGGTTCACTTCCTGCAGAACAGGATGTCATTGTGCAGGAGGCTAAATCACTCAATACATCTTTCATTATTCCTTTACAAAGGGTTGCACATTTAATCTCTTCTGTACAGATTTTAATTCTTAAATCTCAAACAAACCAGGCCAATCACAAAGTAAAGCAAACAAGACTTGTACTTATACTATGTGATTTGAGGATTGAAAGCTGAATTGCGTTTTGATGATTAATGAAAGTCCTAATTTGCCTGAACGAGGACTACATAATGGAATGCCTGTGCTCATTGCTAAAATCTATATCTAATCTCATCTCATGGTCAAATGTTGGCTGGACCGGAGGCACCGTTGCACGAGTTCCAAGAGGGCTGCTTTACTTTAGAGCTTGAGACGCAGAGCCTTCACAGGTTATTATACAGCCCATATCATTACTAAAATTGCTGCAGAAATGACAATGCATTACTACCCGTAAAAGCATTTATGATGGTTGTATCTGCTTAGATTCACATGCTGTGCATAGTCCGACATCCAGTGGTCACTGCGGAGTATTGCATTTTGTTTTCGTAGTCGAAAAGGGGACGTCGACAAGGCGTGTCTGTAACACTATCCCTATAGTGACGTGCATTGTACCCACAATCCCTCACGCGTCGAGGTCCCTTTTTTCTGCCCTGCAGGAGCCTATTAGACGTGAGTGAGTACAGAAAAGAGAGAGATAGATAAAGGATGTCTATGTTCCTTCCATCCGAGCGGGGAAGGAAGGGTGGGCGCATGTGAATCTAAGCAGATACAACCATCAGAAATGCTTTTACGGTAAGTAATGCATTGTCTTCTGATGTTTGTTAATCTGCTTAGAATCACATGCTGTGCATAGACTAGCGAGCAGTACCCGTAGTAGGAGGTGGGTTGTGAGAAGGAACAGTAGAGAAAAGATGTCTTAATAATACTTGTCCCACCTGGGAATCAGATCTAGAGTGAGCATCTAGACAGTAGTGTTTTGTAAAGGTGTGTACAGAACTCCAGGTTCCCGCTTTGCAAATGGACTCAAGAGGGACATTTGCAATGAATGCTATGGAAGCCCCAGTGCCACGAGTAGAATGTGCTCTCGGCTTGAAGGGTAGTTCTCTCTTAGCAAGAGTGTAACAGAGAGTGATGCATTGGACAATCCATCTAGATATAGTGGATTTTGAAACTGCATCTCCTTCTCTTCCTGCTGCCACTGAGACAAAGAACTGATTAGTCTTTCTCAGAGGTCTAGTTCTTTCCATATAAAACATGACGGCTCTGTGCACATCTAGTGTATGCAGGCTCCTTTCTCCTAAATTTGAAGGGTTTTGAAAGAACGTTGGTAGTTCTATAGACTGGTTGACATGGAATTTTGAAATACATTTTGGTGCAAAGCTAGGATGTGTGCGAAGAACCACCTTATCTTTGTGAACTGTTACAAAGGGGTCTAGCATAGAGAGCGCCAGTAGTTCACTCACTCTCCTAATGGAGGTGATAGCTATTAAGAAAGCAGTCTTAAGAGTGAGGTCCTTAAGGGATGCCTTGTGCATGGGTTCAAAGGGTGAGCCCATAAGCCTGGTAAGTACCACATTTAGGTCCCATCCGGGAGCTGGGTTGGCTATAGGAGGGTATATCCTCTTTACTCCCTCCATGAAGGCTTTAATAACTGGGACTTTCCACCAGGACACTTTGAGTTGAGAAGTGGTGTATGCGGAAAGTGCAGCTAGATGAACTTTAATAGACTTAAAGACCAATCCTGAGTCTAATAAGCGAGTCAGGTAAAGAACAATATGTGTGGGAGAGCAGTCAACGGGGTTGATGCTCTTATTTCTACACCAGATGACACATCTCTTCCATTTGCTAGAATAGCAGTAACGAGTGTTAGGTTTCCTAGCCTCCCTAAGAATCTCCATGCATCTTTGAGGGAGTTGTAAATGTCCAAATTCTATGACCTCAGGAGCCAGGCTGCTAAGTTCAGGGTCTGTGGGCATGGGTGTAGCGTTCTGCCCTTGTCCTGTGACAGCATGTTGTACGGGCAGGGAAGTTTCACTCGAGGAGTTAGAGACATCTCCAAGTGAGCGAACCATGGGTGCCGGGCCCACATAGGGGCCACTAGTATCATGGTGACTGGTTCCTGGTGCATCTTGTGCACTATCTTGTTGAGAAGGGGAGTCGGGGGGGAAAAGTATAAACAAATTTCCCTGACCATGTTATCCAGAGACCGTTCCCTTTGGACTGGTTCTGGGGGTACCTGGAGGCGTAATCTTGGCATTGGGAGTTCTCCAGAGTTGCGAAGAAATCTATTTCTGGGAATCCCCATTGTATGAAAACGTCGAAGACGATGTCTTCTTGTAACCGCCATTCGTACTCTGCGGGCAGAGGGAAGTCTCTGCTGAGTTCGTCTGCTAGCAGATTGAGTTCCGCTGGTACATGTTGTGACAGGAACATGTGTTTCAGAGCCCACTTCCAGATGTTCTGGGACAGCTTGGACAGCCCTGGAGAGTGAGTGCCCCCTTGCTTGTTCAGGTAGTACATGGCTGTGGTGCCGTCTGTGAGGACCATCACCGTCTTCCCTTGCAGGTGTGCCTGGAAAGCCTTCAGTGCTTTGAAGACTGCTAGCAGTTCCAGCATGTTTATGTTTTTGGACGCTACACTCTGAGTCCAAATTCCGTGTGCAGTCTGATGGGATAGGTGAGCCTCCCATCCTTTGAGGGATGCGTCTGTGGTTAGAGTGGCCGCCACTGCGGGGGTGGCGAATGGTTTCCCCATTACAAGGTTTTCCTTCGATCACCACCGCAGCGAGAGAACCAAGGCCTGCGAGACCTCCACTAGATCGTCCCATTGTCTGCTGGCCGGCACCACTGGCTGTTGAGCCACTCTTGTATTGGGCGCATGCGCAGACGCTTGTGAGGTACCAAATATATAGATGACGCCATCATTCCTAGCAAATTGCTTTGCGTACCATCACCTCTCGACCGGCCACATATTGAGGGATCTGAAACAGCATATTTTGGACCCTCTCGTTGGAGGGGAAGTCAAGGCCGTCCTTTGTTGGAATTAGAGCCCCTAGGAATAGTTTGATCTGGCTGGGGTCTATGCTGGACTTCTTCTCGTTGATGGAGAAGCCCAGTTGGACCAAAAGGTCTACAGTCTTTTGGGTATTTGAGAAGCATGGCTCGTAAGAATCCCCTGTTATGAGCCAATCGTCGAGGTAAGGGCATACTGGGATGGACAACCTGCGCAGGTGGGCCGCTGCCTGGGCCAGTACTTTTGTGAATACCCTCGGCGCTGACGCTATGCCGAAGGGTAGCACTCTGAACTGGTAGTGTTTGCCCTCTATCATGAACCTGAGGCATTTTCTGTGCGCTGGCAACAATATGAAAGTATGCATCGTTCATGTCCAGTGTTGTCATGTAATCTCCCTGTGAAAGTAGGGGGATTACTTCCGGTAGGGTCACCATGTGAAATTTTTGAGGTTTGACAAATTTGTTTGCTGGGTGCAGATCTAATACAGGGTGCATGGTTAAGTCCTTTTTGGGTACAAGGAAGTACACTGAATAAATACCTTCCATTACATGTGATAGAGGCACAACCTCTATTGCTCCTTTTAGTAGCAGCAGTTCCACTTCTTGAAGAAGAATGGCGAGGTGCTCCATTGATAAGCGTCGTCCCCTTGGGGGTCTGTACTTGGGGGACCGACTGAATTCTATGCAGTAACCGCGGGCTATGGTTGACAATACCCAGCGGTCTGATGTTATTCCCTCCCATGCTGGTAGGAAAGATGTTAACCACCACCGACCGGCGATGCACGGGAGGGGACCAGAACCTTCGGGTCATTCGGTGTTGGTAGCCGGGGATCCTCTGGGAGTGGGGCCCCGACCTCTACCCTTGCCACGGTGCTGTCCTCTTTGCATGTACTGGCCACTGGTTCCCTGAGTAGAGGACCAGTTTCCTGCAGTGTACTGCTGTTGTTGCTGTTGTTGGCCTCGAAAAAAGCGTTTGTTGCCGAATCCTCGCTTATTGGGAGGCTTTGAGATTTGGTCTAAAGTCTTGAAGGTGTCGAAATCCTTCTTCGCAGTCTCCAGTGCGTCGTCCACTGCTTTCCCAAAGAGGTTAGAATCCTCTATTGGTTTATTAATGAGTGACGCCTGGGTTTCTGGCTTAAACCCGGAATTACGGAGCCAGACATGACACTTCAGAAGTATTCCCTGGACTAAAGAACGGCCAGCCGTTTCTGCACCATCAAGAGTTTTTTTAATGATGCTCTGGTTAACCAGAGTTCCTTCCGTTACTGTGGTCAATAAGCAAGTTCTTAAAGGCTCAGGGACTTCCTCGAGGTCCTGCTGTAATTTGCCCCATTGGACATCAGCATAACTTGCCAGTAGGGTAGTAGTAGTGGCAATTCTGGTTGAAAAAGCTGCCAAGGCTGTAATTCTTTTACCCAGGGCGTAGAGTTTCTTTCCTTCTTTGTCTGGGGGTGCTTCACTGGTTGACAGTGGAACCCCTGCTCTTTTCCTTGTGGTAGTTACCACCAAGGAGTCTGGAATTGAGTGACCTCTAATATATAATGGGTCTGAATGAGAGGGAGTAAGCAGTTTTTCAATTCTGGGATGGACCACTCTGACCAGTGCTGGTGTAGACAGCGATGGAGTGATTTGTCTCTTAACTGAGGCGAGGAGGGGAATGGTTTGGCTAGTGGGAGGTTTTTCTTTAATGATTCTTTCTACAAAATCAGTATCGGGAGTAATTTCACCAGTTTCAATCCCAACGTGCACTGCTGCCTTCTGTAGTAGTGCATTGAAGGTGGGTTGATCATCTATTGGTGAAGGATTCCTGACCGGTGTGGTCTGAGGAGAGGGAAGGTTTATGATCTCAGAGTCTGTAGACACTGTTGGCGACTGCCAAGGCTGTGTGCCACCTTCATCTGGGTCTTCCTCGAAGCCCCCCCCCCCCAGCCATATCAAGGTTTCCCTCAAAACCTTATTCTTTGAGGTTCTGTTGGTCTTTATTATCCAAGAATTCTTCATCCTCTTGGAAGTGATGGTCTTCTTCAATGAGGTCGTAGGTATTAGATTCCTCTTGAAGGGGGTTAAATAGCCTAGGGTATTTAGCCCTGGGGTCCTCATGCAGTAACTCTCTTGGCCTCTTGGGAGTTTTTTGTTCAGGAGTGGACATAAATCTATCCAGTTTCTCCATACACAATTGGAATCTCTGAAGAGTCCAATGTGGTAACCCAGAACGGTCTGGAGGCAAAAAAGGAGGCTGTTCTGCCCCACAAACCATACAGGAAAGGATGGAGGGCCTGAATTTATAGATGCCTGGTGAGTACTTAACACGTGCATCCGTTCATTCTCCTTTTACTTTTCCGTTCATGATTCCTACTCCTGCATCGATATGTGGCTCATTTCAGATGTGCTTCTTGATGGAGTCACAGACATTTCTATGTTACCCACAACATACTCAGACCATTCCCCTATCTGCATTACTCTGGGACTAAGCAGGCATCTTAACCCCCGTAGTAGCTGACGATTTAAATCCCAGGCACTGTTGGAGGTAGCCTTTGAAGCTACTATGGGAAGCAGGTCCAGTTATACATTCAGCAAAACGAGGGATTGGCATTGTCGATGAGCACACTTTGGGAGGCCTTTAAGATTTCCATTCAGGGAATTGCCATGACCACCGAGTTTGGGGTTCTTGAGATAATTCGATGACACATTAATGACCATGACCTACATGACTTGGAACACAGACATTTGGCTACCGCCGCCCCCCCCCCACTAACCTCTGCACTAGCACAGATTAAGGAAACGGTTGATAGGTTTACAGATAATGCTGCAAGTGAGTTAAAATATTTAGATGGTCCGGCAATGGCAAGACGATACGGAGAAGGGGAAAGGTCTGGAAGATTGCTTGTCCACGCAGTGAGGCAGGAGGGTGCTTGTGGTTCTATCCCATTAATGCAAAATGAGACGGGAGAGCTGCTATATAGGCATGCAAAGGTCAATATGGTGTTTACAGGAGTTATTCAGATATATACGCTAATAAAGATATTAAAAAGGAAGAGGGTATTGATCAGTTTCTTGAAAGACTCCCGCAGCTGTCATCAGACGCTGGACCCCAACTAGACCTCCCTATTTTACAAGACGAAATAGCTCGAGCAATTGATGATCTACCATCAGGGAAAGCCACTGGCTCGGACGACCTCACAGCTGAATTTTATAAACTATATAAACTTTCGCTGACAACCTATTTGCATAAAATTTGGGTTGACGCCCTTGAGGCACAGACGCTCCCGAGCACTACGAGAGAGGCATTCTTAATGGTCCTGCTGAAAGGTAATAAGCCTGCAGAGGATGGTAGCTCTTACAGGCCTCTATCATTAATAAATACAAATGTTAATATTTTCGCGAATATTCTGGCTAATGGATTGTCACCATACATGGCTCACATAGTGCACCCTGATCAATCAGGCTTAATCCCGGGCTGTTCAATGGCACTGAACCTCCTTCGACTCTTCCATATAATGGCACAGATGAACCCAGAGGCCCAGCCGGTAGTCGCTGAGCTTGATCTACAGAAGTCCTTTGTCTCAGTTTCGTGGCAATAGATGTACGAAGTGTTTAAAAAGAGTGGGTTTGTGCAGGTGTAGCCAGGGTTTGTACTAACCGAATGGTGTTACCATCTGTTGGGATCGATAGGGGCACCCTCCATGGTTGTCCTCCATCGCCTTTATTGTTTCCCATAGCCATAGAGCCTTTAGCCTCTCTTGTCAGAAGTAAGCATATCCATAGAGGAATAAGAACTGGTGTACCTGATGGCGCCTCACTCTATGCTGATGACACAATATTAGATATTAGGGACTGTGACAAATCTCGAAGTAGCGTCACTGCTTTAGATGGGGAAGTCCCTTCTTACGAGGCCAGGGTGGTGAGGCCGCTACACGATAGTCCACCTGGGCGTGGTACTCAGAGGGAGGATCACATGGGGAGGGGGACCCCATTAAGAGCAATGACCATGAAGGGAGAACGCAGTATCCCTTTAACCCTCCCACCTTTCCTGTAACCACTTCTCTCACCCGTTCAATAAACAGATCAATGTACTATTGTGACATATCTCCAGTAGAGGTCAAAGACACTCACAAGATATCAGAGAAACCTACTCAACCCTCGCTGAATTAGGGTACTGAGATGAGGAAGAGGCAGTGAGTAGTGCAGAGCACGTGCGAGTACTGAGGGCTCGGTCTAGTCTTTTACTTCGCCCGATTGGTCCAAGTTCATTCAAAACACAAGAGAGAACAGGAATATGGCGTTCTTGTTTCTCTCGGCAGAGACGGAGTGCGGCAGCTGGCGAACACGTAGGAAACGGAGCAGCAGAGCGGATTGAGACTTTAGACCAGTGACAGGCGTGCCCAGGAGAGTGCCGCAGAAGCAGTACAGAGGCGGGGAGAAGCCAACAGCACTTCCCGACAGCCGAGAGAGCGACGACCGAGAACAGTCTGCCAGGGGAGCAGAGAAAGCGCCTCAGCAGAGTTGGGGAAGTCAGAACACCAGAACAAGTATCTGTGAGCCCACGGGGAAGGGTTGGGATGCCAAAGCACTGTCGGGCGAAGCACAAAATTCCCTGAACAGTGGAACCTGGGTCTAGGACCCAAACAAGAGGCAGAGAGAACTTCTCCTGGCAAACAGCCCATGTCTGGAGTGGAGACTGGGTTTGCTGATTACAGGGATCGCAGATAACTGTAAAAAGGGGCTCTGGGACCCACATGGGGAAAGCACACCCCAAAGTTGTAAAAGAAAAGATACAAACTTGGCAAACCTAAGATGCCCAGACACACCTTGGCAGGAGAGTAAACCAAGGCTGTAGAAGGGGATAAAAGCAGATACAGAGAATTGCAGAACTGACCACTTGAAGGGGGCCCGAGACCGAGCACAAACACAGAGGAATATAAGATTGAGTTGCACAACAAACACTCAGGGACCTTGGCAGGAGAGTACTCCAAGAATCTGGGTAAGGCTGAGGTCCAACAGTGAGAAAGAGATCATTGAATACTCTACTTGGCAGGAGAGTGGACCAAGGTGGAAGTATTGTGAGAAGGAGGCCAAGGACATCAGCACGGCTTGGTGAAAAGAATTCAGGTCATTTTTCTTGTTGCAGAGCGCCTGGGAAAGCAGACCTCCTAGCTACAGACAAGGATTCATTTGTAACCAGTGAAGATACAGGAATCAGTTTGTGTAAAGCTGAAAAGACTTTGGGGGAAAAGGGGAAAAAAAACAAAAGTCTTGTGGAACTTTTCAGTTGCTTTTGTCTACAGCTTTTGTTTGAACTTTTATTTGAGAACTGCACAGACGGGCTGCAGGACAGCAGCCAAGAGACATTCTCCCATTACTGTATTTTCAGTTTAGCTTTTAAGGGATAGGTTAGAATTTGGACACAGAACAACAAACTTTATTTAGGACATCCTGACACTGACAGTTTCATTAGCTAGTTTTCTTGACGCAGGGAACTCCCTCTTAGAGTTAGGAATAGCTAGGATTCCCTCAACCCCACCCCCTATCTTTTATGAATAAAAGTCTTTGCCAATGAACATGCCACCCTTGTGTCTGTCTCTTACTCCTAGACCCTCACAGGACCTTCATATACACCTAGTGCCAATTATGCAGGATATCTGTGATACTGGAGAATTGTCAAAGCTGCAAGTGAACTATACTAAGTCAGAGGTGTTCCCCTTGACGGGAGCTACAGTTAGGCCTTGTAACCTACAGGGTCTTGCATAGGCTCCATCTACCATTCGATATTTGCTAGACCAATGCATTATATGATTGTAACTATGAGAAGTATATGAGGCATTTCGATTCTAAGTTTAGAGTCTGTGCACAGCTTCTGATGACCTTCGCTGGTAGGATTGTACTGCTTAAAATGATTGTGCTTCCACAGCTACTCTGCCTTTTCCAGAATGTACCGGTCTGGCAAGGTGAAGCCTTCTTCATGGAGCTGGAGATCACTACATTTGTCTGGCATTTGAGCGTAGTGCGATTAAAATGGACCACATTGACCAACCTGTACGGGAAAGGTGGGTTGGCAGCCACTGATTTTCATTTATATTGGATAGTAGCACAGGCGCAATATGCGCTGTTCTGGTTTGCAGAAGGTGCACCTGCTCCACAAATAAAGCCTGAGTGATAATCAGCTGGAAGTAGAGACCTCAGGTCAATGGTAATCCCAGCCGCATTCGCACTTGATTGCCTGTATGATACGGCAAGTGTGACTTCGCTGGCATAGTGCAGGCTATGGAAACTGCTGGTGGTATCCAATCTGTATCAAGCGATGTTCCACTTTGGAACTGTATACCAGGCTTTTCTCAGGTGGGTGAAACTGTCAAACAAAGCTGGATTTGCGGCTCATTTAGTCTACTGGGAAATATGTATCTGTAGGGGAATTTCATAACCACGGGCGATACTCCTGCGCTTTCACGTGCAAATCCTCACAATGGCTACTCTACCTGGGATTGCGCAGAGCGTTCAAGAGTATATGGTGCATCTTCCCAGTGGAACCGGATAACACCACTATCATGGGATATATACTATCAACTGTGGCTTGGCACCCTATATCGACTTGTACAAGACCGTATACGTGCACCATTGACTGGGGTATTCTCCAAATACGTGGGAGACATGCACTTGGACATTACAGATGACATTTGGAAAGTTATGTGTGCGCAAACACGGGAAGTCTCATGTAATTCTAGAGTTAGACTGATTGAACTTAAAGTTCTACACAGATACCACTATACACCAGCACCGATGTGGCTAGTTTCACCTAGGGGGGGGGGGGAGTAATTGCTCTAAGTGTGGGACAGACGATGCAGGATATCTCCATATGATTTGGGATTGTCCAATACTTCAAGGGTCCTGGAGAGATGTATGTGTAGTACTGGGGGAGGTCACCAGCAAGGATATAACTGGTGCCCCTTTGCAATGTTTAATTAATGTATTTGATCAAGAGATGGGCTGGGAAATCTGTCTGTATCTGCTTATTGCTGGCTACACCTTGCATTTTAACACCATGGATGAGCCCCGAACTTCAACGAAAGAAGGCTGGCTATGGTCAGTTACTTGGGCTAACGACATGGAAGAATAATGGTCTTTTATGCAGCCGGCTAAATTCCGCTATAAGGATATATGGTCCCCATTCAAAGCATATGTTAAGCATAAACACCCACACAGGAGGGTGCTGTGACCTCGCCTACGTGATAAGATCATACTTCGGACTACAAGATATGACTGCACTTGGCTGTAGATGTCACTGACGTTTGTCTATAAAACAAGAGTCCCTCTTTTTAGCAGTTCATCACACATTTGTCCGCTTATGTCATGAAATACTGGTGAGTAATGTGTGTTGCTAAGTGCGTTAGTAAAATATGTTTTAAAAAACAAAGAAATGTTGGCTCGACCAAGTTATCCTTATATTCTTTAGAAAACGGTAAACTGAGAATTTCTATTTCAGTTGCAAATGTAATACTTTCATTTTTATTTGTTTTGCCTGAACTTGCACTGACCGGTGAGTCAGGTTTTTGAAAGTTGGAATAGTAGTGTTGAAGATTTGAAAGGGGTTTTGACCCCTGTTGTTCGTTTAATGACACTCACCCACCATTAACCAAATTGGCTCTAAGTTAAGGTTCAATGGATGTTTGTCAGACGTCGCATTTTTATTGGTGGCCCAGATAAGGGTTTGAGGTAATATTATTGTATGCATTGGGACTCGTTATGAGTTTGGCAGTAAAATCAGTGTTGAATCTGCCATTGTATTGCCAAAATGATTTACAATTACTGCCACTCAGTCGTGGTATTACCACAGGACTACTAGTGATGGTACAGCAGTGTAAATCCCCATTTATGAGTATTGCCACATGATAAGTCCGACGATTTTTGGAGATAAAGTATACGATTCACCTCCAGCTTTTTGCTGTTTGTAAAAGGTTCCTCTTTTTACCTCCAAGCATGGAATTCAGTTGTGCAGTAACAGTGGCAGTAATTCCGTTAATGCCAAAAAGTGGCCTTATTTGAATTAATGTCGCTTTTTTACTGCACTGTAGACTATTAATAAGGCTCACTGTTTTTATAATTAGACCGTGAATTTAATTTTAAGAGTACAAATTATTTGCCTCCATTAGAGTGGCAAAAGTATGTGCCAGGCAACCAAAACATGACTGGACTTGAAAACTAATAGAGCACATTAGAAAAAAAAACACAATTGTATGATAAAGATGCCTGGCTTCAAACAATATATTACATTAGTCGAACACGTTCTTCTACACATTAAAGTGTACGACCACACTACATGTATTCATTTAAAAAGCAGTACAATTGTTTATAATTAATATTTCTCAATGATAACTAGGTTTTCTTGGGTATTACTCAGAAGGTCCTAAAATGCTAGAAAACTAAATATTCATGAATAGTGCTCTTTTCTATGAGCATCTACATACACGAAACACAGCAGAAGTTGGGCAAAAAGAAACCATTCCTTAACTCAATGTGTGCCTTTTTTTCTGACATTAGTGCATACCACAGCTCAAAGAAAAAGATTCCTGTTTTTAGTCCATGAAGATAAAAACCAAGAGATCTTCTATGGTTTCTCTCAAGTCACCTGTCCTTTGCACATGCCTTCTGCTTCCAACTGGTGTGATCCATACAAGGTGTCCTATTTACAAGAAGTTAATGCAGAAAAAAGGCCCAGTACGACACTTATCTGGAGGCCTGAACAAGATTTACTCTCACAATAACCACCACAAAGATTTGCTATGATTGATCAGAGCAGTATCGTCCTAAATCTTGTCAATAAAGAGAGTATGTACATTTTTATTCCCAGGACAGATAAGATAATCAAAACTGTATTTCCTTACAGCCAAGGAAAAATTCTGCACCTGCTCAACCATGGCAAACTGGACGTCTGACATAAACTGGACTTCTGAAGTTGGGTTAAATTCTTTAGCCCAGTTTCTCATGTTTGTGCCAAACAGCTTTGAGGCCACATTTTGATTGATAACATTTGGGATAACCTCAGTCACCTTCCACAAAATGTGGGACGACAGCTATCAGCCCCCATGGCTTTCCCACTAGTCAGACAGGAGACGTCATCTTAAATAGAGACATAGGTACATGTTGTCTTGTCTGACACAACAATAATTAGCATGGAAAATATCTGTGGAGAGTGAGTAAGCAATGCCCACTTTTCTCACCCAACTACCACATTTACACCTGTAAAATATGTTGAAACAAAGCTTTGCAAAATTGTTTTGTAAATCTTGGCTTCAGTAGCATGTGTCAACTTCAGGGATCAAAATTAAGATTAGATAAGCAGGAGCTGAATGCAGCCCCTAGTATCCAGCATTAACCAGGAGCTACCACTGGAGCACAAGGAGCTAGTACATAGCATTCTGCAAATCTAACTTCCACTTATGATGCAAACATATAATTGTATCCATTATTTATGACCCCATATGCTTTAACTGTCATGTAGATGCATCCATATGTTTATTTGATGATTGTCCCAAACACATAAAGTAAAATGTACATAGGTGCATAGCGTGTTTGTTCGGCATCGGCAGACATGGGGAGCCAAAAGTAGCTCCTGGTAGATGTTGGTATGAAGCTAACCAGGCTCTTCTAGGCTGCACACAGGAGCTAAATAGCTCCCCTTTCCCCTCAATGTGGAGCCCTGCAACTTCCATTCCAGTACAGTTTATAAATACAACATAATTGTGAGGTTAAGAGCCTAATTCCCACCCAGCATGGACAACTCGAGATCCTGCCTAATGGGCTGCCCTACTTTCAAGGCATTGACACTTTCCAGGATGGCAGCTCTGGTAAAGTGACATGCTTGCTGACACAGGCATCCAGCCAGTTGTTATGCATAACATGCATGATGTTTGCAGTTCCACAGAAAGGTTTAACATGTTTTGGGCACATAAAATAAACAAAAATGCATCAAAGGATGTGCGGAAAAATATAGACAGATGAAATTTGGCCAGGTTGGCAGGCTGCGCGCGGGGACGTGTGTTCTTTGCCCCTCATGTCACAACCTGTGTACATCACTGAATGATTCTGAAATTAAGCTTACCATACGATTCTGCCTTTTTCTTTCCAGCACCAAAAAACGTCCTTAAACTATCATTTGAGTCAGAAGCAGTGAAGGGGCTCATTCAAATATTCATACTTTTGGATTTAAAAATGTGCTGCTGTTAAAGGCCTCCATTGCCCTCTCTAGTGAGGTTTACATCGTTTCTCTACACTGAGAAGTTCTGTAAAACTGCTGACTGAGCAGATGTGGGAATTAATCTACCTGTGTCTCTTTGGTTCTAATCCCACATTTTCCACTTGAACGGTCTTTTCCTAATCTGAAATGTTTGCAATTGCCAAATAGGGGTCTTCAAATGTATCTATGTTGAAGGCTGTAATTTATTGTGTGTTTTGTTCCAATAATAGATATTAATTCCAAAACAGAATAAGCGCAGTATTTTGTTATGCTGGTGGCACACGCGGCATCGGACTGAGCAATTCCTTTCTCCTGCAGAGTTTGTGCGCTTATTATCCTTTTTATTATTATTATTATTATTATTATTCATATCACTATCTCTGTTCCCTACAGTGGCCGGGCAGCTTTGAATCATAGGAAAAGAGGTCTTTCAAATGTGTCAATATCTTTTCCTGAAAAAATTAAAAATTATTCGGGGTGCTTCACCAGTCGAGAGAGGAAAAAAAAAGTTGTACGCCAGGCAATAAAATGCTTAAGGGCCATCATTCTTTCAATTTTTTTAAGAATGCTGGTTGAACATGTTTGTATTTTCCCGGTGTAAAATAACAGGAACAACACAGGCTGCAAACAGTCCACAAACACTTGCACAGTTGAAACGCCACCACACAAACGTTGCTTGTTTCCCTGAATCGGGGCGTCTTCTAGCATGTAAGCCTGCAGAGCAAAACGCTCCTATGCAACTGACAAGCAATGCCTACTTAGAGGAAAACGCCAAATGACGGCGTGGGGGGAAATCATATGAAACACCCAAGGACATGAAGCTGTCAAATATTTGCAGCATGAAAGCTGTGATTAAAAACGATGCAAGCCATAACTAGTCGAGGGTTTAGGAACCAGCGGAGTTATGATTCTCAAAATTCCTGGCTGCAAAACAAACTTACAACATAGTGGCAGACTCATCAATCATCCAATAAGAAGGTTCTCGGGACGGTAATACCAAAAGGGGAAGAAATGCCTATGTATACTGTGGCATTCTGCAGTGGGGCCGCGCGCAGCTGGGGCAGGAAGCATCAGCTCTGCCTGCAACGTGACAGAGGGCTCATATAGAAGGGAAGGGCCCGAGCCACGCAGTGCAAAGATTAGCGTTCCTGGGTGAAATGGAAACTAAACACACACTCCCCACCCAATAGCTCCTTACCAAGGTGATTTCTCCCAGGCCAAGCTGTGCGCGCCCCAGGGTCTGCCAGGCCTCCCAGCAGAGAGGATTCCGCGCAATAGCCAAGTTCGCAGTTTGCACCGCAGGGAACATTTCCTGCAGACACAGCAGCACCTATGGAAGGAACCGACAGATTTCCATAACATGAGCAATATATCGGCAATTTAAATCAAGTTATGTACCTTTATTTTAGAAGGGACAGTCACACTAAAGCATCAACTGAATGGATTTAGCCAGGCAGCATTCATGTAACATAGTAATCACAAATTGCTCCATATGATATATGACATGATAGGTTATTTATAACGTGCTTAATACCCAGAGGTTTCTAATCGCGGACCGGTGTTGCTCCGTGTCGTCTTGCTTCCAAGGCGTGCACGTTGCCCCTGAGCTATCCTCCCGAGAGGTACCCAAAATAGAACATATTTCTGGAAAATAGATACTCGAGAGGTCATGAAACAATAGTGTCAAACCAATTATATCACAAGGTGGCATGCAGTGATGATAGATGACAGCAGGAGACATCATTACTTTAAATTCTCAAAAGCTCAAAACTGGCACGGGGACAGCAGGATATTGTACAAGTTATAACAATGAGAACAAAATCAGTCACATGAGATAAAACATTAATTAAAAGGTAAACAAAGGAACAGAAACACACAGAAAAACAAATTATGTATAGGCAAGTCTTAAGTGCTTTCCAAAGTTCATTTAAAGTAGGAAGCAGTCCAATGGAAGGTTGCAAGGAGTTCCAAGCACGTGAGGCTACAGCCGAAAAACCCTGAATTAAGAAGATAGAATGACTAAATCGAGGCATGTATGCCACAATACAGGAGGACTCCTGGCGAGCCTTGACTCACCAGAGATGTTGAGTTTAGTGGCTAAACAGACAGCCTGTCCCAATACCAACATTTTATAGGGGATGCAGTAGGCCTTCAAATGTGATTAGAGTGAATTGGGTGCCAATGAAGAGACATTAAAGCGGATAATGTGCTTGAACCGTCATACACTCAATATTACATGAGCTAGGGAATTCCAGACAAGGAGGACCAGGGTGCAAGGTGGATGATGGGAGACCTATGAAGTTAGCAATACCAACCTACCAAGCGTGAAATAACTAAAGCTTGGACGGCAGTATGAAAATCAGAGGGAGGAATACAAGTTTCAATCTTCCTAAGCAACGGCAACTGAAACAAGCAAGTGAGATAAGAGGTGAGAAAAATGTGTTTTAAAGTTCAGATTAGAAACCAGAATAAAACCCAAAGATTTTACTGAGGATACAAGGGTTAATAATAACAACAATAATAATAAATTAATAATGAATAATTAATTAATAATTATTAATTATTATTATTAACCCTTGTATCCTCAGTAAAATCTTGGAGTGATACCAAGAGAAGAGAGTGGAGAAAGGCACTCTTGTAAAGCTGCAGCAGATAATGAGGCAGAGCAAACCAAAATATACAGTTAGTTTTAGAATGGTTCAGTTTTAGTGAAAGTAAAGATAGCCAGTCCTCAATGACAACTGAACAGTTATGAAGGTGGACAACATCAGTCACAGCCAACAACCTAAGCGACACCTGGGTTTACTTGGCATATTGCTGTACATTGAGACTCCATGTAGACATTAAACAACATGGGGGATTGGATCGAACCCCAATGAACTCCATACCACATGACATGGCCAGCTCTTCATGAACAAACTGCACACGGTTGAGAATATTTGAGGCAAAACCATTTGCTCAAAGCAAATTCATACTGAGAAACTGTGCGGTTTCCTTTTTAATGTGTCGGGTATTGGAAACCGAATGGAAAAAGTTGTTTAAATACAGAAGAGAACAGGTAATGGCTTATAACAGCACCAAAAGAGAGAAACGGAGAAACTGTTGGAAGTATAACACTCACCAGGAACATTTATGCAAGAAAGCCCCGTTTTGCTTTCAAATGGACCGAGGCACGAATGGTTGAGAAAGATACTCTTCGAACTAAAGGACACAAGACACAGACACTGCCTCCATTTAATGCTAAAGGTGCTAATGGAACATGTGTATATTAAGTAAAAATACATATCTATCCACCATTTGCTTCATCGAAACAGCAATGGGAGCATGAGAACTATATCTCTGTTGAAATTGGAACATTGTTACATCCAAAAGTGTTGACGCCAAAGCAGTTAGAATGCCATTACTAGCAAAATAACTCAGATCAGCCCACTGAACATTATTTTGAAGCTCTGAAACATAAATGAACCAAACTAGGATTTCAACATATTGTCACACTCCTGATGTCATTTCCATAGAAAGTTGCAGTTTTGAATTAGAACATGATATATTACTTGTTTTCAATGATTGTGTATTACATGGTACATCTTACGCCATTCAACAATATAGCAATTTCCTAAAATCTTTTAGCAGATGGCACTCTGTACTCCAACTCAATATAAAAAAGAAAAGAGAAAGCAGAAACATCTCTACTTTATTGGTGTGCCATCTCAAGCTTTCATGCATTTCGTCAGCATCATACTATCTAAAAGAGAGCTATATCTAAACACCATCAGCCTCATCACGAGTTGGGCAGTAACCCTTAAATGCGGCTGAAACAGTATTAGCGCCGCAAATACTGCTCCGCCGGATCACGACTTCAAATCCCAGCAGCGCTATTACAGCAGACTGTAATAAAGCCAGCTGTAACACCGCCGGCTGTAATAGCGCCAGCAAACAAACGCGCTATTACAGAGCTATCACAAGTACAGCATTGGTGCTGTTAGCGCCGGAAAACCGTCCGTAATACCGCCAGAAATACCCCCGGCCAAATGCTGGAGGTAAAAACACACACGAGACAGCAATAAGGGCCCAGGTGACAACAATGCACGCAAGAGGCCTACAAAAGACCCACCCATGCACAAAACACCCTCCCCAACACCATGTTTCCATCTGGAGCCGGGAGCCTTGATGTGGACATGTACTTGCTGCGCCTGGAGCTACAGAGGCCTGCCAACCAGCCCAGGCCCCTGAGAGCACAGGGTGGTGTTGGGGATGAGGAGACCAGCACCAGCAAGGTGGCCAGCCATCCCCAGGGTCAGTCCAACACTGTGGGCCCTGACTGATGGGCAGTTGGTGACAGAGTACATGCTGGACAGGGCAACCATCACCCAGTTGCTGGACACAATCCAGGCTGACATAGGCAGCCGGATAGCCATCAGCACCGCTGTGCCCCCACTTGTGGAGCTTGTGTCTGTCTTAGAGTACCTTGGGACTGGCAGCTTCCAACACACCGTTGCCATGATGCATGGTATGGCCCAGTCCACCTTCAGTGTCGTCCTGGGACAGGTGCTGGATGCATTGCTGCTCCATGTCAATGAGCACATTGCACTGCCAGACACACAGGCACAGGTCAACCAGCTCAAGGCACAATTCCATGCCATTGCCCAAGTTCCAAACATCATAGCAGCCCTAGACAGCAACATGTTGCACTAGTAGCACTCCGGGAACATGAGGCAGCCTACAGGAACCGTAAGAGTTACCATTCCCTGAACGTGCAGATGACCTGTAGCCCCGACCTAACTTTCAGCCACTGCTGCGCCTGCTAGCCAGGATCCACCCACGAATCCATGATACTGTGCAACAGTACCCTGCCAGCCTACATGGAGAGGCACCGAGGTCAAAATACATGGATGTTGGGTGAGTACAAATCTTGAGTGAAATGCATGCCAATGTTCACTTGAAGGGGGGGGGGGAGGGGAAGACGCACAGGAATCCCTGCATGCCACCAGGCGACACAGCCAGCAATAGCACTGCACCATTTCCATGCATGTGTGTCGCAAGAGAACCCTTGCACACATTCCACACATCAGAACACAAATTGAATGCCACACACTTGTGAAAGCACAGTCACATATGGAAACCCAAATACCACAATGCATCTTGTGTGTGTTGCAGTGCTGCTCCCCACCCTGACACACAAGAGATATCCCACCCAGGCCACCAGACAGTCATGCCAATAGTCCTAATGTAGGAACATCCTGAAAACCACTTCACATGAGTAGATGGAGTCATGACAATGACTATCCCTGAGATAGTGACCTCTGAATGGACATTCATATGCCTGGCCAAATGTGCATGATTGTGCCAGGTAGCAAACGCAACACCAGCCATAGGTACTGTCTGAGTGTGACACACATAACCATTAGCGTGAAGGATGTATGAAAACATTGCAGTGAAATAGCATATACCTTTTCTACACATACATTACTTTGATGTTTATGTCATTGATGTCTGAGCCTTGTACATCCACTGAACCTACATATGCCTAATGTACACGTTCTCTTCCCTGCAGGAAATTCTGGATACCCGCAGTACACATGGCTCATGAACCCTGTGCGTAATCCACACACTCCAGCTGAGCTGCCATATAACATTGCCCATGGGCGTACACGCAGCTGTGTGGTAATGGCATTTGTATTGCTTAAGGCACGCTTCCGGTGCCTAGACCGTACGGGAGGGGCATTGATGTATGCACCAGAGAAAGTAGGCAAAATCATACTCACCTGGGCCATGCTGCACAACATTTGCTGTCGCAGGCATGTGCCACTGCCCCGATGCTGATGGCCAGCCACCTGGGGATGGGAGTGATGAGGAGCATGTGCCCATAGCCGGGGCAAATGCACAAAGGGATGGAGTGAGGGAGGGGAGGTTGGCCAGACAGGCCTTGATTGACAAATATTTTTCATCTGGTGGATGGGTACATGTAACAAATATTACCTGTAAAATAAAGAGCTCTTTCAAACAATTATGAATGTCCATGCTTTGTATGCATTATGAACAGGATTTATTAATTGTGGAACAATCCCCTCTGCCTCCTGTGAACACCCTAGCACACAATTCCCCCCTGTGAACACCTCAGCACACAAACACCCTCCAACCTGTGAACACCCCAAGACAGTGTCGGTGGGTCCATGTGCCCGTGCCTCGGCACAACTGTGCTATGTCGATCTCTGATGGTCATGGACGCTTACCACGTCGGGGTCCCGCTGGTGAGCAGCGTGGGAGATTGTGCAGGGAACGGCGCCCTCTGTGGGTGTGGTGGAGATAGATGGAATTGCACCTGCTAACTGCAGCTGCCGGTGGAGCAGATTGTTTGTTCCCGCATCTGCTCAGCATGTGCAGATTGCCCCTCATACAGCTCACAAAGTCTCTGTCAAAAACCTGTCAGGTCAGCTGTACAGCCCTCCACCACTCTACGGGTGCGGGCATTGTCACGCACCATGGTCTTGGCTGCATTACGTATGGTGCAGCTTATTGTCTTGATGTGGTGGCTGTGTTCAGCCGCCATGGCCTCAATTTTCCGCTATCGTTCCTCTATCACGTCCAGCCGTTCCATTACAGCAGCTCCCATGACTATGGGTCTGTCTGGTGTGCTATGGATTGGACTGACAGCTCTGCGCAGGGCGGCAGGGGAGCTGTAGGGGGACAATGCGGCCTCTCTGATGGGGCTGCCACGGTTGGAGGGGCTGCCTTCAGGGGAACCATAAGAAGGTGTGTCCACATCAGGCTGGGGTATGCGGGCACGGCATACACACTAAGTGGTTTCAACCCAGCACCCCAACTAAGTGAATGCCTAGTATGGGATGCCCAATGGAAACCCTTATTTATATATTTATATGTCAAAAGTTATTTTATTTCTGGAAGATGTACCCTTATATAACTCCCCTCTCTTTGAATCCCCCGGCCTCACTGAGCCAAGAAGTAGGTTTGTTTTGCAAATTAAAAGATTTATTTGAAAAATTGAATAATATATATCACACTTTTATATATATGAATAATAACTGAATATCACACTTATAAATATTTAGGCAATGATCAGCAATAGGTAATATTACAATATCAACAATCTCTTTAATCAATTAGGAATAGGAAGAATAATGTAGCAGAGAATAACTTTGTATGGGTTCAAGGAAATGCAATGATAGGAAAGAATGCAACACAGAAATACAACTTGATATTACTTCAATCAAAGACAAGGTGATCACTCTTTCCCCCTGTTACTACTCAGTCCCCCCCAATATGCAAAATGAAGAGATGGAATGGGGGCACACAGGTATCAGGAATAACAATCAACAATTGCAATTTCAATCCCGATTCCCCGCCACAATCTTAGAGAGAACAGTAATGATGTTAAACAGGTCAATTGCTTTTAATTGTGGTTTGAATTGAATGGGAAAAATGCTAAAAATGATTTTTAGTTCGCTAAAAATGGGATTCAGAACTAGTGAGAGTTGCTTTGGATTGGTTCAGGTAGACACTAGCAATGATTGTAGAATGATTAGCAGGCGGAAAACGAAATTCAGAAGTTGAAAGCAAGAAATAGCTGTTTTTACATGTGATGAAATTGAGCCAAATGCGAAATCGCAGCAAACTTCAGCGCACGAAAAACACGATTACAGCACAACTATCAGAAGTTAGAGGTTTTAGTGAAGGTCGATTTTTTTTCTCAAAAAGAGGTCAAGATTTTACAAATGAGACTGCGCTTTTGAAGATTTACCAACAAAGATGGGCTTATACTAAGGGGCTATGAAGATGCAAGATACATAACAGTCAGCCACCAGAACAGGGCGCCTTCCGCTCTGATTTTTGTCCGCCAGGACACTTTACTTTCTTCAGAAAAAGATTAGTGCACAGATGATTATCACTACAATTATCACAGAATTATATGAATGAGAGAAGAATTCAGGATAGCTACAAGAGATTCTACAATGCAGTTATGGATATGTTGGAATGGGTTGGATTGGATTACTTAATACTAAGAGATTTGCTATGCACAGTTCTATGCTAAATACTCACTACTATGGCTTTGGAATGGAATGGATCCGTCAAAGATCTGGTCAAAGGTTTGGCTGGAATTCGCTCGCCACCGGACAGGATTCAGGACACCTGGACTGCTCTCAGCAAGGCACTCTGGTCTGCACGGCCTCTTGGACTAGATCTGACAGGTTCTGGGTTACAGCTCTGCTGGACTGATCTGGATCTTGGGTTCTAGCAAGGGTTTTTGGCCGAAAGCAGCAAACAGCTCAGCCAGGTTGTTGAATGGTTTAGGCCCCATGGAAGTTTAGGGGTTAAAATCAGGTTGCTAGATTTCAAGGCCTGCTGAAAAGGGTTCAGCTTTTTGGGTTAGGCCTCTGCTTCAGGGTTCTGGAATCTAGTTCTGGAGTCTGGATCTTCCTTCAGAGTGCTTCGCCAGTCGATCAGTGATGAGTGAATGTGTGTCTTTCTGGGTCCTCAACAGTCCCTATTTATCCATCTTCCAAAGGGGTGGGGAGGCTGATTATACTATGCCCAACCCAACTAAGGATCTGATAGGTCAGAGAATTCCCCCTCTCCTGATTTGAGAAAGGAACAGTGTGTCATCATGTGTCAGAGTGACATGGTGTTTAGGTCCAAAGAAAAATCCTCCCCTTTTCTTCTGTTTCAGAAAATCTATTTTTCCTAAAAAAAAATATTTCCAAAATCCCCAACTTGATAATATTAAATATACACATCACAGATTCATTAAGGCACGTCTCTGTTCAAGTCCCATCTTCCTACGAGTTTTGGTTCACAAATGACAGTTTTTCGCGCTTTTGGGCAGTTACTCTGTGTTAGTTCTGTACCAATTTTTACACATGCATACACATACCATCTGGGCATATTCCTGTTATTTGTCATGTTCCTAACATAATCACAATAGCTAGAATATGAACTTTTTCGTGGTTCAGTCTCTGAATGTCGCACACATTCCAGAGTCCAGTGTATTTTTCATTTTAATAACCTATAAACCACATATTTTTACCAGTTCAGTACAATTTGCTATAAGTCTTTTCCACAAACATACAGTTACTTCAGTTTCAAATCCACATTTTCCGTCTGGCCCGCCTCCAAGGCTTGGCTGAGCCAGAGAGTGTGGTATGTTTTTCCCCCCACTAATCCAGACCCTGCAACATTACTGTGCACTGCTTGCATCAGGAACATCAGAATGGCCGCCGGAAAGCATGCTGCTCGCTAAAAATCACCCAGAAGTGCACAGTAAAAATCTGAAAAATAGGCCGCCATCCACTTTTGCCTATGTCAGTGGTAACACAGGAGACCACTGCCAAAACCCATCATTTGGCTGCCCAAAAAGCAAGGCTGATTGCAAAAGGAACACAGAGCTGTGTGAAAATCCGTTTTTCTTGGTTGTCAAATTTGCAAAAATCATGGCTCACAAGCCACCCAAAAGATCCAATCTCCTTGTTGGGTGTTAAACATCATTCTACTTCAAGAATCCACATAAATACAATGTCCATAGAAGTACACTTATCAGAAGAAAATCCACATTGAAGATTGCTTGCTTGGAAAATTATGTTGAAAATGGGCGCAATACCATTACTCACCTCTGTCAGAAGCTGGCGATTTCTAAAACCTGTCATGTTTAAAGTTGTACATTGAACTCAAAGTATGCCAAGGAAAGACTTGCTATTAGGAGCCTCAGAGGTGGATACAATTCAAAACTATATTTTAAAAAGGCTTGAATTAAGAAATTGGTTGATGTATTTGTTAAAAATGTAATTTATATTTTAGGACAAGACAATTTCAGACATTGTGTTTAAAAGTTAAGGTTTCCCACACTGAGCTTCAAACACATTCCACACCTTCTCCCTAAACAAAGGAATCTTTTCCCCTGTTCTCTGCTGAGTATCTGACAGGAAAGTGAAAGGAAATGGGAGGGGCACTCTTACATGTTACTCTGAGTGAAGACAAAGGACTCCCTTCAGCTGAATGAAAATGCTAATGTGACTGACATCAACTGCCCTGGCAGGAAGAAGCCCATGTGACTCTCTGACTCAGCCGAGCCTTAGAGGCGGGCCAGAGTGAAAATGTGGATTTGAAACTAAAGTAACTGTATGTTTTGGGAAAAGACTTATAAAATATTGTGCCGAACTGACAAAAATATGAAACTTAGAGATTATTAAAATGAAAAATGTGCTCACAGTTTAAAACTAATCTGGAATCTGTGCGATGTTCTGAGACTGAACCACAAACATTTTAATATTGTAGCTATTGTGATTATGCTATGAAGATGAAAATTTACAGAAGTATGCCCAAATGGTATGTGCAAATGTGTAACCAACCAAAAACGCGAAAAACTATCATTTATGAACCAAAACTCGTAGGAACATGAGACTTTGACAGAAACGTACCTTAGTCAATCTAGCATGTAAATATGTATTATGAACAAGTTGTGCATTTGTAAATGTTTTTATGAAAAATAAGATATACTGTACAGAGACAAAGAGGAGGTTTTCTCCCTAAGCCATAAACATGACACATCATGCCACATTTTGACACACTGTTCCTTTCTCAAATCAGGAGAGGGGGAATTCTTTGACCCATCAGATCCTTAGAGGGTTGGGCATAGACAATCAGCCTCCCCACACACTTTAGAAAATGGATAAATGGGGACTGCTAAGGACAGGCAAAAGGACACACATTCACTCATCAACTGATCCACTGGCGAAGTACTCTGAAGGAAGATCCAGAACCAGAGTCCAGAACCCTGAAGCAGAGGCCTAACCCAAAAAGCTGAACCCTTTTCACAGCAGGCCTTTAACATCTAGCAACCTGATTTAACCCCTAAACTTCCACAGGGCCGAAACCATTCAACAGCCTGGCTGAGCTATTTTGCTGCTCTGGCCAAGAACCCTTGCTAGAACCCAAGATCCAGATCAGTCCAGCAGAGCTGTAACCCAGAACCCGCCTGATCCAGTCCAAGAGGCCGTGCAGACCAGAGTGCCTTGCTGAGAGCAGAACCAAGTGCCTGAGACCTGTCCGGTGGTGAGCGAATCCCAGCCAAACCCTTGACCAGATCTTTGAGGGCCCATTCCATTCCAAAGCCATAGTAGTGAGCATTTAGTATAGAACAGTCCATAGTTATTTCTTACTTTAATGTAATCCTATTCAATCCATTTCAACCTATCCAGAACTGCATTAGAAACTATTGTGTCCATCCTGAATCCTTTTCATTATATAGTCCTTGATAATTGTAGTGATAGTCATCTGTGCGCTGATATTTTTCTGAAGAAAAAGTCAAGTGTCCTGGCGGACAGAAGTCAGAGCGGAAGGCGCCCTTGTTCTGGTGGCTGTCCCATTGGGCATCTTGCACTTTCATAGCCCCTTAGTACAAGTCCATCTTGGTTCCTAATCTTTAAAGCGCATCTTTCATTTTGAAATTTTGACTCACAAGAAAAATCTACCTTCACTAAAACCTCTAACTTTTGAACCGTACGTCCTAGAAACGAAATTTAAATGTCATTTTGAAGCTAACATCCTCAGCTTTCAAACAAACCTTCCAATTCCTTATAGTTCTTCCGTAATCTCGTTTCTCGCACGTGGAACAGTTGCCGCGAATTTGCATTTGGCTCAATTTCACTCCATGTAAAAATTGCTATTTCTTGCTTTCAAATTCTGAATTTCGTTTCCCATCGGCTAATCATTCTACAATCATTGCTAGTGTTGACCTGAACCAATCCAATGCAACTCTCACTTGTTCTGAATCCTATTTAGCAAATTAAAGTCAATTTTAGCATTTTTCCCATTCAATTCAAACCACATTTAAAAGCAATTGACCCGTTTTAAAATCATACCTGTTCTCTCTAAGCTTGCTGGGGGAATTGGGATTGAACTGCATTGTTGATGGTTATTCCTGAAACCTGTGTGCCCTAATTCCATCTCTTCATATTGCATAATGGGGGGGTGGGGGATTGAGTAATATCAGGGGGAAAGTGTGATCACATTGTCTCTGATTAAGTTCATATCAAGTTTTATTTCTGTGTTGCATTCTTTCCTATCATTGCATTTCTTGAACCCATACAAAGTTATTCTCTGCTACATTATTCTTCCTATTCCTACTCCTAATTGATTCAAGAGATCGTTGATTGTAATACTACCCCCATTGCTGATCATTGTTCATATTCATAAGTGTGATATTCAGATATTATTCATATTCATAAAAGTGTAATCTATATATTGTTCAATTCTTCAAATAAATCTTTTAACTTTGCAAAACAACATTCTTCTTGGTTCAGTGAGACCGGGGGGGGATTCAAAGAGAGGGGCGTTATATAAGGGTACATCATCCAGAATTAAAAGAACTTTTGACATAAAAATATATAAATAAGGGTTTCCATTGGGCATCGACTAGGCATTGACTTAGTTGGAGTGCTGGATTGAAAGCACTTACAAGAGTCACATGGGCTTGTCTTCCTGTGCAGTTGGTGTCAGTCGCACCCGAATTAGCATTTTCTTTCAGTTCAAGGAACCCATTGCCTCTTTCCCAGAGCAGCAGAAGAATTCTCCTCCCCTTCTCATTAGCATTCCCATGAGATATTCTCTCCTTTTGGTGGGAATGTACAGGGTGGTGTGTTCTCAGTGGGGGAAAACCTCTAAAGTTTTAGCTGAATCAGGATACCTTATAATCAATTGTGACATGTATTCCTTGTGAAAAATTACAGTTACAAATTTAAAATAAGCAAATATATCTTCAATTCCAGTCTTTTTCAACATGAAAATCAATGTGTGGCACCCTATATTGCATTTGATGGAAGTCCCTTCTTTGGCATATTTAGCTTTTGGGACACAAGTTTCACCTGACAGATTTAGAGATCGCCAGCGTCTGACAGAGGCGAGTAACGGTATTGCACCCATTTGTGACATATTTCTTTCCAGAAAGCATCTTTAAAATGGATTTTGTTCTGATAAAATATACTTCTCCTGACATTATATATTATGTGGATTCTTGAAGTAGAATGATGTTCAACACCCAACAAGGAGGTTGGATCTTTTTGGGTGGTGTGTGAGCCATGATTTTTGCAAATTTGACAACCAAGAAAAACGGATTTCCACACAGCTCTGTGTTCCTTTTGCAGTCATTTTGCTCTGTGGGCAGCCAAATGATGGGTTTTGGCAGTGGTCTCCTGTGTTACCACTGACATAGGCAAAAGTGGATAGCGGCCTATTTTTCAAATTTTTCCTGCGCACTTCTGGGCGATTTTAGCGTGCATAATGCTTTCCAGCTGCCATTCTGATTTTCCTGATGCAAGCAGCGCACAGGAATGTTGCAGCGCCTGGACCAGTGGGTTGAAACATCCCACAAGTCATAGGGAAATGGGGAGTGTGTGCTTCCACTGGCACCTGCTCTGGGCTCCCTTTGGGTGTGCCCATCTCATGAGTGGCACCCTGGCTGGGTGAGCACACCAGTGCACTGTGTCCTTCCTCAGTGGATGTGTGGCCCCGCACTAGAGTTTGACCCACTGGTGGGCTGCCTGCACATCCTGCAGACCCCTGGTGGCTCCAGATGTTTGAGGCGGTGACACCCTGCAGCCTTGTTGATGTTAAGCCGGTCTGAGTGGGCTCCGGTGGGTGACATTGGATGTGTCCTGCGCCTTGCCTTCTCATGCGGTATCTTTGCGGGGTTGTGGTGCTGGTTGATACGCGTTGGGGCATGCGGCTGGATGTGGACGCTGCTTCCGCATCAACATTGCCCTTCAATGATCGCTGCATGCCTGTAGGATACATATGGTGTTGTATGAGTTGAGGGCAGCTTACATTTGTATCATGCATTTCATGTCTCACAGTGGGTTAGGGCACAGTTTGTATCATGCTTGGCCATTGCATATTTGTCATTCCCCATCTTGTGATTGCTGGAACGTCCACCGGGGAGGAACACTGCTCGGATATGTTGGTGTGACATCTTCAGATGTCTGTTGTGAATACACAGATCCCATGTCGCTGTGCGTGAGAGGGGGCTTTGATATGCGCACACACACACACATCACGTTGCTCTGGTATGGCCATGGTTCTGTTTCCCTTGGGGCTTACATTGTAGGTACTTAGTCATGGTACCAGAGGTCGCTAGGGTACGGTGGTACAAGGGAGCACTAATGGGTGGCTGCGGTGCATCACACACATTACAAGCACACACATTGTAAACACATACATTCACACTAGGATTGGAGGGGTGGGCCTATCAAGATTATGCATTTTCGAAGTGAGGGGGGGTCCTCACCTGCAGCCTTCTGGGTACTGGTGCCTGCCTCCGCTCCACTGACTCCCTCGATTGTGCCCATGTCTATCAGGGTGGTCATCCGCTCCTCCCAAGGTGTCATGTCAGGTGGTGGTGGTGATGGCCCTCCTCCAGTCGCCATGCTCTCGCTCCTGTGCTGGGCCAGGAGACCACAGACAAAGACCCGCAAGTCATTCAGCCGCTTCCGTCAATCCTCGCCGTCCCTAGGCACACGGCCCACCGCTGACACCATATGGGTCACTTGTCTCCATATCTGTGCTCGCCGCTGTGCACTCGTCTGGCGCTGTTGTGGCCTATATAGCTCTTCTCGGTGGCCTATCACCTCTTCCACAAGTACAGCAAACTCCTGATCTGTGAAATTGGGTTTTCGGACCCTGTCCAGGGCAGACTTGCCCCTGATACGTTCCTGTGATATTTGTCAGGCTTTGGAAGAGTGGATGGCTTACAGGGGCTGAGATTTTTGGCGGATTGTGATTTCCAAGATGGCCACCACTTTATTTTCTGTTCCGGGGGTGACGCATTTCCCGTGGCGCTAATAGCGTGCCGTAGCTCGGCAGTATCGCAATGCGCGCTTGATTTATGGGTTTGCAGCCACTTTTCCAGCTGGACGCTATTTGCGTTACCACCAAGGCTGTGTGCGTGCTGAATCATGATCTGGCGCTGTTTCCGCCAAAAATTGTGGCGTTAACGCAAATAGCGCCCGACACAAAATACACCGGGAATACCGTCAAACTCGTGATGAGGCCCTATAAAAAGTTAAAGTAAACTCGTAGATTGGGTTACATAGTATTAAAACACAATCATAAAAACACAATACATTTTGACCAAATTCATAGTGAATACATAAAGTGCAAAATCAAGATCAACAGTGCAAAGTTTTTCTGACAGCAGTTATTTTAACCGGGTGAAAGAAGATGTGAAATAACATTTATGTTAAGAGAAGAACAATGTAATATTTAAAATAATCACATGAATTGAGTTTCCTAATGCTTAAAATAACAGTCCATTTTACCAAGTGCAAAGTAAGTCCATGATGTGCAACATCAGGATCAAAGCTACATAGTCTATCTTATAGGGGCTATTTCTTCCACAGAATGGACACGGGAAATGGGGGAGGGAGAGGTCAGATATACTAGTTCAAAATCTAAGGTGCTAATTTTCAGCAATAATCCAATAAGTATAACTCATTGCAGCTATAGAGCATGTCCTCTAGGTTTGTTAACAAACAGTGCCTTATTCGCTCCCACAAGCAGGTTCCTGTCTTGGACATATATCTGCCAAATACTGCAGAGCGTAGTGCAGACAAATCATGAGCAGTTTTAAAGTCTCAATGTCAGATCCGCAAAAGCAGCATAGTCTCTTCTGCCTCAGAGTTTTTGTTCTTGCTTCAAGCACATCGAGAGTAGGGAGCAGGTTGAGATTTATTCTTAAAAGAACACTTCTACATACGTGTTTCAGCAGAAGCGGCAGCAAGGTGTTTTATGATTTGACATCCAAATGAAAATGGTCATACACCTTGTAACCAACCAACAAATCATTGTTAATAATACAGCCTTGTTATAGAAGTTTTGTTTTGTTTACCTTGAAAGAATAATGTTCTAGCTCCAAATCAGTGGACTCAACTTTAGCAGTGTTGATAGACAAGCACCAACCCATGCATTAACTATCTTGCATGAGCGACTCATCCACAGGGAATTCAGCATAACAAAAAGAGTGCTTTCTGGCCGCACTAACAGATTATAGTAACAATTATCGTCGCCATTCAATTCGTGCCTGTAGGGAAACTAACCCTAATTCGTGGCGAATTGCTGCCAGTGGAGTGCCCAGTGGGAGACACAAGACCCACTTCCAGAATCTCGATTCAAACCATACCCAGTTTCAGCCACCATCTAGTGTCTCAGCGCCATACATTTTCTGATTATACATTATTACCTGTTTCAGTGAGAATCAACCTCATCTCTTATCCAGTAATCACAACTGGGCAGCTGCACTTGGTGATTTTATCAATGCATCACTTGTCAATTGGGACCCCCTATCACAAAATCAGACGCCCAGGTACTTCGTTTTTAACAATACCAATGGCTTGGTTTTCGATTGGCCATTTGTACAAACTTCTTCTCGTCTTTCTTTTCAAGGGATTCATTATCAAGATTTTTGATTTGGGAATGTTAAGTTCCAAATCTATGTTTTTAAAGTATTTATTAGCTGCCTCCAATGAGGGCTGCAGTCCAATCGGCATGTAGTCAATGAGTACCAAGTCATTTGCGTAACGCAGATAGTGTACCTTATTGGTTCCCACAACCATTAAGCTGTTACCAATGTCAGATATGTACATAATAAATAGAAACAGGGCCAATACTCATTCCTGGTGCAGGCCCCGCTTACTACTCAAGCAATCTGATAAAGTTCACATTGGTCCAACTTAATTTGTATCCTAGTGCCTGAATGAAGTGCCACTAACATGGCCAGTAGAGGAGGACAGCCTTGCAAACTCATTTTTCCCCAAAGTTTAGCTCTAATGATGCAATCAATAGCTTAAGTTATATCCAAAAAAACAACATAAAGCTGTCGCTTTGCCTGTACTACTTGCCTAGCTCAAAGATGCAGCACCAGGTAATTCAGTGATGTATTAGTATCTCTTTTGAATCCAGACTGATGGGGATCTAGACACAGCGTTTTCTTTGCCCAGATGTTAAGGGCCCTCAAAACAAAG
Source organism: Ambystoma mexicanum (assembly GCF_040938575.1). Lineage (NCBI taxonomy): Eukaryota > Metazoa > Chordata > Amphibia > Caudata > Ambystomatidae > Ambystoma > Ambystoma mexicanum. The sequence continues at coordinate 399,442,793 of NC_090935.1, forward strand.
GTTTATCATTTTATATAGGATGCATCCAGGAGTGAGATTGGCTGATAATTGGCGGGATTAAGCCGATCCCGAGATTTAAAGATCACTACTACTGTTGCGTCTTACAATGATGGAGGAAAAGCTCAGTCTCTCACGATGTTACTAAACACATTGAGCAGGATCTTTGCCCAAAGCAGCAGATCTGATTTTAGTGTCATGCTTGAGGCAACATCTAGCCCAGGGGCATTGGAAATGTTTGCTTTTAAAATTGTGCAATAGATGTCATTTAACTTGATTTCTTAAATGTTCCAGGATGAAAACTCTTTACATATTACAGCAATTGTTAGTTGATGTTTATCCCAATCCTTGGTTCACGAATAAAGACTGAAAAAATAGCACTCCCAAGCAGGCCCTGCGATCGGTACATTGTTCATCAATAGACTTCAGCAATGACCAAAAACGTGACCCGTCGCTAGATTGAAGGCATTTCAGCATTGATTCTGCATTGTGCTGAAACATTGTATGTCAATAACTCTTAACCCAATTGGTATAGTTTGTTTCCGTTTTTTTATACAATTCTAATACTCACCCAACCCTTCTTCATAGCTAATTGTACCTTAGACCTCAGTTCTCTTTTTCTGCAGTATCATAATATTGTGTCTGTGAAGATGATTACCCATACCAGAACCCTTATTAAGTTTCCTAAAGGGGACTAATCCTCTTAACAGATTTTGCAGCAGGGATACAAAGTCAAAAGCTCAGCGAACTTCCTTCTTCATACCATTTGTTTATTGAGAGTTAAACCTCGTCGACATTGATTGACACCAGATGATTGCGTGATCTCTCCCCCTTATTTCTAAGCATAAATTACTAATTCCTGTCTCGGCATTACTTGGCAGTGGGCTCTAGCTTCCTGAGATCCAACAGTCACATTTTTGCACCTAGGCACCAAATCATGAGAGAAAATATATAATCTCAAGTTGACTCGGCAACAGAACTAAACCAACTACACTTTGCAGGCATATCTCCTATTTGATTACCATATAAAGGATTTATATCCCACTCATCCAGGGTACTTCTAATAATACGACCTCTGTCCCTCAATGTCTTTGAAGCTTTTGTAGCCCCTTTCTATCATAATAGTGTTCATCGAGACACTCCCTATTAAAATCCCCCAATAATATAACACCCATACCTAGTTCTGGTGCATGTTCCTCAAGAATGTAAAATAAATTCCACAAAGTGCCATAGTCTAGTAGTTAGTGGATTAAAATACACATTCAAGACAATGTATACTATATGTACACGGGAATCAACATCACACCAGTCTAATCTATCACCTCTTCCTATATTGAGCATTGTCATAGTAATCGCACTAGTCAACCATAGCGCACATAACAGCCCTCCCACCCCGTAGGGGAACCCGCTTGTGCCCCTTCATGCTGGCTCAAAACAGACCTCAAACACATCCATAATTGGGATATCAGTGAGCCATATCTCTTCTAGACAAAGTATATCCGCTATAGACCCAAACTGATAATTTGATGTAAGGTGCTGAAAACCATGTGTGTTCCATGACACCACAGTTGTTTGCTGATTTCACATACTCCCTTTCCTTCTAGCCCCTCGTTCATGCAATTTGTTCAGGATGGATGGCCAATCATAGGACACTATTCGTTTTTCTGATAACCCTTTGTTTTATCATGCCCACCTGGCCTTTGTGGTTTTATTGTAACCACTAAGGGCTCTCGTGGAATAGGCTGATTAATACTAAACATCAGATCTATTATTGATGTAAAGTTCGGGAATCTTAAACATTCTTGTAGGACTATGTTCTTTACCAGCTTAGATTAGAATCCAGTGGCCTCGTAACGAGTCCGGCAGTAGCCATGTTGGTAAAACCGGCAGGCTGCCACCGGACTCGTAGCGATTTACTGGCTCCGGACTTGCCAGGGCATTACAGCCTTGTTGGTCCGGTAATTCCGGAGCTGGCATTCCGTTACTCCTCATTTGACTCCACGGGAATGGGGGCTGTTGAAACACTGGCACCATGCGGTAATGGTGCCATTGTTTCCACGTCCATCTGCGGCCGGTGTCGTTACGCCCACCAAATTAGACTCGGTGGGTGTAACACCACACGGCCGCAGAAGTCGTAGTTAGCCGGTCCGGAAAACGGTGCTGATACGGTTTTACCGGCACCGTTATATCTGGACCGGTTAACTCGTAATGAGGCCCCAAGTCTCAACAGATCCACTCTTCTGTTGTCAATAAATTCTACCTGAGCTAAGTCCTTAGATGTTAAACATTTTAACCTGGGCAATTCCATGAGAAAAGTTAACACGTAACGCCTATTCAATGGAAATGTACCACTTGCTACAGTCGTTCTAAGGTAACATATGTCAGAGCTGCCGTCCTCTGCCCCTCAGCAGACTCAGAACTAGAGCTCTGTATCCCTACAGGCAGATCTCCTATTCAAAATTGGTTCATCGACTTAGTGACTTGTTGCACAGTCAGATTTACTGAGACTTTAGCTGATGTGCTTAACTGACTTATTATTTTCTTTCTTTTTTCCTCCAATGAGAGGAAAAGTGAAATTATATTCTCTGCAGTACATGTTTGTTGACTAGCTAGTACAAAGGAAATTGCATTCAGTTTTAGAGATGATGGACCCATATATAAACCCTTTGGCCCTTCTACTGATGAGGCTTTCTCAACCTCAAGTACATTGCGATCTTCTGTATGCTTTAACAGTGTGTCCATCTCATCCTCGTCCCCATGGCATGGATAGAAATAAAAGTGGAATTTTCAGAACTATTAAGACCTGTCTCTCGAAACGGTTTTAAAAAGCTTGTAATTAGTCTATTAAAAGCTATTTTGTTTTTATTAATGCACTTAGATGTTAGGCACTTCCCTTTTGGTAGAACATGTGTCTGGCCTGAGGCAGATTACTTTTCTTTACTATTTTCAGGTGGTATTTTTCTTGTGTTTACTTTTGTCGTTCACATCACTGAGATCTCAGCTTCATTAGTCTCCATCGAGGAGCCTACTACAAATTTTAGTGAGCAGAGGAATTTTCGAGATCCCTTTTTTCTCAGTTGTAGAAGGTTTTTGACATTCTTCAATTTCTTTTTCCTTTTCTGTTGTTGAAATGTTATAGTCTCAGCATATTCCTCCACCTGGAGGAGCACCTCTTTAGAGCAACCTTGTTTCGGAATGGCCAGAAACATAGCATCCTCAATATCCTGGTCAACCACTTTCCCACGTAGATCGTTGGGCAATGTTAAACCTCAGTTATATTTAGGTCCTTCCAAAGGGCTATGTATGCTATCAGACGATGACATGGTTTGACTTCCATTGTCGGTTACCATTGATTTAGGTTTAATTGAATTACTTTGGCAGGATCCTACAAGCCCAGTTTGATGTTCATCGATCTCTATGGCAAGTAGTCAACCACTTGCCATAATGTATCCCTCTTTGAACTAAATGTTTGCACATAAGTCCCGAGGTGCTGTTCGTATTTCCCTTAGTTCATACTGGACCAGGTCCTGGCCTTTATCCACTGAGTTTAGGATCCTCTACAATACAGGAAATGAGAAAGTATCTATAATCTGCTCCCCTTGTATACTGTGGTTGATTGTGTTAGAGGGTCCCAGGCAATCTATCAACTGGCTCCTCTGATTGATGCTCGATAGGTGAGGACTCCTCTGTAGGTAATGGATTCATGATTTGCAATTTCTTTCTCCAAATAGAATAGGCGATGATTCAAATGACCCTTTTGTAGGTCTATATAGAGGAACTTCCTCCCTCCTGTCCCATGATGGACTACAGTGACTAGCAGACCTGCATAGCTAGTTCTTGTGATACAGCTGGGGCAAGAATGTAGACATCTGGGATTAAATCGAAGACAATAGGTCCTCTTCAATTTATTCCATTGAGCATAAGGCACCTGCACCCTCACAATCAGCTTCACAGTTGATATTAGGAGGCCACCCAAAGGGGCTCCTAATTTGGAGGTGGTGTCTGTCAAAAGTTATTGGCATGCCTTCAGCCCCTCGCACATGCAGCGCTGGTGGTGTCTGATAATAATCATCACTTCCTCTAATCCCTGCCACAACTTGCGCCACCATTCTTTTTCTCAAGAGGACTGTTTTTTTAATTTGCTGGCTTGGCTGACAAAGTCTGGTTTTTATTTTAAACCATTTTGCTGGCTGTGAAAATGGGAGGCCCCCTTAGGTTGCTGTTGCTGTTGCTCCTAAGGCTGTAAACCGTGTAAGCACACCAGTGTCAGAGTCACTATATAAAATTCAAAGCAATTAAGATGGATATTAGGGCTGGTCGATGCATGATCTTGTAGTTAGGATAGGGGTATAACCTTACCTCTAGAGAGCGGCCGCCGGACTGCAGAAATGATCACTCAGCCTCACTCCGCTGCAGCGAGCGCTACGCGCTGCATGTTTCCAAATGAAGGATTTTTCAGGCAGACTGGGCAGTAGCACCCATATTCAGCAGACTAGAAAATCCAACCAGGAGCAATAGATCATCAGGGTCCACACGACAACCTCCAATGACTTTTCCACTCTGTTCTGTATTGATTACAGTAACAATGTAACAAGCACTGTTCCTCTGCCAGACTGCCAAGATAATCACCCAGCCTCACTCTGCTGCATCATGAATAATGAAGAATGAAAAGAATGAGTATCTGTATTTATTTATAAATAATGTAAAGTGTTTCATTAGGAAGAACTAAATAAAGGGCATAGTGATTATTGGAACAGTCCCAATGCTGGGTGTTTTACAGTCACTAAAAGGGACAGTGGTACGGAAGTAGCTTATACCAGTAAACGGAGAAAGCACAAGACATACATTTAAATATAGATGTACAAATTACAGGATTTATAGCTATGTACAGATATGCAAACCAGGGGTTTTGAGTCACTGGGAGTTTAGTGTCATTGCTCTATTAGACTTTGTGACTCCTGTCAGAAAATATGGAGACAAAGATAATTTTCCTAAAGTAAAATGAGAACAGAAAGTGTTTCAAAAGAGGCATTGCTCAAATGAGTTTGTTTCTGCAAAAATGCCTCTTGCTTGCTACCATGATAAAAAAAGTATACCTGCCAGATACAAATAATTACCTGTGCACCCGAGAGACATAAAAATAACAATTTGTAGAGCCTTGCAGTACATTGCATCTAGAGACTAGGTGGTTGATGCCAAGAATATTCAGAGAACTCTTCATGTGGAAATAAATCAGGAACATAAAAGTGCTAAGACACAGGCATCTGGAGTTTGATTATGAGCAAAAGAACATTTATTTTGGAGCTTTAGATAAACTAACAGTTCCAGGATTTCACCAGTGCCATGTTCCTGTGACCCAAGAACAGAGGGAAAATGTACTTGTGTATTATAAAATAACATTTTATTAGTTTTTAACAATTGTATCTTGCAATGTATTTTAGTAAATCAATTATAGCAAAGTTTAAATAAAAGGAAAGCAAACGCCATTTGAAGTTTCATTACTTTCCATAAAAGTGTATGTGGTTGGTTTGAAAATGGCACATCCCTATATCTGCAAACTGGATTCAGCTTGGAGGTCCTCACCTCAGGAATTTGTCATCGTCCCTCAGATCCTGAGTCTGGTTATGAGACGTGTTTACCTCAAGAGAAAATCATATTTGAAGCTCTCCCCCATAGGCGTTTTACAGAAAAGAGCTATTTGGGATGTGCCAATGGTGACACCATGTGGCCAAAACCAGCATTTATTACATACATTTCTGGTCAAGTTGAGCAATAAAAGTTCCATGTGTAGTAATTTAATTTAAAAAAAATAATCTATAAAAAATGTATAACTTTACAGTAGAAGAACCTAGAAACTTGAAATAAGTTGGGATTTATAGATAAACAGTATTTTTTATTTAGCAGATACACGAGCTGCCTGGTTTGTAATAATTAAAAGTATAAACAATATAAAAAATTATCATCTCTGGAAATATACATATCGCAGAGGCATGGCATGTCTTGAATTGTTCGCACTGAAGTGTTCATTTTAATGATCTTCATTTTTTATAAAACTAGCATATCCACATCAAAAGTTATGTTTCAAAAACAAAATGCCCTCCATAAATTTAGGAGTCTGTTTCCCCCTCCCTCTTCCAGTTGCAAGACTAGGGGAGGATCTTAATTTATTAGAACACAAGAAAAAGTCAGTTCTTACACAAGGATACTACAGCAATCCTGGTATATTTGAACAATCTTGTTTTGGAGATTGTAGACATCTACATCGTGACTATGGACATGGAGTCATTATACTCTAAGATCCCCCAGGGAGAAACCTTGAGAGTCATTGCAAGTGTGTTACAAACTAAAACTTTGGAAATGCCCGTTTCACTGATAATGCAACTAGCGGAAATAGCCCTGACCAAGAATTATTTTTTGAATGGAGAATGCTATTACCAACAGATAGCCGGAACAGCCATGGGCGCAACATTCGCACCCACCCTAGCGAACCTGTATGTCGCTAATTTTGAGGAAAACCATATATACCTAGAGACAAATCCCTTTGCCACCAACATTGTGATTTGGCGGCGCTACATCGACAACATATTTTTGCTGTTAGATGGAGACAACGCCACCCTGAACAACTTTATGAGATGGATCAATGGATTAAATCCCTTCCTTAAATTTACCCATGAGGCAAAAAAACAGTAGCCACATTCCTCGATTTGAAAATCATGAGGACAGGCCAGACATTTGAAACCACGGTTTTCCAAAAACCAACTGACAGAAACTCCTTTTTGGATTATACCAGCTTTCATCAAAGGTCATTAAAAGAAAATCTACCTTTTGGTCAGTTTCTCCGGTTCAGGAGGAACTGTACTACGAGAATTGAATACGATCAACAAGCGGAAAGACTCTCAAACAATCTAAAGGAGAGAAACTACCCACATCGAATAATAAAACAAGCCAAAAAGAGGGAGAGAAATATACCCAGAGAAATAACCCTCAACCAACATGGCAAAAGAAAGAGAGATGACAATACGATTACAGCTGTATGTAGTCACTCCCCAATAATTAACTGTTTGAAGTAAGAAATTCGGAAAGCCTGGCATATATTGAACATCGAAGAAAATCAATTACCTAAACCACTGTTTGCCATAAGAAGGAGAAAAAAACATAGGGATTTGTTGGTCCAGACCTATAAAGAAACAACCCCTTCCACTAATACAACTACACTTTGGAACACACCCAGACCACAGGGCCACACCATGTGGGAACTGTACTGTGTGCAAATTCACCCAACGCACCACAGCTATAGATATTGGCTGGAAATATCCCTGGGAACAGATGAGTCTGACTAATTGTAACACTACAAATGTAGTGTATTTAATTCAGTGCCCTTGTAATAAGAAGTATATCGGTATGACGACAAGAGCGATAAAGATACGTATTGGGGAGCATAGATCGAACATCAGAACTCAAAAAAGAACTGCCCCATTGGTAGAACATTTCATCGAAATGCAACATACTGAAAATGACCTAACATGGACCATTTTGGAAAAAGTCAGAATACCAAAGAGAGGTGGAAACATAGCAGCCCTATTGTTGAGAAGAGAACAACAATGGGTATATAGGACTCGTAGCCACCTGATAGGCCTAAGTGAAGAGATTTGCTGGCAAGCTTTGGCGGTCCTATGAATAGTCTGCTAGTCAGTAGGGAATGCACAGTGAAGAGAAATATTCTGCCACCTATACTCAGTGAAACACAGCTCTGGTCCCGCACCCCCCTTCTCCCTTCCAGAATGATATTAACAACTGCCGATAGATGGAAGGGCAAAGTTAACACGTATCCTCTCTGGACAATAACCGCAAATCCTTTCCGTGTTTGGTGAATAATTAATACTTCACTTCTGTAAGATACGGCCACCAGACATCCATTACGATAGTGCCAAGGTTTATATACGAGGCAATTAACCGCAAGATAATGTACACATAATTAGAAAGGTGTATTCGCGCTACAAATCCCAGCAACACTGGGGATTTAAATACACTACACCATCTCTACACATTATCTCTCTTAACCGAGAGATAATGTACTTATAACTGAATGGTGTATTTGCACCAAGAATCCCGACATCACTGGCGTTTGCAGTTACACTACAACTACACTTCCCAGGTGAGCTTGGGAGAGTTTTGTAGTTGATACGCGGCGTCACGCTCACGTGAGCATGACGCGATTATATAAACATACTGAACAAACTGAACACTGTATACATACAAAGTGTTATCTTGATTACTTTAGTAAGCAAATGGGATTCTAGGATTGATTTCCATCTCTTACAGAATCCTGCAAACACATGCAGCTGAGGTCAAGATACCCGCAGCACATAGGCATGAAAAAGAAATCCGATATATAGAGGTAAGGAGCCCTCTACCTCTACAGAGATGGTAGGAGCATCTATAATACAATTTGAATAGGGTTTTAGTAGCACTTTGAGACTGATGACAGTCCCACCTGTCTCTCTTGTTTTTTTTATACTTTAGGATCAGGGACCATTCCATTAGACTGAGGTGGACCCCAGAAGATATCCTCAAAAACTTCATAGAATTGAAGATACTTATAGAATACTAGATCCACAAGTATTTGTCCTGAAGAAAGCGGCCACTCAAGAATCCTGCTGAAAACGGTTGACTGTTTTTATAGAAGTACTGGTTGATAACCCAGACTCAGATACTCTTACATATAGAGAAAAGGGCTTGTAAAAAGAAATCGCCACTCATTCTCTCCCCTACACAACATATTGGCGAGAAAATACGTTTAAAAAAAAATGTCTCTATTGACCAATTGTCATAGAGTTTTTGCTAGTTTGTTTTTTTAATGATAAGACACATGGCTTAGGTGTCTTATTAAAAAAAATATGTTTTTTTTTTTTAATTTCTCTATTGACCATGTCGGGTGTCTTGACCCACGTTTGAATTATTAGGCTACAACATTTGGTGCTGTGGGCTTATAAAATACAAGATGGCCTAAAAGCCCACATTGCGCCAGAATCCAGGAAAACCGTGCAGTTTTTGCGCACACCAAATGGTCGCCTAACCTGCCACCCACCAGTGCGAGCGTGATGGGCCAAAAGCGCCATGAGTGAAAGGTGGTGCCAAAGGAAAAACAGCAGTGCCTGTCAGCTCAAAAAGCGCTTTGAAATCACCTTTGTTTCTCTAAAATGCAAGCTAAAAATGCCTATTTTAAACATTGCAAGATATTCAAAAATCTCACTGAACACCAGCAGACATTTGGCAGAATGGAGTCTTGTGTGCATACAAAATCTGGAAAGATGAAGAGCCCAAAACAATGTTTATAACAAAACTGGCTGAGCTGTGGATGTCAGCAGCTTAACAGAAATTGGATTGAAAACCACTAAAATCGAAATGTTTAAAATAAATGAGTGACCTACTTTTGAGTGTCACGTAGGTTGCAACTGTTTAAAGGTCATATTTTTGAACTTAGAATCAGCATTCCAGCTGCATGTGTAAAAAATTGTAAGTTTGATTTGAATGAAGAAAACTGGAACAAAAGTGACATTTAGCTGAAGCCTGACTTGAAGAGATTGAATTCTGCCCGACAACTACCCCCGACAGGAGTTGAAACTTGCCCAGCAACTGCATTTGCAGGCCTCACTGCCTTCTGCTGTTCCCACCAAAAGGAGATTACACCTCTCTGATTGAATCAGGGGAGGAGCACCTGGGAGCAGGGAAACAGAACAATGAGCTTTCCTTGGCTCAGGCAAATTTTAAATTAGGGGGGGGGTCGTAAATGGCTTCCTCTTGGAAGAAACTGGGAGGAGCAGTGCCTCTGTGAGCAACCTGAGTTGGAGGAAGTGGACAAAACAGAAATTTCACCATGTGCTTTGGGAAACCACACCCCTCTGGGCCAGAGCATAATTTTAAAAAGATGGATAATTCATAGTACGGACTTGTCAAAATTATATAATTAATAGCATTATTCTTGTGATTTTTCTGTGCACATTTTAAGAGCAGTTAGGACTCTGTGGTATGTTCTGGGGGGAAGTAGCGGAAAATAAGGCATTACTCCGAATGTCTCTGTTAAAAATCTGACACTATCATCTGATGGCCATATTCCTTGCGCATGTTTGTGTAAATTATGGAAAAGTTTAGAGGTTGTGTTCTTGATGAAAAGCGCAGAATTCTGTCATAAGTGGACACAACATCTTACAAAGACAGGGATCGGATGGTTTGGTGCTACAGAAAATATGTTAACTGGACATATAATATTAGAAAAATGGTACATAGATAAATATGTATTTGGATCAAAAATAGATTTGTGTGCAAATTGACAAGGGGAGTGTTCTTTCGGTAGGCCATAAAATTGATGCCTGATGACACTCCATTCCTTCCCCCAATCAAGGGATAGAGGAGAGCTTGGCCAATGATAAGTTGTGAGGGGCAGGCTTAGTTATGCCCACGCGCACACCCATTTTCAAAAGACATAAAAGGAACACTGAAACCCAGGTAGAGAATTCACTTTCCCCTTTCTTGCGAAGCGCTTTGCCGGACCAGACAATATCCAGAAGGACCATCTCCAGAACTTAGAATCCAGACTTCAGAACTTTTTCAGCAGGCCTCAAAATCTTTTGCAAATTATTCGAACAGCCGGGCTGTGCTGTTTGATTCTGGCTAGAACCCTGTGCCAGTACCCAGAAAGCAGTGCTGTATCCAGAATCCACTTGATCCAGACCAGCAGAACCAGGAGATCCAGACCGCCGTGCAGTGCCAAGTGCCAGACCAGACCAGCAGTGCAGAGCTGACCCAGAGAGCTGTGACTTCAGAACCACCTGCCAGGAGTCCAGTCCAAACCTGACCAGACCTTGACAGCCTATTTCAAATTTAGAGTGTGAGTACTCAGCTAGAACTGTGCCAGAACCAATCTCTTAGTCTAAAATAATCTGATTCAAACATTTTAAACTGTCCAGAACTGCATCATAGGAATCGTGTGTTCATTCTGTCATTTCAAAGCTGTAAAAGTGTCATTTTGTCATTCTGAAGTTTACTTTAATTTCGAGAAACTACCTCCACAAAATCGTCCGTATCTTTTGATTCCTTATAGTTTTTCCGTAATCACGCTCGACGCACGTGACTAAATTGCTGCGAATTGAGAAATTAGCTCCTGTCAAAAATAGCCGTCTTTTGCTTGCAACTGCTGAAATCTGTTTTCCCTATGATAATCATTCCTGAATCATTGCCAGTGTGACTTGAACTAATCTTAATAGCTATCACCTACCCTGAACCTCCTACAGGGAATTAAAATCATTTTTAGCATATTTTTCCCTTCTTTGCATACCACATTTAAAGTACTTTTGCCTGTGTTTAAAACCATCTCTGTTTCTCTAAGCTTGCTAGGGGGGAACTGAAATTTGTATTGTATTGTGATTGTATCCTGAAAACTGTGTGCTTTACTTCCATCTCCTTATATTGCATAGGGGGGAGTGAATTGCCACAAGGGGAAAAGTGAACATATTATCTCTTGTGAAACCATATCAGTTTATTTCTGTACTGCATTTTTATTCATCATTGCATTTCGATGAAATCATAAAAGTATTCTCAGCTACCTTATCCTCCCTATACTAACTCCTAAGTAATTAAATCAGTGTGCTGGTGTATCATCCATTGTTGATCACTGTCATATGCCTAAGTGTGCTATCAAATATTAATTTATTCATAAAAGTGTGATATATATATATTGTTTACTTTCTCAATAAACCTTTTAGTTTGCACAACAAACCTACTTCTTGGCTCAGTGAGGTCAGGGGGATTCAAAGAAAGGGGCGTTATAGAAGGGTTTATCATCCAGATTATAACATGTCATAAAAATATATAAATAAGGGCTTCCCTTGGGCGTCCCAGACCAGGCATCAACTTAGTTGGAGTGCTTGATTGAAGTCATTAACAGATTGGGGCTCGAGCCTGGGATTCTGGATTAGATCTATCACTTCTGCAGCTTGTTACAGTGTGCTAACTGATAGGATACATAAATCCGGTTGGATCACCGCACTGTTATGCTGTAAAAACACCCCTCAAAGGAACGTTCTAAGGAAACGGTCTGTTTTGCAAAATAAAATACAAACTTCTGTAAGTCAGGAAGGAAATCAATTTTCAGAATGACATTAGTAGACATCAAGATAGCTTGAGAACACCTCTTACATAAACTATTTGTGAGAGGTGAATGGTCTGAACATGACCAGGCGGCGTGGTTGCAGGCAATCGCTCCCCAGATCACTGCAACGGGGTCAGACATATGGAGAGATCAGGGTCCATTACATGTGGCCCTGAGTGAACTATATATGGCCCCTAAAGCCAAAGATGAGCATGACAAGATTGCCAGGATAGCGGCATATTTGTATTTATGTATCGGGGCCATACAGCACAAATGTGCTGAAGGCCAAGATCTGGCCAATAGGCAACAGATGGCATTAGAGAAGTGCCAATCTGACCTGGTCTCTTCTGAGCAGAGGCTGCACAGGAGCCAGGAGTCAGAAAATGATAGTAGGCAGTATATCATTAAAATAAAAGATGATATGGGTATCCTACAACAGGAAAAGTCTGACCAGGATACCAGATTTCTGGCCTTGCAGAAGGAGTACCAAGAAGGTTTGGACTCCCTACTGCAGAGCCAGAAAAAGCTGGAGCAACAACTTGACTTTAACAGGGCATGCACAGAGCAGGTAGCCACCCTGAAAAGTCATCTAGATAGGGAGAAGGCAGAGAGCAACAAACTGATTCTGAAAGACCTGGATACGCAGACAGAATTTGAGGAAGAGCGCCAGAAAGCTGGTGCCTTTCAAAGGCAGAGGGACGACCTGGCTGCACAGATGCAGGCTCTTAGCCAGGAAAGGGACACCTTAGGCCAGGAAGTCTGCCAATTAAAAGGAAAAATTGAAGAAAATCACTTGGCCCTCCAGGGACTGGGTGACCTCCAAAAAGAGCATCGGAACTTGTTAGAGCACACCAGGAGGGTGAAAGATGCTCTGGCAAGAAAGGAGCAGGATAGTAGGGATGGGACTCAGGAGGTAACCCTCCTGCAGCAAAGACTGGCCCAGTACTCCAGGATCAATCAGGAGGCGCAGAGAGAAAATTAGGCTCTCTGTCAGCACAATGATAGGCTCCAGCAACAGGTAGCCATGCAGGAGAGACTGATGGAGTCTAGTAAGGCCTTAACTGAGGAACTGAAAGCGCAGGCTCTTGCATTGCAACAGGGAGCAGGGGCTGACCGAGACGAAGTTCGCTGGGAAAGGGAAACACCTGAGCATAACCTCAGGAGCCCTAGTACCAAAGGCCTTCATCTCTCCCAGTCCTTGGACTCTGCCACCCCCATGTCCAATGGTGCACATGTGCCCAGGGCCACAGGGATGGCAGATTACTATCCAGCCAAAAGTATGGGGTTCATAGGCCAGTACCTCCCAGGAATGGATGGGCGGGCATCTCGGTATGGGCACCCAAGCACAGTGCAATTTAGTGGGGAACCCCAGGAGAGTAGGCCCACTAAGGGCATCCTAAAAACCTCTGCCCAGTTAGGTCAGTGGGGGGGTACCCATCAAATCCTGGCAGCAAGGAGGGATCTGAAGACTCCTCTGAGCGGCCCAGGACACAGGAGACTAGGTCCCCACATTCTGCCAGCCATTCCCAGTCTCGCAGAATCCGGGAAAACCTGGAAGATATGACGGGCACCTCTGGGAGCAGTGCTTCGGAGTCAGAGGATGAATGGACCAGGATTACCCGAACCAAAAAGGCCAATAAGGCAAAAAGGGCCTCGCTTAAGGACCCCTTAAAACAGATTAAGGCAATAAGGTGTGTCATCACCCCTTATCACAAGTATTCTGTTTGGGAACACTTGGAGATTTATGAGCAAATGATGGAGACTTTCCATTTGAAAGACAGCAGTAGCTGCATTCAGTATGTCAAATGGACATGTTCCCCAGAATACTCCAGTTTCTTTGCGGGGCTGGAGGACCAAAACCATTCAAGATGGTCCACATATAGGGCGGCCATCTTGAAACATTTTTCTGTTCACAGAAATCCCCAAGAGGCTCGCAAGGCAGCCTACAATTTGCAATGTGGGGAGGATCAGGCCCCACAAGAATTTGTGCAGGAATTGAAGCATGCTTTTCCACAAACTACAAAAAGGGTGCGCACGGACAGTAAAGAATTTGTTAATACGTTTTTCCATGTCTTACCCAAATACATAATGACCCAGCTCGTGATAGATTTTCACAAGAAAAGATCTTTAGACTGGGTCATTGAGCAAACCACCCGCATCTATGAGGTGCAGAAACCGGTGGAAAATAAGAATCAGCCCAAAAACCCCAAAACCAACAGCACCCCTGCTGCTGCCAAGGTGGTTGAGGTAAAGGTTGCCCCTGTTTTAGATTTGGAGATGGGGGGCCTAAAAACCTGCCTGCACCGAACAATTCACAGCCCAGAAGGCCCTCAGGCCAGTCACAGACAGGGAGTCAAGAAGGTAGTCCCACAAATGGGGCCCCTCACTCACCTGATTATGTAAGTCCCCGTTTCAAGGGAAACCGACCCATCCTGGGTTATGTGTAGACTCCTCCAGCCCAAGGGGGGGATCCAGCCAAGCACCTGACCCAGGGAACTTCCCTCCTAACTTCCCACAGGAGGGCAGAAATTCCCCAAATTTGTTCCCCAGGTATCCACCCAACTTCCAGCCCCAAAATCATCCATCCTTCTTTCCCCACTTCCCTGAGCCCAGACCACCTAATCCGGGAGAGGGGATGCCAAGGGTGGAGGGGTACCCAAATCTTCCCAACCCGGGGTACTACCAGAGAAGGGATAGCTACCCTTCCCGGGTTCAGCCCAGGGGAGAAAACAGAACCCTGTATAAGCCTGAGCGGGTTTCCCAACTTGAGCGGCAGGTCCAAAATATGGCACAGAAGCTGGGTCGCGTGCTAAGGGCTCAGCAGAACCCTCAGATGGGCATGCCGGCACAGAATGCACCAAACTCTGGGCCTGGTGCTCCAGAACAATTTCGGGGCAGCACCCCGATAACCCACCGGTTACCAGGGAGGAGGCACAAGGGGAAGGGTGGTGTAAAGGCTTGGAGGGAGCTTCCTTCCCCACTTGTAAACAGCCCCTGGAAACACAGGAACCGGAAACAAAATCTCCTACCCCTGAAAGTCTGCCACCCAAGGAGCAGAGAGGAGGTAGGAGAAACAAAGGACCCAAACAGACCCATTTTGTGGAGGAGGTAAAGGTCTTCCAATTTGAGGGAGAGGGATCCTCAAAAGATCCTGTGAAAAGGATCTTCTCCTTCAGAGATGGGGGAACTCCTCCCAAGGAAAAATGGGTCCCAAGGGATTCCAATCCAGACTGGGTAGATGTGGGGATTGAGTTGTCGCCGCCATTCATTCTATCCCAGAACCAACAATACCAAAAACCCCTGGTTCAAACCCATCCTGGTGACTGCCTCCAAAAGGGGGGGAGGGGTGGCCCAGAACCAGGGGAACCCAAAACCGCATCAATATCTAATTGCCAACTTTTTCTTTCAGATTACTAAAACTCCCTGCCGAACTCTGTCCAAATCTCTTCTCCTTCAATGTCCAAAACCAGAAAATTAGCCCACCAGTTGTCCAAAAATGTGCATTATCTGTGCCGCCTTGAGGAGAAGGAGGGAAGATACTATGCCCCGGTACAAGTACAGGGGGGCAGGGTACAATTTTGGCACTGGTGGACACGGGATCCCAAGCTACCCTTTTGTCCAAAAGGGCCTTTGATGAACTAAATGCAGGAAGGGGGAAAATTACCGAATTCCTCTCACCTCTCTTCTTGGACAACTTCAGAACTTTGACGGGAAGGAAATTCCCGTTGAGGGGACTGCAGATTTAGACATCAAAATTGGGCGACAAGGTGAAAAACCCAGTCATAGTAGTGACTCCAGAGGGCACCCCTTTTTTACTAGGGAATGACCTCCTGAGAAGGTTGTCACCCCTAATAGATTGCGTAAACAAGGTCCTCTGGACCCAGACTAGCCGACCAATAAAATTAAAACAGAGTGTCAACCATGTTAGTTTAAACAGTACATGCCACATGGTTGAACAAAAATCTGACCAAGTAGAATTTCCCTTCCAGAACAACCAAATTCCAGATGTGACAGTAATAGCAGTAGGACAACAGACTGGTGATGGGGGGTCCTCTCTATTTCTGAAAATCAACCTTCCCTCTAGTTTAAGGTGGTATTCCACACTGGAAGGAAATACTCTGAAATTCTTTACTAATCCACAATCAGAAACTCCCACTCCTATAGTCCAGAAAGATGTGAAATCAGCTCAGAGCCTGGCTGATGTTTTGGAGACCAGTTGTTCATCCCTGTTCAGTTAAATGATGGGAAGGACTCTGTTCTCGCCCGAGTGTGTGTGAACAACGGTAAGAGCTTAATCAGCGAAGCCATGTTCCGCCAACTCCAAAAAGATCCAGCCATTCCCACATTCAAACTGATAGACAAATGGGAAATGGACCTGGAAGCACCCAATGCTCAAAATCTCCACTGGCAACAAGAGCATAGTCCATAATTGTTGGGTCGTGTGAGACGTCACTGCCGCCTTTTACTTAGGCAGTGACATTCTCAATCGCTTTGCCATTAGTTTGGACCTAATAAACCTCAAAGGTTGGTCCAGATTAGCGGATAATCCCATGGGCTTTGATGATCCAGAAAAAGCATTTAGGTCAGCTCAATTGCTACCTTATGCAGTTGAAATTCAGGTTAAAGAGGAAGTCACCATCCCAGAAAGGACCAGACAATTCTCCCTGGAAGTGAAAGTTAAAAGAGGACAAAAATTGAAAAACCCTGATGCTTATATTCATCTAAATGCTTCTCTCCAACAGCAAGGGTTGGGGGTAAACCCAACACCATTAGTCACCATAGAACATGACACCATTCCAATAGAGGTGGTTAACAGCGACAAAGAGTATTAATCTAGCCGCAGGCACCATTATTGGAATGGCGGTTGATGACTGACATTTCTCCATTGATTTAGGAAATGAACTGTTAGGACCAATCCCCAAGGACTGTTTTGACAGTGACGGTGATGACAACACAACCCCAGACAGGATCTTTACCCGGCATGGGGGGAACTTCCTGGTGCACACTTCCTGCCCTTATGGTAAGGAAGATGTGACTTGTGACTTCAGGAGGGATGAGGTGATTTTCCAGGTCCATGAGGGCTGCCTTTCCCACCTGAAGCCTCCAGTCCAAATCAGCACTCTGACCAGGGACTTCTCCACCCAGCTGGAGGAGGCCGCTGAGATAGCCAAACCAGAGGTCTTTCCAGGCTTCAGGCAGATGGTGGAAGAGAGAGTCAACATAGGTGATGCCTGTGTGACTCTGGAACAGAAGCAAAAGTTGAAACAAGTTTTCTTGGATTTCCAAGATCTCTTTGCGGTAGACTCATATGACTGTGGTCGCACCGACATCCACACAATTCCCACAGACCCTGGCATGACTCCAGTGTTTGTGAAGCAATATCGCTTGCCTCTTGCATCAATGGAGTCCCTTACTGAAATAAAGAAACTTGAGTCCCAGGGAATAATCCGTCCAGTTCACAGCACCTTCAATACTCCAGTGCTGGGAATATTGAAGCCAAACGGCCAGTGGAGACTCTGCGCCGACCTTAGGGAGCTCAATAAACGGGTCCATACTTCCCGATGGCCTCTTCCCTACATTGAACAAGGGCTGGCCCAGATACAGGGGTCACAGGTATTCACTGTAACAGACCTGACCAATGGATACTGGACCGTGCCTGTCAGTAGGGAGGACCAATACAAACTGGCTTTTACCTTTGGGGGCCAGCAGTACACATGGACCCGGACTCCCTTCGGATACCTCAAATCCGGCAATGAGTTCAACATTTTCCTACACAAGGCCATGCCCGACCTGGGTGCGAGGGGTAACCTGGCTTATGTAGATGATGTCCTCATCAAAAGTTCAACTGTGGAGGAACATATAGCAGAGAACCGTTATGTTTTGACCCAGTTGAGGGCCGCCGGAGCAAAACTTTCCTTTCAGAAAGCACAGTGGTGTAGAACCCGTGTTAATTTCTTGGGGCATGAGATTTCTCCTCAGGGTCTCTGTCCCCAGGAAAAGAAAGTGGAAGCACTCCAGAAACTGAAAGACCCCACAACTCTGCGGGAACTAAGGAGCCTCCTTGGACTGACTAATTACAGCAGAAAGTTAATTGAGGGCTACACAGAGATCACCAGACCCCTGATTCATCTCTTGAAGGGGGGGGGTCAAGTGGGAATGGGGTCCAGAACAATCTGAGGCAGTAAGACAGCTCAAAAGAAGCCTCTCACAAGCGCCCTGCCTAGCTTATCCTGTCAGAAGCAAAGAGTTTTTCTTGGAGACAGGGTTCTGCAATACATGCTTGACTGCAGTATTATATCAAAAGCATGACAAGGTCAATAAAGTAATCTCCTATGCGAGCAAAACTTTATCCTCTGTGGAGGAAAAATTCAACGATTGTGAGAAGGCACTCCTGGCAACGGTGTGGGCATTGAAGAATTACCACCCGTTTATCCAGGGGGAACACATCATAGTGGAGACCCCACACCAGCCTCTGCAATATCTCCAAAGTGACAGAATCCGGTCAGGAAAGGTGAGTAATTCCCGAATTACTTCCTGGATTCTGTCAATGCAAGGCTTTCCTGTGGAGGTCAGATATGGCCAAAACAAGAAGAGTCCCCTCGCGCAAGGTCTGGCTGACTTGCATGATTGTGCCAGAGAAAACTGCCTCGAGGACGAAAGTCTAAAAATCAAGGACAACATGGAGGCATACCTTAATTCCCCCCACAAAGTCTTTGAAGAAGACAAGTGTGAGAGAATGCCCACTATCTATGTGGATGGATGCTCTTACCATGTTGACAACAACAGGGAAAAATAACTTGTGGCCGGCGTAGGGAATGCATGGGTGAATGAGCCCCCAGAACCCTCCGCTGGATACAAAATTGGTCCCCGAAGTAGTCAGGTGGCAGAATTGATGGCTGTGTATCAAGCCATCCTCACTGCTGTCCAACATCAACTCCAACACTTTGTTAATTGGAAAACCAGAGGCATGTTATGTGCTAATAACAAACCCTTGAAACATGGGAAGTTAATTCAAAACATTGATGATCTGGTCACCGTGAATGGGATGACCATCTACTCGAAAAAGATCAATGGTCATTCCAAAGTAGAGGGACCAGACAAAACTGGAAATGACTTAGCTGATCAGCTTGCCAAAACTGGGGCCATCCAAGGGGATCTAATAGAGATTGAGTCCCTATTGGGGGAAATCCAGGTCACTGCTATCACTAGGTCCCAGACAAATGCTCACAATGATCTTTCAACTGCACAATGGAGTAAGGAGACCCTAGATGCTGATTTGATTACGGCTCAGAAGGGGGATCCAATAATTGGTAAGTTTTACCAACACATGGAGGACCCTGAGAACTTTCCCCTGACGGATACTGATTACATTGGGAAAGAGGACCTTAGAGTGTTGATGAATTGTCCAAAAATGTTCCGAATCCAAGACGGTTTGTTGGTAAGGAAATCCCAAGCTGGCCATGATCAGTGGGTGGTCCCTACCTCATTCCGAAGCCTGATGTTAAGTCACGCCCATGATGCGGCCACCGCCGGTCATAGGGGGTTTCACACAACACTTGAGATCTTAAGAGAGGTTGCATACTGGCCACACATGGGGCAGGACCTCGACCAATATTTGAAGGGGTGTCTTGTGTGTGCACAATTTCAGCAAACATCCCTCACACACCGTGCACCTCTCCAAACAAGGGGGATGGCACTGCCATGGTCAGATTTGCAAGTCGACTTCATAGGCCCCGTGATTCGCTCCTCTAGGGGGAATAAGTACATGTTGACATTGACATGCTTATTTACCAAATGGGTGGAATGTCTCCAGGCCCCAAACTGCAACGCAGAAACAGCAGCTGCCCTGTTGATCAACCACATCTTTTCGCGTTTTGGTCTACCCCAAAGGATTGAGCCAGACAATGGTAGCCACTTCACCAGCGAAGTAATGATTAAGATGTGGGAGATACTGGGGGTTAAAAGGAAGCTACATATTGCTTACAGGCCAGCCTCTTCTGGTGCAGTGGAGAGATACAACAGAACCATTGTGTGCATCTTAAAAACGTTTGTGGCAGATTCTAGGCCAAGTTGGGATATTCGATTACCTCTGGTCCTAATGGCCAACAGATCTACCCCTTCATCTGCAACTAAAATGTCACCATTTGAGCTGATGACTGGACGCAAGATGGTGCTTCCCCAGCATTTGCTCTACAGGACTCAAGAGCAGACATTGATAAATGCCTCCACAACCCATGAGTATGTGGAGAATTTAAGGAAACACCTTCAACGTGCTTTTGCCTATGCTCAGCGGAATCTAGAAAGATCAGCTGATAGCATGAAGACCCATTACGATTTGAAAACTACCAGGAAAGAATACAATGTGGGAGGCCGGGTCTATCTATACAATTTCCAAAGGAACCAGGCCAAACAGCAACAATGTTTGTCTACATGGAAGGGACCTTTTGAAATTGTAGACAAGATCTCACCAGTCGCTTACAAGATCCGCATCCCCAAAGGTAGTTTGGCGGAAGGGGAAGACAAGTGGGTCCATATAAATCAGTTAAAGTGTTGCTATCCCAGGCACACTCTGCAGCAATACCAGAGGGGGCCGCTCCATAGTAATTCAGTTCCAACCCTAAAATATCCCACATATAGTCTCTAAAATATTATGATTCTTGAATACAAATGTCTCCTGATTATATCTTGTTTTTTTTAAATGAGAATGCAAATGTCTCTTGATTTACAAAATGTATATGTCGCCCCACTATATCGATAGTGGGGGAGAAATGTCTACGAATAGGTATTGGCGCTTTGCTTTGTCATCCTAGGAGAGATAAACCATGGAGACTGACCAAGGACGACGACCGGAGCACCGGGAGCGAAGATCCGAGGGGCCCGGGGTACCGCCCAATACTCCCATCAGGACCGGCGAATAGAACCGATCGATCCACCCTGATGGAGGAAAAGATGCTGAACTTTACCATCTACGGAATCGGAAGATGATGATGCGGACATCCCAGCACGTGGATCAAAACATCCTTTGCACCCGACTCCCCATCGACTCGAAATCAAAGTGCAGTCGGGCGGGGGGGTTTGTCGGGTGTCTTGAACCACGTTGGAATTGTTAGGCTACAACATTTGGTGTTGTGGGCTTAGAAAATCCAAGATGGCCGAAAAGCCGACATTGCGCCAGAATCCAGGAAAACCGTGCAGTTTTTGCACACACCAAAATGGTCGCCTAACCTGCCATCCACCAGTGCAAGCGTGATGGGCCAAAAGCGCCATGAGTGAAACGTGGTGCCAAAGGAAAAACAGCAGTGCCTGTTAGCTCAAAAAGCGCTTTGAAATCACCTTTGTTTCTCTGAAATGCAAGCTAAAAATGCCTATTTTAAACATTGCAAGATATTCAAAAACCTCACTGAACACCAGCAGAAATTTGGCAGAATGTTATCTTGTGTGCATACAAAACCTGGAAAGATGAAGAGCCCAAAACAATGTTTATAACAAAACTGGCTGAGCTGTGGATGTCAGCAGCTTAACTGAAATTTAAAACCACTAAAATCGAAATGTTTAAATTAAATGAGTGACCTACTTTTGAGTGTCACATAGGTTGCAACTGTTTAAAGGTCATAGTTTTGAACTTAGAATCAGCGTTCTAGCGGCATGTGTAAAAAATTGTAAGTTTGATTTGAATGAAGAAAACTGGAACAAAAGTGACATTTAGCTGAAGCCTGGCTTGAAGAGATTGAATTCTGCCCGCCAAATACCCCCAGCAGGAGTTGAAACTTGCCCAGCAACTGCATTTGCAGGCCTGGCTGCCTTCTGCTGTTCCCACCAAAAGGAGATTACACCTCTCTGATTGAATCAGGGGAGGAGCACCTGAGAGCAGGGAAACAGAACAATGAGCTTTCCTTGGCTCAGGCAAATTAGAGGGGGTTGTAAATGGCTTCCTCTTGGAAGAAACTGGGAGGAGCAGTGCCTCTGTGAGCAACCTGAGTTGGAGGAAGTGGACAAACCAGAAATTCCACCATGTGCTTTGGGAAACGACACCCCTCTGGGCCAGTGCATAATTTTAAAAAGATGGATAATTCATAGTACGGACTTGTCAAAATATATAATTAATATCATTATTCTTGTGATTTTTCTGTGCACATTTCAAGAGGTGTTAGGAAAATAAGGCATTACTCCGAATGTCTGTATGTTAAAAATCTGACACTTTATCATCTGATGGCCATATTCCTTGTGCATGTTTGTGTAAATTCTGGAAATGTTTAGAGGTTGTGTTCTTGATTAAAAGGGAAGAATTCTGTCATAAATGGACACGACATCTTACAAGGACAGGGATCGGATGGTTTGGTGCTACAGAAAATATGTTAGCTGGACATATACTATTAGAAAAATGTTACATAGATAAATATGTATTTGGATCAAAAATAGATTTGTGTGCAAATTGACAAGGGGAGTGTTCTTTCTGTATGCCATAAAATTGATGCCTGATGACACTCCATTCCTTCCCCCAATCAAGGGAGAGAGGAGAGCTTGGCCAATGATAAGTTGTGAGGGGCAGGCTTAGTTATGCCCACGCACACCCCCATTTTCAAAAGACATAAAAGGAACACTGAAACCCAGGTAGAGACTTCACTTTCCCCTTTCTTGCGAAGCGCTTTGCCGGACCAGACAATATCCAGAAGGACCATCTCCAGAACTTAGAATCCAGACTTCAGAACTTTTTCAGCAGGCCTCAAAATCTTTTGCAAATTATTCAAACAGCCGGGCTGAGCTGTTTGATTCTAGCTACAACCCTGTGCCAGTACCCAGAAAGCAGTGCTGTATCCAGAATCCACTTGATCCAGACCAGCAGAACCAGAGATCCAGACCGCCGTGCAGTGCCGAGTGCCAGACCAGACCAGCAGAGCAGAGCTGACCCAGAGAGCTGTGACTTCAGAACCACCCACCAGGAGTCCAGTCCAAACCTGACCAGACCTTGACGGCCTATTTCAAATTTATAGTGTGAGTACTCAGCTAGAACTGTGCCAGAACCAATCTCTTAGTCTAAAATAATCTGATTCAAACCATTTTAACCTGTCCAGAACTGCATCATAGGAATCGTGTATTCATTCTGTTATTTCAAAGCTGTAAAAGTGTCATTTTGTCATTCTGAAGTTTACTTTCATTTCGAGAAACTACCTCCACAAAATCGTCCGTATCTTTTGATCCATATTTGCTAGGGACAAGATTTCTTTCATTTTAAAGCTAAGATTCTAAGCTTTCCAACAAGCCTAAAACCGACCTTCTATTCCTTATAGTTTTTCCGTAATCGCGCTCGACGCACGTGACTAAATTGCTGCGAATTGAGAAATTAGCGCTAGTCAAAAATAGCCGTCTTTTGCTTGCAACTGCTGAAATCCGTTTTCCCTCTCATAATCATTCCTGAATCATTGCCAGTGTGACTTGAACTAATCTTAATAGCTATCACCTACCCTGAACCTCCTACAGGGAATTAAAATCATTTTTAGCATATTTTTCCCTTCTTTGCATACCACATTTAAAAGTACTTTTGCCTGTGTTTAAAACCATCCCGGTTTCTCTAAGCTTGCTAGGGGGGGACTGAAATTCGTATTGTATTGTGATTGTATTCCTGAAAACTGTGTGCTTTACTTCCATCTCCTTATATTGCATAGGGGGGGGGGGACTGAATTGCCACAAGGGGAAAAGTAAACATATTATCTCTTGTGAAACCCTCTCAGTTTATTTCTGTACTGCATTTTTATTCATCATTGCATTTCCTTGAAATCATAAAAGTATTCTCAGCTACCTTATCCTCCCTATACTAACTCCTAAGTAATTAAATCAGTGTGCTAGTGTAACATCATCCATTGTTGATCACTGTCATATGCCTAAGTGCGCTATCAAATATTAATTTATTCATAAAAGTGTGATATATATATTGTTTACTTTCTCAATAAACCTTTTAGTTTGCACAACAAACCTACTTCTTGACTCAGTGAGGTCAGGGGGATTCAAAGAGAGGGGTGTTATATAAGAGTTTATCATCCAGATTATAACTTGTCATAAAAATATATAAATAAGGGCTTCCCTTGGGCGTCCCAGACCAGGCATCGACTTAGTTGGAGTGCTTGATTGAAGTCCTTAACAACCATTGGTCATAGAGTTTTTGCTAGTTTGTTTTTTTAATGATAAGACACACGCCTTGGGGGTGGAAAAATTAAATATAAGATACCGACCTCCACCTTGTGTGCACTTACTTGTAGACACTAGGAAAGTGGCTTAGAGAGGATAGAGTCAGGATCTCGACATCCCCTTGTAGTCGGCGCAGTAGCAACAACTAGGGCCGTCAACATACGGATACGAGATATTTTACAGATAGGGTCATTTAACTTTGTGCTAGGGACTCAGCGTTAGGAATAATTTTATAATAAATTAGCCTTCTGTTACATATGTGTTACTATACTGAGGTATAAACGGAAGGTGAGTGCCTTTCGATTCCACTTTGTAGTTACTAGGGGAGGATCTTGCCAGTCCTAAAACAAGGAGCGAAGACCGCCCACCACACAGATAAAAAGGAAGAAAAGAAGAGAACAGTCAGATTTCTGGATATTATTGAAAGCTAGCTGGCTGGCTGGCGAAGAGAACTGAGGCAAATTGGAGACTTGCTTACACACACGCTGCAGAAAGGAGAGATGAGTAGGCCATATTAGAGACTGGGTTCGAGACAGGCAGCTGAACGGGGGCTTGCTGATGGAGTAAATCCAAACAGAGAGGGCACAAGCGGATTCTCCAAAAAAGAAGCCACATTTAAAATGTAAGTTAGAAAACCCCAATATAACTCCAGACCTATAGTGCTGTCCAAGGTAAATGCTGGTAATAAGAGGGGCTGGGAGCACCAGAGAATACTAGGGGGATAATAGTTTTAACAGGGATACAGGGGCAGTGAAAGAAGAAATGGCACCAAGTTCTCTGTTTGAAACTGAAGGAGAGTGAGATTTCATGTTCAACAAAAATAATTGCATTTTGTAATGTGTCGCTTCAAAACTGACATTTTGTGAAATTTTAATACAGTTTTGTTTTGGTAAAATGACGTATCCTTTAAAAGAATCCTTGAGTTCCTATGGGCATAGCGAATGATGCAGGACATAATGTCATGAAATATTATTTCCTGATGGAATACCACTTAAAACTTTTGCCGGTGGAAGACTAGTCATTAAATAATGAGAATTAATTTTATTCACAGAACATCATGCAGTTTAAAAACCATGCAATCCATTCTCCTGAATGAAAACCTATGTGTGATGTGAAATTGTAAGGGTGTTTTAATACTGTACCTTTTACATGAGATACCCACCTCTAGCCCATATTCTGTAGATCGCAAGGCAAATGAATAGAAACAGATTGAAATCTGGACAGACACGTTAAAGAAGCCACTGTACCATGTTTAGTTAAGTCGCTGTAAATTTTACAATAGTCCTATGATTTTGTAAACGACGTCTCATCTGGGAAAATGACAATTTTATGCCTCACGTTGAAATACTTTGTGAAGTTAAGAATTTTGATAGACATTGACAAGGAATAAAAGTGTGTTTATAATGCCTAGTATTCTATACAGCTGAATATATACATAGGATTGATTATGGTATTGAGTGCTTCCATGTGAGTTAGTAAGATTTATGTAGGAAGTGCTTACCTTTGCACTCCTTCCTGGGAGAGAAAGTTGTATTTAAACGAAATCTTGAAGACAGCCATTGCTTATTGTCCTCCATTTCTAGAGTTGGGAAATTCGAGTGATGGGTGCAAGGAGCGAACGCTGGTGAAGCATATGAGAAATGGTTGAGTTGATGATACAAAGCTAGGTGGATGGCTGGGGTCTATAAACAACTGAATTTCAATAGGGAGCAATATTGCAAGGATAGCCATACCCATATAAAGTATGGGTGAGTATCTCCAGAGGTTGTAAGGGTTAAGCAGTGCACAGATTAATAGCTTGTTGAGAGTAGGAGGAGAGAGTCCCATGAGAATGTCACGGCAATAGTCCAGTAAACTCAGTACCAAAGTCGTAATGTGTGTTTTAGAAGAGGGAAAGTTAAGATGAAGATGGATTTCCTGATGTTTAGGAGGTTAAACCCAGGCAGCCGTAGCAGACAAGGGGGTGAATTGCTCATGTTTCAGGCCGCTGTCAAAGAGAACACCCAGATTGCTATCACTGGTACATGCTGTTAGGAGGCCATGGGAAAAGGATGCTTAAAAAGGAGTAGAGGGCATGGCATTGAAAGCTATAAGAAAGACGGCTTCAGTTTTAAAGTAGCTGGATATTAGACAACACCGTGCTATCCAGTGACTAATAGCAGATAGGTAGCTAATGATGGAAGAGAAGATCAAGGGTGAAGGAGGAAATGACAGATGACATACGAGAAGCCAAAGGAGGGGATGAGTTTGCCAAGAGCAGAGGTGTAAAGTCTAACAAGGACTGGACCTTGTGCATACACTTGCAGGGCCTGTACAGGGTGCAAGTGATCTCTTGCTTCAGGAAACTGTGCAATCAACTGTCCTGCAGGAGGCTACCCACACGAATGTTGTAGGCCTCTTTGTCTTGCATGCAGAAGGGAGCATTGTTCATGCTGCAGGGCCCACAGCTGATGCCCAGAGTCATCTGAAGTGGTTGGATGTGGAAAAAATAATGTCTTTAAAATGTAACATGTGATAATCGCATTTGAAACCCACCTCTCTCAATACAGCCAATCTGAATAAGGTTGAGCGAAAACATATATTGAACAGGGAATAAAGGGTTAAAAGGTTAACAAGAAAGTAAAGGAGGAAAAAAAAGTGATGTGTCCAAAAACATCTAAAATCAGTCAGGCTTAGAGAAATGGTGATACAGAACACTGAAGGAAATTGTATTTTTCACTTCTTGTAATGTGATGTGCTCACATCACCCTCTGACAGCCAAAGAGAATGGCTGGGGTGTCTTCCCCTAGGTTCAGGAAGCTGTTGCAGGTTCCTTGGTCTTGCAGAGAAAGGGGAGCTTTGCTTTTTTACTGTATAACCCCTCAAGAAGATAACTATGGTCCTCATAGGTGTGAAAACTGGTATATTTTTAGATGACAGAAAACATAAATAGCTGAGATTACAGAGAGAGAGAGAGAGAGAGACAAGAAAGCGGAGGAGGATCCCACACCCACGAGAGAAGTGGTTAAGTGCAGGGGCAGAGGGAGTACAATACAATGGGGTTCAAGGATATCAAACAAGACCCTGGTGCACGGCAGAGATGTGGGACAGAGCTGTGGGACCAGACAGGCACACGAGGAGAAAGGCATGCAAGAGGATGAAAGGCATCTGAAAACAAGAGTGGTGTCTCACAGCAGCACTGTAAAATGTTCGCTGTGAAATGCAGGAGTTGTATTTCTCCAACCCCGTTGTCTTCAATGGAGCAGCCAATGTTCCAATATTACAATGAAGATTAGTACCCCGGGGAGTGACATTTCAGTTCCTGATGGGTGAAACCCAGGGCTTAACATTCTGAGTGTTTCCTCTTGTGAAAGCATTGAGTTTCCCAGGTTGGTACTGCTCTGTAGTCCCCACTCACATTCTACTTCTCCTCTGCCGCAGCTGACATCTTCTCATTCCACAACCTTTCCCAACCAGTCTTCTTGCGTCTCTCTGACAACTTCATTGCTCGCAGCCTTGACTCAAATTTTTTGGGTGTCCAGATGGCCCAGGTCTTCTGGATAACTCATGTTTCCAATTCGCTGGATAACACCAGTGTCGCAAAGTGCTGCCCTGCCTCACCGCTTAGCGTCTCACCCCCCACCCCAGACACCTTTTCATATCAGTATCCTGGGTCCACAGCTTTGCAGCCTTTCTGGAATATCTAATTGCCATAAACCCCTCAGTTGGTGAGTGTGGCTATAACACCTGGTATCAGCACTGGTTGACATAATAACATCTGTCAAGTAGCTTAATATTATAAAGGCTTGACTGGAGAATCATTTTTAACATTCAAATTGTGTTATGGCAATCTGACAAATTAAAGTAACTGTATATATAAAGATACTTAAAAAGAATACCCACAGGGAACAAGAAAAGAAGCCAAAAAAATCAAAAGTTTTATTTACCAATCTCATGGTAAAATATACAGAATGGCGACATGTAGATGTTTTAATACATTTTAGACCAGATTAAGTATTAAGTGAGGTAGTGAGGTGGCATGTTCACAATCATACATGTGCAAATACCATAGTGTGAATGGTAGAAATGATACTAGAAGATTATAAAGAGAGCAATTATCTCCATGTTACTTTGCTGTTTATCTAATCCCAAACATCCACAAGAACATACACCTCCTTTTCCGATAGCTGCTATCATCGAAGACATAGGCAGGGGTCTGCAACCTATGGCTCCCCAATTGTTTTGGACTACAACTCCAATGATCCTGCACCATTGATTATCCTACCTAGGGATGATGAGAGTTGTATTCCAAAACGTCACGAGATCAAAAGATCACAGACCCATGATAGAGCAAGTGGAGAAAAAGACATGTGCCTTGGTTTCTGAACTGGAGTTATGAAAAAGTGTGTATGTATGTAAAAATGGCGAAAAGCGGAATAAGCATAGAAGAGGTGTAGGGGAAAATGTGCAGTGTTACCTTTTCACGAACACAGAAAAAATGTTTTGTGAAGTTTATATTTAGAATACAATGTACAACATTTATTTTATAAAAGGAACAAGTGAAGAAGGAAGAAACAGTGAGCTATTGCTCCCTTAAAGTGGTAAGACATTTAAACAGGGTTGGCCAACTCCAGGCCCCGGATCCTGACAGGGTTTCAGGATATTCCTCATTAATATGCATGAAGAAAAATGTGCATATGTTTAGAATCATTGTATGCAAATTTATCTCATGAATATTAATGAGGGGTATCCCAGAAACCCGACATGGATCCGGCCCTCGAGTTGGACAATCCTAAACTAGTGGATTTATAGTGTGGGCATGCAAACAAATATGCTGTTCTTCTTAAAAATTAGCTTTAATCAACTTTTGGATTGTTGTGACATCCACAGCAAAACAATATATTCACAGCGAACATGGTTAAAGTTATAGAAAACAAGTTGATTCAAAGAAACATCTTATCCACCTTTAGAAATGAACTTGTTCATGATGAAGTTAATGTTACATTTTGCTGTAGCCCACAGTGAGTTTCCCAAAAGCATCTGCGGATTGCGTCCAATAGGGAGTCGATAAATAGCAGCCTGATGTACATGGAGCCAATGTGTGAGTCAGCACGAACAAACTGCCTGATATTTTGGATATAATTACATTTTAAATGCCCATGAAGCGGATTGATTTCAAATCTGCTGCATTGTTTTTTGATGCCCTATTTAGTAGTTAATGGGCGTTTGTTCTCGGTTAGCATACAAATTGTGTTGGCAGCCAAGATAAAGCCACTTTCCTTTCCCTTACTAATGTCCCTTAGTGAATCAGTCATCCGAACAGGATACAGGGGCTCAGTTGACACTATATGTAGGTTGACACAGCCATGTCAATTTAGTCATGAGATGAGCTGATCTTGTCCTAGAGTTTGCTAAACCTTACAGGGTATATGGCAAGCTATTAATACCAAAGTGGTGTCAAGAACCCCAGATACATGTATTTAAGCAGGGTTACATGGCTTGCATTAGTATGGATGCATGATTGTTCACTATATATGGACTATCTTGAAGAGAGGTGGCATAGAAGAATATGTGTTGAGCTAATATACGGACTGAGACTCCAAGGCAGTTTTGGAGAATTATACAATAGAAGCCCCACTTTGCTGTTCTGTATACAGTCAGATTTTCCAAAACTTGTGGTCAACTTTGGGACCTCGTCAAGCTGATGCTCATTGGCATCTATGCAGTTACTTGCTCGATTACCTTTGGATCAATTTGGGAAGCCCTCGGCATCTTAGCACAGATGGCTTAACGTCAGATGTTTCCAAGAACCTAAAGCATGGTGCTCTGCTTTGTGTCCTCCATCATTACTATACTCGCCTCACACTCTTTTCCCAAGCAGTCTTCTATTGCTTTGGCCTGCACCTCGGCTTCATGGTCAGGTGTTCATGAAAAGAGAGAAAATACTCATCTTTCATTTTTTATGGGGTTGACAGAGAAAATGGGTCAACTTCATCAAATGAGCTAATCGTTCACATAACTACGCTCAAGTAAGAACAAAAATGTATTTTGAGTCACTGGCCACTTTAAGAATGCCTTTCAGCACTACCTAGAACTTTTGGAAGTAATCTCTCAGAGATAATGCTTTGAGGTTTACAGTTATTTGTGGCTGCCATCAGATCCAATTAGCATAAAACACGTCTGGGGATTTTAAATGACACAGAAAAAGAGTCACCTCAACCTTTGTTATGGTGAAAAAACCCAGCCACGTTCATTTCACAGCAAATTGACCAAAGCCCCAGTATCAGTCAAATTAGCTCACTCATCTGAACTTAGTGATGCACTCATCAGAAGTGGTCTGCTGCAGCGACCTCTTGAAGGAAAAACTGTTGAGACATTTTGTATGTGGGCAGTTAATTTGGGAGGCCCAGATGGAGAACGAGTGAGGGGGACCATACCCACTCTCTCCCCAATCCATACGCAAGTGCGGATTTCTTCATTGTTTCCGACTTGATTAACATTTTCTCTCTCCTATGCAGTCTCTGAAGAACCATTTTCTGTGGACGGGGATGGTACAGAGCTGGTAAATGCTTTTGATAACTTCATGGAGTGCAATGGGTTGAGTGGGAATGAAGATGGAAGGCCTCACAAACTCTCACACATAAATCTCAGGTCCAGAGATTAGCAGTACCTACAGCAGTACCTCCTGTTAACATTTATTAATGCCTATCATTGTGCTCCCTCAGCGCGAATTCCTAAGTAAGGCACAAGCATTGCGATGTCCGGTAATTGGCATAAGGGGCTACAGATGTCACAGAAGGTAAGCTCATACTGTTTGCACTAAGGTTTACTATTATTAGTGGGTGCATTATTCCCCTGCATGAAGGCAGAGAATGCTAACGTGCTGGTGGGTAATTAAACATTCAAGAAGGAAGGTTTTAGAGACTGTCTGCCAAACTATATGCCTGTTGTCCGCATAACAGAAATATTTTAGTCCAAAGTCACAGATAAGAGTGAACAGTTAAAAAAAAATAAATCATATTTCATTGGTATTTTGTAACATAACATTGAACAGTGTATTAGAAAAAATAAAGAGCTTTAAGTGGCTCATGAACACCCCTAACTGTCCCCTATATGCATTTACCCCTCCCACCGGCTCCCCCATCCACTCTCCCACCCCATCTAGCACACAGTACATATAACCACATTTAACCATGTGAGGTTCGAGGCAGTGTCTGAACATTACCATGTGCACCTTGGGTCGTTTCTTTAGTGACCATATTTTGAAGAAAATAGGGCAGCCACATTTCTCCAACCTTAACCCTTGATTCATTAAGAATGTGTCATGTATTCCATTTTGTCTGACTTTCAGCAGCCATTCCCCTTCTGTGGGGGCTTTGTCCCGCTTCCAAAATGTTGCCACACAGCACCTAGCCGGCACCATCATCATCATCATGGTGTGTGTAATGTAGTTTCCCTGGTCTGCCCCTTCATTTGTATCCCATACCCCAAACAGGAGGTCCCATGGTGATAGTCCTCTTGAAATCCCATCAATCCCCTTGATCCATGAGAGGACCTCCCCCCAGTAGATCTGTATATGGGAACATCCCCACCACATGTGATAACAGTCGGTGCCAGGGTGCCGGAATCTCCAGCACCGCAAGTCTGCGCCCGGATACATCCTAGCCAATAGGGCCGGAGGGAGGTGCCAGCGGTGTATGATCTTAATTGCCTGCATCCTATACAGGGGAGATGCTGAGGATTGTGTGACCCTTCTACACATGGTTAGCAATAGATCATCTGTTATTTCCCTCTGCAGGTCTTTCGGCCATCGTTCCCTAGCCACCGGGTCCTGAAGAGGTTCCACTCTCAGCAGCACCTTATACAGGCATGCTATGCGGCCCTTTGTATCCTTATCTTGTAAGAATGGCAATTCAAATGGGGTGAGAGCTATACGCAAGTTGTTTCCCCATCGTGTATCATTGATAGCTCCCTAGATCTGCAAGTAGCGGAATGGAGAGACTCGGCCAACCTGCAGAAGGTCTTCCAATTTCCCAGATAGATAAGAACTTCTCCTTGTCCCAAATCTGCGCCACTACTCAGGCACGCCTCATACCATTTCTGAAACTGCAGGGCCTCATACCATTTCGCCGACAGGTTTCTCACAACAGAGTGGGCCCAGATGCAACTCAGTGGGAAGGGCCATGTCGTGATCCACCTTGTATTATTTCCTTCTTTCCAGATCGTCCATAACGCCTCTAGGATGGGGTGTCGCAGGATCCTACGTGGGATCTCTCTCTGGGGTACCAATAACCACTTCCCCAGGGAGACGGGGTCGAAGATAGAGTTGTCCATGGCCACCCATTGCTTCTCTGATTGCGGCTCTAGATGTTCTATAAGTATGCATAACAGTGCCGGTTTATAATAGGCCTCCAGGTCAGGTAGCCCCTACCTCCCTCTTCCTTTGCCATTGTGAGTACTCTAAAAGCTATTCTGGATCTTCTGCCAGCCTACAGAAATGTCAGAAGCCTTTGTTTGACCGTATTTGAAAAGTGTGCGGGTACTATTACTGGGAGCATCTGGAACACAAATAGAAATCTGGAGAAAACTGTCATCTTCAAACAGTTGAGTCAAGCCATCCGTGAAAGGTTAAGCCTGGTCCAACAATATAGGTCTATCTTGACTTTTTCTCATAGGGGGATAATTTATGTCAAACAAATAGCTGATGTCCCTGGGAATCTCAACTCCTATGTAGTGGAATCCTCCCCCTATATTGAAACCCAGCCCCCTGATATAGGCTCCGTTCTGGTCCCTCCCCGGTCCGATCGGGTGTGCCTCTGATTTGCTACGGTTTACCTTGAACCCTGATAATTGTCCATATACTTCCAACCTATCTAGCAGCATTTGGGAGGGAGGTTTGGGGTTGGGTGATGTATAAAGGCGCGTCATCTGCAAAAAGGTTGAGTTTGTATTCCACCTCTCCCACCCTGACCCCTCGAATGTCCGTCTGTGTCCACACATCTATTGCCCATGGTTCCATCACCAAGGCATATAGGAGCGGTGATAGGGGGCAACCCTGCCTCATTCCCCTTCCTAGTCTAAAAGGCTGTGACTCCTCCCCATTCACTGTCACCCTTGATCGGGGTCCCGAGTACAGGGCTTATACTTAGCTCACCCATCTCTCTCCCATTCCCACCTCTGCCAGGACCCCCCGCAAAAATGACCAGCTCATCCGATCAAAAGCCTTTTCGCCGTTGAGTGATAAAATTAGAGCTCTCTCTTCTCTGGCCTCTGGTGAATGATGTATATGTAGGGTTTTTCGAAGATTATTTGCCACCTGCCCGTTTCTGATGAAATCCGTCTGGTCGGGATGGATCAGCCTTGGGAGATACCTTTCCAAACTTGTTGCCAGTCCCCGTGTGAAGAGCTTAGAATCGACGTTAAGGAGTAAGGAGTCTTTATGCTTGGCCATAGGTGCGGTCCTTACCAGGTTTTCGAAGCACTACTATCTTTGCCTCCAAAAAGGAAGAGGGAACCCTACCACTTTGCCAGTGGGTTTCAAGCAGTTCCTGAAACTGTTTATAGATATCTGCAGTGTAGCCTCTTCCCCAGGGGCTTTCCCATTCTTTAGTTTCCCTGTGGCTGTCACTATCTCTTCTGCCATAACTTTGGCTTCCAAGACTTCTAATGCATCAGTGGAGAGCCTCAGGATGGCCAGGCCTTCCAAATATGGTTAACCGTGTTGGCCCTTGGTCCTGGTGCCTCTCTGTACAGTTCCTCATAGTACTCTGCAAAACGTCCAGGGATCCCTTTCTTCGGGTCCACCAGCTTCCCTCCCCGATCTCTAATCTTCACCACCTGCTTGCCGCCTCTACATCCCCGGATCCTATTTGCCAGCATCGTTCCCACCCGGTCCCCCTTCACATAGTCTCGTTGCTTGGTTTATCTCATTTTCTTGATCACCTCTCCTATTAGTGTGGTATGTAGGGATTGCCTCTTGTCCCGGATCTCCTGCAGTAGGACTGTTATATCACCTATCCAGCTATTCAACAGTGCCCTAAGCCCCTGTATATCTGTCCATAACCTACTCTCGATGAGGCCCCTTTCCTGCTTTTTCCTTGCCCCTTCCACTATTAGCAGCCCCCTCATTGTGGCTTTAGCGGCTTCCCACACAAGGTTGGGGTGTACTTCCTTTGTGTCATTGGTCTCATAGAATGTGTGCATTTCTTTTCCCATAAACTATCTAAAGACCGGATCTCCAAGTAGGGTGTCGTTGCAACACCACCCTGGGGTGACTTCTTTTTGCCTCAAACTTCCAGGGCGCCGTGAATCTCTCATGGTCCGACCATGTGACCGTCTACACCGTGGGGGCTACCATGTCCTCCTCCTGTTCCCTAGGGATCAGCAAGAGGTTGATCCTGGTTTAGGTCGATTGGGGGTGGGGGAGTGAGAAGACTGTGTAGCCCGGCTTCGGAGTGAGAGGCCCTCCATACGTTTATCCAGAAGTGGTCTTCCAGGAGGGCGGCAAAATCCCTGTTCTCTTTCCCCATTTGTTTGTCTTATCCCCCTATCGCTGACCACCAAACCAACCTTGGGTCGGCTACTAGGTTGAATTCCCCCGCCACACCCGCATGTGTACCTCTCCCCACTCCTCCAGTACGTAAGGATCTTTCTCAAGAAGGAGAGTTGGCCCGAGTTGGGTGCGTATACCGTAGCCAGTGTCAACATGACCCCATCCATTTGTCCCTTGACCGTCAGAAATCTCCCCCCAAATCCTCTCTTGACCTGGAGCTCTTTCATCTGAAAGGATCACGATTCCCAACCCCCTTCCTTTTTATGTCCTTTGTTGGGGGCCCAGAACAGCTGTCCCGCCACACAATTCCTCAGTGGCCATTCCATCCCCTGCTTAAAATGTGTTTCCTGTAGAAAAAGGATGGACAGCCGGAGATTCCGGAACATATTGTATGTCAACCACCTTTTGTTTGGTGAGTTAAGTCCTTTGATGTTAAGGGTTGCTACCTTGAGCTCAACCATACCATATTATGGGGTGTTTTCTTATGGCCAGGACCGCCCCACCCCCTGTTCCGGATCCTCGCTGCCCCTCCCGTGTGTGTGCTCGTTCCCTTCACTCCCCTCTTCTCCATGTCCCCCCTCCCGGTTTGCCCTTCTCAGCCCACAACGGTAAACCCCAAACAAAACCATAAACATTCAGGGAATATAGCCCAACTAAGTAGAGACATCTGGATATCTCCAGGTCACCAGGATATGTGGAGGCTAGCGACAGGCCAAGCAGCTTCTACCCTGATGCGTACTTAAACATGAAGGGAAGCTGATCCTTGTGTAAGGCCCCCTTTTTCCCCAGCATTGTCTAGCCCTTGTTTCTGTTCTTCTTTGAGGCGGTGAGTGCCAGATCCTCGGCTTTCTGGTCCGCCTCAGGCTCCCTTCTCTCCTGCGTTCCGTGGGTTGGGCGAATGCACTCTTTAAACGTTCCCTCAATTAATGCTGGCTCTCCCTTTCCGGCAGTGTTTCTTCGCTTTGTAGTTCTTTAAGGAGGTCATCTGCGTCCACCCCCTCAGTGCAAAACAATCTTCACCATTAAGCTCGAATGCTTGGGCAAAGGGAAAGTGCCAACGATATCTCACCCCCTTTTCTTGTAGCCATTTTGTTAAGGGCCTGCATTTACTGCGTTGATCTAAGGTGTACATCGATAAGTCTTGGTAGATTGTCACTTGGGCTCCTTCCCAGTCTATTGTTGTTAGGGAGAATTCTCCTTCTAGGGCTAATTTCCCTCACCTAGAGAGTCCCCCAGCAGCTTTGCTGGTTTTCTGGAGTTTATTTTTTCCACCTGGTAAGAGTACATCCTTTTTCCACTCTTACATGTGTTTTGGCCTATATGTTTTTACTCATTGTGTGATCTTGGGCACTGGAGCACACCACTCCTGGTGCCCCTGTTCTTGTAAGGGTTACACAGCACCGTTTGTGTAGTAACCCAGGGTTGTCTTTAAGACTTCCCTCTGACTCCATTTCGCTGGGGCAGACTACTGTCCCCCAGAGAAAGGTAAAGTTGCCATTTACTTTACATAGTCATTTTTACCACAGACCCAGTACACCCCATCTTACATGGAATACTGGAAAGGGCTAATCTGTACCCCTTTTCTGTCTGTACCTCCCTGAGCATTGTTTCACTCTTAACATTTTGACTTGGCTGGTGGCAGTGGTATCTACCTTAAATTTTCTACCGCGATTATATTAGATAAACGTGGTACTGTTCTTGGCTATTATATTAGCCTGGAACATAACCCCGCTTGACCAAATCGTCTTTCTTTTGGCTCTGGTTGGGTTTATTCGCCATTTCTTTTTGTTAAAGTCCTTCTTGTGTTTTACTTTGTGCGGCAAACTAGGTTCGCCTTCTTTGTTCACCGTCTTTTGGCGGGCTTCTGCAGAGAAGCCCTCTTCTTGGCGCCTGGGTGTCTAGGTAGACAATGTGGGGAAGGGGTGTAGTCACCCCCTGCATAGGGTATCCTAGGAAACCCAAGTCGCACTTTGCCATGATTGGCTGAGGTGGTTGTCCCGGCTGGACTGCGTGATTGACAGCCAGGCTGTGTGAATGGGGGTTTTGCGCATAAAAGACAGGTCTCTTGGGCTAGAAGTCAGAGTCGCCTCTGGAACTACAAGGAACCGAAGAGAAGCGGAGAGAACGACAGCTGCTGCAACTACCCCGTCCGGGTGAAGCCCTGCTGCAGTCCTGAGCTATCTACCCTTTGACGACTAAGAGGAGATCCAGTCCGGAGTCTTTTTCCCTTGAGCCTGGTGGGGATAACCAGCTCATCTTCTTCAGCCAGAGATCTCCACCGTGGTCGAAATCGCTGCACACTGCTGTAGTGGTCCGGATAGCCACCTGCTGAGCCTCTCCTGTTTTTAAGAAGCACACCTTTTTTCGTTGTCGCTACTGCCGGCTTCATCCCCGTGTGGTGCAGACCCCCTTCAGAAGTCGTCCTTCACAACGAAGCTCCAGGAATCGTGGGTCTGCGGGAAACCAACAGGAACAACTGCCAGGGCACCAGCTGCATCGTTGGAATAAGGTACTGTGCTCTACTCGAGGAAAATGGGTGAATCCCTTTTCTTCATCCTCAAGGCTCGTCCTTGTCTTCCCTCCTTCTTATAACTTTTGCTTCCGAACATTGACAATATCCAAGTACTTTTTGGCTACACTGAATCGTGAACTGTCTAACGGTGTGATCTTTGGCACAGGCCTCCGGTGTCCCCTAAACCTGGCTCCGACCCTTTGACTTTTGAACTCATGTTTCTGAGTGTTTCTCTATACTGTCTGCCTAACCTAAATATTGCCTGTGATTTTGCCTCCAACTCCCTCTGGGTATCTCAGGTGCTAAGTGTGTTTTTGCCCCGGTAGCATTTCATGTCACGGATACGCGTTTATTGAGTAGATCGAACTGTCAAAAAGTGATCACAACTGTATCCGTGGTATCGTGTTTTGTTCATAACAGCGGTTCATTCAAACACAGGGTACTTACCTTGAGACTTACTGTACAAAGTGAATTGGTTAGTTGTAGTATATTTAACGTGTGGTTTTGTTTAAAGTTTAATAGAGGATTTGTGTTTATAACTGATGGTTTAAAAAATAAATGTACTTATATTTTTTACCTGAAACCTTGAGTCAGTGTTTGCTTGAGTCAAAGTAATTGTTGTCCCTTTGTGTAATCTCTGCTACTGCTCATATACTCTTAAGATAAACTTGGCTGCTCTGCTACTGCTACCACTATAACTTATTAGTACAGGCTTGTACCAAAGGTAAACATGTATTGCCACCTGTGGTCTTAATTGTGTGTAGTGGTCCCTAAGGGCACTGCACAGGATTCTGTCTAACAATTGTGCCTTTCTCCCTTGCCTTTCGAAGATTTCCACTTTGTTCCGATAATAGTGGCATTTAGCCACCACAGAGCGCGGTTCCCCTCTAGACCCGGTGCCTCTGTGGACCCTGGCAAATTTGAATTCTCTCTCCTCTATGGCCCCTAATAGCTTGCGAAGCAGTCGCTGCAGGGACTTTTCAAGGCCTTGTGGTGTTTCTGTGTCCTTGCCTGGGAATCCCCAGATGCGCAGGTTATTTCTCAGTTCCCATTTTTCCATATCATCCACCTTGTGTCTGATCTCCCTGTCCCTGCGCTCCAGTTCCTTGAAGCTCATGCCCACCTCCACGTCCAGTATGTCTGCCACCCGTTGCGTGTCCTCTAGTGCTTCGACCCTGTCCTCCACCTTTGTGACCCTTTCTGTAATGACCCCCATTGGGCCTTGAACCTCTGCCCTAAAGGTGTGCAGCTCTGAGTGCTGTGTGGATGTCTTGGTGTAGGCCTCTCAGGGCCCTTAATTGTTGTGCGGCCCCGCCTATCCCGCCATCTTGGCTTCTGGGATGGGACCCCTCTGTGTGGCTCAGCTTCCCTCAGATACTAGCCTCGTGGGCTCGAGTGCCCTCGGCTGTGGGTTTGCTACTTGGAAGCTTCACTCAGGGCTGTTTCTCACCTCCCAGGGCCTAGTTGGGCCCATGTTTTATCTGGGTCTTCACCTGTGATATTATTGGGTTACGCACCTTCAGGGACTCCTTGTTGTCTGTCCAGGACTGGGGGTCTCCACCTCTCCCATCTCCAGCTGGGCCCTCCTCAAGCCTCCACCGATCTCTGCTGTGTTGTGTGGGGGGGCTCTCTTCAACTTAAATTCCTATTTACTGTGTAACGGTGCCAGTGCTCCCAGCCCCCTTCACCTTG
Source organism: Ambystoma mexicanum (assembly GCF_040938575.1). Classification (NCBI taxonomy): domain Eukaryota; kingdom Metazoa; phylum Chordata; class Amphibia; order Caudata; family Ambystomatidae; genus Ambystoma; species Ambystoma mexicanum. The sequence goes on from NC_090935.1 coordinate 399,481,856, forward strand.
ACGTGGGGGGTATGCCTTGCTGGCCTCCTGCCTTCCTCTCTGTATCAGGGGGGGTGGGCCTGCTGCTGGCGGCTGATTCGGGGCCACATCACTGTTGCAGTACAGAACGCAACATGTCTCTCCTCGGGCCCCCTCCTTCCGGTGCTACCGTATCAGCTCTCATCCTTGTTGGGTGCATTTCCAGCGTTTTCCGGTGCACTGCGCTGTGGCGGGAGGGGCTAAGATAAGGGGGGGCTCCTTCCCTACCATGCCTCGCTCCCGCTGTGTACCTTGTTTTGCAGGCTAACAGTGCCGGTGCCCCTCGCTTGTCCTTTGCTGTCTGATGTGTGGGGGTGTGCTAGTCTCCTGGCACGCTCCACACCTCTAGGCTCCCACTTGCAACCGGATCTCTTTGCCTCATTAGGGGGGTGGGGGGAGGTGTCTGCAGTTTGCCACGTTCGGTAGGTGGCTAGTTTGCATCTGCCTCCGCAAGGGACGCGCCTCGTCCCGCAGTAATCACACTTCCCTCACTGTGTCGGGTCTTGCGGTGCAGCTCTCCTTGACTTCTGACACCTTTGCTGCGTCGCCCTTTCACCTGTCGGGGTCCCAGTTATACTTCTTTTAGTCGCCCGTACGCGGAGCACTTCACTCACGCGGCCATCTTCATCCGCTCCCCGTGATCAGTTGTTTTAAGTGGACATTAAAGACTAGATGGCAAAGTGTTGGCCCTGGGACAAACTGCAGTTCATGATGGTTGGGGTGGAACACCAACACTGTCCTTAACTTCCAGGCATGATTCCAGGCACTTAAAATCCATTATTTTGAATGGAGTACCCCAATGAGGTGAACAGTTTTCTATGTCTAAGCTAATTCAGTAAATTGTTGAATAAATCAATGATTTGTAGTTGGCTGTTAGAAATAATGAGAATATATGTTTTTCAGGGGTGAAACTTGGGGAACCAGTAACATATGCAAGGTTATTTGATATAGAACCTTCAGAAAGTTCCCCTTCTGAAAGGGCCCCTCCAACAGACCTACTCTGGTAATCTGAGCATGGAGTGTAAATAGACGGAGATACCAAAACAAATCAAGAACAGTTGAGGAAACAGATTTCAAACGTGATGCAATTAAGAATAATTCATCCAAGTGAAAATGCAACTCTGCAAAAGACACATTAATGATTGGAGGGGGATGCTGATCCGATGCAGCATTCTGCAACCGAGCGTATGTTGTTATGTGGATCATATTGGGTACAGAATGTATTTTTTAGTTTGAAAGCAGCGGCATGCAACCACCCACTGGAGCAACACTTAAGTAGCAGTGCCCGCTGCAGTAATGACATTTCAGGGAGCATGAACTGGACCCCTTACGGTCCCAGTGGCTCTGAAGTGTCTTCCTGCATTGGCAAAAGTCAGCAAGATCTCCCGCTGCGGACACATCTAAACTGATGGTTCCCCACATGTCTTACTTCCTTGCTTGTGTTTAGTGTTTTGTAGTCTTTCTTAGGGTGTAAACTTATTAGCCCACTGATGTGAGGAGAGTTAGTGGATGACAACAACAAGGAACATTTTACACTGTACAACATCGTTATAATAGTTATCATAAAAGTATGTTTTTAAAAAAGATATTAGCACCCAAAGGCAATATCGAGAAAAACAGCACAATAGTTACTTACGCTCGATTAGATGCTGATAGATCACAGATTAAAAACACGTGGCTGTGATATAGAGGTTTTATCGGTAAAGGAGACAAACATATCACATTGAGAAAACAAGCACAGCATTTACGAAAGACAGACAGCAATTATATTTAAGGCATCACAGAAATAAGTAATTCGTACTGCAGTTACTGGAAGACACATTTCAATGGTGTTTTTCGTGTGATAAAAGAGCATTTCCTAAAATGGTGAAGTATATTGCAAAACAATCCTTGAATGAGCGTATAAGAATCTGCCGTTCCATCTTGCTAGCCAAAACATCTTGTATCTCCAAATACATAACAAAAAAACCCAATCACAAGATGCAGTCAAACATTATTTGTGGATCAATGTAATTGTCGCGGCATGAAGTTTACCCACAGTGGTTGGATTTACTTTGAAAAAACATTGAACTAAAAAAGCAAAATGGCAATGACAAAAACAAAAGCTGTTTTCAAAGCATAGATATTACGCCCTTCGCTATTGTTATTGCACAAGCAGCAATTTTAACCAATGTGCAAGTATAGGAGATGCAGAGGCGTTGCTAGGGGATGGCTGAGGGGGCTATAGCCCGGGGTCTTTTGGTTGTAGCCCCGGATAGAAGCTCAGGGGCTACAGCCAAAGGGCTAGCTAGCATCAACAAGTCCAGGCAGTCCCGACATTAGCGTAGCCCCGGATCTTTTCCAGACCTAGCACACCCCTGGGGAGATGCATGCTTCACTATGCCCGAAGCGAGGCCCTGGGTTCGAAATTGCTGGGCAAAGTGCCTCGGGAACTGCACTTTGAGCAGCACTGTGACACTACTGGAGTGGCTGCGAGAAAGAAGACGCTTATGAGTGGAGAGGAAGGAGAGGCAGTGAAGAGGTGGAGCTTATTTAAACTGGAGGCGTGCACTTAGTACTTGAGAAGGGCCTTAGGAACGTGCAGTTGAAGCAGCACTGCAACACTAATGTGTGCAAGAAAGAAAAAGCTTTCGAGTGGAGAGGCGGTGAAGAGGCAGAATTTATTTATACCGAGGACATACACAAAGCGCAGTAAATTTCAACAGAAAGTGCGGTTGGAGAAGTTACAGCGGTAGCTGCAGACCATGGACAACTCGTTTAATGTAACCTGCTATCCAGCTAAAAGCGGAACGGCAGGTTGCCCATAACCTACAGGCCAATAGGGACAATAACGAACAGAAAAGGAGTGCCTATGGTAAAAATGTAAAGCACAACACTTCTACTAAGCTATTTTAATAGTAGACACATACAGACATTTATTGAATAGACAGCATGGCAGGAAAGAAAAGCAAAAGTATACAACGGTTGTCAAACAAAAAATGAAACACTGATAGACATGTGATCTAGTTGAATATTAAATACATGTTCTGGCATGAACATTTCATCATCGCCAAAAGACTTTACTCAGATGTTTTCTTAGACATATAGGAAAATTCAAACATACAAAAAACAGATCAATCTTAGAGTTTGTGTAATATCTAATCATAGATCAGGCAAGTTCAGTAACAGGCATAGAGTTCTCTTATGTATCATAGATAACTATTTGACTATCTCTACGAAAGTGATTCAAGGGACATTATTTGAAGCGAAATATGTCCTCAATGGTAACAAGGAAATCACTGACCGGTTTCGACGTGCACTGTAATGTACTTCAGCATGTCTTCATCAGGATGCAACAAAAATGTGTAAAGAAAAAACACGAGAAGACTTGATTTACACTGCACTATCGGTCTAGTCATTAATATTTAATGAGTACAAATATTGGGTCCATTTCATACTCGAAGTCCTTCAGAGTCAACCAATACAATGCTGACCTGAAAAAGGCAGCGGGAAAACAAACCTTATCAGGGTGTTCCCACATTCAACTATAGAACCCACACCCAGAGTGAGCCACCACCTGAAATACTCACAGACCAGGCCAAGGACTGAGATACAAAAAGAAGGTAAAAATAAGCGAACAATGAATAACGTATCCACGCTGGAATTAATGAACATGATATTGTCAAATAAAACACCTACTTGAGGTAGGTTACAGACGTGACTGGGAGTTCAGCCGCCTACTGTAGTCCCAAAGCAAAGCGTACATCCATAATGGATGCCTCAGCAGCTTAAAAATAAGCTGCCAAGCAAAGGAATACCTTAATTTACTCAATAGTCTCGCAACATGCAATGGACAGCCTAAGCAGCTCTTCCTGACATTAAGAAAGAGACAAACCGTTGACAAAACAGCAGCACCAAGGCAAAATCTGCATATGTCTAAAACACACTCAAAGGAGTCTCTACATAAGGAGCACTAATCAGAGCATGTGGCGCCTTACCTTTAGTCGTAGCCATGCTGGGTATGCAGTGTGTGCACTACACAGCACTCTGTGTTCATGGTAATCTGCGCTGTTGATGGCCAGATTTAGACAGACTCTGGGGCTGCAACTGGTAGCCAGCACCCCAAGGGTACCGTGAGATTCTTTGCATGGAAATGAAGAGGAAGATTTTCCAGGGGAGCTAAAAAAAAAATAGGTTGGACCCGGTGTAAGACTGGAGGGCGGTAACTGTATTTCTGCCCCCTATATGGTAGGCTAGTGACAGAGCACCCCAGTCAAGGTTCTCTATATGGCATCTATGGACAAGCAACCAAGGCTTAAGCTCTCAGGAGGTGATGCAGGCCGGTTCTTAAGTACAGTGAGCCTCCAAACCCCCAAAAAATGAATGTCCACACACTATGTTATGTGCTAACACAGTTCTTTATATACAATTAAGGTTCAGATATATATACACAATTCAATAACATACTTTGTACTCTGGTAATACTATAATGACACATCTATACCATTCTATGTGGTACCACACTTAGACTTTAGATTCCTTTAAAATGCATCAACTGCTGCCAGTTATAATAGAGCATACAAATAATTCAGTAAGGTGCATCAACATAGACAATAGGGAAGGAAGACAGTTTAAGGTTAAGCAATGGCAGAATGCTTTCTTTGGATATAGATGCACAATTCTGAATGAGGATCTCTCTCCTGAGCAACCTGTAATAAAAGAATTAACAAGCCCAGTCCATAAATGTTCAATAAGCCTTGATTCTTGGTTAAAAGGTTCAACCACCCCAATGCACCTGAAGTAGGAGAGTTTCTTCGATGGTTCTTCAACGATGGATCCCCTTTGAAGAAGGTGCCACTGAGCATCGGGATCCCAAAGGAAAAGCAAAAACACTTGCGGCAATACAGCAGTTTCTCCCTTCGCAGTGCTTTTCCAACAATCAATGGTTTCATCGATGGTGGAAGTCCTGGGAAGATGAGGGGTGCGGTGGGCCTCGATGCAAAATGTTCAGTGCCGCAAATAAGACTCAGTGGACTTGAAAACCTTTGGTGGTGATGGATGCCGGCCCGGCAGCGGGCGTCGGATGTCAGTGGTCGGCGTCCTCTAGCCAGTCGGTGCTGCAGCACATACCTCGGGATAGCTTTAGCAATCAGGACTCGACCACCGGCTGCACCTCGGATCTTCAGTCCGTCAGTGTCCTTGGGATGTCTTTGTCGGCTTCTGGTGGCGGGAAACCCACCAGTTGACTTTCCTCGGTAGCAGCGACCTGGACTTTCTCCGGCGGGACAAAGTGTTCGGCGGTGATGGCAAGGGAGCCCTCTTTCAAATGTTCTTAGACAAGGTGGAACTTTCTCTGCTCCGAGGGTCGAGCAGCACGGTGTCATGGTGTCCCCAATTCTGGGCGAAACGATTTGACTTGGCCTCCAGCAGTCACAAATCTCTTCTGACCCCAGTCAACGCCAATGGACTTCGACAACCCTCGATGTCCAGGTGCTCTTTTCAAGATTCAAGATTCTCAGTGGACCCCTTCTCCGGACGCTAGATTCACAGAACTGGTTTCCAGTGTGCTTCGATGAGGAGCAGCAGTTTTTGTATGATGGTCCCTTGTAGCTCGGATCAAGGTCTCCTAGCCAAGTCCTCTCCTGGATCAGTCCTCAGCAGACTCAACAGCTTTTGGATTACATGGAAATAAATTCAGCAGCAATCTTCTCCTCCAGCTGGGCTTCAAGGATCTGCTTCAAGTTTGGACTTCAGCGTCTGAACAAATTGGTAAGTGAGAGGTCTCCAGATATACACATCCATCCCTCATTCACTCTGGCTGAGCCAGGCTCAGTCAGCCAAACACACAGAAGGGCATTCATACAGGCAGCCAGCCAATCAGGCTCACAGGCAATTCACTCCACCCAGACACCTATAACAAGGAATGTGGATTGGAAAAGCACCCAGCCTTTCAGCACACTACACTGCATCCATGTCAGTTTCAGAGATGGCTGTCTCATTCATTGTGTCACACACACAAACTAGACACCCATAACATGAAATACATATTGGTCACACACTCCATTCACACAGGTTCCACCCCAAGGGTGTACCCACAACATACAGTCACTGGGAAGGCTCCAGCCAGTTGGCCTGGATTTCCCCACAATACCATATATGGTTCTTCCACCCAACAGCCAGTCAGAAGAAGGGACAGTCAGGGCTTCCCAGGACTTTGGGAATACAAGGTAACAGGCAATAGAAACCAAGAGGCCCCAGGGGCCATCTTGTCTTCCATCAGGAATCCACAGATTCCTATGGCAGGGCCTGGGTATCCCAAAATGGAGGATACTTAGAGCTCCCGTCACATCAGCATGAAGCTGCCACCAGCCCATACCCTGCTCTGTGGGCAACACACAGGTGCCCATAAACATACACTAGGGGTACAGGATTGTACCCCCACCCATGGGTGCCATAGGGGTACCCCAAAGTTCTCTGTTGACATAACCAAAAAGAGGACAAGCTTGCAGCCAGGGGTCCCAGCTGGACTCCTCTGCAGAAAGTAACAGAGAACACACATGATAAGGGAGTACAGGACAGGGACAGGGAGGCCATGTGCCTCCAAAGCATTTCCAGCATCACACCCGGCGGCCATCTTCAAATAGCAAATGGAGCTGGAAAATTATGTTTTATACACACGCAAACCATTCTTCCAACTGAATGAATCCATACTCAATATTTTTTAAAATATAAATCCAAACCTTGTTCTTTGTATGAAAGTTTTTTAGCCAACAGGTTTGACTCCACTCACTTTTTCAATGCAAAACCAGAGCATATCAGCAGCAGTGTGGCCCATTTCTAGGAAATGTGTCACCAGGGGGCAGCTATTGTACCAGTCTGTGTTTTTGAGCGATGTTCATTAATTTGCAATTGCACTGCCTGCAATGTTTTTCCTACACATATTTTCCTACATGGACAGACAATAGTATATATGACGTGCCTACTCTTAAATGTAGAATAGGGTATGTATTTGCCATGTGCGCCCTCTGAGCATGACCCGCAAGGCACATGGTGTAAAAAGGGTACATTCCACATATTGGCGATAGATCCACCACATTTGTGAGGTGAAAGTCTCGAGGCCTTCACCAATTTCTCTTTGACATTTTCCTGGTCAACTTGGATCAAGTGCTCGTAAGATGCGCCAGATCTTTAGGATCGCTCCTTTTACAGCATTGCTGAATTGGCAGAAAATGATGACACAAGTTAGGCGACCAGAGTTGTTTTTTAAATGTTATCATTAGTTTCAAGGAGGACATCCTTATTAGTGTACCACACTCTTGTGTACATTTGTTACAATTAGGATATGAGTTTCCCATGTTAAGAAACATTATTTCAAGTGACATTGACTTTGTAGAGTTTGTGGTTAATAGTAGGACAGACAGCGTACATATGCATCTTAAATACAAAGTAGTAGTTGCATTACTATTAGAGGAGACATAACATTCATGTTGGGAAATGATGTGAACTGTGTTTCTAATAAAGGTTTATGTTGATAATCAAGACAAATCACTGAACCAGAGGTTCCACAAGGTTCAGGTCACAAATCCTTGGTCTTGCTCGTCAATTAAGACCCGATCTTTTCTCAATGGGGGGTGGGAGGGCAAGACAACTTTCACCATAGACACAAGAATCAGATCTCACAAAATGAATTGTGTTGCTCTTTGCAAATATCTTGTAATACTGACATCAGCAAACGTGGGGTTAATTTTGTACAGAATACTGGGCTTTTGTTGAATGATTCATCAGATTGGTTATGGCTTCCCACTGCTCTTCTGGGGATGGACCCTTGGGACAGCCAAGTTGTCCTTTTTAACACATACTCATTTAAATTAATATCATGGAATTCGATGGGCACTTTTTCACTGTTATGGTGTGATACTTCTTCAAGAAGTGTGGCTTTTGGATACTTGGTTTCTTAATGGGTATACTACTAAGTTATGTTACAAAATGCACCTTGCCCAAGCAAAGGTAGGCCCATAGGAGGTCTATTGACAACAGTAGATAATTGAATATTTCCTAAAACTACAATGTGGTCAACAAGTCATTTGGGACTCCTTGCAAGTCAAAATCACTGCCTGCTGAGCTACTAATAGTAAATGTTTATTGGAACCCTTATAACATCTAACCTGGATAAAATCATGGAGGTTCTTACGGAAAATCTGTCCTCTTGATTGGAGGAGGGTTATCCATGTAATTTTATAGTAGCTGGGGATTTCAACTGCTCACCTTGACCAGAGGAGGTAAACATTTTTAATACTCTTTCAGCACAACAGAGAGACAAGAGCCTCAGTTGGGAATTTTTTTTAATGCATGGGGCCTCATTAAATTAAATCGAAATTTGTTGCTGATATTCCAGCTGCCCCTACGTCGCATAGCGGCTGTAGTCATTAACATACTGACAATGTTTACACCTCTTCCTCGATGTCCCAGTGTTGTTCTAGATTCCGAGGCAACTATACAGATCTAAGGGATCACAATTGGTTGGAAGCAGAATTTTGCATTCACCAGCCACGGTTTGAACTATTTCCCTTATTGAGCTGCTTACTTATATCTAAGAGAGGTAACAGTGTGTGCTGGAATCCTACTAATATTCAACATTCTAACACAAAACATTTTAATGGGTTTACTAGAGTTATGTTAACAATAACTTTTGCTAAGACTTCCAATGGATCCATTGATTTGAGGTACGCAACTAGAACACATTGCATTGATTAAAAGCACAAAAACACGCTTTGGGAGGAGTGGAAAGCTAGAGAAGCAATTACCCCTCTTTGGTTGCCAAAATAAAAGGTTATAAGAACTGGCTTTAATTTCATTAACATACTATGATACTTAAAGATAACCAAATGATGTTAGAAATAATATATCAAAGATATGATTAAGATTGTTGGAACAGACTAAATGGGGTTTTTGCAACCCATTTTCAATACAACAGACCCAGATAGGAGAGCATATGTTATGTTATGTTTATAACATTTATATAGCACCAAAGCCGTAAGGCATCCAGGCGCTCACTCACAAGCAGAAAGAGGACAGCGAGGATGGCCGATGATTAAGTAAACAGTATCGTTTTCAAGGACTTTTTAAAAGCCAAGTGATTAGTTTCTTCTCTGAGCACTAAAGGTAGATTAGAAGCGTCCATTTCCACGTGCTCCCTTGGTCCTCGCCACTTTTAGGAACTGGGCAGAAATTGATCGAAGATTTCTAGTGGGCTGGTATATGGAGACTTTCCTTTAAAAAACTGGATGCAGCCCCATAGATGCACTTATGACAGAGTCAACATTTTGAAAGAGATCCTGGCTGATATAGGCAGCCAGTGCAACTCCTTTCTGGCAAGAGTGGTCGGTTCATACCATTTCATACCATAAACAATGTGAACAGACATATTTTGATTTTCTGCAGTCTGAAAGTATCTTCCCTGCTGGCACCCCCCAGCAGGGCATTGCAGTAATGCATACGTGAGAGGATAACAGCGCTCACTAGTTTGGCTCGATTATTTTTGGAGATTAGCAGAGCCACCTGTCTCAATACTCAGATAATATTGAGTGTTTTTTTTTATGGCATCTACTTGGCCCGCTGCATCCAGGGAGGCTTCCAAATATGCACCTAGGGTCTTTACCCATGGCGTTCATATTTGTCGCAATTATTATGCAAACCCCTGGATCTATGACTACTTACATGTAAGATCATTAGGGGCCGACGACATCTTAACATCTTAGAAGAGAAGGTTAAATCGATAGAGGCAAAAACTACCCACGCTTGTGGCCCTGATGGCATATTGAATCTTGCTTTAAAGTGTGATTCTACACTATGGGCAGCGATTCTTACAAGTTTTTTTAAACACATTATAATAAACAATTGATTGCAATGTGGTGCCATGATAAAATAATAGTACCAATATATTAGAAATTAGACCATCTGTCTCCTTTGAAGTATCACTCTGTTTCCTTATTAGATGCATTGAGCAGGGTATTTACTTCAATAATTCTGAACAAACTACAAAACTGGTCTGTGACATCAGGTAGGATGGACCCCCATCAATCCCGTTTTAAAAAGAAGGTGGGATGTCAACTGAATGTGTATGTGGTTGCCTGCATGCAAGGGCAAACCGAACGTAGAGAATGCTCTCATATATATGCTGCAAATGTGGACTTATTTGCTGCTTTCGATTTTGTGAATGTGTTTCGTCTATGGCACAAATTAGATTCCTGGGGTATTGAATAGGGCCTTCTCTGGATAATCATTGCTCTCTAACAGCTATACCAGAGTTCTAATTAAATTGTCTGCTAGAGGAGAGGTATCAGCCCCAATGGGCCGCACAGAGGCGTGAGACAAGGATGTGTTTTGGCCCTTTCTCTTTAAACTCTAAGTGTATGATTTGGGGTCTGCCTTTAAACAGCAGAAGTGATTTCCTCTGGGTATTGGATAGACACATATCCAGTATTTAACGTATGCATTCAACATTCTTGTGTTCAATTCCACTCCGATTGGGCTGTACAGGGCACTTACTGCACTTCATAATTATTTTAAAAAGAACGGGTTGAAAGTGAATCCTGCTAAATATAACATCTGCTTTTCAGGGGGATAAAAGGAATTCATAATTTTAATCGGAACCCTGATGGTCATCAGTTGGACGTTATCAAACCATTTGCGTTATCTTGGGTTCCCAATTTTTATAACATCAAATAACTCCTATTCTCTTTAATAAGAAAAATGATTGTGATATTTGCTGCTCAGGTGTGGAGTATTCAAATTAACAAGGGGGGTCCTGGGAGTCCCTCTGCCAGACATTAGTCCTGGTTACGAGAGACTTACCCAGAGTCTTTAGCTCACTATCTTTCACAGAGAAGAAATCTCCTAAACATATCAGTCTTTGTCCTGCCCTGGGGCAGTCCAGCACCGAAATGCTAGGCAATTCTCCTCTGAACAAGAGTACCAACAGAAACCCCAGACACGTGTTTCGGTCTGGTTGGACCTCATCAGTAGGGTGGATCTGTGCCTCTCTAAGAATAGTGAGCAAGGGGTCCACGTCTGGATTCCCCTAGTAACTTAGGGTGAGACCCAAAGTTACTTAAATATGCAAATTAACAAGGGGGGTCCTGGGAGTCCCTCTGCCAGACATTAGTCCTGGTTACGAGAGACTTACCCAGAGTCTTTAGCTCACTATCTTTCACAGAGAAGAAATATCCTAAACATATCAGTCTTTGTCCTGCCCTGGGGCAGTCCAGCACCGAAATGCTAGGCAATTCTCCTCTGAACAAGAGTACCAACAGAAACCCCAGACACGTGTTTCGGTCTGGTTGGACCTCATCAGTAGGGTGGATCTGTGCCTCTCTAAGAATAGTGAGCAAGGGGTCCACGTCTGGATTCCCCTAGTAACTTAGGGTGAGACCCAAAGTTACTTAAATATGCAAATTAACAAGGGGGGTCCTGGGAGTCCCTCTGCCAGACATTAGTCCTGGTTACGAGAGACTTACCCAGAGTCTTTAGCTCACTATCTTTCACAGAGAAGAAATATCCTAAACATATCAGTCTTTGTCCTGCCCTGGGGCAGTCCAGCACCGAAATGCTAGGCAATTCTCCTCTGAACAAGAGTACCAACAGAAACCCCAGACACGTGTTTCGGTCTGGTTGGACCTCATCAGTAGGGTGGATCTGTGCCTCTCTAAGAATAGTGAGCAAGGGGTCCACGTCTGGATTCCCCTAGTAACTTAGGGTGAGACCCAAAGTTACTTAAATATGCAAATTAACAAGGGGGGTCCTGGGAGTCCCTCTGCCAGACATTAGTCCTGGTTACGAGAGACTTACCCAGAGTCTTTAGCTCACTATCTTTCACAGAGAAGAAATATCCTAAACATATCAGTCTTTGTCCTGCCCTGGGGCAGTCCAGCACCGAAATGCTAGGCAATTCTCCTCTGAACAAGAGTACCAACAGAAACCCCAGACACGTGTTTCGGTCTGGTTGGACCTCATCAGTAGGGTGGATCTGTGCCTCTCTAAGAATAGTGAGCAAGGGGTCCACGTCTGGATTCCCCTAGTAACTTAGGGTGAGACCCAAAGTTACTTAAATATGCAAATTAACAAGGGGGGTCCTGGGAGTCCCTCTGCCAGACATTAGTCCTGGTTACGAGAGACTTACCCAGAGTCTTTAGCTCACTATCTTTCACAGAGAAGAAATATCCTAAACATATCAGTCTTTGTCCTGCCCTGGGGCAGTCCAGCACCGAAATGCTAGGCAATTCTCCTCTGAACAAGAGTACCAACAGAAACCCCAGACACGTGTTTCGGTCTGGTTGGACCTCATCAGTAGGGTGGATCTGTGCCTCTCTAAGAATAGTGAGCAAGGGGTCCACGTCTGGATTCCCCTAGTAACTTAGGGTGAGACCCAAAGTTACTTAAATATGCAAATTAACAAGGGGGGTCCTGGGAGTCCCTCTGCCAGACATTAGTCCTGGTTACGAGAGACTTACCCAGAGTCTTTAGCTCACTATCTTTCACAGAGAAGAAATATCCTAAACATATCAGTCTTTGTCCTGCCCTGGGGCAGTCCAGCACCGAAATGCTAGGCAATTCTCCTCTGAACAAGAGTACCAACAGAAACCCCAGACACGTGTTTCGGTCTGGTTGGACCTCATCAGTAGGGTGGATCTGTGCCTCTCTAAGAATAGTGAGCAAGGGGTCCACGTCTGGATTCCCCTAGTAACTTAGGGTGAGACCCAAAGTTACTTAAATATGCAAATTAACAAGGGGGGTCCTGGGAGTCCCTCTGCCAGACATTAGTCCTGGTTACGAGAGACTTACCCAGAGTCTTTAGCTCACTATCTTTCACAGAGAAGAAATATCCTAAACATATCAGTCTTTGTCCTGCCCTGGGGCAGTCCAGCACCGAAATGCTAGGCAATTCTCCTCTGAACAAGAGTACCAACAGAAACCCCAGACACGTGTTTCGGTCTGGTTGGACCTCATCAGTAGGGTGGATCTGTGCCTCTCTAAGAATAGTGAGCAAGGGGTCCACGTCTGGATTCCCCTAGTAACTTAGGGTGAGACCCAAAGTTACTTAAATATGCAAATTAACAAGGGGGGTCCTGGGAGTCCCTCTGCCAGACATTAGTCCTGGTTACGAGAGACTTACCCAGAGTCTTTAGCTCACTATCTTTCACAGAGAAGAAATATCCTAAACATATCAGTCTTTGTCCTGCCCTGGGGCAGTCCAGCACCGAAATGCTAGGCAATTCTCCTCTGAACAAGAGTACCAACAGAAACCCCAGACACGTGTTTCGGTCTGGTTGGACCTCATCAGTAGGGTGGATCTGTGCCTCTCTAAGAATAGTGAGCAAGGGGTCCACGTCTGGATTCCCCTAGTAACTTAGGGTGAGACCCAAAGTTACTTAAATATGCAAATTAACAAGGGGGGTCCTGGGAGTCCCTCTGCCAGACATTAGTCCTGGTTACGAGAGACTTACCCAGAGTCTTTAGCTCACTATCTTTCACAGAGAAGAAATATCCTAAACATATCAGTCTTTGTCCTGCCCTGGGGCAGTCCAGCACCGAAATGCTAGGCAATTCTCCTCTGAACAAGAGTACCAACAGAAACCCCAGACACGTGTTTCGGTCTGGTTGGACCTCATCAGTAGGGTGGATCTGTGCCTCTCTAAGAATAGTGAGCAAGGGGTCCACGTCTGGATTCCCCTAGTAACTTAGGGTGAGACCCAAAGTTACTTAAATATGCAAATTAACAAGGGGGGTCCTGGGAGTCCCTCTGCCAGACATTAGTCCTGGTTACGAGAGACTTACCCAGAGTCTTTAGCTCACTATCTTTCACAGAGAAGAAATATCCTAAACATATCAGTCTTTGTCCTGCCCTGGGGCAGTCCAGCACCGAAATGCTAGGCAATTCTCCTCTGAACAAGAGTACCAACAGAAACCCCAGACACGTGTTTCGGTCTGGTTGGACCTCATCAGTAGGGTGGATCTGTGCCTCTCTAAGAATAGTGAGCAAGGGGTCCACGTCTGGATTCCCCTAGTAACTTAGGGTGAGACCCAAAGTTACTTAAATATGCAAATGAACAAGGGGGGTCCTGGGAGTCCCTCTGCCAGACATTAGTCCTGGTTACGAGAGACTTACCCAGAGTCTTTAGCTCACTATCTTTCACAGAGAAGAAATATCCTAAACATATCAGTCTTTGTCCTGCCCTGGGGCAGTCCAGCACCGAAATGCTAGGCAATTCTCCTCTGAACAAGAGTACCAACAGAAACCCCAGACACGTGTTTCGGTCTGGTTGGACCTCATCAGTAGGGTGGATCTGTGCCTCTCTAAGAATAGTGAGCAAGGGGTCCACGTCTGGATTCCCCTAGTAACTTAGGGTGAGACCCAAAGTTACTTAAATATGCAAATGAACAAGGGGGGTCCTGGGAGTCCCTCTGCCAGACATTAGTCCTGGTTACGAGAGACTTACCCAGAGTCTTTAGCTCACTATCTTTCACAGAGAAGAAATATCCTAAACATATCAGTCTTTGTCCTGCCCTGGGGCAGTCCAGCACCGAAATGCTAGGCAATTCTCCTCTGAACAAGAGTACCAACAGAAACCCCAGACACGTGTTTCGGTCTGGTTGGACCTCATCAGTAGGGTGGATCTGTGCCTCTCTAAGAATAGTGAGCAAGGGGTCCACGTCTGGATTCCCCTAGTAACTTAGGGTGAGACCCAAAGTTACTTAAATATGCAAATTAACAAGGGGGGTCCTGGGAGTCCCTCTGCCAGACATTAGTCCTGGTTACGAGAGACTTACCCAGAGTCTTTAGCTCACTATCTTTCACAGAGAAGAAATATCCTAAACATATCAGTCTTTGTCCTGCCCTGGGGCAGTCCAGCACCGAAATGCTAGGCAATTCTCCTCTGAACAAGAGTACCAACAGAAACCCCAGACACGTGTTTCGGTCTGGTTGGACCTCATCAGTAGGGTGGATCTGTGCCTCTCTAAGAATAGTGAGCAAGGGGTCCACGTCTGGATTCCCCTAGTAACTTAGGGTGAGACCCAAAGTTACTTAAATATGCAAATTAACAAGGGGGGTCCTGGGAGTCCCTCTGCCAGACATTAGTCCGGCTCTCTAACAGCTATACCAGAGTTCTAATTAAATTGTCTGCTCGAGGAGAGGTATCAGCCCCAATGGGCCGCACAGAGGCGTGAGACAAGGATGTGTTTTGGCCCTTTCTCTTTAAACTCTAAGTGTATGATTTGGGGTCTGCCTTTAAACAGCAGAAGTGATTTCCTCTGGGTATTGGATAGACACATATCCAGTATTTAACGTATGCATTCAACATTCTTGTGTTCAATTCCACTCCGATTGGGCTGTACAGGGCACTTACTGCACTTCATAATTATTTTAAAAAGAACGGGTTGAAAGTGAATCCTGCTAAATATAACATCTGCTTTTCAGGGGGATAAAAGGAATTCATAATTTTAATCGGAACCCTGATGGTCATCAGTTGGACGTTATCAAACCATTTGCGTTATCTTGGGTTCCCAATTTTTATAACATCAAATAACTCCTATTCTCTTTAATAAGAAAAATGATTGTGATATTTGCTGCTCAGGTGTGGAGTATTCAGCACAATTTTGTCATTTTTCAATAATCCCCGGGTTCGATTCTGCAATGCAAACGTTGTTCCCACTATAGCCTATGGTTGGGAGTTTTGGCACTTACAAAACTGGGTAATGCTCACTCGACTGGAAATAATTCTGTGGAGGAGAGTTGTGACCCTTCCACAGTGTGTGCCAATTGCTAGAATAAGACATGAACTGGGTCTTTCTTCTTTGGGGGCCTGGATAAAATGTAATATGCTATCATTGCATTTCAAACTTTTAGAATGTCTCCCCATCTCTATGTTCGAAGTCCATTCTGCTTGCATTCCAACGCTTGTGTGCATTTAAACGAATTGGTATTCAGGTGTGGGAACATTTTGGCCGATAATGGGATTGCTCTTGATGCTTTTAAAGGTGATCGACTCAGAGCTAAAGTGAAATTCATTGAGACTAATTGGATTAACACAAGTGACTCTCTTTCGTCATGTACATTATATAACCTGCATCCTTCACAAGTGAAGAAACAGACGAGTTTACCGCCCTATCTGGAGCGCTTTCCCTGTCAGGTATTTCGGGGGACTTATCTCAGATTTCACATGAAGACTCTTCATAACGCTGAAATCCGAAACATCTGTTTAGGGGTACCAGCAAAGTTTAGAAGTTGCAGCTTCTGTAATACTAAGGGTCGGGCAGAATCCTGGTGCTATCTTTTAAAGGAATGCGCTGTGTGAAGAATCAGCCTTGATTCTCCACAAATCCTGGGTCAAAGACCCCTCTCATTTGGCCAGGACACAACAGATGCATCTTGACCCAATCCCTGAGAGCAGTGACGTGAGGATGAATTACCTTGGGGAAGAATCCAGTCAATGGAGGAGGGAGATTAAAAACCTTAATACCACTAAAATATTCAGAAATGACTACAGGGCATAAGTTACGAAGAACCCGGACGTTTTTCGGTTTGAACTACAAGTCCCAGAAATGCCAAACCCCTGAACGTAGGAAGAAGTAGCCTAAGTGAGGGACATGGTATTCCCCTTCTCCCCATTTTCCATCAAAAACCACTTCCTCAGCTTTCATGTGATATTTCCAATCCCATTCCATATCTCCCTCCCCATTGCCAACTAATACTGGGAAGAAGAGGAGGCAACCGAGAGTAGAGAGGATTAGTCATGGGAATCACCTTGAGAAACAAAGAGAAGACTCCCACCAGTTACCATTAGGTTGTCCCTAGACAGATTGAGTCAGACAGGGTCAGGCATTTAACAATGACCAATTACACATGACTCTACCTTGACTATCTTTTCAGCACTGAAAGACAGTTATGTCCTGTTAATTGGAGTATTGAAGGTCAGGCAATCCCAGCCCTGAACACACACCTGAAGCCCATTGGTACAACACAGGTGTATAAAAGGAGACTGCTGCAAAAGCAGGCCTAGCAGCAGTTGGGAAACAGAAGGGAGGTGTGGCTGAGTCCAGCAGGGGATGCCTTCTCAGTCCCAGTCCAATTTTTGTCAGAAGCAGAGAATGAGCTGGGGCTAGTGTCTGGACCAGAAAAGCCAAACAGCAGAGGCAGAGAGTGGGGGGAGCTGAAGGCTGGAGAAGAACAGTGTGCCGATACGCTGGCCCAGTGTCTGTGAGGGGCTGCAGTGTGACGGGGGGGGGGTGTCTCCAAGGAGCCGGAGTGAGGCTGCCTGCATCCTGCTGGCGGTGTTCAGTGGAATGCTCATTCCCTTGGGACCTGTGCCGGCCCCAAGAGTGTCTGAGGGACAGGTGGTGAGACCCTGACCTCAATCCTGTGTATCCTGAAGGGACACCCTGTCAATGCGATGCTGCCGCGTGAGATTTGTGAAAGTCAATGAGAGAGAAACGCTGGAGCGTGCAAAACTATAAAGCAGCACAAAACGAAAAGCAAGTGACAGATTGCAAAGAGGCATGAAACAGAAAGTAAGTGAAAAGAGTGTGAAGCGAGATGAAGCAGGAGAGCGAGTGAAAATAATCCTTTTGTGAACTTACAGTCCACTATGTCCATAGGAAGAGGGGTATTGTGGGACTTGTAGTGAAGAGCCAAGTTATATGAGAAAGCCCAAAGGGGTCTGGGTCCCGCATAAATTAGAAAGTTAAAGGGGTCTGGGACCCATGTCATAAAGAAGAAGAAATACTTTAAACACCAGCATTGCCTCAGCCAAAAGGAAGCCAGCAGTGTTTCGCGGAAAGACAGAAATAAGGGGGCGTGAGCGAACCGAATGTAAACCAAGAATAAACGTTTAAAAGTGCAAAGTGTGCAGAGGCAAGACAACGAAAATGACTGGTGCAAGGTTGCACAAAAGTAAAAAAGTAAACGTGCAAGTGGCACAATGGAGAGAAAGTAAATGAAAGGAAGGTATGAGCGGCACAGGAAGTTGAGAGAAAGCAAGACAAAGAAGGTTCAAGTGAGGACGATAACCAAGGGGTGCAGGAAGCACCTGGAACAGGAAAGGACAGAAGAGAAGCAAGTACAGGAAATACAGAGAGGGGCCAAAGATCAGAGTGGTCACACTTAGGATGAGCCAAGAACCTAGCGTTTTCGAAACTCTCTGATATTACCCCAGAAGAAGGTTGTATGTGAAAGAAACAGTAAACAAGAGAAGGGCACAGCTTGACAAGTTGAACTTTTTTTGGTTTAAAACTGAAGAGGCCTAAGCTTGGGGAAGGGAACCACACTGAGAGGCCAAAGAGACACTATGGAGAAGAAAGGTCTTACGAACAGCCCTTTTTGATTGAACTAATTTGTTGTGACACTGACCAAACTATATCTTGTGAGAAGACCACCTGAAACCAACCTTTCTATTTCTATTTCATTTATATTGCGCTGGTAAGGAACAAGTTACTTACCTGTAACTGTTGTTCTCTAGCATGGGTCTGGCATGGATTCACATGCTCATGAATATAAGAATACATAGTACACACATGCTCAAGAATATTCCCCGTCGTCAGGCTGGGAATCCTTGGTAAAGAAAAAATCAGTATCAGTTTCGTTTCTGATCTGTCTTTCCTGGTAGTAACCAATCACTGGTCTCTGGGTCATACTGCCCCCAGCCAATGACTGCCCTCTACCTAAGCCCCTCCCCTGGCAGCCATCCTCAGATTTGGTAGCACGTAAAGTGGCAGTAGGACCAAGTGAAGAGCCGCAGAGGGGAAGGAGGGAGGGTTTGCATGTGAATCCATGCCAGGCCCATGCTGTTGAACAACAGTTACAGGTAAGTAACTTGTTCCTTCTCCAGCATGGGGTCTGGCATGGATTCACATGCTCATGAATATAAGAATACATAGCAGTACACACATGCACAACCACGGGAGGTAGCAAGGCTCAACATTAAGCATTACATAAACTCAACATTAAGCATCTCTTACCTCCTCACCAGGCCCACCTTCAGGCGAACAGGTTGCGCAGCACTGCTTGGCCGACCCCGGACTCCTCCCTGGAATCCCGGTCGACGCAGTAGAATCTCGTGAAGGTGTGCGTCGACCTCCACGTAGCAGCCCTGCAGATGTCCAGCAGGGGTACACCAGACAAGAACGCCGTGGTAGCAGCGATCGCTCTGGTCGAATGGGCTCTCGGACGGCCAGGCAACGGTCGGTTTGCCAACCGGTGGCAGTGCATGATGCAGCCGGAGAGCCACCTGGAAATGTGAGCCTTCGAGAGGGCCTTCCCTTGGTTCACAGGTCCAAAGTTCACAAAAAGTTGTGATGTCTTCCGAAAACTCTTCCTGAGGTCCACGTAGAACTTCAGCGCTCTAGCTACATCCAGCGAGTGCAAAGTCCTCTCGGCCGGTGACGAAGGCGACGGGAAGAAAACTGATAACACCAAGGGCTCGTTGAGATGGAAGTCCGA
Organism: Ambystoma mexicanum; assembly: GCF_040938575.1. Classification (NCBI taxonomy): domain Eukaryota; kingdom Metazoa; phylum Chordata; class Amphibia; order Caudata; family Ambystomatidae; genus Ambystoma; species Ambystoma mexicanum. The sequence goes on from NC_090935.1 coordinate 399,501,345, forward strand.
GGGCACCTTGGGCATGAAGGAGGGGTGCGTCCTCAGCACCACCCTCGTCTCGTGAAAAGTCAAGTATGGAGGCTTGCAGGATAGGGCCTGGATCTCTCCCACTCGCCGTGCGGAGGTGATGGCTACAAGAAAAGCTGTTTTCCACGACAGGAACTTCAACGGTGGGGGCTGACGCTGACAAGTCCAGAAGGTCTGGGGGTCACGCCTGTGTGACGAGGATCATCCTGCACCAGGACCTCTTGAGTTGGTTGACGAGTCGCAGTAGCAACGGCAACGGGGGGAACGCATACAGGAACAGGCCGTCTCAGGGGAACGAGAAAGCATCGCCCATGCTCCTCGGCTGGGGAAACCTGCTGGCGAACCTCTGTCACTTGGAGTTCGCCGCCGTCACGAGCAGGTCGATCTAGGGTTTGCCCCATCGTCGGAAAAGTCGATCCACTTGGTCCTGACGCAGTTCCCACTCGTGGCACGAGCGCAGCTCCCTGCCGAGTGAGTCAGCGATGGTGTTCTTTATCCCTGCTAGATGGAAGGGCACCAGAAACATCCCCTGGGTAATGGCCCAATGCCACAGATCCTGGGCCTCCTTGGATAGGGCCGGGGTCCTGGTTCCTCCCTGCTTCCAGATGTAGAACATCGTGGTGGTGTTGTCGGTGAAGACCCTCACCACCTTGTCTTTGAGGGCTGGGAGAAACGACCCAAGAGCCCAGAACACTGCTCGGAGCTCCAGGATGTTGATGTGGAGTGACCTCTCCTCCGGCAGCCAAAGGCCTCTCGCGTGACGATCTCCGGTGTGCGCTCCCCATCTCTCCAGGGAGGCATCCGTCGTCACCGTCTCCTGGTGTGCTGGGGTCTGAAAGTCTGTGCCCGCCGTGAGATGCGCGCGGGTGCCCCACCACCGAATTACTTGGTGGAAGACCTCGTTGAGCGGGATCTTGTCTTTGAAACTGCCCGCTGCTTGCATCCAACAGGCGTCGAGGAACTCCTGTAGAAGACGCATCCGCAGCCTGCATAGGTGCACCAGGTAGATGCAAGAGGACATCATGCCGAGAAGGGACTTGATGGACCTCACCCTGGCCACATCATGGCCAGCAGGCGCTGCACCTTGCCCAGGATGGCCTTTGTTCTTTCCTCCGACGGAGAGGCCAATCGCACAACTGTTTCGAGCTTGGTTCCCAGAAACAGTGCGACCTGCGACGGAACCAGGTTGGATTTGGGGAAGTTGATGGAGAATACCAGATCCGTAAGCAGTTGGACGGTCTTCCGTGTGTGCTAAACGACGAGTTCCCTTGTCCTTGCTCGGATGAGCCAATCGTCCAGGTAGGGGTAAACGTGGATCCCCTGCAGGCGCAGCCGCGCTGCCACTGGTGCTAGGAACTTGGTAAACACCCTGGGCGCCGACTTCAATCCGAATGGCAGGGCCTTGAATTGGTAGTGCCGTCTTTGGACTACGAATCTAAGAAACTTTCAGTGTCCTTTTAGAATGGGGATGTGGAAGTAAGCATCCTCCAAGTCCAGTTACGATAGGAAGTCGCCTTCCTCCAGCTGTCCCAGCACGTGCTGGAGGGTGAACATCTGGAACTTCTGGGCCTTGATGTATTTGTTTAACCGACGCAGGTCCAGGATGGGCGCCAACCGCCTGTCTTCTTTCTGACAAGTATCTTGAGTATACTCCGGAGCCCCGGAGACTCTTCGGGACGAGCTTGATGGCTCCCTTCTTGAGCATCGCCCTTACTTCTAACAGCAGTTGAGGTACGTGATTTTCCTTCCTGGCCACGGGGGGAATGCGGGGGCACTTCTTTAGGAATTAGAGAGTGTGCCCGTGGGCCAGGGCATCCAGCACCCAACGGTCGGTGGAGATGGACTCCCATACGCTGACTAACTTTGCCAGCCGGCCTCCCACTGGGGTGCTCAGGTGGGGGCCCGACGCTACGGCCGGTTCAGTCCTGCTTGGAGGCGGCCTTGCTGCCCTGGCCTCCTTGGCGACGAGATCCTCCTGACTTGCCGCGCCCTCTGTAGGCCTCTTGCGATGAGGAATGGGATGCCTGGCGGTACGTAGAGGAGCCACCGCCGAATCCTTTGGAGGCACCTTGCTTGCCTCCGGAGTTACGGAAGGGCGGCCGTTGTTGCTGCAAAACTCCCAAGGCACGAGCCATCTCTGCGTCGGTCTTGATGGCCTGAAGTGACTCATCTACTGTCTTTCCAAACAGGTTGTTCCCGTCGAAGGGCATGTCCAGAACTCTGTTTTGCCCGTCCTGGCGGAAATCTGTTGCCTTGAGCCATCCCCGCCGTCGAAGGGAAACACCGTTGCCCAACTGGGGGAACCCAGTGTCCGCGATGTCCGTGGCCACCGTTATGGCGTGGTCCGACGCCACCTCACCTTCCTGTAGGATCTCCTGGGCCTCTGCCCTCTTGTCGTCCGGTAGGAAGTCCAGCAGAGGAGTGATCTTGTACCACAACTCCCCGTCGTAGTGGGCCACAATCGCTAGGGCGTTGGCCGCCTTAATTGTCGTCGCCGCAGACGAGATGACTCGTCGTCCCATGGCGTCCAGTTTCCTTCCCTCGCCATCAAGTGGGGAGGTTGAAGTTGAAGCCGTCGCCCCCGCCACTTTCTTCTTGGCTGCCGCCGAGAAGACTGAATCCAGGTCGGCTGTGCCCTAAAGCAGAAAGGGGCGGAATCGGGGACCCGGTACTACTTCTCATACCGATCCCTCTTGGCAGGCGTTGTGGACGGGTTCTTCAGGAGAGCAAGTCCCTCGTCCCAGATGTCGTCAAGCAACGGCACCACGAGGACCGTCTTCCTCTTGGCCTCGCACCGTTGATAGAGGAAGCCTTCCTTCTTCTGCTCTTCGGGGCAGAGCTGGAAAAGCTCAGATGCCCTGGCAATCTTGAAGGAGCCAATTTCGTCGGGTGGGGAGGCTCGAGGGGGTGATGATGGAAAGACAACCCAGTCGTCACCACGGTCGTCGTCATCCATCCCCGTCGTGGCCATATCTGTTCCCGTGTCATCCCTAGGATCAGGGGAAGGAGATGAAGGCTGAGCGGGCTGGAAGGGCGGTGGGGATGAACTCTCCTCCGCTTATTTGGAGGGCTTCCCGATGGCCTGGTTCTGCTGGGTCGTCCGTTGGGGGTAGAGGCAACCTCGTCGTCCTCTCCGTGCATAAGGTTTGGATTGCGATCAAAATGGCCACCGAGTTGTCCTGAGGCTCGGGCATCGGCTGCGACGGGCGCAATGGTTGCTCCTCCTCCATGGGAGCCTCATCGGCGCCGCCGTCGCTCTCTTCGTCCGCCTCCCCGGAACTCCTCCCCTGCGACCGGATCTCCTCAAACCTCTTGTTGAGGCCCTTCACTACTTCAACCAGCACCTCCGCAGAGGCTGTGTCCATGTCCGTAACGGCCCTCCCCTGTTTTTACACCGGGGTCTTCACAGGGGCCTTATCGATGGGCTGAAAAGTGGATTCCCTCCGAAGTGGCAGGGAAACTCTGGGCCCCGAGGTCGCCTCCACTGGGGTAGCCTCCACAGGCTTTGCCAGGGCCGCCATGACTCCCTCGATAGAGGCCTTAGCCGAGTGAATCAGGTCCTTCACGACTTTTGGCGTGCTTGATGCCTTCACCTTGGGGGGGGGGTCACCGCCTCGCTCCCCCTCGGCTGCTTCTGTTGGGATCGACCGGGGCTTCTCCAGAAATTTAGCCGGGTTCTCTGTCTCTCTTCCCCGAGCCAGAGCGTTGGCTCGTGGTTGATGGCGTCGGTGAAAGTGCACCCTGCCTGGCAGCCGAGGAGCCCGACCGTTCGGCACCCGCAGACTCACGGTGCTTAGCCTTCTATTGGGGCCCTGTCACCGGAGCGCCCTCAAAGGACTTAGAAGACCGCTCTGACCTCTTCTTCTCACCTACCGCTGGGCTCTTCCTTTCCAGCCAGTTGGTGAGGCGGATTCGCCGATCCCTCATGGTCCGCTCCGACATGTTCTTGCAAAACGCACCGTCCTTCTCCACGTGCGTTTTGTCTTCGTGAAGGCAGTAGAGGCATCTAGAATGCTTGTCCTCCTTGAACACATTCTGCAATCCGCATCCAGGGCAGTTCCTGAACAGCTTGGATCCGGGCGTCGAGCTTCCTTTGTCCTGGGCCATGTCCACGGGGTAGGCCTCAAGGTCTTCTGGGATCTTCCAAGAAGCGTACTCGACGAAATCCCTGTTGATCAGAAGTAGAAACGGTGGAGCTTGAGGCTCGATTGAGCGAACTCTTTGAAAAATCGCAAAACACAGTAAAAGCTCGAGAGCTATAGCACAAGGACTCCCAACACTTGAACGTGCAGTAAAAATCTGAGGATGGCTGCCAGGGGAGGGGCTTAGGGAGAGGGCAGTCATTGGCTGGGGGCAGTATGACCCAGAGACCAGCGATTGGTTACTACTAAGAAAGACAGATCAGAAACGAAACTAATACTGATTTTTTCTTTACCGAGGATTCCCAGCCTGACGACGGGGAATATTCATGAAGATGTGTGTACTGCTATGTATTCTTATATTCATGAGCATGTGAATCCATGCCAGACCCCATGCTGGAGAACTCGCGAGTCTCGGGCGCAGATACATGGACACATGAATACAAACAAAAATCACGGGACAGGCGCAGATTGAGCAACTAGATGGTTGTTACTAGTCAGTTAACTGAAAATATGAGTCTTCACATGCTTCGGAAAGTCTAAGTAGTTCACCTCTTTTCTAATGTTGATGGGCAAGTTATTCCATAGACCTGCAGTAACTGTCGGAAAAGATTTGCCTAGACCTAGCTTACGATTGTGCTTTGCTACCACCACTTTGTTTTGATCAGCTGATCTTAGACAGCGGGTAGGAACATATATATGTATTTTTGATTTCAGGTACCCCGGAGCTTTCCCATAAATACAGCTATGTGCAATGGTGAGGGCCTTGAATTGGATTCTATTCTCTACTTTAACCCAGTGCAATTCTCTCCTGGCATTGCTGATGTGGTCGCGTTTAGGTATGCGCTTAATGATCCTGACGGCATTATTCTGTGCGATCTGGTAAACTTTAATGCTTTTGTTGTTTGCCCCTACCATCAGGGCATTACCATAACCCAGCCGAGATAAAATGGTTGCCCTATCCACTGTGGCACAATTATCCTCTGATAAGTAAGGTCTGATGATTTTAAGGAGTCTTAGATAGTTGCTGCAAGTTTTCTTTATATATTGCGACTGTGCTTCAGATCCTAGTGATGCTTCCATCATTATGCCCAATATTTCAACTTTATCCAGGACCTTAATCTGTGTATTATCGATCTGGAAAGAGTTGTATTCTGGGGAGAGAGAATTTCTGACCTGCTGGGAGCCGAAGACCGTCAGCTCTGTTTTTTTCCATTTAAGCACATCCAATTCGTATCCATCCACTGCTCAATACTAGAATAGATGCTAAGTAGATTATCATTATCTTTCTTATGATCTCCAAAGAGTTCAATCACTGAGTATCGTCTGTGTAGTTCATAAAATATACATTTAGCTGGTCCAGTACGCGATAGAGGAATCTGAGATACAAATTGAACAGAAGTGGGGACATGCTGGCTCCGTGTGGAACCCCACAGAGGATTTCTCTTTCTGACGAGAACTTGTCACCCCAATGAACCCGTGATGTCCTGTTTTTAAGGAATTACATTATCCACCCATTGGCTGCAGATGAGCAATTGGCCGGTTTACTCAGGGCAACTTCGAAGAGGTTGCGGTCAAGAGGATTGAAAGCAGCACTAATATCCAATAGGACAAGAAGGCCTGCTGTCCCATTGTCCATAATGCTGAGCATCTTTGTTTGATGGTCTAACATAGTCGTCTCTGTACTATGGGCCAGTCTGAGGCCCGACCGTTGGGGATGAAGAGATTCAGATGCTTCTACATGCGCCTGTAGTTGAGATGTAGCTATCCTATCCATAATTTTCAAAAGGAAGTTACAGTTGGTAATGGGCCAGAGATTGCTGGGATTCAGGCCTGGTTTCTTGACAAGTGGAGTAACAGTAACCCTTTTTGTGTCCCGAGAGACTATTTGATCCCTAAAGGAGGAGTTAACGATTTTAGATAATATGGTTGAAAAAAGATCAAAATTATCAAGGATCATTTTTTCTGGTAGGATATTTTCAGCGCAAGATGTTGGCTTCATAGAGGCGAGTGTTTTTTCCATCTCCTCAGACGTAATGATAGAGAAGTTAAAAGTTTTGACATTGCCAATGGCCTCTTCAATAGGTGGTTTTGAGTTTTTTGGTTTGTCTAATTGGGATTTGGTAATTAAGTCTCTAGCTGTTTCAATTTTCAAAAAGGCTTGTTGTGGGTTCTCACACTCCTGTTGAGACAGGATGAAAGGGGGTGAAATGGCCTTTGGTTTTTCAATAGACTTCAGGATGTTGAATAGTTTACCTGTAGCATTACCTGCTGTTGTAATTTGATTATCATAGTACTGTTTTTTGCCTCTGTTATCTCTTTCTTGTATCTTAACTATATGTTCTTCCATTTTTCCTTGTTCTCTACTGTAGGATTTTTTTCCATACATTTTCTAGCTTTCTTTTTTTCCCTTTAAGTTCTGACAGGTCTTTAGAAAACCAGATGATGCCCAACAAGGCTGAAACACGTGTATGGGGTTGCTGTTGGTACTCTTCTTCAGAGGAGAATTGCCCAGCATTTCGGTGCTGGACTGCCCCTGGCTAGGACAAAGACTGATATGCAGGGATATTTCTTCTCTGTGAAAGGGGCAGTGAGCTAAAGACTTGGTTGAGACTCTCCCAGAGGCCATCCTCCCAAGAACAGGTCATTGGGCTGTGTTCGTGCTGGTAGAGAGAATCCCAGACCCCCCTTTGTTTTGCATATTATGACATGTCTTTGCATCTCATATAAAAGGTAGATTTGCAGTGCACTATGCACTAGCTTCTGCTTCTCTATGGGTAGCTCCTGCCTACCAAGTGTTGCCCAATACCCAGGGGCAAGTTTTAGCTCCTGCTCATGAATTCTTAATTTTGACCCCTGAAAGCCTGGTGTGGGGCGCATGCGAAACCAAGAAAAATGAAGCATGACATGACACCAACGTGCGAGTAGGAGCGATGCATATTTCGCTGTTTCAGAAGCAAAGCGAGACATTTTGCGTATGTGCAAAGAAAGTTAAGCACATACGGGCTCCTTTGTGGGTGAAATGTATTGGTGCAAAGTGGAACAGCTTAACAAATTGACGTTTTGCACATTTTAAAACAAGAAAGATCACACCAGTGAATCACGCTTAAGCAGTACATTTTTCTGCGCACTCATCTCAAGTTCTCTGCACAGCATTTTACCCCTTCCTAACCCCACTTTCTGTCCCCCTCCTATAACGTCATGTCTCATGCTCAGTGTGGGGCCACGCCCTGCCCTCCAAGACATCCGTTGCTCCCCATTTCAACCCACCTGCCAATCTTCTTTCGTGTAAGCCATATTTACAGGGGGGACTTGCATTCCTGGCCCCCCTCCCCCACAAACCATTCTTGACGATGCACCTGCAAGTTAAAGAGCAAGGGGTCTCCGTGCTGAGAACCCCTTGCCACTGAGCTACGCTTGTCCGCGAAAAACTGACTGCAGTAGCATGACCTGCTCTTCTAGGTTTGAGGTTATTGTCAAACAACGGGAATCGGGAAAACATTTACATACACAATATACATCAGGCAATGTGTACCACTCCCATACAACCATTTTATATATATATATATATATATATATATATATATATATTTGGTTATTTATAACCACTGGCACTTAATACCCAGAGGTGACTAAGCCCCCGGGAGCTAACTTGTGTTGCTCCGTGTCGATTCCGTTGCCCCTGAGCAATCCACTAGTATCCTGTCACCAGACCCCTTGTATGGCAACTATGTGCATGCAGCATGTGCGCGAGAGCCTCATATTCACATATTCAGCACATAAAGGAAAGCCAATCTATATGGGGTTATACAGTCAGTTATATTGTATTGATAAGAAATTTCAATAATACTCTAAAAATACGGATAAAGCATTACTGCTGTTTCAATCCTCACATTGATCAGAATACCGCAGTGGGTGACTAAAGAACACTGATCCCGCAGCAATAACGGCAGCGTTTCCTTGTAAGGCTTTGGTTTACAAATGATGTGTCCGAGACGACCAACCCCCATAAAACATGCATCTGAGTTTAGAAAACATGGGCCATTCATGTTGTAAAACAGATTTATAGGATTTTCGTAAAACCTGATCTGCGAACATAAAACGTCGGGTCTCATGAAAAATCGCTGCATGGGGTCTACTTCCTTGAGTTTATATAGAGCAGCCTTGGCCTTCGAACACTTTGTCCAGACGTATGAACGTTATGGCAGTTTGACTTTTCCTGTCTTTTTACATCTACGACAGATTTTTGAATGGCCGACGCGGAGTTTGTCAAAATTACTGTTAAAGCCATATTGACATTTTCTAAATCAACATAGAACGCTCTATTTAAAATGTTTGGATGTATGTGCTGTTGCCGTTTCCATATCATCCCAGCCGCCGCCAACCCCAAAACATGTCTGTCACCCAAAGGTACTGGATGAAACCTGGACATCACATGAAGCGTGTGCACTGGTGGAATAACACTGCATAGTCTCTGGGTATGCCAATGCTGCTATTTATTTGCATTTCTTTTGTATCATCGGTCTCCTGTTTCTCACTTCATGCCTCCTTCCTTTTACAGGCGTTTTTTCTACTCCGCTTTGGTCCCCTTGATTTTTAGCCCATCCTTTAACCTCTCATCTCATTCACTTAGAAAAAAAACATGTCTTCTCCCTCTGTTTTCTCAGGTCAGAGCAATACCTACCCCTACCTCTCTATTCCCCCACCTACCCATGCTCTACCACCCCTTACGATGCTGGCCTGTTTCCTTTCAGTACAATTTCCTCTATTTAAATGGCCATCCACCTTTCACTCCACACCCCCTTCAACTTCCCACCCTGGGACCTTCCTTACCTTTAGTAATGTATCTGTTCATCTGTCCACGCCGTCCTATTGCCTTGTTTTCAGTAGCTGTTAACTATATTTTCCAGCAACTTCAAAAAAGTTCAGTTATTTGAAAATCAGTTGCTTTTTTCAACGCGCGCTTGCACTTTTGACTCGCACCTGTCGAATTATTTTTATCATTTGAGCTACCCCCTAAAGAAGGATGCTCAACCATCCACCCCCGAATAATGTTAACACAACAAAAATGTATATTTTGAGTTTCAATTTCAGTCTCGGGCAGCCCTCCGTTTGATAATTTAGAGTGTAATAACCCCACCCTCACTCTCGAGAAAAGAAACAAACTTGTTTGCACTTACAATTTCTATATTGAATAAAATTGCATCAAAATAATCTGCCAGATAATACCCCAAGTACACCCGCACCTCGATCTAAGTAAGCCAAGTGTAATGTGTGACATCACTCTAAAAGTATGTACACAAATTAAACATTTAATTTGCGATGTGTGAAACCATTGAACAAAACTGAAATATAAAGGTTCTCCAGTTCTCGGGCCGATTTAAATAGAAAACGTTGGACACTATGATAAACTTGAAAACATTCTTAAATTCATTTTCTATGATGTCGGGCATATTACAAACAATTACAAAGGCTTAGGTTTCTTAAGCTTTCTATTGCTTTTGGAATGATGGGACAGTGGTACGTAATGCACCGAATATGTTCAAGACATCAGAAGCTGGGCAAGCACAAATCAGAACAGCACAGTGGAACAGAACTGGTTGATAGGAGATGAAAACACCACAAACTGTGGTGAGAGATTTTATACAATTAAAGGTTATTTGCATAGTCGAAAGCAGCTGTGATTAATGTTGCAAAATACTAAACATCTTACTAAGCCAATTAGTGGGACCACGTCTGTCCCCTATAGCCAGGCATCAACGATGATTGTAGGAAACAATCTTGACCCCTCTGTTTATCACCTCCCCTGTGGCGCCACATTTCTCCCCGCTCCTCCCCAAGAAATACCCTTTTGTTTTTATTTGTAATACAAAATCGTGCTGACGTCCGGGTCTTTATTATTCTGCCATTGGTCAGCACACATAGGCAAAGACGCAAGACAACCTGGGTCTGTGGGATGGAAGACATTCACACAGCATCCGACCAATGAGGTGCCTCGTGGACATCAGTGAGAACACTATATACTTCCTGCCTTTCAAACTCACCTTTTGATTGGCTCCTTCCCACATCAACCCGTCATCCCACATCCTTCTTCCCAGATCCACCTGCCAAGGGGTAATTTGAAACTGCTGACCACACTCTGTCAGTACTTCCCTGAACATGCTTTTATTAATTTAATTCTCCCCGGTCCCTGTACCTAGCCCTCCGACCTTGTATGCATCTGCTGGTTCCTGTTCCCAATGACTACTGTCTCCTGGGTACAGTCAGCTGGCATCATTCTTCCCGCACCCCATTTACCATAGAGCGCTCATGAAATGTTATGTTTGCCCGTCATGCAGGGTCTGTCAGTGTTATACCTACGTTATTTACTTGCCTGTGGTTCTCGCCTCATAATGGCTATAAGGGGGTTGGCCTTCATTTTAGGTTCCCCTAGTTATCCCGTTCTCATAACCCACACTTCCGAAACCCCCTCATATTCCCCCCTTGAACACTCCACCCTGATCTTGTCCATGGACTTCTGAAGCTGCATGTGTGCCTTAGACACCTTTATTACAGCTGTCAATGATATCTTATCCTTCTAGGGCTGCCCTGCTCCAATCATTCCTGCAGCTGATAGTTACGCCCTCTTTGACAACACTGGATCAGCACCTTTACTGCAACATCCCAGTTCAATGTGTTCATTAAGGAATAGATTTCAATTACTATATTTTCTATGACTGATACCCATCATAATCACTTGTTCCATTTGAGATACCCAAAGCTTACAGACACCTCCAAAGTTGCAGAAGGAAGACCTAATCCAATGATGCTACGTAGTGTTTCTGTTTTAATTATAAATCACAAAGCATATAGCCCTTAGACTATGTTCCCTTTTTCAGTTATGTAACTTTTAAACAGGGTGCCCAAATAACGTTAAATGCTATCTGGGATTGAATTAATTCTCATGCTCATGAAAAATATTCAAATAATGTTCAATCTGTGCACCAGCTCCAAAATCGCTCTCAGGTAATCTGGTCCTGCTTTTCGTATGGAGTCTGTATTTAGTGCAATCTGGATAAGGATCTTCAAAAGGTGTTTATCCTCATCAGCTACATCAAGTTGGAACGCAATCAGCTTCTCTGCCGGCTGCACCCTATTGAAGGGTTCTCTAGTTTCTCTTCTCTGTTTTCACAAAACTTCTTCCTACGCGTTTGAGCTTAAATACTAAACCAACTCCAACCATGGAGCAAGGGTGGCGTACAGCTGATTCCTAATGATCAAATCACAAAAGAAGGTTGGACACAGGGGTGTCTTCATTTTTATTTTAATTTCCTCGTAAGCCAAACACACAAATCTGACATTACTGAATTACAGACTAAGTAGAATAAATCCACAACTGAATAAAACAGAATCACTTGCTCAGGGGACTCCCTCTGGATAAACCGTGTCCCCACTTCCATTTGTCTAGAATGTGCCTATGCAAAATTATTATTCTAATATCTTAGTTGCAAAACTTCACTGAATTACTACACATTTTATGTATGGATGCAGCATATGGTCACACTAACAAACATATGTTACATATGTTTATTTTCATTGTAGGATATTGTGCGGACAACATATGGCATTTTAGGTGGTTCTATATTGTAAGATGATTCAACTAATGAACTTTAAACTTTGCTGACAAAACAATAAGGTAAGAGTCGGTTTAATTTTCTCAGAGAATTCTCTATTTCGCTATTTATTTATTTATTTATTTATTGGGTATTTATAAGGCATCTATACAACAAAACATGTTTTCAAGGTGCCACAATGCAAAAGTGGGGAGGGAGCATGGGGAGTAGGCAGGCAGTAATAATAATAAATTAACAATTATGGTCCTACTATGCCTTGTGACATTCGGAACGTGCACGTGCAGTGTCATGAGGTGCAAGGGAGAGGGAACGGGGGAATGGGGCATGGGATAGAGGGATGGGCAAGTGCTGCTGGGAGCCCAAAGGGAAGTGCCATAGGGTGCCAGGAGTACGCTGGCTAAGTGCTAGGGTGGAGCGGTCCATCCACCCATAGGATAGTGCTAAGGGGGGTGCTGGTGTCGACTGGGCGGAGGGCCTGGTAGCCTATAAGACACATGAGGGACCAGGCCGCATGTCTGAACAGCGATAGGGAAAATTAGCATGGGAGGGAGAGAAGGAAAGAGGTAGAGAAAAGAAGAGTTCTTAGGAGGTCCGCCTCAAGTCAGAGAGGGGCAGGCAGGCTTTTCCAGAGGGAGGCACCAGCTGAGGAGAGAGATCTGACCCCCATTCTCTGCTTGGAGAAGCGTTTGATCAGCAGAGAGTTGGGGCTAGAGATGGAGCAGGAAGATATTTAGGGAGAGAAAGTTGGAGATAGCGAGGCCCCAGGCAGCCTTGTGGATGAGGCAGAGGGTCTTGAATTTGATCCTCGCGCCCACCCGTATTCAATGGAGAGATACGGTTCCTGGGCTTGAGGCCAAAGATAAATCTTGCAGCCCTATTCTGGAGAAGTTAAAGGGGGCAAAGGGAGGAGAGGGGCACATTGAGGAAGAGGCTGCTGCAGTAGCCCAGCCTTGAAAGGACCAGAGCTCTAGAGACATTGGGCTTCTGGGAGAAGGTGAGGAAAGGGAGAATTCCTCTGAGGAGGTGAAAGTGGTCCTTCTTGGCAAGGTCCAAGATGTGAGGGGTGAAGGACGGAGATGAGTCGAAGATGACCCCAAGATTTTTGGCCTCCTTACATGGAGAGGGAAGAGGGCTAAAGTTGGGCGGCCAGAGGGCTGAAGGGAAACATGGCGCAGGTGTCCCAATAAGAAGGATCTCAGTCTTACTGGTATTAAGTCAAAGATCATTGGAAGCGCAGCATGCCTGAATAGCAGCCCAACAGTCGGAATGAGGGAGGAGGAAGAGGAGGTGGTACATGGAAGCTTGAAGGAGAGTTGTGTGTATCAGCATAACACTGGAAGTGAGGAGAGAAGGAGGAGATCAGATGGGCATGGGCAAGAGGAGCAAAGTAGATGTTGAAAAGCCAAGGCGAAAGGATAGAGCCCTGGGGAACCTAGCAGGTATAGAGAGGTGGTGGAGGAGAAAGCACTCAGTTGCACCTGGGAAGGGCAATTTCTAAGGAAGGAGGTCAGCCAATCCAGTGCCCAGTCTATGTTGCCTGGGGTATCGCAGAGCCGTTTTAGGAGGATAAAATGGTTGACAGTGTCAAAGGCAGAATATGAACAGCAGGAGAGTTAGAATCAAGATTAACAAGCAGGTCTTCACGGATGTTCAGGAGAGCAGTTTCTGTGCCTCGGATGCCCAGAATCCAGATTGGAGATCGTGGATATAACCAGAAAGTTCCATGTGATGGATACAAAGGGGAAAGACCAACGTCTCCAAGAGTTTGCCCAGGAAGGGGATAGTAGAGCTGGGACAATAGTTTGCTGGGCAAGAAGGGTCTGCAGACAGCTTTTTTAGGAGACGGTGCACATAGAAGCGCTTGAGGGATAGAGGGAAAGAGACAGTGACAAAAGAGTTAGAAATTGGCTAGAGCCGGGGAAAGAGAGGAGCTATTGTCTTTAATGGTTCTGGAAGAGTAGGGGGGCACCTGCTTGCATAAGACATTCATAGAGAGGATAACTTTAGAGACCTCATTAGGTAACATAGGTGAGAAGGAGGAGAGAGTGGGGGGAGGGCCAAGGGAGATGGGGGAGTAAGGAGGGGAGTAGAGGTGGCAGTAGAGGAGAGTGAGGACAGGATGTCCTGTGTTTTAGATGTGAAATGGGAGGTCAAAGCAGTGCAGAGAGCCTGTGAAGGAAGGGGAGAGGTAGAGACTGTGGTTGGATTGGCAAGTTCCTTGCAGATTGCCATATTGTTAGGGGGTGCCAGAGATGCAGGCTTGAATGTGGGCCCTCTTCTTGGAGTGGAGAGAGAAACGGTAAGGCCAGTTTATCAGTGGATGTACCCGAGGTCTGCCACTTCCATTCAGCAACTCTGCACTTGCATTTCAGAGAGGCTATATCAGAGTCATCCCAGCGATTGCGCTTGGAGGCAGGCTTCAGGCGGATCCTAATGACAGGGGCAAGGATGTCAAGGGTATTAGAGATGGAGACATGAGGGTTTACCAAGGCCAGAGTCAGTGGGAGAGTCAATAGTATGGGTATTAGGGGTGATGAAAGTGAAAGCGAAAGCGAAAACAGCAACTGACACTTGCTTCACCGGTCGTATGACTGCAAAGGAGGCTGGCAGTGCGGCAGGTGGCTCAGCCAGAGGGCCAAGGGGCCTCAAGCGAGAAGAGTGGAGAGTGGAGAGGGGGTCGGACCAAAAGAGAGGGGTAGTGATCGGGTTACAGATGGGGATGTCAACAGAGATGGAGGCTTCCAGAGTGTGTCCGGCTGAGTGAGTCGCACCAGAGGGAAGAATAGTAAGGTATAAGCAATCACAAAAGGTCACGGAACAGAGAGGTGGCTGATTCAGGAGAGTCAAGGTGGATATTGAAGTCTCCAAGAAAAAGGAGTTAAGAAGTAGGTCAAGAGAGAAGAGGTGAGGTCTGCCCATTCAGCGAGGAAGAGAGAGACAGGGCCAGAGGGCCTATAGATGGTAGAAAATGTAAGAGAGGGAGTGGTAGAGCCTACAGATGAGGCATTCAAAGGAGGAGTATGACTGAGTAGCTATGGGACCCATTCAGGGAAGATCAGGGCCACTCAACCTGCAGACCAGTTGGGCCTTGGTTTGGAGAGGAGTTTATAGCCTTCGGGAAGGAGAGTGTCAAGAGCAGTGACAAAGGTGGCATTGAACCACGTCCCGGTAAGGACGAGGATGTCTAGGTCAAAGTCTTCGAGAAGGAGACAGATGTCAGAGGACTGTTTGTTAGCAGAACAAACATTCAGAGTAGCTAAGTGGAGCTGGTTACCACCTTTGAACATTTTACGAGGATGGATACTGATGTGTGGTACTCCCATCGGTGGTGGTGAAGAGGTTAGAGGGGAGGAGAAAGGAGGAGGTGCAGGAGAAGGGAGAAAGTTAATGAGACAGCAGACACCTGTCAACAAGGAGAAATTATGTTACTCACTGTAGTGACTGTACACTTAGTCCTTAGTCCCCTTTCCTCCATACTGCAATAGCGTCCCTTCCGGGAGACAGAACCTTTTTCACCAGAAAAAAACCTTCCCTTTAAATTTAGAGGCGCGTGGGTGTGCGGCCCTGGGACCATGCGCTGCCCTGATTCCGCCGATCGACGCCACACCTCAGTCCTCATTGACAATATTTTAACATTGTCCAATGACACCAGTATTATTAGGGGGGGGAGGATGGTGGGACGTATGGAGGAAAGGGGACGATGAGTAACATAATTACTCTTACGTCCCGTCCCCTTTCCTCCATACTGCATGGGCGATTACAACTGAAGGTAGCCCCAGGGTGGAAAGGAGACCCTCCGTAAGTGAATAAGTTCCTCAGAACCGCCTGTCCGAAGGCCGCATCTGACTTAGAGCCGGTGTCCAAACAGTAGTGCTTACAGAAAGCCAAAGGGGTGGCCCAGGTGGCCGCCCTGCTTATGACTTGCCATGGAACCTGCCGCTGGAAGGCGATGGCCGTGGCCTTGGCCCTGACAGCGTGAGCATGCATGTTAGCTGGCAGCGGCCTGTGCTGCCCCTCATAGGTCTCATTGATGGCTGCAACCATCCACTGTGCAATAGAAGCCTTGGATGCTTGATACCCAGGTCTGGAGCCCCCAAAGGTGACAAAAAGCACATCCGACTTGTGGAAGCCCTTGGTCCTGTCCAGATAAAATTTCAGAGCGTGTCTGACATCCAGACAGTGCAAATCTCTCTGAACCTAGTCCTTGGGGTCAGCAAAGAACCTAGGTAAAACTATTTTCTCGTTTAGATGGAAACCGGAGGGTACCTTAGGTAGGACTGTAGGGTGAGTCCGCAGGACCACCTTATCCCTGTGGAAAATGGTATAGGGTTCTGAGGCACCCAGAGCCTGGATCTCGCTGACTCAGAGCAGAGGTGAGTCCCACTAACAAAGCTGTCTTAATGGTAACCGGCCTGATGTCTATGGATGCCATTGGCCCGAAGGGTTTTTGCGCCAACGTGCCCAACACCACATTGAGGTGCCGCACGGGGTGTGGCTTCTTGATGGGCGGGTAGAGCCTGGACAAGCCCGCCAGATGTTTCTTGTCTATCAGGTTGGAAAAGGAGAAGACCTCCTCCTCTCAGTTTCTGTAGGCCCCTATGGCTGCTAGATCGTTGCAACATGTGTCCACCTGCACAACCAAGTGCGCTAGGTGTGCAGAGAAGGAGAGCACATCATCCAGCATGCACCTAAGTGGGTCGATCTCCTAGAGTCCGCCCAATGACAGAAGCTTGTCAATTTACTCTTAGATTGGCTCCTGGTAGCCTTGCTCCTGGCACCCTGAATGATCTCCAGGTTAGCCTGTGATAGGCTCAGGTGCCTGAGGGAGACCTGCTCAGGAACCTGGCTGCTAGGGCTAACTTCTGTGGGGCAGGGTGTATAACCTGCCCCCTGCTGGGACAGGAGATGGGCTGGGCCCAGCGGAAGGTTAATGGGAGGTCTGTCAGAGACTGAGCAGTTCGGACACCAGGGAGCTGTCAGAATGATGCTGAGGTGACAAGCTTCCTTTATCTTGCTGAGTACCCTGTGGACCAGGGGTGTGGGAGGAAATCCATAGGCTGTCATGCCATCCCACTGTATCTGTAATGCGTTGACCAGGGAGCCGGGGCCCTGCGAAGACGCAAACTGGTGGCACTTCCTGTTCTTCCAGGAGGCAGGCAGATCCACCTGAGGGTGCCCCATCTGCTGAAGACCTCCAGCAGCACCTGGTTGTTCAATTGCCATTCGTACATTCGGCCCATTCCCACATGCTAACTGCTAGGGCGCACAGCGCATGGGGCCTGGTACCTCTCTGCTTGTTGACATAGAACATGCTGGTGGAGTTGTCTGTCTGGATAACAACGGTCTTGCCCCCAAAGAGCGGAAAGAAAGCTCTGAGAGCTAGCCAGGTGGCCCCGAGTTCCAGCCAGTTCACGTGCCATTCCTGCTCCTGCCGGGTCCAGACACCATGGACGCTGTAGCTGTTCAGAATGGCTCCCCAGCCTTCTAGGGAGGAGTACGTAGTGATGGTGACCTGCGGAAATGGCTGCCGGAAGGGCTTGCCTGTCCGCAGGTTGCAGTCCCAGGAAAATCATGTGAGGTTGACTACGGAGAAGGAGGTATGCCGATTAGCTCCGCTTGGGAGCCCTTCTCCTGATTCCATGAGGCTACGAAGTGCAGCTGCAACCTCCTCATCCTGAGTCTTGTGTGTTGCACAGCCAGGAGGACCGCTGCCATGAGACCCAGTAAGGGTTGGTACCACCAGGCCGAGGTCACTGTCCTGGTAAGGAAGTGTGTAGAGGCCCTCTTGATGGCCGTAATCTTGTCCTCCGAGGGAAAGACTTTCTCGGAGCCCGTATCCCAGATGAGGCCCAGGAAGGTGAGGCTCTGCGTGGGCTGCAGCTGAGACTACTCCTTGAGGATGATAGTAAACCCCAGTTTGTGGAGAGGGTTCATAAGTGCGGAGGAGGTGTGGGTAAAACCTTCCGGAGATCTCACGCTGGCGAGCCAGTCGTCCAGGTATGGGTAGATAAGGTAGCCATGGGCCCTGAGGAGGGCTGCCACTGCATTCATGAGTCTGGTAAATACCCTGGGGGCTGAGTTGAGGCCGAAGGGTAGCACCTTGTACTGAAAATGGCAGCCCATGATCGTGAAGTTCAGGAAGGCGCGGTGTGGTTGCCAAATCGGGACGTGAAGACAGGTGTCCTTCAGATCCAGGGAGCACATTGTGTCTCCCTTGTCTAGTGTCTCTGCAATGAGTGCTGGCATAACCATCTTAAATTTCTGAAGAGGAAGGGACAGTTTGAGGGTTGATAGGTCCAACACAATTCTCAGGCCAGCCTGGTTCTTCTTTTGTATGGCCAAAACATCCTGGAATAAAAGCCCAATCCTCTCTGGGAGGCTGGGACTTCTTCCACAGCCTGGCTCTCGACGAGCGACCAGATCTCCGACAACAGAGTTGCAGTCACAATCTGTGGGAGTGGAGGGGAGGAAGGAGGAGGAGGACAAGGGATTAGGGTTAAATTTAGCAGCCAGAAGCCAGGCCACCCTTCTCATGTCCGTGGCGATGCAGGTGGCTCGGCCAGAGGTATTGATATGGGCCACAGGGGACTCCATGATGTCCTGCGCTACCAGCTTGGCTTCTCCTAGACCCGCTGTGAAGAGTGTCTGGCTCTGTGCCGGAAACTCCGGCAGGAAGTATGCTATTTCCCGCCAAAGCCTCTGGTTAGCGGCTGCCAGCATGGCATCCGCGTTGGATTGGTGCAGGTGCTGCAAGGCGTTGGAGTACAGTTTCTTCCTGTGCGCCTCCAAGATCATCTCCTCCTTGCCTAGCAGCGCCGAGGATGAGGTGGCCAAGGACGACTGAGGCTTAGAGTAAAATGACGCTGCAGCAATCACTGAATAGTGCAGTTGAGGGTGCACTGATAACAAGAGTGAATCCCCCCTCCGTCTATACTTGGCGCCGATTGACAGGTTGGGCCGAGTGTGGCTTGAGCCACCCCTTCTTGACAAAGGCAATATATCCTCCTTCATCGGGATACCCGTTTTGGTAGGAGGTCGTAGGGTGAGGACTTCTGCCAAGACCCCTTCCTCTGGCTGCTCGACCTCCCGTTGAGGAAGGTCCAGATATTCAGCCAAACCTGCGAGCCGGTCATGGAAGGCCTTCGCTGACAACGGCATGTCCGGGTGCTCCTCCTCCTCGTCTGTGTCCACCCGAGTGTACAGTTGGTCCAGAACAATTGGAGGAGTGGTGGGTGCCGTGGGCTGCAGTGTGGGAACGGAGCCAGAGGCTGAAGAGGAACCGCCTGAACTGTGGGAGGCAGGGGTGTTGGAATCAGCGGGGGCTGCGGTGGGGCCTGTGGCGCCAGAGCCATAGGAGGAATGACCATGGGCGCCGGTGGAGTGACCGGTGGGAGCAAGTCCCTGACTGCATCCCACAGGATAGCCCCCATCTGGGGTGTTCGCATCAGCACCAGGAACCTTTTGCAGAATCTGTCTTCGGAGGCAGAAGAGGTGGCAGGTGATATTGATGGAGTGGCTGGGGGCTGTTGGGGCAGAAGCGCCCTCTGCCTAGGTTGTAGGGGAAACATGCCCTGCGCTGCTGATGGATAAACTGCAGGCCACGTACCTGGTTGACACCAGTCCCACCTTGTAACTCGTTCACCAGCCTGCTCTGTTCCTAGGAGTGGCATCTGACGAGCAGCCATGTTGTTTGGCACAGTGGCAATTTTGTCGAGCTGTATGCCACGTGCCAAAGTCGTGGTCCCTCCCTGGGCCCGACCCCCTCAAGACTCTTGGTGGTGGAGCATGAGGCCTGCCCTGCACCTCAGGTCTAGGCCTGGAAGGCATATTGCCCTTGGCATTGTCGCCGGTAGTGCTGCATGCAGGCGTCCCTGCGGACATTGAACTGGTACTAGGGCATTGCCCCTCGGGTGTACACCCGGTAAAAGAACCTTGTGGTCCCTCAGCACTGATTCTGGAAGGATCTGACAACCCCTCAGCCATGAGGCTGATAGCTAGACTAGCCTCGGTACGTGTGCTGGTACTAGAACCCGAGAAGTTACTCTCATTCGGGGGTTTCCTCAGAAAGTAGTTGCTCTTACGGGGTTCGAATGAAAATAGTGGCCCTCCCGTCGGCCTCGATCTCTGTTTGACAAAGTCCAAGTCCTCTGCAGACGACCTTTCGAAGAGCTCCTTCCACCTAGCTAGCCTGTTCTTCAGTGCTCATGGAGTCAGTGCGTCACACGCGGTACAACCATCCCAGCCGTGGTCAGGGCCAAGGCAGCGGAGGCAAAGAACATGTGGGTCGGATGTAGAGAAGAACCCCTTGCTGGCTGGACACCTGCTGAAGGCTGCAGAAGTCTACATGCGCCGGGGAGGAGTGTGACGCCGGAGGACAGAGTACCTGAATGACAAAAAAGACAAAATGACACGACGAATCCGGGGAAGAGGGTGTGGTATTACACGGCTGAAGCCAAATCCAGGAGTGCTGGCGAAATTGGCCCGTTCCCGTCAAAGCGGAAAAGGGGAATGAGGTGTGGCACCGGTGGGCAGCGCCAGGGTAGTGCATGCTCCCAGGGCCGCACCCCCACGCGCCTCATAATTTAAAGGGGAAGAAGGTTTTTTCTGGTGAAAAAGGTTCTGTTTCTCGTCTTTAGGAAGGGACGTCCATGCAGTATGGAGGAAAGGGGACAGGCCATAAGAGTAGATAGGGTTGAGAACCCTGGGTCATGACAGGGCCATTGTGATAGACATTAATGATGCACCTAGAGGATGAGAAGTATGACAAGAGTACTTCCCATCTACTACCGCCATTTATGGGTGAAGAAGAAAAAGGGTAGAGGGTTGATACCAAATGGGGGATCCATAGGTCTGGGGAGGAGACAGAAAAGAGGATGTCAGTAATAGTATTCCTGGAGGACGCATTGACATAAGTGTCAGCAATAGGTAGGCCTGGGTTAGAGACCAGGAGAGCTTTTTTTAAAATGTGGTCTTCCAGGCTTTGAAAGTGAGAATAGATAGGGTGGATGGAAAGCGCCATGCGGTAGGTGGGGGGAAGAGATGCATAGAGGAGCTGCACTGTCCACGAATGAACTCACCAGGCGGCCTAGCAGCCGATAAACAGGCAGGTAGAAGTCCAACCAGACTTTAAAGGCCGAGGTCAGTCAGCTCCTCCTAACCAAGATGGGTGCAGCACAGAAGTAGCAGTAGGTGAGGCCAAGGGACAGTCAGCAGAGATGGGGGATCCTCAACGGAAAAGGGCATTAGGAGGAGGCAGTTCATTGTAGGAGGCTATCACAGTTGCTACAATGGGACAGGTGTGGCACCAGGGGCGCGGGCAGGGAGCGGTTCTGCTTCTCAAGTGACCTAAGATAGAAAAGAGATCTGCTCCACTAGATTTGCAATGTGAAATGCTGTTACCTTTTAACTTACTATGCTTAGTGGCCTGTATATTACCTGAAGATGTTAGATCATATGTGGCAAGCTTTGCGACTCATAGTATGCAATTAAACAAACAGTTACCCTGTCAACCAAAAAGAGACTAATTTAAGAATACTCCAGACTGTGCAGCAACCCCTGAAGCTTGTCACATGTGCAGTAATTCATTTGTTGCGTTCTGCATTGCATTGTGGTGGCCTATTTACAAATGTAGCTTCTCTTGTGTCTTTTTTTGTCAGCCCTTCAAACTTTACGCTGAGTTTGCAGCGGATTTAACTATATTTAGCTTCTCTTTTCTCCAAATTAGATTTGCAATGGTACTGACCAGGTACCATAGTTCCTGAAGAAGACCACATGAAAGTAAATTAAATTACATATGAAGGTCGAAACATGCTATGTCATAACACAGAACTCTAATTAAAGGACAGAACTATTGATAAACCTCTTCTGAAAGTCCCAATTAGAATTGGAGGGTCAGTTACCCTCCTGAATAAAACAGTTGTTGAACAAATCCTCATATCTATGACTCAGCTTGTAGATTATTCTATCCAAGATGGTATTAATCTTTGTAAAGGTTTTCTGTTGTATATCATTTATGTTTTATTTAGTGTCATTTGTAATGACTTATTTTAAATATGACTACGAGTGTATTGTTCATGTACCAGCTCTTTCTGTGTTAAATGATTTAACCAATGACTTATTTTACATAAATTTGTTATCACAAATCTATCACTGCAACACTCCAATTTATGTGTGCTATTTCTGACTATTAATTATGAAACAGAGAAAGATACTACGAACACAGTTTTGTGACAGATATAGCTATAGCTATAGCCCATAGGTTCCTAGGGAATGAACACCCTTGTGACTTACATTATTTTAAAATCAACCTAAATTTTCAGATTAAAAACAGCCCGTTCCAAAAGTTTGGGGTGGGATTGTCGTGGGGCAAAAGGCGAAGATCAGGGGATGTTTTTCCATAAAAAAAAATATTCAAAACAGATATATTCCATATCTTAAAGCCATTATAAGTCCCTGAGCCCCCTTTCCATCAAATGTGTGTTGCTCTTAGCTATATTACGATGTTGTGGAGACTATCTTGTAGAGAGTTCTCCAAATGCTTCTACATGTTGTACTTTTCAATCCTTTTTTGTTCACAATCCAAGAAACAGTCATGTTCTGAATGCAACAATGTGTTTATAGTGAATACATGTTTTCTCGACTATAAACATGGTATGTGGGTCAGTCGCTGCGTGCAAGAAGCCTTGTGGCTCTACACTGGCAGCTAAATACCATAATGGTTAATGGTTTTACAGGAGATCAGGAAAATTAACTCAGTTTACTGAGAAATTAACAACTGGTTTCTGCTAGAATTGTCAGTTATACACCTATAATAAAGGCAGTAAAATAGCTACACATCAAAACAGAGCATTGAAAGAATGAACCATCGGGAAAGAGAATGCTCTCTAAAATAAGGAATAACAAATCTATATTTTTGGGGGTTGACTGCAGTTGTCACAGATGTCTACAGTTAGATGGAAATAGAAGTGTCTATGCCCTGGGAAAAGGTGACTACTGCGGCACATTAAACAGGAAACTTGATGTAGGCCATCTTTACACAAGAAGCAACTGCGGAACAAGTGGACTCACGACTAAGTCATCCAATGTTGATTTATGTGACTGTTCAAAAAGGTCACTATGGTAACTACTGCCTCTAGCTGTGCTTTAATGTAATAGCGGAAGGCACCCCAGCTAAGGGCCCATGTCTGACTGATTAATGTGAACCAATTCCCACTCAATTAAATAGGTAAACAGGTATACAATTCTTTGACTTAGTCTTTGCTCATCTACCTGTGATGACAAGGTCCAACAGACTGAACCAGTTACAGCGATTATACCTGGGCTATCCGGAGAGGCTGCCACACCAGGGAGTGGGGAACCCCAACTACATGGGTAAAACAGTTTGCAGACGTCTGAAGCCTGTTGCAAGCAGTATAAAATGCATGCTCTACCAACATGCCATTAAGCCAGTCATCCATGAAATAAATTAGTTTTAGTGCAACAACCGTTTAATGGAAAGAACATAAGAGACCAACATCAAATTAAAATGCACTACCAAGCCATTTGTCAGGAAGGGGAGTGATATATGCTTAAGGCAGAACAGCTTGACAGTTAAAAGATGTTTGTATTGTATTGGATCACCGGTATAATGGTGACATTCTTGACATTATACTAGAAAGTTGAAATGGAAAAATACTCAGATACGACTAAATGTATTCATAACTATTTTCTGGTGATGTGATATATTAGAAGACGTAGTCCATCTGATGGTTTCTTGGGAGAAATACTGCCGACAGGCATACAGGTACACCAACACTCAAGTGTGTCCACTTAATTCCGTGCCAATGGCTACACAATGCAAAATGTCCTATGTCCAAACTAAAAAAGCAACATGGAAATTATAGCATATATCACATTCATCTTGTCTGGCCTTTATCTGGATAGACCTATCAAAGTCCACACTTCCAAGTCCCAATACGTCCTAAACAGACAGTGAGATTTATAAACCACTACTTTCTATGTGATTCTGATCAGGATACACCAGTTGGAGTCCAGAAATAAAGCTGTGTCATTTACTTGGAAGCTCTACAAATCTGCCACAAGAACAATTACGCGTTGTATGCTGCATGCATCTGTACATCAGAACAACTAAGACACCGTTTGAGAATAGAGTGCAGCAAAACACGCACCTGGCAGAGACAGAAATCTTTCACCTATACAGTAACTGGCATTAGTACCCGGCGAGTCAAGCAGAATGCAACACGCATTCTGATTGGCTCTCGCCGGGTCCTTACCCGCCCGGGAATCCCTCTGTCGGGATTCCACTGACTTTGTCCCCGGAGGGGGGGGCGTGGCAGCCCCTCTGCCAATGAGGAGGCTCGAAGCGGGGCCATCCCAGCTCAGAGCCTCCACGCAGCTGAGAGGCTGCCTTCGCCCCTCGCCGGAGACTCGAGTAAGCATTATTTATTTTTTTATTCCCTTCCCTCTCGATCTCCCACCCGCCCCCCCAACTTACCTTCTTGTTCCTGCGTCGGAGGAACTCAGAGCTCCACACAGCTGGAGGCTTCCCTCAGCCCCCGCTGGGGACGCAGGTATGTTTTTTTTTTTTTTTTGTGTTACTTTTTCCTTCCCCGTCCCACTGCAGCCTTCCCAACCTGACTTACCGTGTTTTTGTTCCTTTTTCGGGAGCAGACGCGCTGCGAACAAGTGTTCCCAGCGCGTCCGCTCCCGATGGCCGCCGCCATGGAAAGGGAAAACGGACTCAGTTTTCACGTTCCATGGCGGCGGCCATTTTCTTGGTCTTTTTTTTGGGACAAAAAAAATGCTTTTAGTGCCCCGGTCACGCACATAATGCGGGCCGGGGTACTAATAGCAATATAACCCTTGCGGTGGGGGCATTACCAACTCAGGTAATGCCCCAGGGCCTTCAGTAAGGCCCTTGCTTCGCTTGGGGCCTTACCTATGGGCCCCAGGGCATTACCTGCGTCGGTAATGCCCCCACCGCTCGGGTTATATTGCTTAATTAGATTACACTTCCTTGGCTCCCAGGTGTGCTTTTTTCATACTTTTCTACACACACCTCTTCTGCTACGCGACCTAATTGCACTGTGATCTCTCTCACTGACAGACATTAATGATCTGGGGATTATGGCGTTTCTAAATTAAATTGTGCGTTACAGCTAACACGTACCAGAAAGATGCTACAGTTTGCCGATTGATTGAAGAAGCCTTCAACCACATGACGCAAACACTTGTTTGTTGTAACTTGTTTGTTGTAACAAAGCCTTGTTGTTTACAACCAAAAGCCCTACTGATCTTTGGTGAGGTAGAATCGCTCAAATCAAACTACCACCTTGTAAAACCATTATATCCCCACTATATGTATGATACACTTCCGCGAATAAAATCGGTTTACTCCAGTAACTTTGCAAATTTTGAACCAGGAGAATCTAATACAATTCCATGTGTACCAATACCAGATCCTGCATTTGACCAACATCTCCTGATTATGAGAAAATCACCCAGTTTTCAGTAGAAAAAAATTAGAGTGCTTGTAAACATGCTGCACATCAGAGTTAAGCACTGTAAACATACACGAACCACGGATAAAATTCTGTTACTTTAGTGGTAACAACATTTACACTGCTGGGCTATGCAAATGTTTTCATGCATTCATTCATTGATTTCATCCTATGCTGTTTTCCTATGTATTGTGTGAGATATAGAGTGACAGGTTTATTAAGGGTTAAAGGCAGAGAGACCCGTTCAAGCAAACCTGTCTGCATGTCAACCAATGGTATTTGTAAAAATCGAAGTTTTGTAAACCTTGTTTACTGTTGAGTTTCTTAAGATTTGGCAGACCTTGGGAGAAGATTCAGAAAATGTGTGACTTTAACAGGAAGATAACCCTTGACCAAAGATACTTTAGTGAAAGTACCCCACGTGCGTCTAACTCTAGGGCAATGGTAGTCAAACCAGGCCCTCAAGCCTACAAGCCCACCAGGTTTAAACAATAAACATTGCATATGTACATTTTGTCCAATTTGACCCCATTGGATGCAAATTTATCTCATGACTATTGTGGCGGGGCGGGCCGCCACAAACTACCACGCTGACTCTTGAATAAAAGTTCAAGGGTGTTTATTAAAATAAGTTGTCAGAATAGCGGTTTCTTGTTTCTTTAATTCTCGTGGGCGTCTAAAGGACTGGGGATTATTGGCGCTAGGGCCGTCCCTTTCCTCTCTCAACTTTCCCGGGCATGTAACTCACCTCCCAGACGCCCCTATCGAGCTGTTAGTAATCTACCGATCGGTAACCCCTCTCTGTCTTCTACTTCTCTACTCTTCAGGGCCTTGCCCTAATGCAATGGCTACCTAACTCCCCAGGGAACTTCTAACTATCTCTCTCCTAATGTTGGTTAGTTACTGGGAAAATAGGGAAGTGTGCCTTCTTTCACGCAGCGTCATGAACACTCCATCCACAACCTCTCACTCCTGACCCTTCACTAATCTGACCTCGTAAACTAATCTCCTCCCTCCACGTCACTGTCCCTTCCAATCTCTCACTTTGCCTTTCCACCTCCACCCTCCGGTTTTACTTCCTTTCCCACTTCAATTCTTAGTAATGCTTCTAATCCCAACTATCCTTCTCCTTCTGTTATTCCTTTTCCCTCCTTCCTCTCACTCTACCTTTTTGCCTCCTACTATTCTTCTAATCCTAACTCCTGTTCAACTCTATACCAATATCAGCTCCTATTCTCACACTCACTGTCACTCCTTTAATCCTAACTGTTGTTCAACTCCATACCAATAGCTACTCATATTCTCCCGCTCACCGTCCCTCTTCCTGCTACTACCACGACTACTGTTCCCACTCCGCTACTACCAATAGCTCTCTCTATTACCTTCCAGATCACTCCGGGAGATGGTCCCTGCACACCTTCTAGTGACCCCTGTTCGACCCTCAGACTTGCAGGGATATGGTGCCCTGCTCACCATTCTATTAACTTCCACTCTACACCAATGTCCTGCGCTAGCTAATCCCACCACCTACCACCTCTACACCCAACCACTACTTCCTCCGTCACTACTATTACTACTACTACTACACCACTCCACTACTCCACTACTCCACTACTCCTACTCTCAGCCCTACCGATAAGGGGTGTATTGGCCCCTTTTACTCTCTAAAAATAGGCAAATATACCCCCCCAAAATGGGGTGTAAAAATACTCCCAACAAAAAATACATATGACCTTGTGTCCCTGCTTTCACTTACACAACACCATGGATATGTTTGGTCCAGCAGTGCGCGTAGTACCACAGGAAGAAACTGCCATTATTACTGCGTGGTTGGAAGAAGTAAACCTGTTATCTTTAAATGTGCATGCATAACTAGGCGCAAAGAAACCATTATTCCAAAACATTTGTTTCCTAGTATTTTACCTGCTTATAAAATACTCCTATTAGCAATTGAATTTACATTTTTACACCCGAAAAAAATCATTCTACTCCCAACTTTAAAAAACAGGGAGTAAAATACTCCCACTTCAAATTATTATCTGGAGCACTACCTACTCTACCTCTACTGCTCACACTCCCCTCACTCTCTCACACACGAAACCTCTGTACAGACCCCCTCCTACCAATAGCCTCCAAACTCCAAAATGCTCTCTGCTTCACTGATCTCTCGGACGTCCTCCACTCCCTCCTGTCCTCGCCCAACTAACCCACACTGACATGCACTTTCTTAAATAGCCCACCCCTTCACAGGATTGGCCACTTACCTCAACCAATAGTTTACCTGGTTCCAGGGAGTGTGACAGTGGTAGGACATAGGAGGGCTTTAATGGGCTGATAAGCCCGCCCCTTTCCAACATGGACCCTGCTGGGGTCCCAGGACGCTGGACTGCTTAAGGGCTGCAAGCCCTTTCAAATAATATTAGTGTCCCTGGTGGCATAGTGGCTAAGGCCTTCATGGGGCCTGTATTTAATTTAACGATAAATGCCTGGTGGGCTAGGGTTAAAGGCTTCTGCGCTGCCTTTATGTTTTCACAAAAATCCTTGGTGGGTTAGTCGTGTCATTTTTTTCCAGAGGCTCCAGCTGACAGCTGTCAGCTGAAGCCACGTTCCTTTGCTGGACATTGTAGGGATTAGCGTGACACCCTTTTCATGCCGCGCGCCCCTTTCCGGCATTGCTTCCAGGTGTGCCGGAGCTCTGTTTCTTCCTGCGGCCTGAAGGCTGCCGTTGTTGCAGGTAAGGAGGGGTAGGAGGGGGCCTGCCTGCATCCAGGCACCAGTGGGGTTGGGGATACCCACCCCCACCCCCTTCCTGACAGGGCCACCGAGCTGGCCCTATCACACTATTCATGTCCAAAATCCTGAGGAGGTTACCTGTTTGCAGCGCCCGAGGACTGGAGCTCTGCACCCCACCCACAGCAATGAAATAACTGGACATGGTGCTTACAAAGGGCTAAATGCCCTTAATCCTCTTATTTTACTCATAAGCAGTATCAATATGAAATTGCACTATCTTGTTGCACACAGCTGCACGTGTGGTAACCGTTTGAGCCCACTTGTTAAAAATGCAGGACCATAAAGAAACGTATTACCCAAGCAAAAGTAACAATTTGAATTGTAGAAATAATTGACATTTTGCACTTTATACTATAACATCCAGGAGGCCTGTAGGTGTGCTTTACAGAACCTGCACATGTTCTTCAAAATGTGCACTTACCACTAACCATTGGCTAATGATATTTGACACTTGGCGAGTAAGAACGGAGTAGTATCTTATCTGTTACTCCACTTCTCCAGCGTTGGTATCTTTCATAGATTCACATGCTGTGAATATTCCCCGTCGGGCGGATGGGAATACCCTGTTACTTTGATTTAGTAATTTTCCTAATGAAAAACCTGACACCTTGAGTGTGCCATCGACGTTGTTGTGGGTGCTTTTGGTCCCCACAAACAGGACATTGAGTGTATGGCTCTGCCGCAGCAGCTTCTCCTCAGATTATATCCACTCTAACTGGAAGATTACTGCCTGTAGAGGATGTTTGCCTGAAGGGTGGATGCTTGAGGGCACATGTGAATCCATGAAAGATACCAATGCTGGAGAAATGGAGTTTCAGGTAAGAAACTACTCCATTCGCCAGCATTGGATCTTTCATGGATTCACATGCTGTGAATAGATTTTATAGCAGTATACATGCTAGGAGGAGATAAACCAGGCAAACAAAGATTAGACACGTTTGCATTTTTTCTGCGCTGATGCGAGAAGTATACATACGTAAGTGAAGGAAATACGCTGGAAGCTGCAGGGCTTACCTTACTGGAACAGCCATTGAAGGATTGCCTGTCCCATCTGCATGTCTTCAGAGTGCTGCTGTTGTAGGCAGTAACGTCTGGTAAATGTGTGAGGCACTGTCCATGTTGCTGCCTGACAAAAGTCTTTGATGGGCACTCCGGAACAGAGAGACGCTGAGGCGGCTGTAGTCCTTGTAGAATGTTCTCTAGGCATAGTTTGCAGAGGCCTGTTGGCCTTTGTGTGGCAGAAGGAAATTGCTGAGGATATCCACCTTGAGATGCCTTGTTTTGAGATGGCTATTTCCTTGTTTGAGGGACCAAAGGCGAGAAAGAGCTGTTTTGTTGCTCTAAATGATTTTGTACGGTCCAGATAATATTTTAACGCCCTTTTCACGCCAGGAGAGTGTAGCGCTCTATCCGCTGGGGAAGTGGAGTTTTGAAAGAATGTAGGCAGAGTTACTGTAGCATTTTTGTGAAATTCCGATGGCACTTTTGGGATAAAGTAAGGATTGGTGGAAAGGATTACCTTACCCTTCCCGAATCAGAGTTACAGAGGGACCACCACTAAAGCCTGTAGTTCAAAAACTCATCTAGAGGATCTAACAGCAATTAAGAATGCCACTTTCCAGGTCAGAAATGTAATGTGTGCTGTTGATAGAGGTTTGAAAGGAGGTTTGAAAGGAGTTTTCATGAGGCCGGCCAGGAAGAGATTCAGGCTCCATACCGGAGGAATCCTTTTCTTTGGAGGAAAAGTATGAAAAGACTCCTTTTGGGAAGTGTTCGAGTAGCCTGTCGCTGTAGAGAGGAGGTGATCCTCTGTTCCTGGTGAATCTAGAGATTGCAGCCAAGTTCACCTTTATAGAGGAGATTTCTAGACCTTCTTTTGCCAGTTTGAGAAGGTAGGGAAGAACCTGTTGAGGATTTATGGTCATTGGTTGAAGGTTGGGCTGCTGTGCACACCATGTACAGATCCATTTCCATTTGTGGTTGGAATAAATGTTGGTGGACGGAGCCCTAGCTGCAGCTAGAATGCATTGGCAGTCTTGCAGAATGTTTAAGTAGCCGAATTCAGCGTGATCAGGACTCACGCTGTTAATTTTAGGGAGCCCAGGTTGTGATGTAGAATCACCCCATCGTTCTGCGATAAGAGATTGGCGTGTTATCCTAAATGGATTGGAGTGTCTGCCGTCAGTTGAAGGAGGTCCGAGAACCAGGTTTTTCTGGGCCAGTATGGTGCTACCAGAATTATTTTGCAATGATATTTGTGTATCCTCTGGATTGTTTTCCCGTTGAGCGGAAATGGAGGGAACGCATATGCGGACATGCCTGTCCATGGGAATGAGAATGCGTCCCGTTGAGAGTCGGGATGTGGGATCCTGCTTGCACATTTCTTTCACTGCTTATTGCTCTCAGTCACGAAGAGGTCCAGAGGAGGATGACCCCATGTCAAGAAGATTTTGGATATTTGGTTGTTATGTAGTTGCCATTAGTGGGACTGCAACAAATACCTGCTGAGGGTGTCCGCTTGTTTGTTGTGAATCCCCGGGAGGTGGAAGACTTGCAGCAGAATGTTGTTGTAAATGACCCAGTGCCAAATGGTTTGGGCTTCTTGAGACAGGGTGAATGACCATGTTCCGCCCTGTTTGCGCAGATAAATCATTGTGGTTGTGTAGTCTGTGAGGACTAGGCACAACTGAATTCCTGATTAGCAGGAGGAAAAACTTTAGGGACCAATTTACTGCACGCAGATCCATTACATTTATGTGGAGGATGGATTCTTCGGGGGTCCACAGGCCTTTGACTTGGTGTTTGTCTAGGAAAGCTCCACATCCCGCTAGGGAAGTGTCGGTCACAATATTGGGTTCTACAAGGGGCATCTCCTTCAAGATGTTGTAGGGGACTGACCACCATTTTAGTGTGTTTGAGAGAGTCCAAGTGATGGTAATTTTGTCTGACCAGGACCCGTGTGTTTGGGAGCATCTGGTTCCAAGAAACCTGTGTACTGGCCACATGGTTAGCCTGCAGTTGGGTATTAGTGGAATGCAGGATGACATGGTCCCTAGTAGAGCCATGTATTTGTGCACAACGATCAGCTTGTTTGGAGTGTAGGAATTTGTCACGGTTATTCATTTTTTATGAGGGTTTGATGGGGCTTCTGTCTGTGAGAAATTGAGCGCCCAGAACCACACAAAATTTTGAGGAAAATGTGCAAGATTTGGTGCAATGAATTGCAAATCCCAATTGATGGAGAAGAGCTTCTGTTTGTCTCAGAGAAACCATGGTTTGCTGCTATGTTGGCCCTCGAACCAACCAGCCGTCTAGGTATTGTGGGATGTTTTAACCCACATTCTGCACTGCTATGCTGCAGCATTGTGTTATGATGGTGCCAGAAACATCGAAAATGGCTGTAAAACCCTTGTGTGTGCCAAAATCTCTGAAAATCACGCTTTGCTACGCCCAAAAAGATGGCTGCCCAATCTGCCATGCATGTTGTCAGTGGTGGAACAGAGATCTCACTCCTGGAATATGTTACTGGGCTCCACAACAAGCAAACAGGGAGGAGAGTGCTTCTGAACTTCAGGGAGACAGAAAGAAGCGGAGACAAACAACCATCTGTGATTGAACCTTCACAAAGAACACTTTTTAAAAGACTTATAATTTGCCAGTGAAAATTGTGTAAAATATAGCAGAAACAGATTTGTGAATCTAAATTTTGGCTGCACGTTTCAAGAGGCGGCAAAATCATGAGGCAGGTTCTGGAAAGAAACGGCAGAAAATGTGATTTTACACAAAATGTATTGCTGCTAGAAGTATGAAACTTTATACACTTATGCCCATGTTAAACGCGCACACTTGTAGAAATGTACTTATAAATTGGACATTGTGTTCCTGATGAAAAGGGCAACATTTTGTGAAAAGGCGAGACACCGCTACGGGGTTTGGAGGTATAGCGGCTACATACAATATGTAATTTGTATATGTGATTCTTATAGAGGTTGCACATGTGTAAATATGTATGGTGCCAAAAGTAGATTTTGTGTTTAAGGGGCCAGGGGTTGATCCTCAGCCTCATAAAATCACACCATAAAGGTGACACTGTTTTTCTCCTCCTATCAAGGCAGAGAGGAGACTCTGACCCAATCAACTGTCAAAGGGACGAGCTTAGGATAAACCAGCCCATACACCCCTTTACCATATCATAAATAGAGACAGCTCACCACTCAAAAAGACAGACAGATTCACTCACTATCCCGATGCTGGCGGAGCCCCCTGCTAATGAACTTTACATCTTCCTTGCTCCAGACTCCAGAAACTTGGCAAAGCAGAAACCCATTGCATAGCTGAACCATTTTCAGCTAGGCCTCAAACTCCAGAACTAGAACCCCACAAACCTGAGGGGAAGCATCAAAATACAGCCGGGCTGTGTTGTACTGCTTGCCTGCTGAAAGAATTATCATCAGAACCAAGAAGGGCTGATCCAATCCAGTCCTGTGCCGTGCTGTGACCACAGAGCATTGCAGATCCAGCCCAGTCCTGTGCCGTGCTGTGACCAGAGCACCTTGCTGATTGCATATCCAATCCGATGTGCCAAGGCGTCTGTCTTAGAGCCAGATGCAATTCCCTGACCAGAATCTTGACAGACCAGAATCTGGACGGTTCCGTTTAAAAACATATCTAGTGAGTATCTATAGATAGAACTGTGTCACTAGTATAATTACAATGCTTAGTCAATCCCTATCTTAAACCCATGCTATCTTGTATTCAGAACCTGTATTGTTAGGAGTCTTTTTTAATTGTCTGAACTCTCTGTCCATTCCCTCCTATCTTCCTCCTGTGCTACTATTGCTAAAACTATTTCTGCGCTGATATTTTCTCATCTGAAAAAGGCGAGTTTCCTCTGCAAGCAGTCATTCTGATCAAGTGGCTGTGTTCCTATGGGGTATTTGTTTGTTCATAGTCATCCTCTAGTGTAAGAAATCCTTTTTGTCATTTTAAAAGTGCTTTCCTGTTTTCCCTTCTTGCGCCTATCCCGAAAAAACAACCTCCACTAAAAATGTCCATAACTTCCTCAGTGTTTTTTCCCAACTTTTGCTTGTAGCTAACATCCACAGCTTTTAATCACATCTAAAACCGCATCCCAAATCCATACGGTTCTCCCGTTATCGCGATTACCGTGCAGTGAAATGTTTGCCACAAATTTCTGTTTAGGGAAATTCTGACACGTGTAAAACAGCTTTTGATTGCCTCCGACTTGTATTTTAAGATTTCAAATTATTTATTGGTATTAAATCATTGCTTGTGTTTGTGTGCAACTATCCAAAGTGTCTCCCATAAGAATTCATAACAATTTCAGCAATTTTGACCATATTTAGTGTTTTACCCAGTCCATTCTAAGATAACGTTAAAAGCCATTCTGACAGCTTGACAGTCGATTCCGTTTTTTTCTTGTGTTTGCTGGGGGAAAGTGGGATTGATTTTCTGTGTGATTCTGCCATTCCTGAAAACCTGTTCCCTACTCCTATCTCTTTACATTGCCTATTGGGGAGTGGAGGGGTGTGCAGGGGGAACCTTTAACCACAGTGCTATCTGATCTGTACACACACACACAAAAGTATTATTTCTGTGATGAATTGTTTTGCTCACTATTACTCCTGGTGTATTAAAGAGATTATTCTGTTTTACATCACCCCATTGGTGATTATTGTGTACCCATTAAAACAGTGTGATTAAATTGTAAATACATAAATAAATATTTTAACTTTGTAAACCAGCCTGATTCCTGGTTCAGTGTGACCGGGTGGGTGCGTGATATGAGTCGTATATCATTCAGAATAAAGAACTTTTAGACAAAAATAAATAAGGATTTCAGTTGTGCATTACACGCTAGGCATTGACTAGGGTGTGTGCCGGATTGAAATCACTTACAGCATGGTCAGACGTGGTGGGCCTTGTTTTCTGAGAAAAGCTGCCACTGGTGCTAGGAATTTTGTGAACGTCCTGGGGGCTGATTTGAGGCCGAATGGAAGTACTCAAAACTGCTAATGGCTTTCGCCGACCTTGAATCTGAGATACTTTCAGTGTCTTTGCATCTAGCAATCGTCTGCCTTTTGGAATTTCTTGGTACTTGTTGAGATAAAATGCCACACTTCCTCCCAACTGTGTTCCCCTGAGGCAGTCATTGTTGGGCCGTGTTCTGTCTACCCATTTGTGAGGTGGCTGATCCGCGTTTGCGCTGCCCCTGGTGATACTACCTGTTGCGCTGGGAGGACTGGTAATTTCTCTTGCCATGGGAGAGTAATATTCAGAACTGCTGTAATATTTGTTGTTGCTTGAGGACGAGAATCTAGAATTACACACGGCACCTCAAAAAGAACAAACGACTTTCTGCCCTGTAAGGTTGTTCGAGATTAAGCAGTATCAGAGTCTGCTTTCATTGTTTTGAGGGCCTCATCGATCCTGTC
The DNA here is from genome assembly GCF_040938575.1 of Ambystoma mexicanum. NCBI lineage: Eukaryota > Metazoa > Chordata > Amphibia > Caudata > Ambystomatidae > Ambystoma > Ambystoma mexicanum. The sequence continues at coordinate 399,535,862 of NC_090935.1, forward strand.
ACCAAAAAGGTTTTCTCCCTCAAACAGCATGTCAACCACTTTATGTTGTACCTCCTCCCGAAAATCTGTGCAATGTAGCTATTGTTGCCTTCTGATGACTACCACATTGCCAGTTTGTTTGAATCCTGTTTCAGCGAGATCCACGGCGATGTTAATAGTGTGGTTTGATGCCTCCTCACCTTCACGCACCAGTGTTATGGTTTCTTTACTCTGTTGAACTGGCAAGTGCTCTAATATAGGAGCCAAACGATGCCACATTTCTCGATTGAAGCGAGCAATTTGGCTGCTTTGACTGTTGTTGCTCCGATGGTGAGCACTTTTTTACCAAAGGCATCAATTTTCCTGTCTTCATTGTCTGGGGGAGTGGTGCATTTGTGCTGTGCACGAGCCTTGCGACCCGCAGCTGCTGCCACCGACTCTGGAGAGGGTTGTGAGGTGAGACATTTTGGTGTTGTATCTGGTGCCTTACAACTGACTTAGAGAGACCAGAGGTAATTTTTAACGACCACTTGTGACCAGCCCTCTATCAAAAAAATTTTTTTTGTTTCGCAATACACTATGTTCACCGGGTCGCTTGCTTCCCCAAATCCTTTCGTGGTTATTTCTTTTTACATATATGATTAATAGTTGATGGATTCTCATGTACTACACCAATTTATATCAAAAATAGTTATTTTTTTAATAGCATTTCATCAATTACATTTTTTTACTTCATCACATCTACAAATATAGAAAAATATTTTTTACAAACTTTCTCAAGTAATTTTTAGACAACAAACAATTTTTCAATAAATCTCAATTAAGTTATGCACATTCAATATCCTGTAGTAATCAATTATTAAACACTTTAGAAGGATGATAATATCATCAGGATCTGTAATTTAATCACCTCTTTCATAGAGGAGTAAATCTCAGTCCATAAAACTTTTTCTTTGTACTCATTCACACATGCTCACTTTCATACTGCATTCATACCGTACCCGACATGTTTCATTCCTTTCACACTTTCACGCTATTCACAAGGAAATTCTTCAGGGGTAAAAAATTCTACCACATTCTATTGACATGTACAATTATGTTTGTCTTCTTGTTGGTGATTTCTCTGGGATCAACTGTCAATGAGGTCCCTTTCGTCTTTTCTTACAGTCCAACCATCAGGCGGATAGCTATGGGAAGCAAGTGTGGGATAGTCGAATATTAATGCTCGAACATATCCAAGTTGACATTTTTAATACGTACAACATTCTGCATTTAGTAGCAGCAAAAAGGAGAAGTTGTTACTATTAACTCTTTCTCCACATCTATTCTGACATCATCTGTCTGTCTTGCCGAGTGCAGGGTTCACATGAGTAATCGCTGACTGATAAATCCTTTATCCTCCTTCATAAGGTCAGTCAATTGACAATGTCTAAACTTATGGCTTTCTCCATGCAAATAATCAATTGTAATTACTTTTTACCCTCAAATTCTGTGTCCACTTTGCCAGGAAAGTCTAATATCTCGAAGGGAATGTTCAACGGCTTCTACCTCTCAGGGACCAATAAAATCTGCCCCTACTCAGGAAAATTAGATTGTTAACAATTTGATATTTTTCCCATTTTCATCTATGATTACTGTCACATGGATCGAATTGTTGCCATACTTATCATACTGACCTAGTGATTGTGTACATCCGATCCCTGATCTTGATAATGATTAGCTGTTCCCGCAGTGCATATTATTGCTTGTAGGACCGGATCAAGTAGTTCAACATTGTTTGTGATTGAGGTCATCCGCATGTGTTTTTCTAAAATGGAAAAACACAACGGACACGATACTTTAATTTTTTAATTTTTTGAGTATTCGAGTCATTTAGTACAATTTAGCTTGCTCTATTCATTGGTCTACTCTTACCGTTGTATTCTCTTTTTTCGTCTTGCTTTGTCCAGAGCTCGAGATTTGGATCCTCTTTAGTACATCCACTGTTTGCCCCGCCGATGGCGTCTCTTTCTCTCTTCGTTTTTCAACTGCTTTCCTTTATGTTGTCCATCATCTCTTTTTATTATGTAAGACCTGCCATGTGACCTCGTTGTCACGTGATTCTAAGGCGCAACGTCGTTAGCTACCTTTTGTATTTATTCCCCAATTGTCATATCCTGCCTTCGGCCCCCAGTAGGCCTACTTGATGACTCTGCCACTCGACCAGACCTGCACGATACGACCCCGCGGAACACCGCGCGAACAGACACCTGAGTCCGTCGTGATCTCCCCACAGGTTTCTCATGCTTCTGTGTTAATCCAAATTTTATTTGTCCACATAGTTTATAATTTTTAGTAAATTATTAGTCTAAAACTGAACCATCCATTTCAACGTTGTTTTTGGATACAAATTAGCGTATCCATAATGGAATTATTATACCTAACTAGTTTCAGCCATTTTTTTCGAAGTCATCAACATAATGTTGTTTAATCAGTTATACCTCGAACTACTTGCCTGATCCTATATCTTCATCTGGGAACGAGTGGGTTGTTATTCTGTTTTCTCATTCAAGCCTAATTCTGTACTTTTAGTTAGAAAAATCAGTTCTTTTTCTTTTTGGGCTAGCTTCCTTCTGTCAAGATTTATGTCGTTCGTTGGCCTCACTAGATAAACAATTGACCATTTCAAATCTTCCGGTTTGTGTATCATCTCTATGAAGTGTCCGACTAGAGGGGCAGAATGCACTTTATTTTTTATGCAGCTTTTGTGTTCTGTGATACGGATTTTGATTTTTCTTTCCGTCTTCCCTATATATAGCTTTTTACAGGGGCACCAGATCACATAGACAACGAAAAAGGTATTGCAATTTGTCAGAACTTTTTGTTTCCATGGGCTTTTAAGGCCTAAGTCTATTTCCGTGGTTATTTTAGTTTGTTGACAACAAGCACAGGATCCACATGGATAGTGTCCCTCTGGTGCTGTAATATTTGTTGTTGCTTGAGGACGAGAATCTAGAATTACACACGGCACCTCAAAAAGAACAAACGACTTTCTGCCCTGTAAGGTTGTTCGAGATTAAGCAGTATCAGAGTCTGCTTTCATTGTTTTGAGGGCCTCATCGATCCTGTCACCAAAAAGGTTTTCTCCCTCAAACAGCATGTCAACCACTTTATGTTGTACCTCCTCCCGAAAATCTGTGCAATGTAGCTATTGTTGCCTTCTGATGACTACCACATTGCCAGTTTGTTTGAATCCTGTTTCAGCGAGATCCACGGCGATGTTAATAGTGTGGTTTGATGCCTCCTCACCTTCACGCACCAGTGTCATGGTTTCTTTACTCTGTTGAACTGGCAAGTGCTCTAATATAGGAGCCAAACGATGCCACATTTCTCGATTGAAGCGAGCAATTTGGCTGCTTTGACTGTTGTTGCTCCGATGGTGAGCACTTTTTTACCAAAGGCATCAATTTTCCTGTCTGGGGGAGTGGTGCATTTGTGCTGTGCACGAGCCTTGCGACCCGCAGCTGCTGCCACCGACTCTGGAGAGGGTTGTGAGGTGAGACATTTTGGTGTTGTATCTGGTGCCTTACACATTTTGTCCAGTCTCCCTTTAAGTGCCAGTTCAGAAAAAGAATGCTTTAGAGTACAAAGGCCCTCTGCCAAACATGATCTAGGATGGGTATAGAAAACACAGCCTAGCTGCGCTTACCCACGTGGTCAAAACCAAACATTCCTTTTCCTCTGTAGGAGTTAAACCAAATTCCTGGCACGCCTTACATACCCATAGAGTGGAATGCCCCAATGTCATCTGGAGGCGAGGGTTGAGCAGAACTACTTTGTGTATCTTGGTCTGGGTCATCCGTGTCCCGCGTATTATCTCTGCGAGGAGATGAAGAGGCGGTAGAGCTTGTGTCCCTTGGACCTGTATTTTGGACTGTATCTACTAATCATCTTGTTTGTGTATGCGTGGACTATCCCTTCTTGACGGTGGGGGTCTAGGAGGAGATTGGGCTCTTGGAGGTTTGTCTTGGTACCTGGAAGAATGCCCTGGATCCCTTTGTTGTTGCTGACATGGCGTACCCTGGTCTTTCCTGCATTGCCTGCGGTTGAGGAGGTGGACGCCTGGCATTGAGTTGTCCCAGCAGTGCTTGCCAAGTGGAAAGCACTTGCAGGGAGAGCAAGGATTACAGGTTTAGAAGGGGGTATGTGGAGTCATACCTCCCATTCCCGAAGGCGTTGATGGCAGAGTAGGTGGTATGTGTATTCTTAGAGGTGTTCCTTCTCCTCTTGATGGTAGATGATCAGAAGATTTATCCTTAATATGAGGCTGGGACCTGCCTTCCTCAGGATCAGAGTCTGTGACCTCTGGGCACTCCTCTGCTGGAGGTTCGAAATCTGAAGTGATTTCATGCTGTAAGATGTCATCTGGCATGATGTCTAGGTAGCTTATAGGGGAGACTCCTAGAGGAAGATGTCCATGATCTACGGGGTCACTCCTTGGTGTTGTTAGAATTCCTTTGCCGGATGATATACTGTCCTTTATAAGTAGTTCTGTGGTTTCAGTCATGATACTGGTTGACGGGGTTGATGGCAGTGCATCTTTACTCCCGGACAAATTGTGTTTTTGGTCGTCGACGAGGGAGTCGTCGACGAGTGATGTCCCAATGTCGTCATTGATTTGGTCATCGGAGGGTGCTTCGTGGACTACTCTTGTCCAGAAGAGGATTTGCAAGACTCCGAGGGTTAATGGTGTTTCTTTTTTGTGGACGAAGATGGGATCTTCGTGGACGACTTGGATTTGTGTTTGTCCGTCGTCGGAGAGGACCTTCTCGACGAGTCGGACGTGGTGTTTGTCGACAGGCGTGAGCCTTTATCCTTTGGTTGTTCCAATGGTGACTTTGTCAACAGGACTTTGGACAAGTGCTTAGACTCAGGATGGGAACCCTCACCGCCACCTGGTTTTTTTAACAGGAGAGAAATGTTTGGCCTTATTTTGGCTCGTGGACAAATTTGGCTCACCCGTTTTTTGTTTCTTTGCCAAAGGTTCTGCAGACTTGGACTTGTGACCTGATGGCGACCTATTGTCAGAGGGAGTGGTAGCTCTCCCACTCCTTGGCAAACCTCCTTCCGACGCTGGGTATGCTCCTTCATAAAGCCAAAAAATGAGGCAATTGTTTCTGTCCTTAAGGGTTTTCTGTGAAAAACCTTGGCAGATCTCACATTCCTCCAGGGAATGCTTAGGGTAGAGATAGTATAGACAATCTGCATGCCTCTCATATTCGTACACGTTGCTCCGATTGGAAAATAAGTTGAACAAATACACATTTTGTGTGGAACGATATTTTCTCTCAGGAGAGAAGAACTCAAGGTATCCCACTAGCTCAAAAGACGGTTGAAATCTGAGGGGAAGCTGCTGGGGTGGAGCTATACACTCAACAACCTATTAGTGGGGACCAAAAGCACCCACACAATGACGTTGACAGGACACTCAAGATGTCAAGTTTTTCCATAGGAATATTACTAAATCAAAGTAACCAGGGATTCCCAGCCTAACAGGGAATATTCACAGCATGTGAATCCATAAAAGATTCAATGCTGGAGAAATGGTGTGCTGTGTGCATGTATAGAATTGATATGATCTGACATTTATAACGTGCCTATACACAAGTGTTTCAAGGCGCGTCGAGGCAAGAGGGGGGAAACAAAGGAAGGACAAAGACAACGATCTTACTAGACCTAGTGACATTGAGATCGTGCAAGTGCAGAGGAGAGGAGAAAAGTGCCAGGAGGAAAGGGAGGAAGGGCAAGGGTGAAGTACAGTGTCTGATAAGTGCAGGTAAAGGGACTGTAGGGTTTCAGATACAGACCCAAGTGAAAGGGTTGCCAGGACGCAGTGCAGGTGTGCAACTGGGCGAGCAGGGACCTGGGCCCGAAGTTCAGAGGGTAGCTAGGTGACCAGAGCAGTGTCTGATAGCAGACCAGCAGGGAAGAGGAAGAGAGAAGGCAGAAGCTAAGAGGTAAGTCTTGAGATGCTTCCAGAACCAGAGATGGTTCTGCTCAAGTTACAGAGAGGCAAAGAGGCTGTTCCAGAGGGAAGCACCAGCAGGAGAGAGATCTGCCCCTGACTTGTTGCTTGGATAAGCGCCTGACCCTCAAGGAGTTGGAGGTGGCAGAGCAAAGAGCTCAAGTAGGAAGATATTTCCAAAGAGAGAGTTGGAGTTATTGCGGTCCCAGGCCCCAGAAGGCCTTGTGGACAATGCAAAGGGTCTTTAACTTGATCCTTGCAGCCACTGGGCGCCGATGGAGATTTCAGGGCTGGAGAGATACGATCCCTGGGCTTGAAGCCAAGGACAAGTCTCGCCGTCCTGTTTTGGATGACTTGTAGAGGATGGAGAGTAGAGACAGGCAGATTTTAAAAACAGGCTGTTGCAGTAGTCAAGCCTAGAGAGAACCAGAACTCTAGAGACAGAGACTTCTGGGGGAAGGAGAGGAAAGGAAGAATACCGCTGAGGAAGTGCAGTTGGTAGTTTGACTTCTTAGAGACGTCAGTTATGTGAGGAGAGAAGGAGAGTGTGGAGGTGTAGATGACCTTGAGGTCCTTAGCCTCATAGGTGGGAGCAGGAAGCGGGCCAAGGGTGACCGGCCAGAGAGTGGCAGGAAAAGAAGGTGCAGGTGTGCCGATGAGGAGGATCTCCGTCTTATTGGCATTCAGGCAGAGATCAGTGGTTGCACACCACTGCTGGATTGCAGACAGACAATTCGAATGAGAGAAGGGTAAGAGGCGGCACAAGGGAGCCTGAAAGGGAGCGGAGTGTCATCCGCATACCACTGAAAGTTGGAGCAGAGAGCAGTAATGCAGTGCACGAGACGTGCCGGGTATTGGTTGCACAACCAGGGAGAAAGGTTAGACTCCTGGGGAACACCACAGGTACAGAGAGTGATAGAGGGAGGACCCAAGTTGGACCTGGGAGGGTCAGTCCGAGAGCAAAGAAGTCACCAAGGACAGAGTCTGATCAGTGATACCCAGGTTATCACGGAGCCAGTTGAACAGGATGGCATGGTTGACCATGTGAGAGGCAGAAGAGAGATCAAGTAAGATGAGGAGAGAGGGGAGATTAGCATTGAGGTTAAAGGGTAGGTCTTCACGGATCTCCAGGAGAGCAGTTTCTGTGCTTCTGGATGCTCTGAAGCCAGACTGATGGTCATGGAGACAACCAAATGATTCAGTGTGAGGATTAAGCTATGAGATGGCCAGCTTTTCCAGGAGTTTGCCCAGGAAAGGAGTGATGAAGAGAGAAGGAGAGAAGGAGAGAAGGAGAGAGATGCAATGGTCGCCAAAGAGTCCTGTGCCTGTACAGGAAGCATCCAGGTGGATGTTGAAGTCTCCCAGGAGGAGGAATTGAGTGGTCAAGGCCAGGAGGGAGGAAGAGAGGTCCGCCTACTCGGAGAGGAAGGAGGTGATCTGACCAGATGGCCACTAGATAGTAGCTACTGTGAGAGAGTGGCCCGGAAAGAGAGAAAGCCTACAGATCAGGCACTTGAAGGAGGAGTAGGCCTGCATGGGAATAATAGAGGCAGGAATCCACTCCGGGAGGATCAAGGCTGCACCCCGACCGGAACGGTTGGATCTGGGCACGGAGAGGATCTTGTAGCCATCAGGGAGGGGAGTGTCAAAGCTCATGACAGAGCTGGCCGTGAACCATGTCTCGGTGAGACCAAGAACATCAATGTCAGAGTGTTTTACAGCTGAGCGAGAATTTTCTTATTTTTTTATTAGCATTTTAAAAATAAACAAGCACACATTTGGCATCAAATGCCAACGATCCCTTAATCCCTTCCCTCCCCCAGTACATCCCTCCTGCATATTCCATTTCTCTTGACCCGAGTCTTCTGAGTTAGTATGTGTCACATATAAGAGCGACCAAGTTCATAGTTCTTATCAATGAGAATTCAGAGCATATTGTAGCATTACAATTGAGACCCCTCTAGTCCATGCACTTTGCCGAACGTTTACAGCTTGGCGTCGTTAAATGGCGACCCCGCATCCTCGATATTAGATTGTTGAAGCAGATGAACAAGTTACTTCTTACCTTGTAACGTTCTTTCGACGGGATGTTCCTCCGACGTATTCCTCATCTTAGATATCTCCTTCCAGCTCTGCTGGCCTCGGAAAATTTTTTCTCTAGAGGGCGCTGTGCGTCGACGTCCTCCGAGTCGATGTCCCTCGACAGCCGCCGTATCGACGCCGACGTCATCCTGGCTATAAAGGCCGCGCGCAGCGCCCGTTGCTCAGTTCCGTTTTGTAGCCCACAATAATGATTTCTGGACTAAACTAATCACCCTGAAGGAGCGTAAGCTGCAACAACAAGGGAAGTAGAACTGCGGGGATGGATGGGAGGGTCGATGAGGAATACGTCAGGGGAACATCCCGTCGAAAGAACGTTACAAGGTAAGAAGTAACTTGTTCTTTGAAGGGATTGTGTCCTCCGACGTATTCCTCATCTTAGATAGGCTCCCATAGCAGTATTCTATTATTGGAGGAGGGTGTAATGACTTCATGCTGTCTTCTATTGATGAATAGAATGTAGTACAGCCCTTCCAAACCTAGTCTCTTGATTGGAGGAGGAATCCAAGTTGTAAAATCGTGTAAAGGTATGGACAGACGACCATGTAGCGGCCGCACAGATGTCTTTAACCGGCACACCTCTTTTGAGGGCCGATGAAGCTGCAATACCTCTGGTCGAATGAGCCCTAAGGTTTTGAGGGGGCTCTTTTCCTGCCAGTTTATAACATTCCAGAATGGCTAGAATGATCCATCTGGAAATGGTCTGCTTAGTTATTGGTAACCCCAGCTTGTGACCTGTGTAACCTACAAACAGCTGGTCTGCCTGTCTTATCCTGGCTAGTCTACTGATGTAAAAACTTAAAGCCCTTCTAGGGTTTAGCCTGTGTAACCCCTCTTCCTCTTTCCCCGGGTGAGGAGGAGGATAGAAAGATGGTAGGGTAATCTTCTGAGTGATATGAAATTCAGAAACCACATTTGGGAGGAAATTAGGCTTCACTTGCAGGACAACTTTGTCTTTGTGAAAGATAGTGTGAGGGGGTTTACAAGAAAGAGCTTGTAATTCGCTCACCCTTCTAGCAGATGTAAGTGCTATTAATAAAACAGTTTTAAGGGTAAGGAATCTTAACAAACAAGAATGGAGTGGTTCGAAAGGTGTGCCCATCAGGAAAGTTAGAACTAAGTTTAAATCCCATAGGGGAACTTGGAATGGTCTTGGGGGATAAACATTGGTTAACCCCTTTAGAAATTGTATTACCAAGCGTAACTTGAAATAGGATGGTTCTTCCGCAGTGCGCTTAAAGATGGATAGCGCTGCTAGATAGCCCTTAATGGTGCCAACTTAAAGGCCTGAATTTGCCAAATATAGTAGGAAGGACAAAACCATTGGTGTACCACATGAAAAAGGGTCGATATTCTGTTCTCTACACCAGCTGCAAAATCTGTTCCAACGGCAGCGGTATAAAGACTTTGTTGCTGGTCTCCTTGCCGAAAGCAACACCTCCATAACATCATCAGGGAGGTCCCAATCCTTGTACCTCAGCCTTTCAGAAGCCAAGCGTGAAGGTTTTGATGACTGGATGGAGAACCTGACCTCCCTTCTGTGAGAGTAGGTTCTCTCTGAGTGGAAGTCGAATTGGAGGGCAGATGGACAAGTCTAGAAGGTCCGGGTACCACGTTCTCCTGGCCCAATCCGGGGCAATTAGGATCATGGTTCTCCGGAATCTTCTCAACCTCCTGATGATTTGAGGAATGACAGGGAGCGGTGGGAACGCGTACAGAAGCGGAAACTCCCAGTCCACTATGAACGCGTCTCCCAGAGCTCCTCTCGGGGGAAACTCCCTTGAGCAGAACAGATCGCACTTCCTGTCGAGGCTGGTGGCGAACAGATCTACCTGAGAGGTTCCCCAAAGGGCGAAGATCTCTTGAAGGACTTCCTGAGCTAGCTCCCACTCGTGGGAGACTGTGGTCTGCCTGCTCAGAGCATCCGCTCTCAAGTTCTTCTCTCCGGCTAGGTGAACTGCCGATAGAGAGATTCCTTCTTGGATTGCCCAAAACCAGAGCTGCATCGCCTCTCTGCACAGGGGTAGTGATCCTACGCCTCCTCTTTTGTTGAGGTAGTGCATGGCCACCATGTTGTCCGTCATTATCAGGACGTTTTTCCCTTGTTCAGCTGGCAGGATCGCCTTCAGCGCAAGTCTGATGGCTCTCAGCTCTAACAGGTTGATATGTAGTCTGGACTCCGATGGAGACCAACGACCGCTGATGGTCAAGTCGTTGGCGTGGGCTCCCCACCCCGTGAGTGAGGCATCCGTGGCTACTGTTATCTCCGGCCAGGGTTGCCAAAACTGTTCTACTTTCAGAATGTTCTCCTGACAGGCCCACCACTGAAGGTCTCGAGCCACCCTGTCGGGAACCTGAAGAAGATCTGTCATTCTCCCTGAGAATTGTGACCACTGAGTTCTCAGTGCCCACTGGAGGGATCTCATTCTCAGGCAAGCCTCTGGCACTAGGAAAATGCAGGATGCCATGAGGCCTACCAACCTCAAAAAGTCGAAGGCTGGGAGACGTTGGGCATGTTGGAACTTGGTAACCATCTGTAGAATATGTTGAGCCCTCACCTCTGGTGGTGAGGCTTTTCCCAGGGAAGTGTCCAGGATCGCTCCTATGAACTGGAGTCTTTGCGATGGTATCATTTGTGACTTCCTTAAATTGAGGGAGAAGCCCAGTCTGAAGGGAGTGGCACACGTGATTTAGCTGGATCTGAGCTTGTTCCGAAGAAACAGCCCTGATCAACCAATCGTCCAGGTAGGGGTAGACGTGAATCCCTTCCCTCCTTAGACTTGCCGCCACTACCGACATTAACTTGGTGAAGACCCTCGGGGCGGAGGTCAGCCCAAATGGCAGCACTCGAAATTGATAGTGAGAGTTGCCAATTGCGAACCTCAGGTATTTCCTGTGTTTGAGATGGATAGGCACATGGAAATAAGCATCCTGAAGGTCCAGAGATACCAACCAGTCCTGGAACTGAAGGGCCTGGAGGATCTGAGAAAGAGTGACCATCTTGAATTTGTCTTTCCTGAGGAATTTGTTCAATTCTCGCAAATCCAAGATGGGTCTCAGTCCTCCGTCTTTCTTTGGAATGAGAAAATAAGGGGAGTACCAGCCCTTGTTCCTCTCCGCTACAGGTACCGGTTCTATGGCACCTTTCTCTAGCAGGTCCAAGATTTCCTGCAAGAGGAGCGGATCTGGAGCTTTCTGAGAGCTGATTCCCGGTGGATGACTCTGAGGTATACGTAGGAAAGGTAGGCAGTAGCCTTGGGCAACTGTCTCCAATGCCCAAGCATCTGACGTGATAGCCTGCCATACCGCCAGATGTTGAGTCAACCTGCCTCCTACAAGTGTCCTGTGAGGGAAGTCCTCAGAGTGGTTTTGGGGCGGCTGATGCAGATGCCGATGGTAAAGAGGCACCTGCTGTTGCTGCGGCTTTTGAATATCTACCCCGTCCACCTCGGGTAGTTCTTCTTTGTCCCCTTTGAGCCGGTCGTCCTCTACCTCTTCCGAAAGCGGAGTAGAAGCGAAAGGACTTGCCCCTCGCAGAGGTTCCTGTGGGACGAAAAGGTGTCTGACGGATTGCAGCGCCTAGGGATTTTGCTGCTGCTTTTGAAGTTTGCAGTTTCTCTAAACTGTCATCCGCCTTTTTCCCGAACAAAGAAGAGCCATCGAATGGCATGTTCAAGAGCCTGGCTTACACATCTGGGGCAAAACCAGACTTTCTCAACCAAGCGAATCTCCTGGTCGTTGTACTTGCCGCCATTGCTCTGCTGATACTGTCAGCCGAATCAATGCCCGTCTGGAGGGATTCGCACATAGCGTCTTTACCGTCCTGTATAATATTCAGGAACACATCCCTTTCTTCTCCCTCCGGGATGCAGTCAGCCGCTGTAGAAGCACACTCCCAAAGTGTATGGCTGAATCTAGCAAGGGTGCAAGTAGCATTAACAGATTTTAACGCCATGCTACATGCCGAAAAAACTTTCTTTGCCATAGCATCGTATTTTTTATCGTCCCTGTCCTGTGGGACGGTAGGATAAGCCGTCTTGACATCGGTAGAGGATGCTGCCTGTACCACCAGACTTTCTGGGGATGGGTGTTTAGACAAAAACTCTGGGTCTGTAGAGGATACCCTGTACTTTGTAGACAGTTTTTTATTTACTGCCGGTACGACATCTGGGTTTCCCAGTTCGTCATAATCTTCCTATGAAGAGCTTTATGAAAAGGCACCACAGGATCCTCCTGTGGGCCTTTGTCAAGAATGTCCGTGAGGTCATCTTGTTGGAAAGATTGTGAAGGTGCAGACCACCCCATAAACTCTGTGATCCTGGCCATTAAGGCTCTATAGGGGGTTTCAGCATGTTCCCACGGGTCTGGCCTAGCAAACTCCACCTCAGGGGAGGTGTCTAACTCACTTGCCTCATGTAAGGAATCATGAAGATCCTTTAACCTGCGTTATTCAGAGGAAAATTCCTCTCTAATTGGGGTTACAGGTCCCTGTAACTGAAATGTGTCTTCCTGTTCAGACAATTCACCCTCTTCCATAATTGAGGACATAGTTCTCAATTGTTCTGAACTCATAAAGGGTGTAAACCCCATTTCTAAGGCATAGGGTGCCGAACTTGTCATAATCGGCCTCGAAAACGTCGATGTCGTCGACGCAGACGTCGAAGGCTTCGAGCGTGGCATCGAAAACAAAGGTGGAGGCCTCGAAGACCTCGACAGAATTGGGATTCTGCTCGACAATCTCGACGCCATCACGTCGAGGACCTGGGGATAGTCACTGGGTGTGTCGTAACCGTGACTTTTCTTGGCGTCGACACCGGTGTCGAAGCTGGCGTCGAGTCGACAGACTCGTGTGTCGAAGGTCCCTTCGACAACGGCGTCGAAGACATCGACCTCGACGGAACCTTCGTCGATGGCGTCGATGGAACCTTCGAGGAAGGTTTGGAGGTCATAGTCCTACTCGAGGGTTCGTGACACGCTCTAGAGGTTTCCTTCGCCGGGTACTGCGACTCGCTGCGTTTTTGACCTTCGGGTCTTTCGACCAGAGCATCGCTCTCGGCAGTCTTCGAGGGGGTCGAGGCCGCTTTCTCGAAGACGCTCATCATATTTTTGCGGAATTCCTCCCATTCAGCCCGGGAACTATGTTTCGTGGGGCACGGGATTCTCTTTGGCGAAACAGAGGAGGAGGAAGATGGAGAAGGGGGATCTTCGACATCTCCTCTTTGAGTGCTTCGATTTCGAGGAGTGATGAGACCCACTCTGAGATCTAGAGCGCAAATGGTGACGAGGAGACGAATGTCTCGACTTCGTCGACGAAAAAGAAGCTTTAAAAGTCTTACCTTTCTCCAGCTTCCCCCTACGCTCCTTCAGGGCCTTAGCTGTTATGGACATACAGTCCTCGCACTCCGAACAATGGTGTTCAGCTCCCAAACACCACAGACAAACTCTGTGAGGGTCAGTCAGCGACATCTTTTTCCCACAATCTCGGCATTTTTTGAAGCCGGATCGAGGAGTTGTTGGTTCCGACGAAGAAGCCATCGAGTACGGATCGAATAACTCGAGGTAAATAGGTTTAACCTGACAAAACTGAGCAACGGTATTCCGAGGCGCTGAGTAAGCGCGGAAAAACGGAACTGAGCAACGCGCCGAGCGCGCGGCCTTTATAGCCAGGGTGACGTCGGCGTTGATACGACGGCTGTTGAGGGACATCTACTCGGAGGACGTCGACGCGCAGCGCCCTCTAGAGAAAAAATTTTCCGAGGCCAGCAGAGCTGGAAGGAGATATCTAAGATGAGGAATACGTCGGAGGACACAATCCCTTCGAAAGTGCGTGTACGCATCCCACATACTTGCAGTGAGAGATACAATGAATCATACTTGCATTTTTGTACCATTGTACTGTTGCCGTTTCTTGCTCCTCATCCATTTTCCATGTCAATACAATACATTATGTTATCTTTCCATTGTGACATTTTGGGGCTCCATTTCCTCCTCCCCCCACCCACCCCACTGCGCTCCATTTAGATAATATGAGGAGCAACCCGGTCAGTTTCCTAGTGCTCTTGGGGACCACCTTAGTGTAGCCCAGCAATCCCACCAGTGGGTCGAGGTTTATCGTCTGGCCTGCAATCCCACCAATCGTGTCAAACACCTGTTGCCAGAACTGCCGTACACCCGGGCAGCTCTATGCTATGTGGAGGAAGTCAGCCTGTTCCGAGTGGAATCTGTTGCAGCTCCCCAAGGTATCCGGGAAGTATTCCTCGAGGTTAGCCGGTGTATAATAAAATGTATGTAAGTATTTAAAACAAATCAATTTGAACCTGCCATTAATAGCTCCTTTTCTGGTCCCTTCACAACAGTATTTCCAAATTTCTTCCAGGATCTCTCGGCCAAGCTTTCTTTCCAATTTCTCCCATGGTTGCGACCTGGTTATACACCTAGATTGTATGAACATAGAGTATAAACCTGTGGTCAACCTACGGCCCATCAGACACCTGAGCAGTTCACCTAGTATGGGGGAGATCTGTGGTTGCTCTGAGAATGTGGTAAACACTAGGCGCAGGCTCACTTTAAATCTGAAATACAGAAATATGTCCAGGACGGACAACGTCCTCTTCACTCTCAACTACTCTCCAAAGTGTATAATTCTCAACTTTTTCACCATATTCACAAACCCCATTTCGCTCGTAATTGGGATCCCCGCTGTGTGTATTGCTGGGAGTCGGGGTGAATAGAGTACCTCCCCCCTCTTTTTGTGTTCTATTCTAACACAGGCTTTGGAGGTCACCTCTACTAAGCTCTATGCACGTTGTGTTCTGCCCGGAGCTGTCAGAATAATTGACCTGAGCAGGTTTTCTGCGGCTACCGCTCCCTCCACATCTACATGACTTCTATCCCCTTGTGTCTCATACCAATATGCAAGAAACCCGGCTTGTGCCACATTGTAGTATGCCTCAAATTCGGGCAGAGCTATTCCTCCCTCATGTATGGGTGCTATCAGTTTGTCCCAAGACACTCTGGCTGACTTACCGGCCCATAGAAATTGTAAGACAGCAGCTTTCAGACTGCGGAAGCAGTCTCTCGGGACTGCTATCGGGGCATTTAGGAAGACAGAGGAACCTAGGGAGCAACATCAATTATACACTATGATCGGATACCTGGCCATATAGATTCCCAGGTAGCAAGTCTGAGTCATGTGCCATTGGAACCCCCAGCCATCATGGCATTGGACAACCTTTTCTGTCAATGGGAAGAGCACTGACTTAGAAGTGTTTACCTTCAACCCTGATACCTCCCCAAACACCTGAACGTCCCTCATAACCGGATCGAGGTTCTCACTGGGGTCTTTAATAAATAATACCATATCGTCAGCATATAATGATATTACTACCATATGGGTATATAATTGAATTCCACAGTGTATGTGCGAGTCCCTAAACTTTTCAGCAAACGGTTCAATTGCCAGGGTGAAGAGCAGTGGCGACAGAGGGTACCCCTGTCATGCCCCTCTCTCTAATGGAATAGTCGCTGTCAGTTGGCCATTCACTCTCACCCTGGCTGTCGGCTGCGTGTATAGTAGTTGGACCATAGCAATGTAGTGGTCCCCCATTCCCATACATAGCAATACAGTAAATAAAAACGGCCATTTTCGAATAAAGTCGAATGCTTTAGTAGCGTCCAATTGTGCCGCTACCAGTGACTCTCGGTATCAGGTAATATTATCCCCATATATATGGTCGCCGTAAATAATATCGCTGAGAAAAGGTCGTGGCGATATTATATGGGTGACAATATATATGGGGACAGGGGCAAAAAAATAAATAAAAAAATTGGGGGGATGCGAGGGTGTCCCCCGCATGTTCCATGCAATAATGTTGCCACAAAAAACGGCCATTTTTCGGCGATATTTTTGCATGGCGAGATTTTTGTGGCGACATTATTACATGGAACCTGACTCTCCGGGGGTGGGAGGTACTGCCGCCATCAGCCCAAACATCCCCCGTAGACCATATGAGGTGGACCGTCAGGGATGAAGCCTGCTTGGTCCGCCGCCACAATAGTCGGCATCATGGGCGACAGCCGAGACGCAAGGATATTCGCTAAAATGTTATTGTCAATGTTTATATTAATGAGATTGGGCGGTAAGAGGAGCAATCATTACTAGGCTTATCTGATTTTAATAACAACCACCATCACCTCTCTCAGCGAGTCCAGTCTCTAAACTATGTTGAAACATCCCTAGTAGATGGAGCACAAGTTTGTCTGCGTAGTGTTTATTGAACTCCGCTGTGAACCCATCGGGTCCCAGTGATTTCCCACTCGCAGGGATTTAATAGCATCCAGTACCTCTCCCGGTGCTAGAGGTTGACTAAGAGGTTATCTTGGATCATCAGTGCACCAATGCAGAGCCACCTGGTCCAGATATTCCTCGATATCTGCCTGAGTAGCGTGTATTTGTGAGGAGTAGCGGTGGCTATAAAATTTAAAGAATTGTCGAACTATCTCTGTGTCCCCAAACCTATCAATCCCATGCTCATCCGCTATAGCTAGGATTCTACCCTTCATATCGTCCATCTTTTTTGCCCCGGCTAGCGTCCGACCAGGTCTGTTCCCCTCCCCATATTGACGAATATTACTCATATTGCCCATATACTTGACTTCTTTGAGTGCTAATGTCTGGAATTCTTGCATTTGTATCTGGAGCCCAGCCTGTATCTTGTCTGTGGGGTCGGATTTATCGCCTGAAGCTTCCGTATGATGCTCTCTTTACTTGCCAACTACCACCTGATCTGCTTAAGAATCCCAGCTTCTTTGGATATGCATACGTCCTGTATCACACACTTAAGGCTTTCCCATAATATCCCTGCAGACTCCACAGATCCCACATTCAGTTCAAGTAAAGTGGCAATAGCCTCTGTTAAGCCTTCCCTAAAGATCGTATCTGATAGGACTTCAGTTTTGAACCGCCACCTGGGTGCCTCAATCGTATGACCTACCAGACTCACTTCCATTTTCACAGTGGTGTGGTCCGCGAGAGTGCAGGCTAGGATCTTCACCTCTCTAACCCGGCCCAATAGTGATTGCGAAACAAAAAAATAATCCAGCCTTGGTGCCGAGTTGTGAGGTGCAGAATGACATGTAAACTGACGCACCGTTGGATTCCTCACTCTGCACACATCAGCAATATCCCATAAAAGGGTCATATCCTGCAACCGTCTGGTCCCTTTGTTACCTACTCCTCGACTTCCCCCCCGTCCTTTCTAGTTCGGGCTGCATCACTGCGTTGAAGTCACCGGCCCAGACCACCTCCCCGGTTGTTAACTCCCCTAACTGCTGGTCTACCCAATCTAGTGTACTCACTGTATCTTGATTGGGCCCATAGTAGTTGATCAGTGCGTACATTTTTCCCTTGGATGGTGCCTTGTACAATGAGGCCCCTGCCCTCCTTGGCTTTCACCACTTTGGTTTGATGAAACCTCACCTTGTTAAGTATCAAAGTGCCCACTCCCCTAGCATACGAGGAGTATGATGAAAAAGACCTGTGGCACCTCCAGGGTCTCCCGAAATTGCACTGTGTCAGAAGTCAGGCGAGTCTCCTGTAGGAATGCTACTCCAACCTGTTGGCTTTGCATATACAACAATATGTTCCGATGTTTAGTGGGGCATTTCAACCCTCTAACATTCCATGTGCAAAAGTTAAGTGTAGCCATCTCCGACTGCATTGTCAAGCTTCTCCGCATATTGACCCCCCATTACTGAACTGGTCAGGTATTACAATCCACAAAATCATAAGAACAGGTGTACCGTGTCCACCCCCCACCGACATCCCCAATTCATCAGTGATGACAACCCCCTGCCCCCTCCCCTCTGCTGATCACCCCAACTTATCAGCTGATGTCTATTACCAACCCACGATTCAACCTGCAGCCTTAACATGAGGAGCTGCCAAGAGCTGCCAAGAGCCCAGCCACCCTCTGCACCTCTGGAATGTCATGTTCCGCCCCCACCCCCATCCCAACACTCGGGCAATTGGGCACAGGTGTTGTGCAGTGTTAAAGGATATGCGTCAGTGAGCACGTCATCACGCCTTGTTCTCCTGGTGTCTGGGCGGTCTCGGCTGCATTTCCAAAAAGTCTTCCTCTAGGGTGTGAAAGAAGACAGCCGGTCCCTCATGTTCTATTCGGAGTTTTGCAAGGAACATCATGTCGTAGCGGATTCCTCTGTCTCTCAATTGTTTCTTCACCTCCATAAATGTTCTCCCGGAGGCTTGGACTTTATCTGAAAAATCTGGGAAGAGCTTGATGGTGACACCCTTGTAAGTTACTATCCCTTTTTCTCGGGCCTTGCAGAGGGCGGTGTCCCTGTCTCTGCAATTTAACATCCAAACTAGGATTGGTTGGGGGGGGGTGCTCCTGGGATCGGTCCCTTTCTGCTGGGCACCCGATGCGCTCCTTCAACGATATAAACTGCTGAGAAATCCTCTGGGCCTAGTGCCTCCCGCAGCATGTCCACCACCTTCTTCTGTTCCACAATCTCCAGTACAATAATTGGCAGGTTAATCCTTCTGGAGCGTGATTCCAAGTCATCCTGTTCTTTCAGTGCACTTTTCACAAGTGTCATGTCCCTGACCAGTGAGGTGGATTCATCATCCACAGTTGACACTCTTCTGTCCACTTCATCCTGTCTCTCCCCATGTTTGTCTAAGCGGACCTGCATGTGATCCACTTTGCAGGTGAGCGTGTCCATTTTCCCGTCCAAGGATTGAATACTGGACTGCAGCTGGTTGAACATTACTTTAATGTCCTGGAAGGCCCCAGATGGATACAGCGTGGCAGCCGGGGACTGCACTACCAGGGATTTCTCCATTGGCTTCTTTTGTTTTGCCTGAGATGGGGTGTCAAATTGCAGCTTGGATTGTTGCTGCTTGCCTCCCTTGTCAGATTTAAACATTTCCACTCACGCCTGGGGGTGACCTCCGTAGTGTGTGTGGACTTGATACAGGCGTATTCTCTCAAGGGGGTGTACCGTAGTTAATAATGCCTCTGTGTTCTCCTTGTGTCTCCCCCCCATCCTCTCCCCTGGGTTTGATGATTACACTGTGTTGGGGCTCGGAGTGCTCGGTAGCCGTGGGGTATCCCCTCCCCTCTTACTTCTGCTGTCCGCAACAGCCAGACCGTTGCTTGCAACCGCGCAGTCCGTGCATTCAGTTCAGGCCGTAATCATTAGCAGGATCGTCTACTGCATTCACTCGATCAGCATCCGGAGATTCTCCTGTTACTGTGGCCTGTGATTAGTGTAATCTCGGGGGCCGAAGCACATGGACTCCCTCTCCAGGTTTTTGACGTTGTTCGCATGCCCAGGTTGGCGGTCATCCGCAGGGTCAGGGCATCTGCCCGTGAACAGCGGTTGCCCCCACCCCTCCAACACCACCAACACCAACACTTTATTGTTCCTCAGTATTCAGTGCCAGAGATCCCTGAGGTGCCGTGTCGACCCCACCTCATGCTGCATCAGCGTCTCCCGACCCGAGATGCAGTTGATCACAACATGCCAATGAGGGTTGGCTGGCCTTCTCAGCTGGCCCTCGGTATGATCTTCCCCTGGAGGTGAAGGGCTGTGTTATTTACACAGAGCCAGTTCTAACTCAAGATAGAATACGGCTCAGCCAGTTTATGGCCCCCAGCAGTGGCAGTGTGCTCCTTCCTAATTTGCTGAGTGTACCAGCCAGTCCCTCTTGGGGTTACTCTATTGTAGCGTCAGCGGCTTCCCCCTTCCTCTGCTCTCTGGGACCATTTGATGTAGGATTCCCCACAGATGTTTCTCAACATGGTGGTTCCCTCCAGGGGTGAGCTGTGATTCCCCCAGTAGATGCAAATGGAGCACTCTTCCGAGGCATGTGGGGTTCGGTCCTGCCTGCATAAAATGTACATTGGTGATATGGGCCAGGTCTGTGCGTGGTCTTGATTACGCCCAGTTCTCCCAGCTGAGGTGAGTGGGCAGCACAGCAACCGGGGCTGGGTTGCGCCTCACCTTCTTTCCTTCTGTTCCCTCAAGGACCGATCCTGTTGCACCTCTGCGTCTCCGGCGCAGCTTGCCTTTTGGTGGTGTGTGCGCCGTCTTTCCATGTCCCTCCAAGGGGATCGGAGTTCTAGCTGTGTAGTTTGTGCACCAAGTGGAGTTCCCCGCCAGCCAGGTACTGTTGCTGGCACTCAGGGAATCGTCCATCCCCCCCCCCGAGTGTTATGGTGGTGCCACTCCACCCCCAGGTGCCGCCAATTGAGCCCTATTGCCGCTCCGGTTCCCGAGCAGTGCTCCTCCGCCCTGCCAGCCTCGAGTGACTCGCTTCTGATGTTTGGTGGCAACTCACCAAGCCGGCAGCCCTAGGTTTGTGTAGGTTGTGCAGGGACACCCCTGGTCTCGCTCGACGGCTCCTCCGTCACCTACTGCTTCCTGCGTTTCGATTTATTGGTCACTGTGTATGTCCATGGGGCGCCAGCAGGTTCCTACGGACACCCCGGGGGTCATGGCTCCTCCGGACCTTCCTGCAATAACACACGTTCGACTGTTGAGTGTGAGCTGAGTTTACCAGCTCCAGAGCGCCATCTACCTCAGTGTCCACCTGCACAGCCTCTCCAGCCGCACCTCTTCAACAGCCCGGAATTGTTGCTACGTGAAAGAGATTTTAGTGTTGCTCGTAGCAGTGCATCCCAGCTCCAAATTTCCTCAGGATTTCACACGCCTATGGGCCTCTCCTTCCTGCAGCTCTGCACCGTATATGAAGATTGGATGTGGCGAGGGAGTCTCCGAATTTTTACCGGATCTATGAGGGTGTCGGAGAGCTCACGGCATTGCGGCCATCTTGGCTGGGCTCTCTAGCGCCCTCTGAGAGGGAGAGTCAAGAGTGGCTAGGTGGAGAAGGTTGCCATCCTTGAAAGACTTTCGGGGAGGGATACAAATCAAAGGTACTGTACTCCCTGCGGAAATGTAGAAGGAGCCCGAGGGTGGGCAGAGGAGGTAGGAGAAGAGGGCAAGGTAGCCAAGAAGGAAGAAGAGGTTGCCAGAGAAGTGGCAGAGCAGGAAGGCAAGGAAGCCAAAGAAGGAAGAGAAGGGACAGCGGGAGAGGAAAGGAAATTGATAAGGCGCAGGAAGCGTCTATCGAAGAGGAGGAGGTTGGCATGAGGGCTTTGGACCAAGACAGTGCCATTCAGGTAAACATTAATGATTACCTTCGAGGAGTGAAGGAAGCCAGGAGGGCCTCCCACCGGGTGCCACCATTAATGGGAGAGGAAGAGAAAGGAGAGAGCAGAGACCATATGAAGAGTCCATAGGTCTGGCGAAGGAACGACAAAGAGGATGTCGGTGAGGGTCTATCTGGAGGAAGCGCTGGTGTAGGTATCAGCAACAGGGAGGCCTGGGTTGGAGACCAGGATATCCTTTTTGAGCTTCTTCCTCTAGACTTTGTGAGGAGGTTAGGATAGTCAATAGAATAGCAGTTGGAGAAGATAGGAGAAACCAAGAGCACCATAGATGATGTAGAGGAGGGGGGAAGAGAAGCGATGAGAGGGGTGTGGGTGGGGAGTGTTAGAAGAATGGAAAGGGTGGGAGGGAGACACTGGGGGGAGCACAGAGGGGGTTGCAAGCAGTAGAGACGGAACGAGACAAGAACAGGTGGTAAATAGATAAACTAAACTGAACTAGATGGGCGGCTGGGAGAGCACAAAAGAACACATGGCAGTATGATGAACAACAGCCAGGTTAGCAGGGCAACAAGACACCAGAGCAGTCAATGAAAGAGAACCTGGAGGAAGGAAGGGCACAACAGTACAAAGGACAATTCATAGGAAAAAAACAGAACAGACGGTGCAAGAAGACCTAGAAATGGGGGTAAAAAGCAGAACACAGCAGTACACAGCCAAAACAGCAAACCCAGGTTAGTTGACGCGGGAACATAGAAGAAGGAAGAGAGCAGCAGAAACACAGCAATATGAGCAAAACAGAGCAGTCGATGAAAAAACCATAGGGGGGGGGACAGCAGACAGTGCAAAACACCAAGGAGAGAGAAGCGGCAGGGGGAGGGCGAGGAAAAGGAATTGAGATGGCGACTTAATTGTGTGTGGCTGGCTAGTAGCTTGCAACTTGAATTGTTGCCCCCTGTCCGAAATTTTTAAAGACGTCACACCTCTGTTTCATTATGTGTCACAAAGTCAATATAGACACACACACTATAAATAAAAGTAAATGTTTATCGGCAAAAGTAATACTTTGAACAGCAGAAATAATTATTGAAATATTGTAATTTATACTATAACATCCAGGAGGCCTGCAGGTGTTTTTTTTTTTTTTTTTTTACAGAACCTGTACGTTAGTCAAGGAAATACGTTTGATTTAATTTTGAAAAAAAAAGTTTAACGTGTTTTTGATTCATCGCTTAACCATTAACAACATGTGTGCTCCATGACCTGTTTGGCAACTTAAGAACAAACATTTTAAAGTGTATTAAAGGCGGCCACATTAGCTGTGTTTGCTGATAAGCACATTGTAAAATGTTCACTGTTCAAGAGATTGGGGAGGAGGCCGCAAAAAGCGGTTTATCTTTTAACCTTTTACAAAAATACGCAGCTGTTAAATTAACACTTTAACGTTTAAACAGTTACTGTTTTACACCCTTGATACTGACTGTAACTTTGGAAACGCATGATGTAAAAAGAGGATACAATCAATTACCATTTGGGGCGGAAAGGTATTTAGTAGCAGAGGTTGGTTTCTAGGAGGGAGAGCATTCCACATTTTGTTTGGGTGGTAGTAGGTCTATGGGAATGAGCCTTTAGCTACACGCTTGAACGCTGCAGTCACGCTGCTCCAGCTCCCATTCCTCATTCTGTACCAGTCTATAGGAAAAGAACACTGGCTGTTTTAGGTGAAAAATCTAGTGCCACCTTTTGATCCCCTACATTAGTTTGCAAAACTCTTTCCCTCCAGTAGGGCCACATCGTCTGTCTAAAGAGGCCAATCAGAAAGTAAAAGGCCAATCAGCGCTCCATTGAGCTAATATAATCTTGTCATTTAAAATATGGCCGTTTCAAACCCAATCATGTATTAGATGTCTAATGTGGTGGGAAAGCAATGGCTTAAGGGCTATGTCTGCCTCATGAATACAATGTACCTAAATACATCCCTCTACACATAACCTACTTTTTTGTTAGATATTATGAAATGTTGAGTTCGTATATAGTTCAACAATATTTGAGGATATGCTTAGCTGTTATTTATTCAGTGCCAAGACCTGATTTGTTACATAGCATTGGTTCTCTTGAACGCTGCTTTTCCTTACTGTTGATTCATTCCCAACAGTTCTAACAGTTTCGTTCAGATTATTATTTTTTAATTGATGTTTTGTAAAGCTCACAATTAAAAAGGTGGAGTGGTGGGAGGGGGTGGGGGTGGTGGGGGTGGTGGGAGGGGTGGTAAGGTTTGCCATAATTGGCCTAGTGAGTGAAAGAGTATAATGAAATGCATTTGACCAATGGGTGTTGAATGAGAGGAGCTACAACTTCCTAGTAAACAGAGCAGCAATTGCATCACATGTGATGGCGGAATGGACAAGTGTTTAACCTATGTAAAATGGCACCACGGTATTGATGATGCAACTTCACAAGACCTGACAGGAAACCAAGAAAGGAGACGCCAAAGTGCTCGGTTTGGTAGGAGCTGCAAGGGCCTATAGTATTTAGGAAGCCCCAAACATAAGTGCTGTAAAGTCAGGGAACCTACACCAACTGCAGGGTAGAAGAAGAAAAACGTGATAGCCGCCTCCCCACCCGTATTAACCACTTACCCAACCCACCATACATTTTTACATTTTTTTAATTTTAACAATTGATATTCTTTGGTTTCGTAACAAAATCATTCTGTTATTATTTCGTTAAAATCACTGGATACCAGCAGAGCAGTCAGTTGATAAGTCTTGAAGGCCAATTGGAAAGGTTATCCTGAGAAAGCAGGTCTTCACTGCTCGTTTGAATCTGAAGAAATTGTCCTCTAGTTGCAAGGCTTTTGGAAGGGCATTCCAGAATTTGACTGCGTTGTACACAAACGACACCCATCTGCTGTTTTCTTAAGAACTTCTTATTCACGTATTTTAGCAATCTGCAGCACGATATTTAGCTACTTAATTACCTATGTATTTTGGTCCTTCCGTAGAGAGGCTATGGTGGGCAAGGCATGGTGTTTTGGAGTGTTACGCAAGACTCTACGGAAGCCCGCTCAATGCTTTGTGGACCTGTGTGATAAAGACGCAGGCCTTAAAAATCCATAAAATCGGTCTAGCAGTAAAGTTCTGTGCACTCCAGTAGAGTTGGTGTGTTTTTAATTTGTTACGGCCTAGCTTAATTTTTATTACAATCATTAAATTTAGATAGTATCAAGAATCTTGCTGGGTCTGCTGTTTGTAACATTTTGAGAAAAAGGAAAGTGTATCTGCAAGTGGTATTTCCTAAGCACATCATCTGTATCTGAGGAGAAAAATGTAAGTTACTCACCGTAGTGACTAGAGTACTCAGTCCATAGTCCCTTTTCCTCCCTCCTGTGGGGCGTTGCCCAAGATGGGGACGGTACCGGAACCTTTGGCAACCTTTACATTTAGTATAGCGCACAAGGGCATGGCCTCAGGCTTTTGAATGCCCCGCAGAGGCACGGCCCTCCGGCGCCTCACCTCAGTCCCCCTTTAACACGTTGGATGCCTAGATACCAGACTACCCTTTTTAGCCCCTACCATACAAGCGGGGGGAAGGCGTGTGGGACGTCAGGCAGAAAGGGGACTAAGGACTACGAGTACGCTACTCACTATGGTGAGTAACTTTAATTACTCATATGTCCCCTCCCTTTCCTCCATACTTGTGGGTGATTCCACCGAACAAGACCATAGGGTGAACCTGCAACAACCTTCCTCATGCCTAGGTAGAAGCAAACAAATTCTTCAGAACCGCCTGACCAAACTGAATATTGCAACTGGTTTGCCCATGGCCATGTATGCCTCAGAAATGGCTTGAACCATCCAACGAGGGATAGAAGCCTGTGAAGCCTGCGAGCTGGGGGAGGAGCCCCTGACAGGGGCAAACAGTGCCTCAGACTTCCTGAAGTATTTTGTCAGAGAGAAATAAACATGAGGACCCTCTAGAGGTCCAAGGAATGCATGGCCCTTTCAGCCTCCGACTGCGGGTTTGGGAAGAACACCGGGAGACAGATCTCTTGAGTCAGATGAAATGAAGATACCACCTTGAGCAAGAGGTTTGGCTGAGTGCGCAAGACAACCTTGTGTGAAACACGTTAAAATGCTTGTACGAAGACAATGCCTGAAGCTTGCTGACCCTGCGCGCAGAGGTGAGCGCCACCAACAAAACTGTCTTTAGTGCATCAGCCGAATGTCCATCAAGGCATCGGCTCGAACGGTTTGCGCTGCAAAGCTGCAATAGCCACGTTGATCTCCCAGGCCGGGTGTGGCCTGTGCCTGGGGGGAAAATGCCTAGACAACCCCTTGAGGTAGGCCTTAACCACCAAGTTGGGCACCAGATAGGTGCAGCAAGGATGCACCTGCACTCCAGAACGAGCCAGGTGCGCTCAGAAAGCCAGAACATCGTCCAGCGGATAGGTGACAGGATCCAGACGCGTGCCACAAGCCCAATGGCAGAGCCTTGTCCATTTGCTCTTATACTGGGAAGGGTAGAGGGCCGGCTGGCCCGTTGAATGATGTCCCAGTTGTCATCTGAAAATTGGGCATGCTGAAGCCTTAACCAGTCAGGAACCAGGCCGCCAGTGCCATCCTGGCTGGGTCCGGATGCTCCACTGCACTGCTCTGCTGCGTCAAAGCCCCAGGCAAGGTATTGTAATTGGTTATTTATAACGCGCTTAATAATGGAGAGGTTTCAAAGTGGATCCGGGATTCAAACCTGTGTTGCTCTGCGTAATTTTGCTTCCAGGACGAGGGTATTGCCACTGAGCTATACTACCAGTGCTGAAGGAAGGCAGACAGGCCCCTCGGAGCACAACTGCAGAAGATCAGAAAACCAGGCTTTCGAAGGCCAGTGGGTGGCAATCAATATGAGTTTGCAGCCCAATGAAGACCGGAACGTGCGGAGGGGATTCAGGAACACATAACACCTGCGACCATGCCAACAGATCTGGAAGGCATCTGCCAGAGATCCCCGACCCCCGTCCTGCCCACAAAGCAAACTGGGGGCACTGGGCATTCTGTCGAGACGCAAACAAGTTCAGGTCCGCAAACCCCCAATGCTGGAACAGGGGCAACATGGATTCAGTGTGCAACTCCCACTCTGTAGAAGCCCAAGCTGCTCAGCTGGTCCGCTTCCACATTGCTGTCCCCCAGAATGTGAACTGCTGAAAGGGGGGGATGCCACACTGCTTGTTCAGGTAAAACATTGTGGTAGAGTTGTCCGTCGTGACCAAAAGCGACTTGTCCCTGATAAGAGGCAGAAAAGCGCTAAAGGTCGGGCCCACTACCCTGAACTCAAGCAGATCGATATGCAGGAGGGCTTCCGCCCTGGACCATGCACCTTGAATCTCTCCAGGGTAGCCCCCCAGCCCGAAAGAGAGGATTCGGGCGTTACCTCCAGGGTAGGCTCTGAACAGGTGAAGGGGGCTCCCACAGAAACATTGCCATCAACCACCAGCGCCGATCAGGCAAGAGGAGCATGGGTATTGGGAATCTGTCTGACTGACTGAGACCCAGCCTCCTGGCTCCATTTGGCCCCCAGGTGGGGTTTTGTGGTGAGCGTGCTGAACCGTGAGCACGCAGGAGGCTATCAGCCCCAGAGGGTGCTGGACCCACCATGCCGAGATAGTTGAATTGGCCAGAAAGTGCCTTATCACCTTGCAGAGGGAGAGGAGCCTCTCGGGCGTAAGGAACACTCCTAGGAAGGCCAGGTTCCTGGGAGGGGCACAACTGTGACTTCTTCTGGTTAAGAGAGAATCCCAACTGATGAAGAGCATCCGCCAAACTATGGCAGGAGTGTACCACCCCCTCGAGTGTCCCCATCCTCACCAGCAAATCATCCAGATATATGTGATGGCCCTCCAAGTGGAGGAGACCCACCACTAGGTTCATCAACTTTGTGAAAATACAAGGGGCAGAGTTGAAGCCGAAAGGGTGCACCTTGTATTGGAAGTGGTATGACATAATCCTGAACCGCGGAACCTTCCGATGCAGTTGGTAGATGGGGACATCCTTCAGGTCTAGGGAACACATCCAGTCCCCTATACACAGAGACTGCTATGTGTGCTGGAGTAATCATCTTGAAGCGTTTTAGCGGTAAAGACAGATTTTGAAATGACAGGTCCAGGACAACCCTCAGACGAGCCTAGTTGCAGGAAAATTCTATGGAAATCCTCCAGCCCACCCAGGTGAACGTAACGTGTTGCACACACGCTCCCAACTCTGAACCAGAGGTGGCTGTGGAGCACGGCTCCACAGCCGTGGGGGTGCGGGAAGACAACTGCAAGCAGAACCAGCCCTACGGACTGGAAGAACGAGGGTGTGACTGGTGGATATGGACCCACACCCCAAGCAACAAGGGGAAACTAACACTGGGCTCGGCCCTGGCACCAAGTTGGAAAAACACCCCACAATATACACACTCGCACGGTCCTTGGCACCGTCCTTCATGTGGTGCCTCCGAGGTCCCGGGTGGCACTGGACTGACCCCATGTCATGGGAAGTGTGTACCCAACCCAGCGAACCGCACCAGGCAAAACTACAGCTGAAGAGACGCGAAGGAACACCATCCCTAGTTTATACAACCACCGAGTTAGTGGTGAAACCCAATCCGCAGCAATAGCTAGTTATCAAATCAACAACACATGATATACACACGCTGCTACTTCACTGCGATGAAGCAAACACTAAGGGTACAGAGATCTACTGACGGTACGCACACACTATAATAGCAATAATTCACCACAGGAGACTACTTGAGATTAACCTGCTCGATACGGCATATATGAATAAAGCCGTAACCAAAGAAGAGCAGCAGAACTCAAACCTGAAAAGTATACTTCGACGCAACGCTCCTGATTTACGAGGGTAACTCACGATTGAGACACCAGTATATTATACACAACGGTGGCTGGAACGCCGGAAACAGGCAAATCGGCTATTATGTCACACCTGCAACGGCAGGCACCAGAACCAACTATTAGCTGAAATTGGGAGATCAATACCCTTCTGCCCCTATACGACCCCACCTGTGCACCACCACCACAACTGTGCTGAAGGCAATCAGAGGAGCACTCCCTCACGAACGCACCTGCCAACAAACCAAGCCAAACCCAGAATAACCAAACTGATCCATGCATGTGTCTTAATCGGCTTTGTGGACACAACCAAAACTGGACAACGCTACACAATAGATGGGAATTATACCTCAGCTCACGGAAAATCACAGTACAGGGCAAGGAAGGTATACCCAGCAGACATCCTGATAGTTATAAATAGCATTGAAGTCCTATGAGCACCTTGTAGCCTCCCAAGAAAAGGAAAAGATCGGGGCAGTGGGGGCATGCAACAAAAAACTGCACCACCTGGAGAAGTGGTGGTGGATCTTCGAGTGGGTCAATTGCGCCATGGTTCAGCTTCAACAGACAGGGAGACCTCTGCTGAGATCGGACACGTGGGAGGCGCTAGGTATACCTAAGAGACTGGAACGACTCAGCGCCAACACCTTTAGCCACCCACCCGGGCACCCATTAACCTTACAATATACAGGAACTGTTCAGACACTGGCTTGCCCTGGCGCCTCAGAGAAGTGAGCGATGGTAAAATCTAGGTAAAAGACTGAATCTACAACTGGAGAGACACCTGCTGTGCTCGATTGATGGCGGTCTCCCTCTGCTAAAGTCCCTGCATGGCCTAGTGAGGTGCACTGAGATATCTGGGATAATTGAAGATCTGGAACGGAACCAGTCAAAAAGGTTGCTCTACCACACAACTAAAAGTTCTGCATTACACACAACGTCTACAGCCAGGACCAAACTTCCTCCACACCTACTTGCTTCTTGACCTGGCTCATAGGACACTGAGGGACAGCCCTTTCCTAAACATACCTCATCATGGTCAAGGATAAGCTTAAAAAGGTGTCTACCCAAAGCAAAATGGACCAATATGCTACACCTGCAACGGTTACCCGCGCTGGCCAAATGCAATCAGACAGCACGGTGGGAATGGAAGACACCATCTCTTTGAAGGACATCATGAACGCCATTGCTAACTCACACACTTGTATGGAGAAAAAAATTAACGGGATTAGTGCAGAAGTGTCCCTTCTCTGACATGACTTGCAAAAAGTAACATCTCGTGCCGGGGAGGTGGAAAATCGTATATCTGGGGCAGAAGATGGGCTCTGCAGCATGGAACAACTAATGTCCAGAGTAATGGCACGTCTGAAAACGATGGAAGAAAGGGTGGATGAAGGGGAAGGTAGATCTCGGTGCAACAATGTCTGCATCCTGGACCTGCCTGAAAACACGGAGTGGTCAAACATGGAATTATTCTTGGAACAATGGCTGGCGGACATCTTCGCGCCCAAGACATTCTAAAAATGATTTTCGTCTGAACGAGCTCATCTTATGCCGACCGGTCGACCAACTCCTGGAGCACCACCACACACAGTAATTGCCAAATTGTTGAATTACAGGGACCGCTACGCGCTGCTCTAGATGGCCAGCACCAAAGGAGCAATAACATACAATGGATCCTGGATTGCCTTCTTCCCGGATTACACCAGAGAAGTACAACGTGCGAGACAATCCTTCAACCAGTTTAAGAAATGTTTACAATCTCTCAATGTCAAATATGGCCTCTTGTTTCTGGCGCAGCTCAAAATATACCACAAAAGGCATAACAGTGCACTTCATGGTTCCCAGGGACGCTTGGAGACGGGTGGAACACCACATTGAAGGAGACTGGAGACCAGACATGACAAAACAAAAATAGGCCCAGGGCCCAACCCAAACAAATTCCACCAAATCAGCCACTGCATGAGCGGGAACCTGAACCACCATCACCCATGGTCGACTATTAACTGAGAGACCTGTTGAGAACAAGATGATAATCCAACTGACCAGAGGCGCGCTTGCAGAGTGACAAGCTCTCAAACACTGGAACTAGAGCACAACAGCATCTGCCATGGCTGAAATTAATGATGTACGGCCCGGCGCACCCCCACACCAGATATGTGTTACTTGAGCCACCAAATTCACCTGTCCTATTGCGATTGACGGCGCAAGGTGTATGGTTCTTGTTTGATTGTTGATAGACGACTGTTTCGCCTATCAGTAAGATCGGGTGACAAATGCATCAGGTTGGGCTGGAGTATAGGGAAAGGGGAAGGGAGTTTTGTGAAGTTTGTTTTTGTTTTCAAATCCATCAACTAGATCTACCAAGACAATCATCCATCCACACCGCGATGCACATATATAAGGCACTCTCCCCACACTGCCTGATACACAGATGCACATCAAATAACAGAAACAGCAATGACCAGAGATAGCGTAAAATCCCTGAAATTCCTTACATGGAATGTTAATGGCCTAGGCACTGGGATATAGCGACGACTGGTTACACAATTCTTCAATAGGCACTTCCCGGACATTGCTCTTCTCACCGAAACACACTTAGCCGGCCCAACATGCAACCTCTTCCGACGCTAAAACTATCTGACAGCACTGCATGCAGGCTTCTCCATAGGTTCCAGCGGGTCTTGATCTTGCTACACAAGAGGCTTCCCCTTATACTCTCCAAGGTGGTACAGGATCCCAGGGCAGATTTGTATTGCTGCAAAGCTCGCTATAGAATGAGACACTGATGATTCTGGCAGTATATTTTCCCCGTCACTTATGAATGAACTGATCAATGATATCACACCCATGATCACAGCCCACACATCAGACCTCTGGGTTCTGGGTGGGGATTTGAACAACGTCATGGATGTAACACTGGATCATACACAATTACGAAATAGAAACCCCAAAGTCTGCACCAAACTTGCCGCCCTTGCTTCGTCCCTTGGTCTAAGCGATGTATGATATCTACATCCCACAGAGCAGGGGTACTCTTATCACTCCAGGGCCCAGGCCTCTCTTTCAAGGCTGGACTATTTCTTTCTCCCAACAATAGATACCCATAGAGCAATCAGAACAACCTTGCTCCCCCAATTAATATCCGACCACTCACCCCTGAAGATGGAACTAAAGACAAACAGACCGCTTTACCCCGGCAATTAAATAGTTATTACCTTGGCTGCCCGGAATGGATTGACCATATGCGTGGCAAAAGAACCACCTACTTTGAAATTAACAACGGAACGGTAGACAGTCCAGCAATGTTGTGGGACGCATACAAGCCGGTTCTCCATGGAGAGATTCTCTCCTGGACGCCGGCTGTTAAAAAAAAAAATACAAAATAATAATCACATCAGAAAAAAGTGGTAGCGGCAGAGCAGGAAGTAATGCAGCAAGAAGCTGCACATGTAACTAAGGGATCGCCTGATACGCACTGATCCCTCCTGGTAGCCAAAAAACACCTCCACAGTGTCGCTCTAGATAATGCCAACCAAGCGAACTCAGAGATGCGTACACAACTATATGAGAACGGGGACAAAGCCGGAAAGATATTGGCCTGAATTGAGCGAAAGGATTGCAGGTCACTAAAAGGTCGTGGAACTCCAAACCACACAATCTGAACTATTGCATCAGATTGTGAGTTTGCTGAGGGCTTTGCAGACTATTACGAAACCCTATACAAATCCCCAGTCAGATCCATTAACACTGCCGTGCTAGACAACATCACACTTCC
Organism: Ambystoma mexicanum; assembly: GCF_040938575.1. Lineage (NCBI taxonomy): Eukaryota > Metazoa > Chordata > Amphibia > Caudata > Ambystomatidae > Ambystoma > Ambystoma mexicanum. The sequence goes on from NC_090935.1 coordinate 399,567,805, forward strand.
CTGTTTGGCCACGACACAAAAATTACATTTGGAGGAATATATTATGGAGGCCGAAATCGCAACGGCCATCTCTCAATTATAATTGGGGACACAGCGGGATGTAATGGATTCCTGATTGAAGCATGGAAAAAATTGAGAGAACGAAATTACCCCTCACTTGCTTAAAATGTTTTTTCACTGTAGACAACAAGGGATCCTATACCCGGATCTATGCAAAGGCAGTATAGTTGTCATCCCAAAACAAGGGAAATCCTCGGAATTAAGCAGCTCATATAGACCAATCTCACTAATCAACAGCGAAACGAACATTTTGGCAAAAGTACATGCAAATCGATTGCAAAAGGTAATCTCCTCACAGATCCCCCCCCCCGGACCAGTGTGGATTTATGCCACAGCGATCAACACGCATCAATATTCGCAGACTACATTTGATGCTGGAGAGAGCTCCGACCCTCCAAGAACCCCTTGCACTGCTAGCTGTTGACTTTGAGAAGGCGTTTGATTCCGTCTTCGGGTAAGTCCTGTGGGAGATCATGAGGCGAATGGGATTTGGGGAGACCCTTATGGTCTGGGTCCAACGTCTATATGAATCTCCAGGGGCTGGGGTTAGAGTTAATGGTTGGCCTTCTCGAACCTTCCAATTGGGCAATGGGGCTCGTCAAGGATTTCCCCTATCAGCATTGCTTTTCGCAATAATCATTGAACCGCTTGCAATACTGCTGCGCCAATCGAACTCATGGAAAGGATTTTACTGGGCCAAGGGTGTAGAAGACATGGTCACACTATACACCGACAATTTCTCAACATACTTGGGTGACCCAATTAGCTCCTCTCCGGAGGTCACAAAAATACTTGAACAATATGGGACATTTAGTGGGTTACAAGTTCATTGGAATAGGTCCACCCTCTTCCCAGTCAAAGGGGCGGACCTGGCAATCCCCCCACACTGCAAAAAAAATAGGGGTACCTGTATTAACGTCCCTAGTCCTACAGGTCATTGAATCAGGTACAGAAAGGGGGGTTGAACTAGTAGACAAAAGGATGGCGGGATACACAAAAAGTTTTTAATAACTTGGTTTATGTTTCCAAGGCTTTCCTTTTATTCAAAAACAAACCTAAAACAATTATTAAACACAATTTCAATAAAACATTGTGGCTCATTCATTTTCAATCATTCACATTCATACGCTCTTCAACACACTATCACAATTGTCTATACACAAAGAAACAATCATATGTCTGTTGCATCTTTAGACATTCAAGACGTGAGAATCTTTGGGAACACCACAACACTGACTTTTGTTACCCCAAATTGATGGGGAGTTCTCCTTGTTAATTTTGAATGTCTAAAGATGCAACAGACATTTTTAGGTTTGTTTTGAATAAAATGAAAGCCTTGGAAACAAACCAAGTTATTAAAAACTTTTTGTGTATCCCGTCATCCTTTTGTCTACTAGTTCAACCCCCTTTCTGTTCCTAATCCCCTCACACTGCCTTTACTGTATAGAATTAGAGCACTTTCGCTATCTGGGGATTCAAGTGACAAACCTTACAGAGTATATACCCCGGAATTTGCACCCAATCACAGAAAAATTCACTGCAGATGTCCGGCACTGGGTACTGCTCCCACTGACCATGCTGGGAAGAGCAGCCCTCTTTAAGATGCTGGCACTACCATGCTTTTTATATATCCTCCAGAATGCCCCACTCCGAATATCACATTTGGAATTCCACAGGGTGGAAACTGCCCTCTGAACTTTGATATGGGGAGGGGGACACCCACGAATTGCACTACAGACATTGCAACAGTCCGTCTGGGAGGGTGGAATTGGGCTACCAAACCTTCAATCATACTACTGGGGGAGTCGTACGGTGGTGGTTAACGACATCCTACATGGGGATAGGGATCTGCCTCATATCCGAGCAGAAATCAACCCGATGCAAGACATGTCCCAACACATAAGTCTCTACCAGACTCTGGCCAAACCACCCCACCCCCTCCCCCCCACACACACACAATGGCAACCCACACTACACTAATATGGCGACAAGCCCACAAATACATTGGCTGGGATAAGAAAGTGACCCCTATAAAAACACTGTGGCGAAACAGTAACCCACCCAAATTAAATAAACTACTGGTATGGCTGGGATGGATATCGGCCGGAATTGTAAAAATCAGGGATAAATTTGCACAAGGCAAATTGACATCCTTTGAGGAACTAATAGATTTGAGCTCCCGCCATAGAACACTACCGCTACAGTCATCTCGCTCATCCAATACAGGCACATCTCCCCACACTCTTGGATATGCCAGAATGTAAAGAGACGAATGTCATCTCAGAACACATACCTACTAAAATCACATCAGTAATGTATAATGTCATAACCCTCTTTTGCCACACACAAACTCTCTAACCTCAAAATGAAATGGGAAATAGATGTTGGGCCAATACAATCAGAGGATTGGCTGGTGGCATTGATGTACCCGCGGGAAACTGATCTCGTCGAGACTCCGGCTGATACAGCTTAAAATCCTACACAGAGTGTATTACCCCTGAGTCGCATTGTACCGTTGTAACCGTGCCACCATACCCAACTGCCCTGGCTGTCTGCAGGAAGAGGGTACCTTCTTTCATGTCTTGTGGGAATGCCCCCGGATCCAAAGATATTGGCGCCAATGCTGTAATAAACTAACTGAAGTCTTGGGACACTAAGATGATGCTATTGGGTATTGAGGAGGAGGGAACCAACACTTGTTTTGAGAGGATATTTCTCTCCACGGCCACAGGGTTAATAAAACGAATTTTACATTTTTTAATAAAAATGTGTTTATAGTTTACATATAAATTTTAAACTTTTACAACATATATTTCTTTACATAACTTAAAGAAAGGAAAGAAATAAAAGTCAGCTAAAATTGACGTGTTTCCAAGTCTCTATAGCATTAACTAAAATGCTTGTCAGTATTTACACTTCACTCCGATCAGCGAAAATTTTCAGTTGCCTACTAAGACAACATACCAACGACTGATAATTAACACATTTGGTATATAGCTTGCGACAATTCCCTTGATGCACATAAATCATAAGCAAGATAAAGCATCCGTTACTCTGAGTTTGATTGAACCATAGTTAGATTCACATTTTTCTTTGACAGTTCATCTTCAATTTTAAATATTACACGAGAGAGTGCCAAGATCAAACACATGCTGTTTCCATTCATGCAACGTTCCCAGAATGCATTCCTTGCTATGTCTGTTTCCTGCGGAAAAGAAATGTCCCAAAAAATAACGTCTGTCTTCCTAGAAATTAGAACAGTAAACTAGTAGGTGTTTTATAGATTCACACTGTTTTTTACATAAATCTACAGCTCAGGTCACTTTTTAACCCCTTAAGTGCCACCGACGAGCCGGCTCGTCAGTGGAAACCGGTCCAGGTTGCCACCGACGAGCCGGCTCATCGGTTTTTGGCAAAGCAGGGATCGCTCAAAACCATAATCCAACCCCCGGGCTATGTGAGAGGGAGGTCCCCCCCTCACTGCCAGGGGGCTGGATTACCTTCAGTTTCACGTCGGCGTGCGTAAAGCACGTCGGCGTGAAAGTAATTTTCATTGCAGCAGCCATTTCGGGCTGCTGCGGTGAAAACAGAAGGCGAGTGTTCACCTTTCTCCGCCTCGATCTCTGGCTGTATTTCAAGCGGGTATCATTAGAAAGGGGAGATTCTCCCCTTTACAACAATACCCATTGTGTGGCATTGCTGCCTGCGGATCGGGCGCAGGGCGCGCTATCCATGGGCAGCAATGTCACCGGATCAATACAGATCAGTTTGTGACGTGGGGGGAGGGGAGGGCTGCTTACTAGGTAAGCGGCCCCCTTCCCCCCTGTGGCCCCAAAGCATGGGGCCACAGGGTCGGAGACCCCTGGGGGCAGATGATCACTGCCCCCAGGGGTGAAAATGAAAAAAAAATATTAATAAATCGAGGGAAGGGGGGTGGTGGGAGGGGATTTGGGGCCCTGTGGCCCACTAGGCCACCAGGGATAGAGGAAAATGTGGTGTCCCTGGAAAGGGGAGGTTCTCCCCTTTCCAAGGACATCACATATGAGGCATTGCTGGTCACGGATCAGCGCAGAGTGCTCCATCCATGACCAGCAACCCACTGGACCACCATGGATCTGTTTGTAACTTGGGGGGGAGCGGGGGCTGCTTCAAGTAAACAGCCCCCCTCCCCCACCGGCCCCCAAAGCAAGGGGGCACATGTGTACAACCCTGGGGGCAGATGGCTGATCATCTCCCCCAGGGAAGGGGGATATATTTTACAGAAAAGGGGGGTGGCCCTCTCCCCCTCACCCCAAGGGGAAATGGGGGCACCCCTTGTAGCCCTCCCTGGGGGCAGATATCTGCTCCTAGGAAGGGGCATCTGACCCCAGGGAGGGCTGAATGAGATGCCCCCCCCCCTGTATTTGGTGTGGGGGGGTTGAGGGTCACGTGTCCCGATGAAAACGGTACCTCACATGTGTGGGTGCACCTACCGGGGGCGCAAAAGGAAAAGGATAACCCACTGGTAACCCCAAGCCTTTCGCCACTGCCCATTTTGTTCATGTGGGCAACCTACAGATTTGGCCCTGGGGTGTCGAAGCTAGCAAGGGAAACAGGGAACCCCATGCATTTCCCAAAATAGGACACCCGTGGAAATCCACAGAGGTCTGACTTGCACAAATCGGCCCATAATCTACTACCCAGAACCCCCGGCAAATTCCAAATTTGGGGGTAAAAAACACAATTTCCAGACATTACACTATGCTCAACCACCGAAACACGCGGCCAACAACAGATGTCGTACCTTCCCGCGTTCCCACAGGTGTCCCAACGAAAACGGTACCTCACATGTGTGGGTTCACCAATCTAGCTGCAAAGGGAAAAGGCTAACCAACTGATAACCACAAAAGGGTTTGGGGAGATAACGAACAGATTTGGGCATAGGGTTTCCAAGCCACCAAGGAAAACTGGGAACCCCATGCATTTCTGAAAAGAGGGCACCAGTAGGAATCCACAGAGGTCCAATTTGCACGAAGCGGACCAGAATGTTTTACCCGAACCCCTGATAAAGTGAAAAATGTGGGTTTTTCGGCACATTTCGCACTTTGCCAGGGCTTCTGGGTAATAAATTCTGTGCCGATTTGCGCAAATCATACCTCTGCGGATTCCCACGGGTGTCCTCTTTTCGGAAATGCATGGGGTTCCCTGTTTTCCTTGGTGGCTTGGACACCCGAGGACCATATCTGTATGGTGTGCCGGTCGGCAGAGAGTCTGAAATTCCGGTCTGAAAACAGACTTGGGGTTACTTGTGTTTTAGGCTTTCCCCTTGGCGCCCAGGTAGGTGCACCCACACATGTGAGGTACCGTTTTCATCGGGACACCTGTGGGAACGCGGGAAGGTATGACATTTGTTGTGTTTGTTTGGTTTTCATAACATTTTGACCCATTTGCTGGTGCCCTTTGTCACACAACCCTTTCATTTCCCAAATGTGACCTACATTTAGTCGCTGCTTTAGGCACCATACACTTTTGTAACCTGCACAAGTCACCTACCCTTGAAAAGGTCTGCCTGTGCTCTTTCAAAAAATGTATGCTTGCCATTCCTCACCACATTGGTTTTCCCGATTTACACATGCTAAGTGCGTCTTTTCAGACCGTGAGCGTAAAACTCCTGTGTACCATGGCTCAGTGTTTGGCTTGTGGTATTGCTTGTTTTGTAAAACACTAAAAAAAATGTGTGCTCTCCTAACTGCAAGAGTCAGGAGAATTTAGCAGAGCATTGATGTTCTCAAAATTCATAGAAGCCATTGCCGTACCAAGCCAACCATGTCCAACACACCTTTTTTTCGGTCATTTTCCCGCTTTTCCCACAATCTATGGCAGTTTCCCCTACCTAGTTGTTGCCTGACCTACGCAAATCACCCCTTCCTAAACTTGGAATTATATGCCTTTCTGTCCTCCAATTCGGCTTTCCTACCCTTTTCTCACAAAACGGTTGATAACCACATCAAAATACTTTTTTTTCGTTTCCACTCAACCTGTTCTTGAAAGCCAGGAAATTGGGGAATTCAGCAAAGCAAACCATTAGTTCCTAGCTCTTACAAGGAAAAAAAACACAGGCTTCTTTGTACATCATTTTATGGGCATTTTTTGAAAAAACCCAAAATGTTCCCCCTTTTTGGTTATTTTCTCTCACCCCCCCCCTACAGCAACCTAGGATTCCTGGGTGGCGTTACGACCGCCTACATGTGGGAAAAAAAGGAGCCAAATTTCGCCGAGATATCTCATGCAACAAAAAAGTTACAAGCCATTGAATGGCCACATACTGAAATCTCCAAAAAAGGCCCTGGCACTGGGGAGAAATACCCATGGCACTTAAAGGGTTAAAGAAGTGACCCGATCCCACCTCTGCATGCACTCCAATGTGGAAAACTGATTTAACTTAAATCTCATATACAAGTTTCTTACTCTATTACAGGGACATTTAATGATATATAAGGAGCGACACTCCCTCTTTCGTGGTCTCAGTGCATATTCCGTATATGTACTATATTCTTTGTTTGCATCCAGGGTCATTGACCAATCCCCGTCATAATTTTCGTTTAGTTCTAAACACACCCATTTCGTCTCGGAGGCATCAACATTTTTGCATATCTACAGAGTTGTCGCCAATTTGACCTGGCTGCTAAAGAGGATAATCCCAATTCATGTCGAAAAAATTGAGTTTGGCACTGAGGCAGCCAAACCCAACGTCCGTTTCCACAGATTTCCCTGAATCCTATTCAGTATGAGCTCTGCATTCAACAAACACATATCCAAACTGAAAAGGATGATAGGTTCCACCTTTAGTAAATAAAATTAAATGCGAGGCAACATAGAAAATTTACAATATTTCCCGTATATAACCTTCATCATAGATGCCAGGGGACGAGCTTTGATTTTTAAGAGTCCCTCCCAGGATTTGTATGAATTAACATTTGGTTGCTCTAATCTTGTTCCTGCAATATGCCAGAAGTAAGATTTAATTTTTTTGTTGTTGTGGAAAATAATAATTTGGGACTTTGTTGGGTTAGCCACCAAATTGTGATGAGTGGCATACTCAAAAAAGATGTTTAACTTGTTCTGTAAACCTGTGGTGTTCTGTCAAACAAAACAATACCATCCGCAAAACATAGCCAGTGTATCTTAAGACTCCCAAGTTTTGCCGGAAACATGCCCGAGCCATTCCATAGATTATCCATATCACAGGGATACAGGTTAAACAAAGTGATTGCCAAATTGCAGCCTTGTTTTACACCCGTTTCTGTTGCAACTCTTTGTTAACTCTTACTTGGAAAGTCGTGTTGGTATGAAGCATAGCAATTAACTGAATCAACCTTTTTGATAACCCAAGATGGATTCGTTTTGCCCATAACACTTCCCTAATCACAGAATCAAAAGTACTAGAGAGATCTAGGGCTGCAATGTAGATCGGCCCTGTGTTATTTCTTTTGGATTTAGCAAATATGTGAGATATTACAATTGCATTTAGGGAAGTTCCTATGTATTTTCTAAAACCGGTTTGAAACTTCAGGATATATTATTAAGATCAATAAAATTCTGTACTTGTTTTAGTACCAAGATCGCAAAAAAGATGGATCTTTTGGGTCACCTTTTTACATATAGGGACTATAATCGCGTTGAGCCAAGATTTAGGAATGGAATTTGTTGCCAGGATGTTTGTGAATTTGGTGTGTAAAATGGAAGCCCAAAAGTCTGGGTCATCTTTAAGAATATAAGATGGCAAGCCATCAGGGCCTGCTGCTGTCGAGGCCTTCAGGCTTTTAATGGCCTCCACTATGTTTTCCATTGAAAAAATTATATCATCATTATAGTGACACATTCATATCTCAGGCATGAGATTCTGAAACACAGTAGGTAATTTAAATTTTGCTCCAATATAACTTTTCCAGGTTTCACGGGATATTGAAGAGCCCATGTCATGGGATTCAACTAACTTTTTACCATTGAAGATGAACCATAGACAACAGGTATCGTTCTTTATTAATACTCTCATTATCCGTTGATTGTCATTTAGGCTAATCTTATATCTCATTGCCTTAATCATATTTCTGTATTTTAACCGCACTTTCTGTTTTAGAGCAATTTAAGAAAATGTATTCAGATTTAGCCTCAAAAACTTTCTTAGACTGCGATTTTTCTCGCATTTGAACATGGCTATTTCGTTGTTCTATTTTTCATGCCATCCATAAGGGGGACGCCTGGAGCATTCCAAAAGGGATGAGATATGATTCCTAATTACCAATGAGTTCCATTCCTCTCTTAGATCTGCATTGTAACTCACATCACCTCCCTTGGGAGCTCTCCATACGTCCCTATGTACCAGATATGTCAATTGACTGCAAATTCTGGGATGCCATCCCACTGAGGTCTGAGCCCTTTCAAGTTTCACCAACTCTAACATTGAGTTTTTGGTTAGAGGGGCTGGTTGCAGTCTAATAGTTAGCAAAATGGTTGCATGATCAATAAAAGGTGTATCAACTATGAAAACACTATTTACCATCCCCATTAACCCCGAAGAGACAGAAGTAGTCTAAATAAGATGCAATATCCCCTCTAATCCATGTGCCCACATCTGTACCGGGTTGGTAGTCAACCCGCACAATGTTCCAATCTCTAAAATATCGGTTCCATTGTTTCCCCCTATTGTATGAGATCCCTTTTCGTTTAACTGTTTTGGGATCCTCACCAGTGTTACCCAGGCTAAGACATATAGAATTAAAGTCCCACCCGATCAATATCCTGTAGTTTGGATTCTTCAACATTGCGTCCTGTAGAATTCCATCCAGCACCTCTAAGCTGTTATCTAATGTGCTGACTACTGGATTGAAGTAGACACATATCATTAAATATACATATGAGGAACATCCAATAGGACTCAGTTCAACAGCTAAGATACCATCTGCAGCATATATAATTTCAGATTTGTGGTCAATTGCATTGCTTATCAATATAGCCACCCCACCCGAAGGGCGACCAACCACTCCTTGGTGTGCTGGTACACTGAAAGTTGCAAAACCATCTAACACAAACGCATTCACAGACACTGTCACCTGTATGAGTAAAACCGTGGGAGAGCACTTAATATTCAAACCTTTAAACCAGTCTCCCAGGTTTTTCATCCCACAGCAATTCCATGAGATGAACGTGTATTCAGACTGACTAGGATTGCTTTTGCCATGTCTAATATGGTGCTGAGATCTGACCAATAAAATCAGCTGTCTGTTCCGGGCTAGAAGAGGTGCTCCTGACACCAGACAGATTTGGTTCACTAAGTAACGGTTCGTCCAGAAAGGCATCAGCCTCTTCAATAGACCAAAGTAGGCATAAATCCAAGCCTCGCAGTCCGAAGTCCTTCCTGTGTTCCCAGAACAACCGTACTATGATTATTGATTAAGGAGCACAAATCATACGCAGGTAGTTATGGTTTGCCAGTCTGATCCACTCTATATCATCAGAGTGTAGCGTCCTCAATTGGGGCTACCCTTTAAGACATTGAATGAAAACGATCTGTTCAATCTTTGCTGACCATTAATCTTGGGGTCTCTTTGCCATTCCAAAATTTACAGTGAGTCCCTTGTGATGGAGACTTCATCCATCTCTACCTCAGAATTTATCAGAGGATTTTGCGTTTCAGGTCTAGGCTCCATCTCTTCAGGAGTGGAGTTTCTTGGGATGTTTTCCTGCAGAATACAACCACCATTCCCTATTGACACAGCCTTTTTTTTCTGTGATCTTGTGTGTGGAGTGCTCTACACTTCCATATTCATCACACCTCCCTTTGGAGTCTTCAACAATACCTTGGCCATGATAAGTGGATTGAGTATAATAGGTCCTGGATTATTGCCTTTAGCATCAAGACTGGAAAAGCTCAAAGGTTTGTCAACCGGGTAATTGTTTGGTTTGTAAATACCCACACTCCCCTGTTTGCTTGTTTTATTTATAACTATGGGGGTAATAAATTGACAATCGGCCTTGTTTCTGTGGATGTGATAAAGCGGTAGCCTCCCCACTGAGGCCTACCCCTTGAATTTCATTAGCCTTCCCTCTGGGCATTCCCAGTTTTTGTTCCAAAGAACTACTATATCTGGTTCTTCTTATGGATTCCTCATTAAGTTGCGTTAGATCGATCACTAGTTCGTTGACCGACTCATTGGCACAGCTTCCCATAATTATCTCTTGCTCACCATTTACTGCATTTTCATTTCCCAATTTTTTATATTTTTTTATTTTTACACATATCTTTTATGCCTAAATTGTTGTTTTTTTCTCCTTTTGATTTGCTTTTTTTAGCGTCTTAGCCTGTGCGCGATTCATTTTGCAGGAAAAGAAAACCGTGCTGGACTCCTCTTGATCATTTTTCTCCATCACGGTACTAACAGCATTGCTCACTTGTTCTGTAACTAGCAGCCTTTTTGAGCTGCCACTAACCGGTTCTACTGATGTAAGGGCAGCATTCTCAATCAATTTAACAAGAGGTGATGGGCTGTTGGGAGACTCCTCCATCTCTCTCAGAACTATAGTACCAGATGCAGCCGGCTGTGTACCTGACACATTACCATCATTCAAATTATTATGTTGTGAGGTGAGATAGCGAAACACATCATCCAATTTTAGTGAATTAACTTTAATAGCCCTAAATACTGCTGGAGATGATGAATCTGCAGTGATGTTCTCTGCTTTGACCCCCTCTGCTGCCACTTTTGCATACGATCCCGCAAGCTGGATTCAATTTTCAGCACTTCCCCAGTTTGGGTGCTAGAGACAATCTTCCAATGTTACAACAGGTGGGATCATTTTTGCAATGTGTGAGTCTAATAGGTTCATTCTCTCAGACTGACGGGTCACATACGCTAATATAAAACATTCAATTTTGCAAATTTTCCCCGATAAGTCTGACATTGTATCCTTTATGGAGTTCAAATAAGCATGGGTCAAGTCATGTCCTTTATCCAATAGGTTTAGGATTGATGTTATAACCGGAAAAGGCGCGTTTTCCTCTCCACTACCCATTGGATGGGTATAGTTATTCTCGTTAGGAGCCAGGTTGTTATTCACACCCTCCTTACTAAATGATTGACTATCATCATCCTCAAAAGTTGCGTTATCATGGGAATTAAGTCCTAACCCTGCCTCCATTACCTCCCCTGCTGGATAATTAGGGGGAGAACTAGTTGATGGTCTTGGTAATATTACAACCGGTGTACAGCCTTGGCCTGCTGTTGGAGCACCATTAGTCTCATCATTAAGATTATGCAGACATATGCTTTCCACCTCAGAAGGCAGAAGCACTGCCGGTGAGCTGGGTCCCAATGAGATGCGATAACGCTTTTTCCACTCATTTGTCAAGGTAATGGCCATAATAGATACAGATAATTCATTTGGGGGTTCCTTAATAGAAAGTTGAGTTTGTTTGCCTGATTTCCTACGTGATTCATTTGCTCTACAAGGAGTCATAAATTGCAATTCATTGTTGTTAAATCTACCCCTCCATTTTTGACACATAAATGAGTGCCCAAAAGGGCACCTGCGCTGTCATTAGGTTCAAATGACAGAGATTGTAAGCTATAGGGAACAGTATTGCCATCCATTTCCCGTTCCCTAGCCAAGAACACATATAAAGTGGGAATGCTCACCTCCACGCTAGAATCATGTGATTGAATGGGCACTGTTCCATCTAGTGCTGGATTCAATTTCACATCGGAGATGCTCTTCCCACTACGGAGGCTCTCCACCATTGTCAGTCACTAATGTGTTCACTATTTCAATGGACCCAATCACTTCCCTTTAGATACAAGGGGAGGTAGGACTGTGGTAGTTGTCAACAGGTACTCTCTATCAAAAAGATGTCCTACTTCCTTTACAAATTATATTTATTTATAATAATTACTGAATAAATATTTCATATTTTTTTATGTTGAACACATTCAATATAATACTCTAAAGATACAATTAAAAATAGTAACAAAAATTGTTTTCTAAAAGGATTTTTTCAAACACATTTATTAATATGTAAAACAGCCTATAGGAAAAAGGTCCTATTAGGTTGGGGTATTAGATCAATCACAATCTCCGATTATTTTTTATCACCAGTCTAGGATAATTCCTGGACTGTAAACTCGACATGTTTTAGTCCTCTAGGTGTTGACGGGACTTTCTTCAGGAGTAGTTGTTAACAATATTAGAGTAATGAGAGTCTTCTTCTTTTGAAGTTATAGTTCGCTATAAATAGGAGCAGCTGTTGACAAAAACCAGAACGGAAAAGAATCAGTAAATCGCTAGTATTCTTTAGACACTGTTAAGGTGTCTGGAACAATTCAAGGTTACATTAGTTACCTGAATTTCCAAGTGTAGTTGGTCCCTCTGAGGAGGAGAAATATAGCCTTCATAAGTAGGCAGTTTTATCTTGTAGGGTGAGCAAATCTTCCCCAAACTCCTATAACCAAATTAGAAAAATAGAGGGTGACCAATAGAAATGGCTTTTCAACCCAAAAATCAAGAATCGGACAGTTCTGACGAGAGAGTTAGTTAAAAATAGGACTTTCAAAAGACCAACAGGGTCAGTTGTATCTAGCCGGAAGAGGGCTTATCTTACCTCTGTATTTTGAGGTAGGATCTCACGGGTTAAATGTTCTGTCAGTGAATATAAATAACATACAGCCACCCATATATTGATGGTATTTGCTGATGATGTTTAAGGATAGTAGTGATTCTCTAATATCTACGCATTGTCACCATGTCCATAGATACAGACAGTGTACTGAAAAAATAAACCCACGGGGGGGGGGGGGGGGGGCTCTTTGTCCCTATTTACAGATAACTTCCGGAAACAACCAGGCAGTTTGACCAGATTTACACTGGAAAGTGTTCAAGACAACATCACTGACAGAACATTTAACCCCTGAGATCTTTGGATATGGAGTTTTAAAACAACTCCATAGGCATCAACTTCTACTTGTGTGTCACACAGCACCTTCAGTGCAGTGGTACATGGGTGTCTTTCAGGCGCCTCAAGGTTTAAATACCTTCTCTGGGACTGACTACTGTCTCCAGGAGCATGTAAAGTTAAATTGACTTTACTAGTCTCTTTAAATTTACAGACCCAGCACACAATATCTTCCTATAGAGTGCTGGAGGGTTTGCCTAGTATTCCATGAGTCTAAACACTCATGTAACAGTCAAATGTTACCCTTTTCTACTTGAAATGGATGGCGACAGTGTTTTTTAACAAATTACCTTGATTTTTCAAGACCGCAAACACTGGTAGCTAAAAATCCGGTCATGTTTTCCAATATGGCGCCCAAGACCTATCTGTAAAAACAGACTCCGGTCGACTTTTTTCGCCGTTTCTTTTAGAAAAAGTCCTTCTCGTATTTAACTCTGTGTGCCAAACCAGGTTTGGTCCCTTTGTCCGTTGGCCTTTTGGCGGACTTCAGTGCTGAAGCCCTCCTCTGGCGCCTGAGTGTCTGGGAGGGACAGGATGTGAGGGAGGTGCCCGAAACTATGTGCTTAGTCTCCTAGGAGACCTGAATGCACTCTGGCGTGATTGGGCGGCTGGCTGTCCGGCAAGGACAGCCACCATGCTGCGTGAGTGACAGCCAGGCTGGAATGAATCGGGGAAAACTGTTTAAAAGCAGGCCTCTGGGACTTGGAAAGCAGAGTCAACCACTGGAACCGAAGACAAGCTGAAGGAAGACTGCTGCAACTCCTGGTCCACCGGTGAAGCCCTGTTGCAGGTCCGAATTGCCTGAAACTCCATCGACAGAGAAGCCCTTCAAGGTTAACTTCTTCCCTTGAGTTTGGTGGGAACAACCAACTCCTAAGCCACCTGGACACCGTCCCCATACTGGTCGAATGTTCTTCAGAGTGCTGTTGAAAACCGGATAGCCAGTGGGAAGGATACCAGTTTGTGGTCTTTAAGGCACTCATACCTTAAACCGACGTTTTGCCAAGCTTGTGGCCTCTTCCCTGGGCAGTGCAGGAACCTCCCGATGTCATTGTCTTTGTCCCCACGACTGAAGCACAGGAACAGTGAGATCTGCAGGAACTGCCAGGAACAACTACCTCAGCTACAGCTCTTCTTTATTTTAAAGGTACTGTGCAAGTGCGGTTCAGAACTCTGTTTGTGTGGGATGTATTGACCCACTTTTGCTCTGCCATGCGGCATCCCTGTGTTCTGATGGTGCCAGAAATCTTAAAATTGCCGCAAAACCCTGGTGCACACCAAAACCGCTGAAAACCACGCTTTGCAACACAAAAGGTTGGCTGCCAAATCTGCCATGCATGTGGTCAGTGGTGGAACAGAGATCTCACTCCTGAAACATGTCACTGGGCTTCACAAGTAAAAATGGAGCACAGAGGAAAAAGCAGTGCGTTGCTGAAAGAAATCCAAAATCTTGCGTTTAAATCCTTTTTTCTTGGTTGCTGAAACTGCAGAATGCCAATACAAAACACCCTCAAACATCTGATATTCTTGCTGGGTGCTACAATTCACTTAGTTCAAGAAATCATTGTGCCCTTACAATGTCCTGAAAAGCTGAATTTGTCATAAAAACATTCACAAGCAAAAGTTGCCTGCCTGTGGAATCTGTAAATATCTGGGCGCAGTACCCTCTGCCGCCTGTATGACAGCTGTAAGGAGCCTGCCTGATTAACTTTAAAAATGTACAAGCTGAAAGCAAATGTTTGCAATGTAAATGGCATGTTACTGAGAGTAACCTATGTTGTAATTGTTAATCCCATGGTTTAGAATCTGAAAGAAGTGTTCTAGCTGCCCGTTTTGAAATTACAAGTTGGTTTTAAGCAAAGGAAAAATGCAACAGAAATAACATTTAAATTAAGGCTGGCTGAGCTGCAAGAACTTGAAAGGCAGGTTTCTTCCAAGAAGGAGGACACTCGAAGCTGAAACTCACATGCAGGTGCCAATTGCTGGGGAGCCAGAAGGAGACAATGGACTTCCTCCAGCTCAAAGGAGTGCCAAGTGTGAAGGGTCGTAAACGGCCTGGGCCCATGAGGAAATGGGAGGAGCCTGCTTCTGAACTGCAGAGAGGCAGAAGGAGGCGGAGACAAACAACCATTTGTGGTTGGACATTCACAAAGAACATTTTGTTTAAATACATATAACTTACCACTTACAATTGTTAAAGATACCAAAATAACATTTGTGAATCTAAATTCTGGCTGCACATTTTAAAAGGCGCCAGAACTCTGACATGTTCTAGGAAGAAACAGCGGAAAAAGTGATATTACACAAAATGTATTTTTGATAGAAGCATGAAACTTCATACACTTATGCCCATGTTCAATGCACACATTTGTACACATTTTCTGATAAACTGGACATTGTGTTCTGAACAAACAGCAAAATTCTGTAAAAAGCAGACACAAGATCTTACATCGCCGGGGTTTGGAGGTGTATTTGCTACACACAATATGAAAACTGTATATATGCCTGTTATGGAGGTTGCACATTTGTAAATATGTATTGTATTAAAAATAGATTTTGTGTTCAAGAGGCTAGGGGTGGACTCTAGGCCTCATAAACCCACATCATCATGGTGACACCCCGTTCTTCTCCTCCCATCAAGGAAGAGAGGAGACCCTGACCAATCCCTGGAAAGGGGGCACACTTAGGATAAGCCAGCGACCACACCACTTTATCAAAAGCATAAATAGAGACAGCTGAGGACTTAGAAAGACACACAGATTCACCCACTAACCGATTGCTGGCAGAGCACCCTGCTAGAGAACAATCCATCTTCCTTGCTCCAGACTCCAGAAACTTGGAAAGCAGAAAGGCCCATTCCATTAGCTGAACCATTTTCAGCTAGGCCTTAAATTCCAGAACTAGAATCCCACCACCAAAGGGGAACATTAAACAGCAGGGCTGTGCTGTACTGCTGCCTGCTAAAAGAATGATCAGAACCAAAAGATCAAATCCAGCTGTGCCATGCTGTGACCAGAGCCATTGCAGACCGGATCCAGTCCTGTGCCGTGCTGTGCTGTGCACGACCCAGTCCAGTCCTGTGTGCCCAGCTGTCTATCCCAGAACCAGGTTCCCTTCCCTGACCAGAAATCTTGACGGACCAGAATCCTGACGGTTCCGTTTGAAACATATCTAGTGAGTATCTATAGAATAGGACTGTGTCACTAGCATATGTAGCATACTAGCATATGTACTGTCCATAGTTAATCCCTATCTTAAACCCATCCCATCTTGTATTCAGAACCTGTAGTTTTAGGAGTATTTTTGAATTGTCAGAACTGTTCTTGCGCTAAGTTTCTCTTATCTGTTTTCTAAAATCATAAATCATTAGTGTTGTGAATAAATAAATTGAATCCCAGAAAGAAAGCGAGTATCCACCATGTGAAGGGTCCCTGGCCAGGACTGTGGAGATTCATGTGTGACATTCTCTTTTTCTATAGTCATAATACAGTGTAAGAAATCCTTTTTGTCTTTTAAAAGCGCATTCCTGTTTTTTCATTCTCTTTTTTTAAAAATATGTTTATTTTAAATCAAGGCAGGTTGACAATTATATCACATGAACAATAGATGAGACACAATGACACCCAAACATTCCCTTCAAGTCCCGTTCCCCCAGTCCCCCAATCCCGTTTCGGGGCCTCCACCCCCTGGGCCGTCCACTTTGTGGCCCCAACGGCTATGTGACCCCTCCGGGGTCTTCCTGGTCCCTCAGAGTCCACTGGGCATTGATGGGTTTGTAGGTCAGGGCGGGGAAATCGCTGGTTGTATTCCAGTACTGGGGCCCAAATGTTCATGAATCGGTGGAGGACTCCGGCTTTTGCCGCTCTCACCTTCTCCGCGATCAGTATGTCCCATAATTTCGTCCACCACTGGGTCATGAGGGGGCCGTCTGGCGATTTCCAGAAGCGAGCCAACACAGTCTTCCCAGCTAGGAGACATTGGGTCAGCAATTTCGCTCTGTTCCCAGAGCGTGGATAGTTCGCGGGGACTGGGACCCCCAGCAGGACAGGTTCCGGTGCCAGCAGGATTACTGTCCTGGTGATCTGTGCAATAGTTGCCAAGCATAGTTTCCAGAATTGCTGGCTCTTCGGGCATGTCCAACACATGTGAAAGAAGGAGCCTGGTTGACCGCACCCTCTCCAGCAAGAATGGTCCACCTGGGGGTTCATGTGGTGAAGCCTAAGGGGGGTGGGGTAATACCACCGCAGCAGGATTTTATATGCACATTCCCTGTTGGTGACGCAGGTGGACGAAGAGTGTGCTCGGGTCCAGATGTCCACCCATGTCTGGTCCTCTATTGGGTGTCCCAGATCGGCCTCCCACTGGGCCATGCAGCGGGTTATTGATGCCAGGAAGTCCCCCAAAAAGCGCCTATATAAGGTGGAGATCCTGCCTCGAGTCGGGAGGTCCTTGAGTGTTAGTTCGAGGGCGGCGAGGGTGCGCGTTGCCGCCTGAAGGGTCTGGGGGTGTGAGCACCAGTGACGCAGTTGAATATATGTAAATCTGCCCTTTTCCTGGAGTTGGAACTTTTCTTTGCGCTGTTAAAACGTGTGGGGTACATTTCCTGTGTATAGCTGATCTAGGGCCTCGAGGCCGCCGTTTATCCAGTTCTGAAAGCTGCGGGGGTTCAACCCGGGTGAGAAGAACAAGTTACTTTCTTACCTGGTAACGTTCTTTCGATGGGATGGTCCGACGACGTATTCCATATCTATGACATGTAATCACCACAGCTGTGCTGCTTCGGAAACTTTTTTCGGCGTCTGCGTCCTGTGTCGATGACGTCGATGCGCCGTCGTCGAGGACCTCCTCCGACGTCCGACGTCATCCGATGTGATAAGTAGGACGCACGACGCCCGTAGCCTCAGTTGTAGTTTTTTCCCCCAGAACGTGTGACATAAGTCAACTGCCAGTCAGACACAAAGCCTTGCGGAACGTAAGCTGCAATCGCAAAAGAAATTCTGCAGCGGGGAAGGCAGGGCGGGAGCGATATGGAATACGTCGTCGGACCATCCCATCGAAAGAACGTTACCAGGTAAGAAAGTAACTTGTTCTTCGAGGGGATTGGGTCCTCCGACGTATTCCATATCTATGACAGACTCCCAAAGCAGTACCAGAGCAAGGAGGAGGGAAAGAATTTAGAATCAAAATTTAGAATAGCCAATCAAATAGCACAGCAAAGGACCGCCTTGCCAAAGGCCAGATCCTGCCCTCGGATGGAATCGAGGGAATAATGACGTACAAATGTATGTACTGAAGCCCAGGTGGCTGCATCACAGATGCTGCGAATAGGAACACCCCTCTGCAGGGCAGTAGATGCAGCCACACCCCGGTAGAATGGGCCCGCAAGCCAGCCGGTGGGTCCTTACCCGCCAAACGGTAACACTCCGAGATGGCTAAAATAATCCAGCGAGACAAAGTCTGTTTCGTCACAGCTTGCCCCAAACGCTTCCCAGCGTAACCAATAAAGAGTTGATCGTCCACTCTGACCCGGGACATGCGTGAAACATAAAAGCTTAAAGCTCTCCTAGGATCAAGCCTATGGAGCCTCTCCTCTTCCTTACCAGGATGCGGAGGAGGATAGAATGCCGGAAGAACAACCTTCTGGGCCAAATGAAAGTCCGTCACTACCTTCGGAAGAAAAGAAGGACGAACACGAAGGACAACCCTGTCCTTGTGAAATACAGTGAAGGGAGGCTTAACTGAAAGCGCCTGTAACTCACTCACTCTGCGAGCGGAAGTAACCGCAACTAAAAACACAGTTTTCAGAGTTAACAGCCTCAAAGGGCAAGAATGTAAACGCTCAAACGGAGCACCCATAAGAAACCTAAGAACAAGGTTTAAATCCCAACCGGGCACCAGGAAAGGTGACGGAGGGAACACATTAGTGAGCCCTTTCAGAAACTGTGAAATTAAAGGGATTTTAAAGTAAGAACACTCTTCAGACGAGCGCTTAAAGATGGACAGCGCCGCCAGGTAACCTTTAATGGTACCCACTTGCAAGCCCCTGTGGGCCAAAGAAAGTAAAAAGGACAGAACCATGGGGATGTCACATGCAAAAGGATCCACATTCTGAACTCTGCACCAGTCGCAGAACTTACGCCAACGGCAACGGTACAGAGACTTTGTTGCTGGCCGTCGGGCCGAGAGCAACACCTCCATCACGTCTTCAGGGAGGTCCCAACCCTTATACCACAACCTCTCAGAAGCCAAGCGTGAAGGTTGAGGGATCTGACCTCTGGATGGAGAACCTGACCCCCCTCCCGTGAGAGCAGATCGTCTCGGTAGGGAAGACGACGTGGAGGGCAGATGGACAAGTCGAGAAGGTCCGGGTACCACGTCCTCCGAGCCCACGCCGGAGCAATGAGGATCATCCGGGAACCGAACTTCCGTAACCTCCGCAGCACTTGCGGGATGACGGGGACTGGAGGAAACGCGTACAGCAGCGGGAATGACCACCCCACCACAAACGCGTCTCCTAAGGCTCCTTTTGGAGGAAATTCCCGCGAGCAAAACCTTTCGCACTTCCGGTTGACACTGGAGGCGAAGAGATCCACTTGAGGGGTCCCCCAAAGGGCGAAGATCACCAGGAGAATCTCCTGAGCCAACTCCCACTCGTGAGAGATCGCGCTCTGCCTGCTCAGAGCGTCCGCCGTCACATTTTCGTCTCCGGCCAGATGAACTGCCGAGATCGAAACTTCCTGCTGGATGGCCCAGAACTCGAGCTGCATCGCCTCCCTGCACAGAGGAAGTGCCCCTACCCCCCCTTTTTGTTGAGGTAGTGCATGGCCACTGTGTTGTCCGTCAGGATCAGGACATTCTTCCCTCGCACAGTCGGCAAAAAAGCCTTCAGGGCTAGCCTGACGGCCCTCAGCTCCAACAGATTGATATGGAGTCTGGACTCCGACGGAGACCAACGACCGCTGACTGTCAGCCCGTTGGCATGAGCTCCCCATCCCGTGAGAGATGCATCCGTCACGATCGTCACCTCGGGCCAGGGAAGCCAAAATGGAGCCCCCTTCATCAAGTTGCCTTCGACGGCCCACCACAGAAGGTCCCGGGCGACCGAGGACGGCACCTGAATAGAGTCCGACATCATGCCGGAGGACTGCGACCATTGCGTCTTGAGTGCCCACTGCAAAGATCTCATCCGCAGGCGAGCCTCTGGCACCAGAAGAATGCAGGATGCCATGATGCCGAGCAACCTCAAGAACTCGAACGCTGGGAGCGTCTGGGCATGCTGAAACTTGTGCACCATCTGCTGAATGTGAAGAGCCCTCACCTGGGGAGGAAAACACTGCCCCAGGGAAGTGTCGAGCACTGCTCCGATGTACTGGAGCCGCTGTGTTTGCGTCAAATGGGACTTCTTTAAATTGAGGGAGAAGCCCAGCCTGTGAAGGGAGTGACAGGTGACCGATAGATGATCCAGGACTTGCTCAGGAGAGCACCCCCTGATCAACCAATCGTCCAGGTAGGGGTAGACGTGAATCCCCCCTTGCCCGAGATGCGCTGCCACCACCACCATGAGCTTGGTGAAAACCCTCGGGGCGGAGGTCAATCCGAACGGCAGGACCCGAAACTGAAAGTGCGAGTCGCCAACCGCGAACCTCAGGTACTTCTTGTGATTGGGATGGATCGGCACATGGAAGTAAGCATCCTCGAGGTCGAGTGACACCAACTAGTCCTGAAGCTGAAGGGCCAGGAGGACTTGAGAGAGAGTAACCATCTTGAACTTGTCCTTCCTGAGGAGTTTGTTCAAACCGCGCAAGTCCATGATGGGTCTCAATCCCCCGTCTTTCTTGGAAATCAAAAAATAAGGAGAATACCATCCCTTGATCCTATGGCGCCTTTCTCCAGCAGGGCTTGAATTTCCTGCGCAAGGAGCGGATCCGGACACCGCAAAGAGAGGTTCCCCGGTGGATTGTCGTGAGGCCTGTGCCGAAAGGGAAGACAGTAGCCGTGGGTTATGATCTCCAGAACCCACACATCTGAAGTAATGGCTTGCCACTCTACAAGATGCTGCGCCAGCCTTCCCCCAACCGGCGAATCATGGGACATGGCCTCACGACTGAGTGGGAGCGGCTGCGGCGTTACCTGAGGGCAAAGAGGCAACTGCCCGAGCGGCCTTGGCACCACGGGTACCCTGTCGTCCACCTCTGGTACCCCTGCGTTGGCCTCTTTGACTGCCAGCTCCTCTCGCTTTACTGAAGGATGAGTAATAGCGAAAGGAACCACCCCTCCACTGCTGTCCCCTAGGACGAAAAGGCAGAGGTTGGCGAACTGCAGCGCCCAACGACTTCGCTGCAGCTTTTGAGGTCTGCAACCTCTCAAGGCTCTCGTCAGCCTTGCTGCCAAAAAGGTGTTCACCGTCAAAGGGCATGTTGAGGAGCCGGGACTGCACATCCGGAGCAAACCCCGACTTCCGCAACCACGCAAACCTGCGTATCACGGTGCTCGCCGCCATGGACCTACTGACGCATTCAGCTAAGTCCAAACCCGACTGAACGGACTCACACATGGCATCCTTACCATCCTGGACCATAGCAAGGAAACCATCCCGTTCGTCCTTCGGGAATATGTTCAGCCGCTAACGCAACACAGTTCCACAGAGTGTGCGTGAAACGAGACAAGGCACAAATGGAGTTGGCCGCCTGAAGCGCCATACCACCAGAAGAAAACACTTTCTTCGCCCAGCCATCAAAACGTTTGTCGTCCCTATCAGGAGGGATGGTAGGGTACGACGCCTGCTTTGCCGGGGCCGTGGCCGCCTGCACCACCAAACTCTCCGGAGTGGGGTGCCTGGTCAAGTAGCAGGGGTCGCTACTGGCTGGACGGTATTTTCGCGACAAGGATCTGCCCACCGCCGGGAGACTCTCCGGAGCTGTCCAAGCCGCCGCCACCCTTCTCTGTAAAGCCATGTGGAACGGCAGAACCGGGTCAATTGGGGGACCAACATCAAGGATGTCCGTCAGATCATCCTGCACAAACTCCCTTGGGGGAGCAGACCATCCCAAGTACTCAGAAACCCTAGCCATAAGGCGCCGGTACGAGGAATCAGCATGAGAGCCAGACTCAGGCCTACAAAACTCCACCTCCGGAGAGGTGTCCAGTCCACTGGCATCATGCAGCGACTGTCTCAACTCGTCAAACTGACTATGGCCCGAGACAATTTCATACGGAACCTGACTAGGAACCAGGCCATCAGAATCCTCATCCGCCTCTGAAATATAGTCCAGGTGGCGAAAAGAAGGCACCCTAGAGTGCTTGCTCTTATCCAGAGCCTTCCTAGGGGGTTCACCCGTGCCACGGGGTACCTCCAACACGAAAGGCGTCGATGGCGTCGAGCGAATCGGTGCCAGCGTCGAGAGAACCGGCATCGGCGCAGAGAGGATCGGCGTCGAGGAAATCGGCATCGACGTCAGATGCAGCGCCCCCAGAATCGGCGGCGTCGACACAGCCCACAAGGCCGGAGCCCCGAGCGTGTCCCTCGACGGCATCGATGACTTCCTCGGAGCTGGAGCCTCGAGAAAGCCTGTCGACGCCCTCGACGCCTCAGACGTCGATGCCTTCTTCAAAGACCTCACAGGTGCACACGGTCTCGAACGCGTCGAGGACCGGGACCTGGAACGCGTACATCGAGAACGAGTCTGCTTGTCCGAACGGGACCTCTCCCGTGACTCGTGCCGACCACTCTTGCAAGCGGTGTCTCTCGACCTCACACGACCGACCCCACTCGGGGGCGCGGACGGCTGAGTACCCTGCGACTCAAGAATCGCCAGCATCTTCTTCCCGAAGGAAGCCCATTCCTCCGGCGTCGCACGGCTGGTGGGGTAAGCGACGTGCCGGGCAGAGTCCTCCAAAGAGGACCTGGAAGACGACCGGTGACGGCGCTTCCGAGAATGCCTCGAAGAGGCTGAGGAGTGGCGAGACCGACTCCTAGAAGAAGACCCACAAGACTTCCGACGATGACGCGGAGAGTCACCCCTCGAATCATCTGTCGAAAGCCCCGCAGACTTCGACTTCCGGGGCTTGGACACCCGACCTACCGACAACAACTTCTTACGTTTGCGTAAGGCTTTGGACGTGAGCGACTGGCAGTCGATACAGTCATCCGTGTCGTGGGCCTCCCCGAGGCACCAGAGGCAGGCGTTGTGCGAGTCCGTCACCGACATCTTGGACCCACACTCCCCGCACTTCTTGAAACCTGGATGCGGGGTCGAAGACGAAGTTCGCGGCAAAAACGGAACTGAGGCTACGGGCGTCGTGCGTCCTACTTATCACATCGGATGACGTCAGACGTCGGAGGAGGTCCTTGACGACGGCGCATCGACGTCATCGACGCAGACGCCGAAAAAAGTTTCCGAAGCAGCACAGCTGTGGTGATTACATGTCATAGATATGGAATACGTCGGAGGACCCAATCCCCTCGAAAGCTGGGTTATGGAAAATTGGCGATTGTGGGCCCAGACCCCTCGGGACTCCGTTTCGTTTTAGTGCCCAGTCCCAGGAACTCAGGGTGTGTTTGGTTGCCAATAGAAGACCCCCCCCAGCACATTCTGAGGGGGGTGGGATATGTGGCAGAAAACGCAAGGGGAAGGGAAGCAGCGACTGCTCCCGTTCGACCCATCTGGGGCAGTTTGTGATTGTCTGCCATGCGTGGACATGTGCCAGTTGCACCGCCACCCTGTAGGCTTGTAGGTCCGGGACCCCCAGCCCTCCCAGTTTGGAGCCACCCAACAGTGTCTTGTGGGGGATTCTAGCCCTTTCTCCCCTCCAGATGAACTTTAGCATTTTCCTCTGTAGGTCTCGAAGGGTTGGTGCAGGGATTGCCACTGGGATGGAGGAGCAGGCATAGAGAAACCTCGGGAGAAGGTTCATTTTGCAAGCTGTTAAGCGTCCCATCAGCAAGATTTCCTGGGTCGTCCAGCGTTTCAGGTCTCCTAGTTCCTTGAACAGCTGGGGACAGTTGGCTTGGTATGTATCTTTTGGGTTCGCCGGAATGTAGACTCCCAGGTAGGGGATGGCCCTTTTCCACGTAATTGGGCACATCTTGGCCAATGTCTCCCATTCCTCCAGGGGGAGGCCGATGCCTAAAGCCACCGATTTGGTGAAGTTGGCAGAGAAGCCGGAGACCTCTCCGTAGCTGGCAATTTCCGCCAATGCGTGCTCCAAAGAGGAGCGGGCCTCCGAGAACATGAGCAGAACGTCATCGGCGTACAGGGCGATTTTATGTTGCGATGAGCTGACCTGAGGGCCTTTAATCTGGTTGGTCCGTCTGATTCTCTGAGCAAAGGGTTTCATGGTGAGTGCGAAAAGCAGAGGCGATAGCGGGCAGCCCTGTCTGGTTCCGCAGGACAGGGGGATTGGGGCCGAGATGGATCCGTTGGTCCTCAGGAATGTCTTTGGCGCTTTGTAGTTGGCCAATATCATTGTCTGAAATGTTGTTCCAAAGCCAAAGGCCTCTAGAGTGTGTTTCATGAACGACCAGTCCACCTCATCAAATGCCTTGGTAGCATCTAAGGCCATTAGTACTAGTCTCTGGGAACTTCGGGCAGCGAGGTCAACCAGGTTCTAGGTTCTGCAGATGTTATCTCCTGCTGTTCGGTTTAAGATGAAGCCCGCCTGGTCAGGCTGGATTATCTCCGGCAGTATGCGAACTAGGTGATTTGTGACAATTTTGGAATACAGGTTCGTGTCTATGTTCAACAGTGCTATTGGCCTGTATGAGGTCGGGTCTCTCGGGTCTTTCCCTGGCTTGGGCAGGAGGATGGTGGTAGATTCCTGCATCAAGGGGGTCACTGTTCCTGTTTTCCAGAAGGAGTTGGAGTGCCACCAAGGGGGGGGGAACCAGCTGGGGTCTGAATAGTTTGTAGTACCTGGCAGAGAAGCCGTCTGGGCCTGGGGCCCGAGTTTTAAGAGCTTTGAGGGCACCCTCGGCGTCCTCCTCCGTGATGAGCGCCTCCAGGCTCTCTCTTGCAGAGTTGGTGAGTCGGGGAAGAGCCGCACTTTGCAGGTATTGCACCTGTTTGAGCTGGTCTCGTGGCGGAGCAGTCATTACCTGGGTCAGATGATCCACAGCCAGTTGTTTTTTTAGTTCGAGTATTGGATGACTCCCTGGGAGTCGCGCAGGCCAGAGATGGTATTAGTTCATCTTGTTTTGGCCAGTTTAGCTACCAGGATTTTGTTGGCTTCATTGTTCTTTGCATAATAAGATTGTTTGGCCTTGGCCATTAGTTGCGCCGTTTGTTCAGCATAGTGGGCTTCTAGTTTCTTCCTGGCTGTGCGTATAGCTCGCCGCATCCTAGGAGACCAGCCTTTTTTCTTGTGAGCTTCCTCCTCAGCTCCAAGTTCTTCCTCCAGGGCTATCCGGATCTGCCGCCTGTTCCGGTGGTAAGCCACCCCATGTGCAATGAAGACCCCTCTAATCACTGCCTTCATGGCATCCCAGTTATTTGCCGGAGAAGTGTCTGAAACTGGATTTTCTTCAAGGAAGTGCTTGATCGCGGTTGCGATACTGTCCCTTGTTGATATGTCATTGAGCATTGGGTCGTAAAGAGACCATTTACGTGGGGAGTTGGGCTTGAGGTTTTGTGCCTGGATCTCCATGATTACTGGGGCGTGGTCGGATAGGATCCTTGAGCCAATAGACACTTCGTTGACAAAGGCGAGAGTCTGCGGCGACGTTAGGAGGTCGATTCTTGAGAAAGTTCAGTGGACGTAAGAATAAAAGGAGTAATCTTTTTCGGTGGGATGAAGCATCCGGCACAAGTCCACCACCTCTAGGGATCTAAATAAATGCAGGAGGCTAAGCGCCTGGGTGAAGTCGCCTGGAGTCAGTGGATGAGATTTATCCCTTATAGGGTCTAGTACTCCGTTGAAGTCCCCTCCAATTATCGTCTGGCCTTCTGCAAAGCGTGAGATGGAGGAACTCAGTGAGTTGTACAAGCTCGATTGTCCAGAATTGGGGGCATATACTGAAATGAAGGTGTACAGGTCTCCCAGCAGGAGGCATTTGATTGCTACAAAACGGCCTTCTGGGCATGTTTTTGTGTCTAGGACCTGAGGGTGTAGGTCCTTCCTGAAAAGGATTGCGGTGCCTCCTTTTTTAGTCCCTCCTGACGCAAAAAACTGGAGTGGGTATAGCCCGGGAGCAGAGCCGCCTGACGTCTGCCAGTAGTAGGTGAGTCTCCTGGAGCATTGCCACCGCAGCCTCCTCATCCTGAAGTTTTTGCAGGATTGCTCTCTGTTTGGTGGGAGAGTTCAGCCCATTGATGTTAAGAGAGAGGAGCTTTAAGTTTTGATAGTCCAAGGCTAGGTCTTTCCCCGCCATCTCGTCTGGAGGGGGGTGGGGGGGTAGGTGGTAAGCGGGTCAACCGCCATCTCTGGTAAGAGCTAAAAGTGTGTCATCCTGCACTTGGAATTTTAACACAAGCCCCCAACGGGAGGCCGTAACTTTAACTGGTGGGTGGGCTTACATTGTAAGTGCGGTCGCACCCTTGGCCAACCAGGCCAACATGTAGATTGAAGTACTGTGGGTTTCCAAGGACTCGGAGATGGGTCGTACCTTGGAATGGGCATGAACCGTAGGTGTATCCCGCTGCCAGGGTTACAGGTGTTCATTCGCTGGATCGAAAATGGTAATTCCCTGTGGAGCAGGGTAGGGCTGCCGGTAAGTAGATAAGGCGTGGGTCTACAGGACGTGGACCCGCCCCCAATTAGCTCCTTCTATTGTTCCGCTGCACCTTTGAACATGACGACCGCCTAGGTTTCGGGGATGGGGCTGGCTCTGGATTTTCGGCCACTTCCAGGTTCGGTGAAGTGGTCTTTTTGGGTGAGGTTGCGTGCATGATTTTGTTGGCGTCTTCCAAGTGACTGATTCGCCGCATCGTGCCCTTGTATGAGAACTGCAGGGCCATTGGGAATAGCCATCTGTATCGCACCTGGTGGTCTTGGAGAAAGTGTGTCAGGGGCCGGAGTGATTGTTTCTGGAGAGTAAGCATTGAGAGATCTTGGTAAATCTGGAGCGGTGAGCCCTGGAAAGGGAGTTCGTCCCCAGAACAGCTGATAGCTGAGATGGCCTCTTTTGTAGTGAAGAAATGGACCCTGGTGAGGACATCTGGGGTGAGGTCTGAGTCCACTCCCCGGCATGGGCGCAGTCTATGGGTGCGGTCCAACAGAAGCTGGGATTTGTCCAGCTGTGGGAGCAAGGACTGGAAAAAGTCCACTACGTATTCCGCCAGGTTTTTTTTTTTTTTTTTTTTTATCGAGGATGGAGGATGGGATCCCTCAGATATGGAGGTTGTTGCGGCCTGCCCTATTTTCGAGGTCATCCTGTTTGAATTCTAAAATTTTGCATTTGTCTTGTACGGCTCTAATTGAGCGTTGGACTTCTCCCAGAGTGGCTGTATGTTCTTGTGAGCGATCTTCAATCTCTCCTAGCCTCTGCTCCACCTCAGTCACCCTTTGATCGGTCTGTTGTACTTTGGTGGTGAGTTCTGTCATGCAAGAACGTAATTCAGACTTGATGTCAGCCATAAAAGCCGCTATGTCTCCTTTGGTAGTGAGAGCTTCTTCTTGAGGTTTCTGCGGGGTAACCCTAGGAGGGTCCTGCTTCTTTCCTTTGTCTGATGTTGAGAACATAGTGGCCATATCTGAGTTCTTGCCGGCCTTTGCTTGTTTGGTCATGGTGGCGGTGTTTGGGGGGGAGGAACGGGTAGCGAGGTGCCGAGGGTTCCCAAAGGGCAGCGACGACAGTGGTTTTTCTTGGGGGGGGGGGTGGAGAGCTCCGCAGGTTCGGGACAGGGCCCGTCAGTGTTACCGGACCAATAGATTGCGTCCTCCCAATGTTAGGCGGAGTGGTGCAGGTGGTCCCAGTTCTTCCGGTTGAGAGGAGAATTCCAGAAGCGTATTCCGCTCCCCGGGCAAGGGCGGTCCGGCTGAGTGAGGGTGTGGGCTGGGGCGCCCCAGGAAATGAGCAGGGGGGCAGAGGCTAGAGGGGTCTCTGTTGGTCTTGGCGGACCCCTTTTGGTTGCCGGGGCCTTCTGGTAGCTTAGCTAATTATACTGCGCGGCGAGGGGCCCTGTTGAATGCGATCTGTTGCCTGCCGTGTCAGCCGGTGCGGCCGCGGTGTCGTTGAGGGTTCGATTCGTCCCTCTGATGGGGGGGGCACAGCCAAGGGGCCTCCCGACCCAAAATAGGCAGCCCAGGCCTCTACTGTGCAGGGCGCCGGGGTTAGCCCATGGTATCGCCAGCCTGGGAGGGCGTAGATCAAGTACGTGGGGTAAGGGTCGCCTGAGTTGGGAAGTGAGGCAAGAGGGAGTCTCATGCAGTAAATATCTGAAATGCTATGGAAGAGCAGATTTAAAGCGACACAAAGTGGTGTTTACTTGATTTTTGGGTGTCCTCGATGCGTTTCGCCGTCGTAGCTGAAGAGGTTTGCCCCTTGCTGGCTCGAATCCAGTACAAGCCCTCAGCTGCAGCCCTGATGTGCCAGCCTCTGCCGCACATCACGCCCCGGAGCCGGGGTCCACTTTTTGGAGTCTTGTGGGAGCGGGACCCTTACTGCGCCGTCCGCCTTGGCTGGTGCTCCGGTTGTAAGAGGCACCCAGCCACGGCCCTCATGCGCTTGCCCCCCTCGGCTGGTGCTCCGACCACAAGAGGCCCTCAGCCGGAAGCCCCGATGCAGCCACCCCTGCTGCGCACCCCGCCCTGGGGCCGGGGTCCGGATATCGGAGTATTGTGGGAGCGGGGAGGGGTACTCTCCCTGCGCCGCCTGCCTCAGCTGGTGTTCCGACTGCAAGAGGCTCCACGCTGCAGCCCCGGTCGCCGCTGCTGTGTGTCACGCCCAGATCCGGGGCTAGCTTCTCGGCTGGCTTCAGAGGAGCGGCCACATCGATGGCGCTCCAAGCCACGCCCCCCCGTTTTTTCATTATTGCGCCTATCTGAAAAAAACGACCTCCACTTCTGCTTGTAGCTAACATCCTCAGCTTTCCATAGAACCTACAACCGCATCCCAAATCCATACGGTTCTCCCGTAATCGTGATTACGGCACGCTGAAAAGTTTGCCACTGATTTTCATTTTGGGAAATTCTGACACGTGTAAAACAGCTTTTGATTGCTTCCAGCCTCAGTTTTAATATTTCACATGGCTCCTTAGTATTAAATCATTGCTAGTGTTTGTCTGTAACTATCTAAAGCGGCTCTCCTAAGAAACAATTTCAGCAATTTACACCATATTTAGTGTTTTACCCAATCCATTCTCAAGATAACTTTAAACCATTTGGACAGCTTACCAATCAATTCCGTTTTTCTCTTGCGTTTGCTGGGGGGAATTGGGATTGGGATTGTTATTTTGTTCGAATTGTTTGAATTCTGCCATTCCTGAATACCTGCTCTCTCCTCCTATCTCTTTACGTTGCCTATTGGGGCTTTGAGGGGTGTGCAGAGGGAAATAGTAACCACACTGCTATTTGATTTGAACACACACACAAAAGTATTATTTCTGTGCTGCTTTGTTTTTGCTCATTATTACTCATTGTGATTAAAGGATTAAAGAGATTGCTTAGTGCTACATCACCCCATTGGTGATCATTGTGTACCCATTAAGCATAGTGTGATTGAATTGTGAATACATAAATTAATAGTTTAACTTTGCAAAACCAGCCTGATTCCTGGCTCAGTATGACCGGGGGGGGGGGGGGGGGTTCCAAGAGAGGGGCGTGATATGAGTGGTACATCTTTCAGAATAAAAACTTTTAGACGCAGACAAATAAGGATTTCAGTTGTGCATTACACGCTAGGCGTCGATTTAGGTGAAGTGCCGGATTGAAATCACTTACATCGGCCGTGGTGAAAGTTTCTGAAACTTTCCCGACTTTGAAGGCTTGTCCTTCCCTAAACCAACATCTAACATTTCGTCTGACCAACTACTTCTAGAAACCGTGGCAAAGACTTAACCGTTTACTACCAGAACTGTGCTATCCTATCCCAGACTCTGAACCATTGACTTTGAACCAGGCCTATTGAATTGAATTGCTGGTTGTAGTGAACTGAAACTATTTGCCCTACCTCTGAAAGTATTTGTGCTGTTGATTCTTATAACCTTGTCTTTTTACCCCTTTTTAAAGTAAGTGAAGTGCCATTTTGCTCCCACTTCAGGGGAGCTGAACTTGTTCAGAAACTGATTGGTTGTGTATTGTAGTTTATTAGATTGTGATATTGAGCTTCTCTTGCTTGAGTAACTGTTTGTTTTATTTGAATCACTGATTGCTAGTCCTTTGTGTAACCTCTTCTACTCCTCACTTTACTCGAGATAAGTCTGGCTGCTCAGCCACTGCTACCACATTACGGTGTACTACGGGCTTGTACCAAAGGTGAAATTGTACTGACACTTTTAGTCTTAATTGTATGTAGTGTTCCCAAACGGTACTTCATGTGATTCTTCCTAACAGGTACGACTGCTGTTTAGTAAGCCGGTGGCTAGCATCAAGACAGGCAACCAGATTTTGGAGCAGTGAGTTCGAGAAAGGTACGACAATGCTTTCCCTGGTCCCCGATGTTATTTATACCTTCCTTAGAGCCTTCAGCAGCACACCTCTGCAAGGAATAACAGCAGGCAGCCATAGTAACACACAGCAGGTGGAATGTAATCTCCTTGTATGATGATGACATGCTCATCTACTTGCAGAACCCAGAAACCAACTTACAATACATATTAGACCTACTGGAACGCTACACAGATTTCAGACATCACCGAAAGTGATAACAAATTGTGCTTATTCCCCTTGGCAGGTTACGCAGGGAAGCTACATAACACACTACCTACACAGCCGCTGAAATGGGAGGCGGAAACGTTTAAATACTTAAAAGTCAATATCTAGCACGACCCCAAAAAGGAACATACACTAAAACACACAAAAAGCAGTAGACAATGTGATGAGGTCTATGAACTTCTGGACAAAATTACCCCTATCGCTGATGGGCAGAGCAGCATTACTAAAGATGGTGGTGCTCCCTAGACGCTTGCATTACTTTGTGAACGTCTTGTTGAACATCCCAAGAAGTTATTTTAAACAGTTGGCCACAGCATGCAAGGGGTTCCTGTGGCGCAAAAGCCGATGCAAACTAGCACTTGAGAAACTGCAGAAACCACATGACCAAGGTGGCATAAAGGTTCCCAACTTTGAGGAATATTTTGTGGCAAGCCAATTACAGTTCGTTACAAAGTGGCTTGCAGACAAAGTGTCACAAGATACCCACCTGCTCCAACCAGCATGCACATAATTTTTCCTGAAAGAAATGGTCTGGATTCAAACGACCCATTTGCCGAAGCCCCTGCACTTGCTGACGCTTGGTAAGGCGGTATGGCGCAAAGCTTGCCGCCTATTAGGATGTCAGACGCCCTATTCTCCTAAAATCCCACTAGTAGCACTTAAAGCAGAGGACCCGCAAACCAGATTAAATGTAAGGAAGCACTGGGGAGCTCTAGGAATTGTGACACTAGGCAACCTGCTAGGGGAGGGAGAGCCAATAGAATTTAGCGCGCTCAACTCAAACTGGATTGCACAAGGGACAACATATACTACATGCCACTTTCCTCACAAAGCTGAAACAGACATGGCCAGTAACAACAAGGGAGTCGAAACTGACAGCAGCGATAGAAACACTGTATGACATTTCCGAAGGGGGACATGAAGTTTCTAGGATATACGAACTGCTCATGTCCCAGGACAAGAACGGCCTGGTTAAGACCTGACACAGCTGGGAAGAGGACTTAGAGGAGCCAATGACAGATAAGCAGTGGGAAAAAACAATGTCATACCATAAGCAGGTGTCCAGGAACACAAAACTACAGCTCATACAGTTATATGTAACCCACAGAGTACTTAACGCTCAAGAAAATAGCGAGGTTTGACAAGAATGTAGAACAAAGTTGCCCGAAATGTGGGCAGAGTAAAGTCGACATGGTACATATGTTCTGGGCCTGCGTGAAGATACAACAGTACTCGGAAGAGATAGCCCGAAAGTTAGCAAAACCAGACATAATACTAGAGACAA
The DNA here is from genome assembly GCF_040938575.1 of Ambystoma mexicanum. Lineage (NCBI taxonomy): Eukaryota > Metazoa > Chordata > Amphibia > Caudata > Ambystomatidae > Ambystoma > Ambystoma mexicanum. The sequence continues at coordinate 399,599,943 of NC_090935.1, forward strand.
TGTCCCCCACAGCTTGCCTCCTGGGCATATTCATGCGCCCGAAAGCGATGAGATGTTAGCAAACTAAAAGACTTGCCATACATCCTGGCAAAAAGGAGGAGAGCAATAACCTGGAAAGCACACAGAAGTCCTGATGCAAACTGGTAGTGGAAACACCTCCAGAAATTGTCACTTGTGGGGACAGCAGTTTGGCAAGAAACAGCCCAAAGGAGCCAAGAAGGACAAAACACGAACCGTGATGAGTATTATTACATGACCTGCATGCCTCAGAATAAACCACTACCTAGGTGACAACAGAAAACCTGGAGATACCTATGGTTGCAGAACAGTAAATGTAGAGCTGGAACAACATGCACAAGGAATGACACAAATAGATACTCGGATGGCTTAGGCTGTTAACGGGGTTGAGGGGGGAGTTTGGAGGCTAAGAAACAATGTGGCAGACGGACAATATTTTTAGTGTGATGCACATACATTTGATGGCTGTATTCCTTGTTTTTGTTTTTATTTTCTTGTTTTTGTGAAAATCAATGAATTTAAAAAAAAAAAATCTTTGCATTTTTCTTTCAATCCACTGTACACACAGGTAGCTTGGGGCTCAACGTCTCACTGCCTTCTCAGTTCGGATTGCCCCCTTGGATTGATGGAGTTCCGTTGGTGGGGAACATTATTTATTCATGTCACACAATAGTATCTGATCCATAAGGGGCCGGATGCATACTGTATGTGTGTTCACAATTTTTTGGAGGACAAGGAGATCATTGGAGGACCGTTCAGCTAATCTTTTGTGGGCTGGCTTGGGATTTGTTTTGTAGGACTTGGGCTTGATTTTCTGGAAGCTGCGTTTACTTGCGGGAAAAGCTCTGAAGTTTCCTTCGGCTTGATGCACTACAATGGAGGCATCATTGCCATTTTGGGTCCAGCGGAGCTCTCTGTCATACTTGTGCTGTCACTGTGATCGCCACTTAATATATTTGTGTAACAGGCACGGATCGAGTTATATGTATTTATTTGAAGCATCAACACACAGGATAATCTCTTGCTCAAAAACCCTCTCCTCCAGTTGACATGCAACACTTCTACATTCCAGGCCGTCATGTATATTTCATGTCAAAGGAAAGGGCATGATTAGAACATGGGACATAACACCACAGGGCACTTCATCACAATAAGGTCTTTCAAGGATGCTTAGTCAATTACCTTGATGATAGCAAGAGAGCCCCTGAGCACCTCTACCACAAAAAACCCTCCCCTGCCAATCTTTCTAAGCTCACCTAAGCAGCCAAACAATATAAGTCGACTGTTTTACACCCATAAATCCAACTCTTACAACACCAGAATTTCTAATGCTAGCTCCGACTCCAAAGGATTATTTTCCACCCTGCTTGAGTTAGAAAATCCTGTCACCCCCCAACATTCATTCCAGGGTCGACAAAGAATTGTGCACTATCATTCAGGATTCCCCATGCCTACATAATCCCCTCGCTACAAAACAAAATTGCCATAAAAAGAACAGTACTAGTCGCTAAAGCTTCCTCTCTCCCCTACCCTCCCCTTCTCCCTCCTCTTCCCTACGTACTGGCTCCAGGGATACCCCTATTCTCTTTCTCCCAAGTCACTGAGAACTTCGTGCAGGATACCATTCTCTCTCTCTCAAGCCCTCAAACTGTAAGTGCGACTCTTGGTCTCTGCACATCTTGAAGCTGAGTGCACGCCCGGTGGCTCCTATTATCACAGACTTTGTGAATGCCTGCTTCGAAACCTGCACACTGTTCCCAAGAACCTCAAATCTGCCTGGTTCACCCCTCTCCTCAAAAAACCCTCTCTCCACCGCGTTACCTACTAACTACCGACCCATCACCACCATCCCCTAATTAATTAAAATTCTTGACTGCTGCGCCTACTCACAAATCCAACACTTCCTTGAAGCTCACCATCTCCTAGGGACCAGACAATCTGGGTTCAGATTAATGCGTAGCACGGAAACAGCTCTTTTGGACTTGAAATGCAGTTAGAAGGCATTAGGGATGCAGGTAACCTTGTGGTACTGCTCCTCCTTGACCCCTCTGCTGCCTTTGACCTGGCCGACCATGACACACTCTGCCGACACCTTGACTCCCACTTCCTTTTCTCTAGGGAAGCAATTCCTTTCTGGGGTACCACACTTCCAGAATACGCCATGGGAACTCTGCAGTTGACCCCAACCCAGCTGCTCTGGGCATCACTCAAGGTTCCTGCCTGTCCCCCATCCTCTACAATACCTACACTAAGCCTCTCATCGACATACTGGACTCGCTGGACATCAAATACACTAACTTTTCTGACGACACGCAACTCCTCATTACCATTACGGGCATCCACTCTGAGGTCACCTTCATCATCAACTAGATCAATTCCACCATCCAAAACTGGATGGTCGCTCACAGCATGCGTTTAAATGATAAACCAGAGCTGATTTTTGGGTTCCCCTTTTCGTCTCAGCAAGCATGACCCTGCCTACTCCTCCTTCTCCGTTGATGGCACTCACATCCCTGTCATTAGACATGTTAAAACGCTAGGAGTTTACCAGGACACAGAACTCAACATGTCTAAGCACATTAAGGCCCTTGCGTCATCCACAGCTTACATTGCAAAACTTATTTCTCTCAGTTGACAATTCCCATCACCAACCAACTGCCTCACACTGGCTAGAGCAATTAGCATCAGCAAGCTTGACTATTGCAACATCCTGCTCATGGGCACATCTGCTGCCAACCTAGCCAAGCTGCATATCTCACAGAACAAAGCTCTCCGGGTCGCCCTGGGTCTTTGCAGATCTGAGCACATCTCCTCCGACAGGTGAGAAGCCCACTGGTTACCCATTAGAGCACGCTGTGAGAAACCAGAAGGTGTCTCACCCGCTAGTCCCCGGGGGTCTGTCATTTAGGTGGCCAGGACAGGGCCATCGCATTTGGATCCAGTTCCTGGAGGTGGACCAGTGCTGGAGGATCACCTGGGTTAGGGGTCTTTGGGGAGTGGAACATCGGATGGCAAAACGCGGTATCCCCATCTTTAACACCTTTACCCCATCCTACCTGGTAGGATATTTGGGAACTTTACCCTCCACCCCTGTTCCTTCATGAACACTTTCAAACGGACAGCCGGCTCTTGGAGAAAACAGACTCACACCCGAGCATTGTACCTGCCATGTCCCACTGCCATGGTCAGGCAATTACTGGTAACCACGCACACCTGACTTCCATTAATCTTCCCCACACGGATAAAAGGCGGAGCACAAAAGCACACTCTGAGCGAGGCAAAGCACACGAAGGAACAGCGTTTTCCAGACAGCAACTGACCAAGGGGAGAAAGACAGCAAAACAAGAAGGGTGCGAAAGGAGGGAGATGTTGAACTTTCTGGGGAGAAACCGCTACTTTCCAGAATCCTTCAGATTAAAAATCGTAAGACCAGGAAAACAGGCTGAAGAATCCTGCATTGTATGTCGGAGATACCTGAGGCCCTCCTGCCTAGCTGACCGACTTGGGGAGGAGCAGCAGTCGCAGTGGTACCATCCTTGGCTCCAGGATCAAAGCAGTGCCAGAGATCAACACAGCCGGTGAGACCGGACTGTTTTTGAAGTCAAGGTTGCAAGCAGCAACATTGTATAAAGAGCGCAAGAATCGAAAGTAGTAACGCGTGTGATGGACGACGCGCGGAAAGCTTAATTGCTGATGGATGTTTGAACTTTAACAGAGAAAGATACAATACTACTGACAGAGTGGTCCGGCACCACGAGTGTGCTCAATCGAAGGTCTCTGTGAGGTATCCAGCCAAGAAGTGGCGGAAGCGAAAGTAAAAGATGAGAATGAGAAATTAAGTGAATCGAAGTGGTTTTGCGACGGTTTAAGTAAAATCCATTGCACAATCAAAAGTCTTTGTAAGCTTTCCTCTTTGTATCAAAAATCAAAGTGAGATTACATGGTCCAAGCCCGAACAAGGGAGGCCAATTGCGAACATTGTGCTTAAGGAGTCCGTGCCCGAACGAGGGAGACCAATTGTGAAAATTGTGATTACGGGGTCCGAGCCCGAACGAGGGAGATCCCTGGTCCAAGTCCGATCGAGGGAGACAAATTGTGAACATTGTGTTAAAAGAGGGTCCGAGCCTGAAGAAGAGACACATGGTGAACAGTGGACCTGAGAACGCGTGAATATGAAAATCCTGGTAAGAAAGGAACTTTGCTGCTTGTTTGTTACATCAGGCCCCCTGCAATAAGAGACTTTTATTGGGAAATAGACACAGAAGGCCCTGATACCTATGCTTTGAACTATATCCTGTGGCAGAGAAATCAAAGTGTGTGCGAAGATAGAACGTGCTGGCTTGTCCCATGCTGAAAATGTGGGGAAGGGAAGCCAACTGCTCAACTATCCTGACATATTTCCTGAACACTTTTCATTTTGAATACATTGTTGTCCCACACCATTTGTATTTAGAAGTATTAGCATAGGCCCTTTTATTTTGACAAAGGCTACACTAACACTGTTATTATTTGATGGTTGTAGCTTGCCCCCATCCTTAGATTTAGGGATAGATAGGCGTTCAACCAACCCAGTGAAGTTCAATAAACCCGCTTGAACTGTAATCACGTGCGTCTATCTTCACTGTTTGATACCATGCCTTCCTTACAACCCATAGAGTTCAAAACTCTCACTTTGACTCACTGCGGCATCTACAATCCTGCCCCATCGTATCTGAACAAGAGTATCTCTCTGAAACACCACCCGAGAACTCTTTGCCCTACCAATAATACCACACTTGCCAGCCCATGATTAAAAGAAAAGTTGGAGATGTGAGCTTTGCGGTCACCGCCCCCTCACTCTGGAACTCTCTTCCTTCAAAAATCATGCTGGAATCTTCTTACACCACGTTCAAGACATTCTTGAAAACCTGGCTGTTGAATAAATATGAATAGTGTCTTTGTTCCTTTCCCACACCCTACTTACCCGAGTATGCTACGCTGTGTTACACTCCTGCCTGATGTACAAACGCTGTGATACCCTTGGGTTTGGGCGTTACAAAAATGGTATAAATCAATAAATAAAATACTATGTTTGAAACCACATTAAATCTTAATCGCTTACATATTTTAATGAAACATAAATCATCGCCCTCTGCTCAAACACTGCCGTTCTGAAGGAGCATGCTAACATCCAAAAAGGTGACAAAAACATGTTCTAAGTATTGTCCCCTAATAAACTACAAGCATTTCACTTAGCCAGATTTGAACAATGGAAAGAAATAATAAGAACATCAGGATTCAGGATATGGAGCAGGATGGTGTATAACAAGGTCAAAGGTGTGCTTCTTATTGTTTTATGCATATTTGTGTTCCAGTCCCAACTCACAGGGTGCCAAGAAATAATAAAACACAAACGGCTTTTATTAATCCCCCATGCAACGATTGTCTTAAAATATCTTTGGAAATGTTCAAACAATTTTTATATGCGTCATTCTGAGCTATAAAAGTTGTCGGTATGGCAGTGGCAATGACAAACATTACTCACTGCTGAAATGCCAAGGTGCAAGCAGGAGATAAAGCAAAGTTTGCCCATTATGAAGGACAATTTGGCACACAGACCATATAACATGTAATTATTCAAAAACAACAAGTTCAGTAGTCGCCCAAAACGATTACAATATTGAAATATTACGCTCTTTTAAATACAACTTTTAACCATTGCTACAAACTCATTGTTATCCCTACATTAGCCTAATAGCCTAATTTCCAAATCATTAAAATCAGTGATTTTCTTTAACTACAGTGAACTTAAAAACTGCTTGGTTTATTTCCCATGTCGCGTCAGTTGCATTTTTTTTAAAATCTATTCATACTTGACCGGTTTAAAAATGACTCTTAAAATGTTCCATGTACTTCATTTGGTGGTAGCATTTGCCATCACTACACTGGTGCTTGTGACCCCTATGAACTACTTTAAGAAGTAGTACGCCTCTCTATGGGGGTAAAGCTTATCCCAGTATCGGTTCCTGCAACCATGCGCACAGTCACCGCCAAGCAGTAACCCCGCTGACTGCCCATTCCATTAACAAGTACTCTACCATGACCCACCTACCAAGCACTAAGGCCCTACCTCGAGACCATGATAACACGTGTCCAGAGCCTGCTACTAACTAGGTCGATCTGATTAACAGGGTCTCCAATAGCACCCGATATACACCTACCCTCCCCCCACCTACCACTGTAAACCTTGGAGAGAACCCCCTTGCCAAAGCCACCCCCTGGAGGCCAAGAGTGTTATGATGTGCTTGTCTGAGTCTGCTGAAGCTGGTCATGTCCTTAGTGATGTCATGCCAGTGTCAAGTGGAATGTTGATGTATGAGTGAGAATGCTGTGTTGAGTGTTCTGTAAATGGTCAGTTGGTCCCTCCCTCCCTGGATGATGGGTGCCGGTGATCTATTGTCCTATACCTGATGTCCCAGTGTCATGTAACTGTAACTTAAGTAACTGAAGTAAACTTATAGAGAAGCAACATAGACCTGTCTGGACCTTGCTTCATAACATTGGCGACGAGGATCTCTAACAGAAATGTTCCCATGGTGCAAGGAGAAGACTGACTGAAGAGGACTGCTGCGGGGGGTGCAGAAGACATCAGGACCAGGAGATAAAAAGGACAACACCGCCCCCAAGTAAGAAAACCCATCACACAGGGCGGATAAGCGAGGAGGTTCAAGGTATAACTATTAATAGGATCAGCAGCCTGTTTGTCATTGGGAGTGCTGCATCCCTGGACTTGAGAAGTATGGATGTGATTCATAAGGTTAAGCGCCCTTAGCAGACATTGACCAGCAGCCCATCGACCTTTGGGAGTGCTGTGTCAGGGCTCATTAGGGACTTCCAGGGCCATCCCGAGTGGATTGTGATTTGGACTTTTTGGCGGATGCGTCCAGAATACAAGGTGGAGTAAGGGAGACCTCGGTGAAATTCAGATGCATCTCATGTTTCCCTCGTGGTCCACATGGGCATTGGAACAATGTTTTGCGACCGCCTATTGCATTTCCGAGTATTGGGAAGTGACTTGGTGCTATTTTGGCGGTGCCTTATGAGAGCGCAATTCACATAACAGTTGGTCATTTAGCAGTGCATGAGTTCTGCAGCCTTTGACTGCTGGTTTGAAAATGATGACGTCATCAATCAGAGGGAGCTGGCGGTGGAATCGAATGCGTCTTCGACGCGTTCTTCACGGAGAACTGTAAATGGGACAGCTCCAGTTTCAGAGTAAAGGACCTTTCACGCAATGTCACGTTTCAGGGAACTGTAAGACGTTGTTTGATGAGGAAGTCGACCTATGGAGAGCAGGAGGGAGCGCGCCCATGTTTGTCACGTAGAGTCAATAGCGCCGAAGTGACCGCGGTGCAGCAATGCACACCCATCGCATGAGCGCCGTAGTGCCTGCGGTGCAGCAAAGCCGCTCTGACTTTTTGGGACTTGAGCAATCAGCCAACGACGGCGAGCACGTTGCAGGCGACTGTCTGGCCGTCATCCGATGATGAGGATGTGCGCAGCAGGTGCATGCACAGCCTCATTGGGATAGAGGCTACATGCAGCAAATGCCGCTCCGCCCGGATAGCGAGGCGTCATGTAGCGGCCATCGTTCCGGTAAACATAGGTTTGTGATATCACAGGATACGGTGAAGAAGTTTTATCATATTTTGTTAAGAAGTCTTTAAATGATATTTAGTTCATTTTGACAAAAGAAACTTGTGCTCGGGAATGCACTATGTAATCGGTTATTGGAGAATATTGAAGTCCAAACATGCAGTGTGAATCTGTTTTAATAACTGTCACATGTGTGAGGATTGGCACTATGAAAGTGCGTTCTGGGTGTATGAGAGAGCGTTGTTTGTTTTGCTTAGAAACCTAACATATTTTGAGGATTTACAGGTTTATGGACTTTCATGAATATTGTTATTATTGATGGCATAATTAAATGCGAAGCAATAATATAGCTGTGGAAAGCATTTACGTACGGAGCTTATGTGGAGTGTATGTGGGTGAAGGAGAGCTAGATTAACATTTTGAGGATTTTCAGGTGTTCGGTTGTTATTCAACGATTTGGACTTTTTGGCATTTAGTACAACATGGACTTTTAGGCATACCATTTTATCGCGATGTGAACCAATATTGCGTGTGCTAGGTATAAGATGCTAGAATTAAAAAAAAAATGTTAAATGAAGATGTAGAAATGTCATGTATATCCACGTACTTGCGAAGTATGGAAGTGAAGACATGTCACTAGTATGTTATCTAATTAATATGTATGGATGTATAAAAGAATGAGTGGGTGCAACATTCGTTTTTATTTATGTATAAGTATTAGATATTGGGGAGGTAGCGCCTCTGTTGATGTTAACAGTAGGTAGTTCCACTGCTTTGAGGAGTATTGTTTACTGAGGTAGCGCCTCATAGGAGTGCTGCCATTGAGATGACAAGTATGGTTTACTGTGGTAGCGCCACATAGGAGTGCACTCTCTCAGTGATTTTAGTAGCACTGTTTGGAGTCACAGAGATTGCATTTTGTGATGCGACGAAGGTGAGGTAGCGCCTCTGTAGGTTTTATGGCGAGTACTGTTTAGTGATGCAACTAAGGTGAGGTAGTGCCTCTCTAGGTTTTATGTGTGAGTAAGGTGAATCCTGGTGGTAGCCTTCGACAGGAATTTTAGTGAGTGGTAAGTGAATGTTGCACTAAGGTGAATGGGAGTGGTAAGTCTAGCGTCTTTTGTTATGACAGTAGTGCACTCCCTGGTGAAGCCGATTCTCATCTTAAGGGACAGCTTGTTGAGTTGGATGAAGTGTGTTGCTGGTAAGGGACGCCCTCTAGTTGATGCTATGTTAAAGTTAAGAATGCTGTTCAAGATGAAGACTTGCATGGTGATTTGTTATCTTTAAGTGTTATGTGTTAGTCCTGGCTATTGTCATCTGGTCAGGGTTTGTTTATGGGACTTGTTAGTGCTGCCATTGAGATAAGTAGTTAGGTCAACCCCATGTTTTGTTGGTGGTCTTGGAGATGGATGGCCAGCATCTTCAAGTTGTTGCAGGATCTCTATATCTTGGTGAGGTTGGGTGGGCTCTGTTGGCACAGTCCATATATGTATCTGTTTGTATGTTGTGATGCAGGCATAGTTGGCGATATCTGGTAGCAGTGTTTTCAGTGGTTCATGGGGTCTCTTAACAGGTATGGTGATTCTGTTGTCATCCTGGATGACTAGTATTGCGGCAGGATGGCAAACTGTGCTTCAGGGTGGCAGCCTGAAGGCTCGCCTGTGGCGGGCGGAAGGATATATGTAATTGTAGTCGTGGATGGGCTGGTATGTGTCTAGAGTGTGAGTCTAGAGTCTGTTCGTGGCAGGGACAGGCAGAAGGTGATTTGTGTTATTGTTGAGGGTGACCTGGATTTGTAGGTTGTTAGGAAAGATTTCGTAATTGTAGGTAATTTTCCTTCCATGTGGCAACCACTAAACTTTTTGCTGTTGTTTTACACCTTGTTCTCGACTTTGCCAGAGAAGTGCAGCCTTCTGCCGCACTCCTCTGGGCTTTCGCTCCTTTCTTACGGGGAAACTGACATGCCCTTAAGACAGTCAGTACCGGGAAACGCTGTTTTCCGTAGTTTCTTTTATCATGTTGCGGCTTTCGTGCAACATGACACAAGAGGGCACTGTAAGCTAAGTTACAGCTCTCTTGGGTCTCTAGCCTTCTACAGGCCCTAGATACTCGTTTAGGATTGTAACTGATCGGTGCAAGTGGCTCACGGACGGAAATGGTGGCAGCGATCGTTTCTTGTGTTTTGAGCTTCTTTTGGCGTTCTAAGTGCGTTTCTCGCGCTTAACCCAAAATGGTGGCCTGGCTTCCAAAATGGCCAGACCACGAGGCTCCTTTGTCCTGTCCGCTGACCGTCTTACTCCCTTCACCTTCCCCAGGTCGAGCCGACCCGGGGCCTTCCTTATTTGGGCATGTACTTTCCAGCGAAACACAGATGCTTTTGCAGGCTTCTACATGCCTGGTGTGTGCCTCCAGGATGTGGGCTGGGATGTCTGGTCCCAATACACATCCTGGGTGCCAGAGAGTCTAGGGTGGTGTGAATGCCTGGGACCACCGTGGTCCGTGATTGGTCCACGAATGGTGTGAGTGTTGATGAGCGGATCTCCCATTGGATCCCCTCCATTTAGGCGTGAAGGGAACCGTGGATAAGAGGGGGCTGGAAACACCACTACCATGTCGATCTCCTGAGTTCTCACGAACGAAGGAATACAGGAGCCAAGTATCCTGCAACCAAGAGGCTGAACCGAGGAATCGCTGGTGACCCGCTGAAGGACTGCTCCTCTGCACTGCTGTCGCCTTGTGAAACCCTTTTCACCTTTGATCGAACCAGAAGGCCTGTACTGGTACTTCGACCCTTGGAATAGCAGGGACAGCTATTCTCGGCATCTTCACCATCTCCTGCTAGTAAGCCTTCGGAAGCGTCTCTGGGCCATCCAGCAGACTGACCGGCCTACACAGGAGTCTTGCTCTGTAACTGCCGCCAGGTTGTGTAGTATTTCGAGTCCTTGTCACTCTCACACGCTTTGTACACTTGGCGTTCCCAGGTCTGAAGTGAGTAGTGTACATTTGGCTCAGATACACACGGCCGCTCCGTTGCCCTGCTGTGGTAACAAACTGTGCGGGTTCCTTCGTTTGGGACGTGTTTTACTCAACTCTGCTGCTGCAGACTCAACACGACGACGAGACGTCCCCTGCTCTTCTGAACATGCCAGCACTGAAACTGACGCAGAGAAGCATGGGTCTGCTTGCATCGGGGACCGGTGAGTAGCATAGCTAGAAACTGGTCGCCCTCCTGCAGGAGCCCATAGCTTTTCCCCGCTGTGTCAAAACAGCACCCTTTTCCGTACTCGCGCTCTGCTTCTGCCCACAGTGGAGGCTGCGCTTGAGTCGCGGAACTTGTTCTTCTTCATTTGTGCACTAAACTGAACTGCCTGATTTCCCTCGAAGAGACTCCCCTTTTGCCCGTTGGCACCAGTGTGTGCAGGTACTTTTGAGCACAAGGCTCCACTCTTCGTAGGGCTCGGACTTCCTTTTAGTTAGGTGCCTCTGAAGGCGGTTTGGGCCTAAGCATTATTTCGCACTGCCTGTTTTCCTTCCCTTTTAGGTGGACTACACATTTCGTGCATCTAACGCTTGAGACTTGTTGTATTTGTATATATATTGTATTGGTATGATATGTGTTGGTTTACTAGAGTTATATTGTGATTTCCCGCTACGGTCATTGTTTTAAAGGCCTTGGAATAAATGTGTATATATTTTTAATATAACACCTGTTTGGAGTAGTTTGTAAGTGTCCTTGCTTTGTGTGCTCATTGCGGGCTTTCAGTCACCCTCACCCCTCTTGAGACCTAGCCTTGACCGCCGCGATCGCTACCTTGATTGGTCTGGCTCGTCCAGAGGTTACCCTGTTCCAAGTAATTAGGTTGGCCTTCTGAACTTCTGCGCCACCAGGACAGAGTTCAGAAATCCGTCTTAACATAGGTGAAGTTCGGAATCGCATAGTTGTGAGAGTATCTTGTGAAGTTTGATGGTGGATGGTAGTCTGACTTGCCTGAATGTAAAGTGCCTGTTTGTGTAGGTGTTTCAGTAAGGAGGGAGATGTGTTATGGTGTGCTTGTCTGAGTCTGCTGAAGCCGGTCATGTGCTTAGTGATGTCATGCCAGTGTCAAGTGGAATGTTGATGTATGAGTGTGAGAATGCTGTGTTGAGTGTTCTGTAACTGGTCAGTTGGTCCCTCCCTCCCTGGGTGATGGGTGCCAGTGATCTATTGTCCTATACCTGATGCCCCAGTGTCATGTAACTGTAACTGAAGTTAACTTATAGAGAAGCAACATAGACCTGTCTGGACCTTGCTTCATAACAGAGGAACCGTACTAATTACTGCCATGGATTTGCTGTAATCCTGAGTGTTACCAGAAATGGGACCAGTGACATTCTCCGCCATGCCACTGATGCCAGTAATGTTGCTCCAAGTGAGACCCTATGCCCTACTAGTGATGCCAATAATGTTGCTGAAAACTAGAACCTATGCATTACTAGTGATGCAAGTAATGTTGAAAACAAGAACCCATTCCCTACTAGTTATGCCAGTAATGTTGCTGGAAACGTTAACCTATGCCCTACTAGTGATGCCAGTAATGTTGCTGAAAACGAGAACCTATGCATTACTAGTGATGCAAGTAATGTTGAAAACAAGAACCCATTCCCTACTAGTTATGCCAGTAATGTTGTTGAAAACGAGAACCTATGACCTACTAGTGATGCCAGTAATGCTGTTGGAAACAAGAAACTATGCCCCATTAGTGATGCAAGGAATGTTGTTGAAAATGAGAACCTTTACCCTACTAGTGATACCAGTAATGTTGCTCCTAATGAGACCCTATGACTTACTAGGGATGTCAGTAATGTTGTTATAAATTAAACCACCTGCATTACCAATGATGCTAGAACAGCTTTGTCTAAGATAAGAGGCCGATGGAAAGGGGACCACATCAGTCGTCATAATAGGGTCATCAATAATGAGTGGTACATCCTCGATTTCAGCTTTCTTAGCCGACTCAGTTGAAAGAACTTCGCACAGTATCTCCTCAGCGCTATTGCCCCGCCCGTTATCCTGTACAAGACAACTGGCTTGGGGACTCTCAGAAAGGCAGTCATTTTAGTTTGATAATCATTCCTGTGACTAAGAGCCAACCTAGTATTGGAGGGCATGGAACTAAAAGTATCTTGATGGTGATTCGTCTCCCGCTCCCTCTGCGATGGGACACCCGGGATCATCTACTTAGAGGTTGCCAGTTCCTTTCTTATTGCCTTTGACGTGCAAATACATGCCATAAACCCTAGAATTGGCATAGGGCGGCCGGACCCCTAGTCCGATACTCTAGATGAAATCTGAGAGTTCCCTTTCGGGCAGGGCAGTGATGTTCCCCGATCAATGTCACCATGATCCAATATGCTGCCCTGTGAATTTAGGTTGATAATCTCATCCGTCACAGGGAGTTGGCATAAATATTTGAGAGCAGAATTTCTGCGTTTTAATTTTGGTGCAGGCTGATTTTTATTTATTTTTACTTTTACCATACTTTCTCCCTTTGTTCCTCTTCTTACGTTTTGAGTGAATGGTGAGTAAAACCATAGGACTCACCTGTTCCTCTTCAACCACACCCCATTTCTTACGGGAACTGGAGAGTCAGCGAATTGGTGACGCGCTCAATCTAGATACACATTCTAGCAATGGTGAAGGGGAGTTAGGACTTTGACTAGTGATCACTAGGTCGATTATAGAAGCATCCCCCCTTTCAGTTTTTACATTTTCATTTTGAAAAGGAGGGCCCTTCATCTGGAGCAATAGCTAGGGGATGTTGGTTCCAATTTGGTATACGTTGGTAGTAAAAAAAAAAACGTTTTCCAAAGTTGAAAGTTTCATAGCATTATGCGAAACAATGTCTTTAATATTATCATATAGTCTCAGCAGAGACTCTAGTACCATGTGTAGCGCAGATATCGAGGATGGTCCCAACGCTTCAACCTTTGGAAATATCTCTGATTGCCTCCTAAGTTGTATATTTTTGTGTAAAAAAAACAGAATTTAGATCATTCAATCAGTTTGTGGGAAGGGATGTCTTGGTAGACTCTTGTACGGTGGATGAGAAGGCTGTACCCCCCTCTGAGGTTTTTCAACGCTATAGGGGCTCCCCGATTGAGGGTGGAGAGTTCTGTGTCCTTACAGAGTTTGAGGATGGATTCATCAAGTATTACTGAATTATCCAAAGTAGTGGAGGGGTCCTTACGTTGTACCACCATATCGACCCCCCAAAGGTTCTACTGGTGTATACTCACGCTAACCGGCTGAGAAGCCATTGCCAGCATGATCATATCCATTTCCTCTGATATGTTAGAACCCCGTTTAGTAAGAGTTTTTGCCAGGTCAAGGTGCCCAGTCGACGACCCCCTTCTCCTTTGGAAACAATGGGATCACGTGGAGGCTCAAGTCTCCTGTTTCTACTTCACAAAGTGCCTGCCATGGAGATGTGTACCAAGAAGGCAACCCACTTAAGTCAGAAAACATGAGTACCACGTCTTAGTACTCGGTCCTGTTCCTTCGAAGAAATAATGTAATCACGATCAAGCCAGCAAGTCAGTATCAGCGGGTAAAGAGTTATTCTTTCTTACCACAGATCGGGGGTCTGAGTGTTTATGTTCTGGTGCTGTCTCTGCCACTCACGGGTCCGCCTCCAGGGAAATGACAAAGAAATTCAAAAGCTGCATTGCCTATCTCGGCCACATGCACTTCGAATGAACAAAAGTGAATCACTACTACAGCTAACACCCACAACATCCTCAAGTAAGAGAGCTAAGAGAACAAGACAAAAAGTATGAAACACAATATATTGCTTTGTGCCCATAAAACATCTGAGACTGCATAGGTTGGTAATTGTATACAATACAATACTTTTTGTTGTACATTCTGCAAATTCGCCAAACTGTTTTCCTAGCGATTGTTGGATCCCTTGGTTACAACACTAAAAAATGCTATGTAATAAAACTGGACCCTGGCAAAGAAGTATTTCAAACGTAATAGTATGGTCTACTCTGTATGCTTCTTCAAGGCTTCACCAGGGCGTATTAAAGTAAGATTGTTTAAGTACATATTTAAAAACAAAGAATCAATCACTTTTCCTCAGTCAAAAAAACAAGATCTGCATGTGATGCTTATTTGTTTGTTTGTTTATTTATTTATAGCGCGCGCCAGACCTGAGGGTATTCGGGCGCGTGTTCAAGAATACTTTAAGCTTACATGTTACAGTTACACATTTCAGGATGGTTACAGGGTGCATTAACAGTAAATGATGACAATATACATGGTTACATACACAGGTGATTGTACACAGGGGTGTATACACAGTATACATTGAATGTTAAGGAGCAAGGTAGGTTAAGCAGGGGTGATGAGCGAGGTATGAGTTTTAGCTGCAGATTAACAGGTGGGTCAGACGTGAGTAGTCCTAGTCTAGCCTAATTTGCGTATTATTTTACAGGGCACGTTTTATTAAGATGATGCGCTGGTAATATGGCAACTGCAAGCATATCAGGAAAGAATTTAATCATTCCTAAGGGCACAAGTGATATTCTCCTGTCAGGGGTCCATTTGAATAATTTTCCAATGGTAGTTCATTCCAGGCATTTTCTTTTTACAGTAATAATGTGATAAATCCTTTCTTTGCCTGAAAGACATTGTTTTGCAGATTACACGCAATGATCTAGTGATCATTTGCTTCTCGAGGCAAAGACAATTTAGTAATATTGCCACTTTGATTCCCAACAAGGCTTAAAATGGCTGTAGTTGCTTGTAATCCTGTGCAGAAAGGATGGGACCTAGCAGTTTGGGTAGACTGCTCCTTGTGGGTTGTGACCAAAACTGATTTGCATGTTTTTCTCTTCAATAACGTCAGAGATCCCCTTAGAAACGCTGCTCACAGGAATTCGTAGTGGTTATGATTGACTGACGGCTCTCTTTCCATCGTTTTCATGTTAGTTACATAGGGAGAAAATCATTATGGAGATTATGAGTAAAGGCATTGAAAAAACAAAATATGGGCAATATTTGAGATTGATATTGTAATAATCCTCAACTACAAATAATTGTATTTATTGGAGCTTAATATCTTTTGAAATATTAAAAAATAAAGTGTTAAAAGTAGACGTTACCTATGGAGAACACAGTGGAATAATATTGCAATGGTACAGGGCATGGCTTGGCAATGTGGAATATACCTCTTGGAAATTAGTAGGAAATGTGCCATTGACAATAGAAAGATGTGACATGCAGCAATACATACTGTGTGTCATATATCATTATAGGTACTTTACTGAATGGTGTGACCAGTGATCCAAGAACACAAAATAATGGTTTCATGAAAAGTAGATATAATACATGGCAGCCTGCAATATCCATATAAAAGTCTGGAAATAATGCTCGTATTACAGGCTAGTTGTGACATCACAACTGACCTGTAATAAGGAAATGGCATCACAACTTCTCTGTAATCAGTTATTACGCTTTGGTTACAAGGTCACAATACCTGTTGCTTGACCCAGCAAAGTTCAGAACTCCAGCTGTCAGTGCAGCATTTAATTATTATGCCTTACTACCCGATACAGCCCTAACGTCCAGGAGCTCTTCCATTTCCACGGCAACCACAGAGGACAGCGGGAGGAAGTAGCAGCAGCCGCGTTATGTACCACCGCCATGCTAAGCAGGTAAGTGGGGGAGTGTTAAAATAAATAATGGAAGGGTTGGAGGAAGATGGGGGAGGCAGCAATCAGGTGGCTCGGAATACAGGCTTGCATCGGTACTTGCTCTTTCTGAATGCACTTTCTGAAGGGCTAGTAGGTCTGCCTCTATCTTTACAGTGTTATAGCTCTTTTTCACTCCCATGTTCCCTCCCTGTTGCCCTGTGGGCGCTTTGAAACACAACTTACTTGTTTTAGAAGCGCCTTACAAATGCACAATAAATAAAAATAAATAGATAAAAAATAAGTAGATACAGCCCATGTTCCGAGCAACCTGATTGGTTGCACATCTGTTCCCGGGTGCTAAAAGTCGTTACAAGCTTTCCAAATTCCTTGCTTGTTAAATAGTTTTCTGTGACACTTTACAGCGATTAATTGCCAAGGAACTGGTATATGATACAATGTTTAATGTATGCACTGCAGAGGATTAACGGAAAGATGCGTGTTATTACTTATCTTTAAGTACAAAATGAAAAGGATTTTTTATATTCAAAAATTTTTCTGCAACATATAATTAAATCTGCATATTAGCTTTTGTAAATCCAAACAGATTCGACATTGATTATATGGTTCAGCAAACGGAAGATCTTACAATAGATTAAGCAAGAGGCCAGGTATTAAAGAGCATGATAGTGTGAGGTCATGTATTACAAGTAATAAAATACCCCATATCGTATGTAAAATGGATATTGTCAGTCACCTCAGCGTTCCGTGACCATATAAAGGGACTTCTAAGCATCTTGCAATAGCCTTATAATGTACGGTAGGGGGTACTTTATCCCATATATAATGGCAGTATTCCAAAGAAGGCTGCCAAAACAGCACATGGTTGAAACAAGTTAAGGTATATAAAAATGTGTACAAAGATTCTAAATTATAGCCAGGTCCCTACTCCCTGTTCATTGAACTTCTACACTGTGTATTGTTTTTAGTCTGTTTTAAACGGCACAATAATGTGTGGTTGGTGAATACAGTCTTCTCGAAAAGCATTGCTACAAGCTCTCTTAATTCCTGAGGATCCACCATTCGCATTCCTAACTCAGTATCTCATCAGGAAAATAAAGTGAAGATGGCCCTCTCATAATCACTTGCATCAAGCTTCTTAACCTCAAGTTATATTACAGAAATGGCAACAATGGTTCTCCGAGGATCTCATGTTATTGAAATGAGCGGCAGGTCCCTCAAAAGATCCAGACATTAAGAGACCTTGCTGAACGCAGGATTCTCACTTGTTGCCATCAATTAGCCTGAACCAAGGTTATGAAGGACATTTGTAACTTTGCATCAATAGTGCTGACAAGGTACCTAAAGAAATCCTATTAATCTACTTGGATTTGGTGGGATTAAAGCCAACATAGTGCCATTTTCCCCTCTGCAAACACTATCTGTGACAATCATTTTTGCTTTTTATAAAATGAAATCAGTAACCTGCGGTTCTATGCCCTTTAATTGCAAGTTTTATGAATCACTTTAATATGCAATCATTACTCCAAAACTGAAAAAATAAATTCTGATCTTGTGTCTGCCGCTACACGATTCTACTCCCACCTAGAATTAAACAGTATACTAAGTTACTTCCAGTCTGGGTTTAGCCTTCAGGAGAAAGCAAAACCACTCTGCTGAAAATCGAAGAACTACTTTTCAGAAAAGATCAAATATTATAATTCCTCAGGATTATCCCTGCACTTCCAGCTGTGCTTGTTTTTTGTTAAATCGTTTTAGTTGCAGTGGCACGAGTGACAGCTTTAGCATTTTCCAAGATTTTTTTTTACGAAATCACACTCATCAGATCCTCACTTCCTCAAATTGCACCGTGGTGCCATTGGATTTGTCTATTTCCCCAGGCCCCAGGGCTTTTCAAAATATACATGGCACTGCTTTCCTCTTTAGCAGATTCCCTCAATATCGATTATCAGAGACTTACGGATGACGCCCAGATGAATTTCAAAAATAGTTAAAGCACCAAGAAATCACTGCACAATACGAAACTGTTCGTCATCAAATCCAACGATGGATGCACAATAATTGGCTTTGCCTCAATAGACAAGCGACTGAGCTCTTATTCATTGGTTCTGTGTGCCTGCACCCCCATACAAAAAGGTCAAACCTAGGTGTAATACTTGATAGCCATTTTCATTCACTGTTCAAGTGTGTTTCAATATCTATGCCAGTTTTAAAAAGAACCTCTCCTTCTTACACCACTCTTAAAAACATGCTTTAGTTCTTGCTGTGGTTGCATCCTACCTATACCACTGTAATGCCATCTACACAGAGCTCTTGGCAAAGACCCTTGCAAAACTCCATAGAGTGCAAAACTATGCCAGCTCATCTTTTCCTTAAGAAGCCATGACAGCATCACTTGCGCTCTGAATTTCTTCACTGATTACCAGTAAAGGAATGCATTCAACATGAAGCAAGGAGTCTTGTGCATGAAACACTGAATGGGTGGATTCCAGGTAATCTCTTCCAACATTTATCCTGAAGTCAATGAGCAAAAGCACTGACCTTGGATCTATGCATATTCCGAGTTCCTTACTCGCCAATACCATCACTTCCTAAAATCCAGCAGGGATTTAAAAACGCATCTCTTACACTGCTTATGGTGATGACTAACTTAGCTTATCTGCCCAACTTCTCTGTTTATTTATTCATCTACTAAACCACCTCTGGTAACATATCTAAAACCAGCTACTCCAATGCTATGGCTTGGCTCAGGGCGCAAACAAACCAATCAAGCCAAGCCACAGCAAAGAAAACTCTCAAAGCTTTGAGGGCCTCCTCATTTTCTATTATGTACATTTGGATTTATTGGCTAGAATGACAGATGCTTTTATCAGAAACACTGAATATAAGCATTAAACACACGGCTGGCAAAGTCCCTTTGCACGGCGCTTTGCAATGTTGGATAATAATTACTTGTCACTTTGCGGCATGTAGTGCTTAATGAAAATAGCTTGTGTTCGGTGAAAATGGGGGCACAGTAACATAGCATGGATCTGTTAAATAAATAAACCATGCACATCTTGTAATAACTTTGAAAATGAATGCAATGGTGCAAACAAAACATACAGTCATAAAAGGCTTCAACTGAAGGATATAGGATTGGTAGTATGACCGGTATTCAAAAAAACCTTTACACTACTGGCAATTTATAAAACACATCATAATACAAATACAAGTTGATATTTCGGCATACACATTACACACCATTAAAATTAACAATTACATTTTTACAATAAACATAATACCAATAAAATCATCCTGTTATAAAGAAATTCCTATATATTTACAATTTTCAAATATCTCCTTAGTTTGTATATAGGCAGCACCAGATATAACCCTCGACGTTGCATAATAAATTGTAGACCAAAACTGGTTCCCCCAGCATCGTCCATTCTTGCCACCGTGAAGCCATAGTGCATATTGTTTACTTAATTCTGGGCACTGGGCTAAAAGATCTCTAGTATACTCTATACTCCTGTTACAGATTCTAAACAACCTATTTTCAACAGGGATCTTCACCCAAGTCCCAGTAGTAATAAAGTAAAGAAGTAAATTAAACCTTAGCAGCATAAGGAATCGGCATAAACCCTGGTCTGCCATGTGCTTTAAGTACGCCAGGGGTTGTTTGAATGGAAAGCATTGGCGAGAGTATTCCATGAAAGTGGTTTTGCCTTGTAGATAATCCATGGCTCTGACCCTATCCCAGACATACGCTTCGTCAATCTTTTATTACCCGCTGCCATAGAGTGGAAGTCTTTTAGTTTCCAACCAATGGATTTCTGGAATGCACTGCACATATTTTTTAATGCACTAACTGCATAATTGTCCCTACATGTTTTCATACTGCCATAGACTAACTTATCATAGTGCCCCTTCCCCCGCCCCCCTTATCCCCTTCTAACATCTTCAGGTATAACATGGATCTCTTGGTCTTAGCAAGCGTGGAGAGAGACATCTAAATTCCATCTGTACCGCCTCCACCGGGAATAACGATTAATATATTATTGCACAGAGATTATACATATGTTCTGTTTGGAATCGTAATCGCTCTGCCCCAAGAGTGTCTTGCAAAATAACTAAGGATGGCTTCAGATACATTTTTATGAAAGCATAAAGTGGTTTAAGAAACTTCTTTATTTCTATATAATCTTTTAAATCAACCACAGAAATGATGTAACGCAAAACGCAGAATGTGGTGAAAAGTGTTGTAATGTTTCTGGCTCCTCTGAAAACAAAAGCGGTAAACTAAAAGGTGCAGCTCGGCAACTGCGGATAGAGATGAGAACAGAAATGTAAAATATATAGATTGTCATGCCATTGGTCTGAAAACACATCTAATCCATGTTCGTATGTACCTGAGACTTCATTTCATACAGCGCTGCATCCTCTGGGGTCAAGTGAAGTGCTTCATCCCATTTCTGAACTGCTTCCCGGTACCTGCAGGTGTAAAATTAAGTTTTATTGTCAGGAAACGGTGAACATTTAAAACATGTCACTTCAGTTTGCAGATATTTCATGTTCCCTAGACTACACATCTTAGACTCTGAAGTTGGTAGCATAGGCAGGCACTGGCGCGCGGGCTCCCGCGGATGGAAATCGCATGTCTCCGCTCACTCCCTCTTGGCACCCCAGAAAATCTAGCTACCCCACTGGTACAAGTACAGGTTCAAGAAGGGAAATAACAGCCGTGCACCTTCATCCTTCAGCCAGCTGATATTGCAGAATGACAGGAAGCAGCAGCCGTCTTTAACTGCTTACTTACCTACTTACTTTTTTCGTTGCCAACATATTTTGCCAAATCGGTCCACCAAGGGCTGGCTAACAAATTAAACACGGACAGGCGCTGCCACCAAAGGCATTACGGGCGCTGCCATCCGGCATTTGCCTCATGTTTCACAAAGACGCCAAACCATTTAGTGCCTTTTGCTAAATAAAGATAACGCACACGACAGCCACAAGCGACAGTGGTGTGCTCGATGAAGCATTCCACCAAACTGGCTTACTCGTTCTGTTCACAAATGCAGGCCTTATTTTCATCATTGTGTACTTATTAAAAAAAAAAATACCACAACCTTTTTTTTTTAAACGAAAACTTTCTATATTTCGCATCATATTTTTAAAAGAAGATATGTTCAAACATTTTACTCTGCTTCATTAATTTAGTCGAACACCCTGGCACCAACAATAGCGTTAACGATTAAAAAAAAAAGGGCTTGTCATTTCGCAGATTCGAAAGATTTTGTTCGTTTTTCAGGATCACAAATGTGCATTTGGTGGTCACCACTAAAATTCATTGTATGAACCTTCTTCAAATGTATATATTCTTTCTGGATGTGCAGAAAAACTGGCTGTCTCTAGAGACCAAACATGCTAAGTGCATGCACATTTTATAGAACCACTTCTTGCGCCTAGAAACACTTGTTTACAGGCGCGTTAAAAATGTCTTATCATATAATATTACCGGATGGCAAAAAGAATATTCCATGTCAAAGCACTGTTTATTCATCTATTTTTGTTTCTCTTGATAAATCCTTAAAATTGAACAAACAAAAGGGTACTGGCAAAAGCTTAGGGTCAAATATTAATATCCAGATAAAGCATTAGTAATTAGTAATAAACATGCATTATTAAGCTGCTAGTTGTGATGGCTGTGTATGATAACGGAACAAGCAGAGACTGCGGAAGAAGCAGGACCCATTCAGGCAAATTAGATATCCGACTGCAGCTGTGGTCTCTAGAATACAGTTGGGTTAGGAAATGTTCAGGTACCTTCATTCCTTTTATGAATTTTAGGCGAGAGTCATGGAGAAAAAAATGAGTTTTTTTTTTGTCCCTTCTAATGAGCAAAGAAGGACGGGTTGGCTCTGGGTGCAAGGTGCCCACAGCTTGCCACGTCATTGTCAAACACATTCGGACAAAATATATTGTGGCTCAGGACGTGAGTGTATATTTTCCTGGGAACACCTGACAAGCAAATGGAGACAAAGTTGACATGCAAAAACCCTGGATGTGCAATGACCTAACATGGGTCCTGCTCAAGGGCACAGAGATCGCTTTTAAAGTCAATGGGCCTCATTCCAAGTTCGGCCAAGCGTCAAAAAGTGGTGGCAACGGAATGACCACCCCTTTCACCACTCCACCAAATGCCGAGTTTGGCCATGAAGTGGAGGATTTACCTCCAGCATCACCATGCTGGAGGTAAAACCTCCACCTTACTGACGAAAAATCAGCACAATTACCACCAGTGGTAATTCCACCGAAATTCCCATGGAATCCTACAGACTCCAAAAAATGGGAGCAAGTGGCAGTAACGGTAACTGCGTTTGGCAGTATTTCGCCACTCTCTTAATGAGGGCCAAAGAGTAAATGACTGTGGGTAAAACCTGTGGGACAATAAAGAGCTACAACAGTTGAAATGTGTATGAAGTTCCATGGTAGAATCTAGTGCAATGGTACCCAGGAGCCGTGTGGCGACATATAAAGAATGTGCTATATACCTTTTCATTATCTAAGTTTAAAATGGTAAAAGGAAGAAAATGCTTGCACAGACTAGTGAATTTATTTGTTGGGTGTTCTGGAAAGCACTACATGGCCCCTTAAGCCACTTCAAATTGTGTGTCCTCCAGACGGACGTTATCAACGTGAATGCTTAGGTCTCGTGTTAATTAGTCATTCTAACTGACTGGGTGGCAAAAGGATCGTTCATCTGGGGATTAAAGAAAAGCAACTAGCAGAGTGATCTGACTATTTCATTGACAAACGAGCTGCTGCCTTCCAAGGTAAGATCATGACGATCTAGGTCAATATCAGGTCCCAAGAACGGTCTGCCCGTTCCCCTCCCATTTAAAGGATCCATCTGGTCACACCTAACCACTCTTTCTTCTTTGGCACGCCATTGAAAGGCAGTAATAGTTTTCTCCCTTAAAGCATCTGTCAAACTGTCTCACATGTGCCCCATATAATTACTAAAGGAATCCATGACTGTACTAGCCACACTAATCTCCTCCGTATGCAACGCTTTCCTCATTGTGGCTCATTGCCTGAAAGCCACAAAAAAGCCTCCATCATCTCATGCCTTAAAAAGTTTAAACTAGATGCATCTGACGCTAATAACTATTGTCCAGTCACTAATATCCCCTTCATGTAATGTAATGTAATACAGCATCTGCATAGCGCCTTTTCCCATTGGTATGGCCTCAAAGCGCTGTAGGTGAAAGCCCTTGGAGGACCAGAGTCCGGGGTATGAGAGATTTGTCAGAGGAATTTACAATGCGTTTGTACATTTTAGCCAGTACTCTGATAGGTAGGGGTCGCTAAATCCCTGCTAGTAACACCCGTAGAGCCAGCATGTAGATTGGTGTTGTGAAGGCTGTCAGGAGAGTATGCAAGTCAAGGAGACTGATTATGTGTCCAGCTAGACTGAATTTGTATCGTGGGACTTAGCTGTATTCTAATGGCAGAGGTGTGCGATATGTCATCATGTGGCGTATCATTGCAGATGGGTGGCTATTATCCATCGACATGGAGTGTGATACGTACCATTGGTACAGCCTCAATGCTCTGTAGGTGAATGCCCTTGGAGGGCAGAAGTTCGAGAAGAGAAAGAGAAAGAGAGAGAGAGAGAGAAAGAGATAGAGATAGAGAAAGAGAAAGAGAGAAAGAGAGAGAGAGAAAGAGAGAGAAAGAGAAAGAGAGAGAAAGAGAAAGAGAAAGAGAGAGAGAGAGAGAAAGAGAGAGAGAAAGAGAGAGAAAGAGAGAGAGTGTGTGTGTGTGTGCGTGTGCGTGTGCGTGTGCGTGTGCGTGTCCGTGTGTGTCCGTGTGTGTCCGTGTGTGTCCGTGTGTGTCCGTGTGTGTCCGTGTGTGTCCAGTACTCAGATAGGTAGGGATTGCTCGTCCCTGCTAGCGACCCATGTAGAGCTGGCTTGTGGATGGGTGATGTGAAGGTTGCTGGGCGAGTATACGAGTCAAGGAGACTGATTATGTGTCTAGCTAGACCACATTTTTACCATGAGACTTAGCTGCATTCTAGTGGCAGAGGTATTGGGCGATGTGTCATAATGTGGCGTGGGATTTCAGCTGCGTGCAGGTGGGTGGCCGTGCCTGTGGATATTTTCCATCTACATGGAGTGTAATACATACACGAGTCCTGGGTGGTTTCTTATTTTGTTAGATTTATGTTCTAAAATGTAGCTGGATTCAGAACAGTGACTAAATTCTAAAAGCGCAGCTAGATTCAAAACAGTGGCTGCATTCTCAATGCAGCTAGATACAAACCAGTGCCTACATGGCTAAAAGTGTTACGCTCACCTGGTCTCTGTGGAGGCGTTGGAGCACTGTTGCAGCCCTCCCGGGGGTGTGGTCGTTCGGGTCAGACTTTGCCCTCTCCGCTTATGTGGTGACTGGTGGTAATATGTGATGCTGCTCGGGGCTGCTCCTGCGTGGAGAATAGGGGGTGTGAGTATGTCAGCTTGTGCGCCTGATCCACTTCCAGACCCCTTCTCCCACACCGTGGTACCCGTGGGATGCGCCATCCCTGGAAAGCTAAGGGGCGCTTGTATGATCTGGACTAAGTTCCTTCACTGGTCACTTGCACGTGGTAGTCCAGTCCTGCTGCAACTAAGCCACTATACTTTAGGCAAGTGTTCCTGTTTGCCTTTGTCTTTCCTCGTCTGTTTAGTTGTATTGTAAAGTTTGTTGTCTTGTATTGCTGTCCGTTCCACTTTTGATGTTTGCTCTTTTGCTTTCTTCCCTTGCAGGTGATATTGCTGGCCCGGCAGAAGCTGCGGAGCTCGATGCGGCAGCCAAAGGGAACGAGGAACAAAGCTGCAGAGGTACAGTAGCTGGTAAGTTGTTAACTAGGGGGGGCATTTCGGGGTGCAAATGCGGCACGGCCCTAGGACAGATATTCTAACCTTGTCTTTCTTCTTCTTCACAGGGTCCGAGTTCGTGGATGCAGAGTGTGATGTTGCGGCATCGGGATCAAGATCACTGGATGTCAGGAGATGAGTCTGCAGATGAAGCGATGAAGCAACGGTTTCCTGGAGGTGAGTATGCAGGAGAACGCCTGGTTTCAGAGGTAAGTAAACTGGTCCAAGCGGCGGTGAGCGTCACGTTGCACGCGAGTGCATAGTAACGCAAAGCATCGGCCTTAAGGATGGAGCACCTCATATAGCTGAGCTTCTGAAGCCATGCCCACCAGGTTCAGCCTGCCTACCACACCCGATGAGTCAGCACATGACGATGTTCGCTGTAATAAAGGCTTTCAGCTCCTGGAAAGTTCTTGTAAAATAAAAGCACTCCTGCACTGAAATAAAGTGTTCCTGCTCACATCTTTGGTGCCAGGACTGAGTCCATCCAGGGCCCCTTTGTTTATGGGTCCCAAAGGGGCATAAGTGAGTCAAGTGACCCATTGCCCCCATCACTAGATGGTGTGGTTTTTGTGTTCTGGGGCCTGTGGCCATGACAAAAAGTGCAGCTAGATTTAAAACAAGGGGTAGATTGTCAATGTAGCTAGATTCAAACTAGTGGCTACATTTCTAAAATGTAGCTAGATTCAAAATGCTAGCTAAATTCTAGAAGCGCAGCTAGATTCAAAACAGTGGCTAGATTGTCAGTGCAGATAGATTCAAAACAGGGCCTAAATACTACAACATAGCTAGTTGTATGGTTAAAATCATGATAAAAGTGGTTACAAACCAACCTTTAAATCGCTGCAAAAACCTTTCCTTACTATTTGAACACCCATTATAACACTCGAACAAAGTCAAATCAGGGAACCCTAAATCCATAGCCTTCCGTCAAAGCATACATACATTCTTTGATCCTCTAACTTCCAACTTTACACTTTAAAAATTCCAAACTGACCAGACTCATTTTCACATAGACTTGATCAATGAGACCCTGCCTAAACTAATGGAGAAGACAACCTCAGAATCACTTTTGATACCACTCTCTCATTTAGGCAACAAGATCATTATTTCATTAAGACATTCAAAAATATAGAATTGAAATGGAATGAATGCCCTGTATCTTAAATTGTAAGAAATCGACATCACTAGTTCTCTATCCAATCTGTAGTACTGCAATAGTTTATACTTAGGTTATAAAAGGAAACCATAAACCCAATGCAACTCATTCAGAAGACTGCAGATTGACTGGTTTTGAGCATACACATAGAGACTGTAACGCTCACCTGATTCCCACGGAGGCGCAGGTCTGGCTTCGAGTGCTGATGCTTCTTCAATGGTGAAGCGCAGGGCTCTGAAGATGGACAGGAAGGGCCCTCTACTCTGGCTTCTCCGGCTCGCAGGAATATTCCCCTGTGGGTGAAAAGGGTATTACCTACTGACTGAGTTATGCTCGAGCCTCCCACTCTCTTCCAACCCTCCACGATACCCTTCCACGATTCCCCGTGAAGTCTCACCTTAGGGTCAGGAAGGATGAGCTCTCCATCCTGCTTCTGATGCAGGGGCGCGTTGAAACCCAGTTACTTCACTGGATTGAGGATTGGTGGGAGTTCAGGTAAGCTTGACTGTTCAGGTAAGGCTTTGTAAAAGTTCTGTTGCAAGTTCAAAAGTCCAAGCTTAATAATAATGTTCATTGTCTTTTGCAGCAAGCGCTAATGCTTATGTCTTTTTTCCCCATAGGGGCCGGGGTCCGGAAAATGCCTGGAAGCGGCAAGACCCGAAATGAAATGGGAATGACCCAACAGGTAAGTCTTATTCCCTTCCTTCTCTCACCTCTTATTCTTGTCTTTTTCGCTAGGCTCTGGGAAGTGGCTGTGTATCCGGATGATCGCTGCTGAAGATGGAGGAACCCAGGAAAGGTGAGTGAAATACAGCGCTGCAGCGATCGTAACGAAATGCTTTTAAAAAATAATGTCTTCCCTTTCAGGATCGTCGGTGATGTCTCTGTGGTGCAGATTCAGCTGATAAGGTCTCTTGTCTCCCTTTGCAGGTGATCCAGGATGCTTTTCCTTCTTCTGTTCTCTTGTTCCCTTCCTTTGCAGGTGATTCAGGATGCTGACAGGCGTGGCTGAAGTCCAGATGCAGGAGCTGACACGGTGAGCGTCCAGCTGCGAGGAGCAGAACAACGCGAAGCATGAGTTGCTGATCGGGTGTGGTTTAAATAGCTTTGGAAGAAGTTCCCAGTGTGTATCCTTCCACCGATCAGGTATGTATCCTTCCCCGACCACACCCGGGTGGAAAGTAGTCCCACAGGTAAAGTAGTTCCATTCAGGCCTCAAGAGGGCCTGGATGTAGCAGCATGGTCTGCATCAGGTAAGTGCACATTAAAACACTTGAACACATGCCTAGCTTTATGAGCCTGGCGCCTAAGGCGCCAGGACAGGGGTCCAACATGAGCCTGGCGCCTAAGGCGCCAGGACTGCGTCCAAAGGGCCCCAGCTTGGGCCCGCTGGCACTCTCCTGGGGGAAATGATGCCTGCCTCTGGGGTTGCTGGGTGGGACCTGGCTCCTTGGAGGTAGGCATCATGACAGTACCCCCCCTCAAGGCCCCTCCCAAGGTTATTCCCTCCGGGGGTTTGGGCTTGTTCGGAAATCTCTGGTGAAACCTTTGCACTAATCGAGGTGCGTGGACATGGTTACTAGGCTCCCACGATCTCTCCTGAGGTCCATATCCCTTCCAGTCAACAAGATAGAAGAGTTTCGACTTTACCACCTTGGAGTCTAAAATGTCTTTAACTTCGAATTCTAATTCCCCTTCAATTTGAACTGGATCTGGAGGCTTGGACAATCGGGTTCCTGGTTGTACTGGCTTCAAAAGTGATGAATGAAAAACTGGATGAATACGCATGTTGGACGGTAGATCCAGTTTAAAGGCCACTGGGTTGATTATAGCTTTGATGGGATAAGGTCCAATGAATCTGGGATTGAAGGTTCGCGGGCCCTTGAGGGGTAAATGTTTAGTTGCTAGCCATACCTGGTCTCCTACTTGGTAAGGAGGAGTTTTACTTCGGTGCAAATCAGCGTTTTCTTTATACTTTTTCTTGGCTTGCTGTAAATGAGTTGCAGCTTCTTTGAAGGCTCGGGTTATTGTGGAATGCAGATGATTTACTGCAGGCATTTCCAGGGTCAGAGGTGGATCTAGGTCAGAGGTCCGAGGATGGTGACCATACAAAGTATAAAAGGGGGTTTGTCCGGTTCCTGAATGCACTGAATTGTTGTATGCATATTCTGCGATCCAAAGGATGTCTTTCCAATTTAACTCGGATTGGTGTAACATGCACCGAAGATATTGCTCGAGAGTCTGATTGGTTCTCTCGGTTTGTCCGTCGGTCTGGGGGTGGTGGCTGGTGGATAACCGCACATCTATTTGTGCTAGTTGGCAACACTTCTTCCAAAAATGTGAGATAAACTGACTTCCACGATCCGAGACTAATATGGAAGGGAAACCATGTATGCGAACTATATTCTCCAGGAATTCCTTGGCCAAGGTGGAAGCTGAAGGCAAACCCTTTAAAGGGATAAAGTGGGCCTTTTTGGAGAATAGGTCCACAATTACAAGGATTGTGTTGTAACCAGCACAAGGAGGCAGATCTGTTATAAAGTCCATTGACAGGGTGTGCCATGGCGCCGGTGGAATATCCAAGGGTTGAAGTAGGCCGGCTGGCCTTTTCTTTTGAGCCTTGTTTTGGGCGCAAATTCCACAAGACAGTACAAAAGACTTTATGTCTTTTCTCCAAGAAGGCCACCAGAAGTGGCGTTTGATTTTTTCCTCCGTTTTAGCGATACCAGGGTGTCCTTCCATTAAAGATTCATGATGATGGGCAATAACAAGTTCTTGCAATTCTTTACTTGGCAGAAACAACCGCTCCTGGAAGTAGGGTAAGTCATCCTTAACGGTGTAATGAGGACCCTTTTGGCTCCATTCCAGTAAGGTGGAAGAGTCTAGAAGTTGTTTTACTTGCGTTTGGATATCCTCAATAGTTTGCAATGAAGTTAAGCCTAAGATTCTTTGCTCAGGTATGATGGGCACAGGTTCTAAGCTCGAATTAGGTTCTTCCATGCCAATCCGGGATAAGGCGTCCGCTTTTCCATTCTTGCAGCCAGGGCGATAGGTAATTACAAAATCAAATTCCGCAAAGAATAGAGCCCATCGGAGTTGTCGTGAAGATTGAGCTTTGGCCGTTTTTAAATACTGTAAGTTTCTGTGGTCCGTAATTACGGTGATGGTGTGTCTTGCCCCGAGAAGGTAGTGACGCCAAGCCTTGAAAGCAGATTTGATGGCCAGTAACTCTTTATCGGTAATTGCGTAGTTGATTTCAGGAGGAGAACATTTTCTGGACCAAAAGGCCACTGGGTGTAGTTGGTTAGTTTTTGGGTCTCTTTGCGACAGGACAGCTCCCATGGCCGAACTGGATGCATCGGTTTCCACTATGTACGGGAGATCTGGGTGCGGATGCTTCAATACAGGTGCAGAGGTGAATTTGGTTTTCAGGTCCTGGAAGGCTTGTTCGGCCTGAAGAGTCCATTCGAAGCGTTTGTTTTTCTTTAGGAGAGCGGTGATGGGTTGGACTGTTCGTGAAAATTCCGGGATGAATCTTCGATAGAAATTGGCAAAGCCGAGCATGCTCTGAACTCCCTTCACCGAACTTGGAGATGGCCATTTGAGGATAGCGTCCACCTTTCGCGAGTCCATTCAGACTCCTTGAGGTGTCAGGATGAATCCGAGAAACTCAACTTCTGTGGTATGAAAAACGCATTTTTCGAGTTTTGCAAATAATCTGTGCTGGCGCAGTTTCTCAAGAACTGCCCTAACATGTTTTCTGTGATCAGATTCTGAAGAAGAGTACACCAGGATGTCGTCAATGTAAACAATGACACAGACATCGATAAGTTCCCGAAGAACATCATTCATAAAGTACTGAAAGGCGGCAGGTGCATTGCACAAACCGAAGGGCATCACCTGATATTCGAAGAGCCCAAACTTGGTGCGGAATGCAGTCTTCCATTCGTCGCCTTCTTTTATGCGCACCAGGTGATAAGCTCCTCGGAGATCTAACTTGGTGTACACACAAGCGTCTTTCACCTGGTCGATAAGCTCAGGGATCAAGGGCAGGGGATAACGATTCTTAATCATTATTTGATTTAGGGCGCGATAGTCTATACACGTTCTAAGGTCGCCTTATTTTTTCGGCACGAAGAACAGAGCTGAAGAGACAGGAGACTTGGACGGGCGAATAAAACCATTGGCTAGGTACTGATCTAAATACTGACGCAAATGCAGGTTCTCAGGTTCCGTAAGAGCATAAATCCTACTACAAGGTAGTTGAGCATTGGGTACCAGATCGATTTGGCAATCATAAGACCGATGGGGAGGTAACGTGTTAGCCTGTTCTTTCTGAAAAACGTCTTGGAATTCTTGGTATTCTGACGGGAGCTGTACAGGGGTGGAAGTTGCTGAGGCTAAACCCATAGCTGGATTTCTTGGATAACAAGTTGGTTCACAATCAGGAAAACTTATCTTCTTTGCTCGCCAGTCAATTCTGGGATTATGTGTTTCTAACCAAGGAATTCCAAGAATTACTTGAAATTGTGGGGCCTTGATCACATCAAACACGATTGCTTCCCAATGTCCATCCTGACCCACCAGTGTCACTTCAACAGTGGAATGCGTTACAGGCCCTGAGGCTATTTTGGTTCCATCTACTGTAGTAATGACATCTTTGGTTACTTTCGGGCGGAGAGGAAGCTTAATCCTGGAAGCCAATTCACGGTCTATGTAATTTCCAATAGCTCCACTGTCGATGTATGCTTTTATAGCATGCAACTGCTGAGGCTGTTTTGGGTCCACGAGCACCATTGGCATGACAAAATGCGAGGTCAAAGAGTTGCCGGGCTACGCTTGCCGGGCTAGGTCGTTTCCCGAATCAGGTGTCACTAATTCGTTATCAGTAGCTCCAACCACCTTCTTAAGTGGTTTAACTGGACAATTTCGAAGAAAGTGACCGGAAGTCCCGCAATACAGACAAAGTTGCATTTGCCGCCTTCTCTCTCGTTCTTTCTGCGTTAATGGACCTTTAACACCACCGAATTGCATAGGTTCAGATACGTCGGTACTCTTGGAGTTAGCGTGGGTTTTGATCGGTGCTCGGTTTTCATACTTGAACCGATCTGCTTTTCTATTTTGAAGTCTGTGATCAAGTTGAACCACCAAGTCAATGTAGTCTGCGCAGACCTGGGGTGGGTTTACTATCTGAGCTAGAACATCCTTAAGCTCTCCGCGCAGGCCTCGATGAAACAATGTGATCCTTTTGCATTCTGGCCATCCAGTTTCCACAACCAGTCTGTTAAAGGTGGCTATGTAGGACAGAAGATCCTGATTACCTTGTCGTAAGGATAGCAGTTCGTTATCAAGGGCCTGTCCTTGAGAGTGTCGAGCGAACAATCTTTCCATGCTGGCCTGGAAGCCCTGAAAATTCTGGAGAATGGGATCATCCTGATTTACCAATGGAATAGACCAATCGGCAGCACTGCCACTGAGGTAAGATAGTATAAAGGCTACCTTGGTCTGGTCGTTAGGGAAGGCTCCGGGTCTGCATAGAAAGTGTAAACAACATTGGTTCATAAAGACGGCATATTTCTTGGGATCCCCCGAAAAACGTTCAGGCGGGGCCAAAGGCATGTGTCCAGGTAGATTAATTTGTACCGGGTTACTCAAACCCATTGATGTGGAAATGTCTCCGGAATGAGGTAAAGGAGTGTGCCCTGCCTGGGCCTGTAATAACCTTTTGGCTAGGTCATCTGTTCTTTCCTTGGATAAGATCAGTTCTCTTTTGAGAGCGTTAGTCTCCTGGCGGGCTGAGTGCACCTCTGCCCGTAGTTCCCCCAAAAGCTGGGCCAGCTGGTCAGTCTCGGAAGTCTCCATAGCGCCCGGGTGGGAAATTGTGGGTTGCTTCGCGTTCTGTAACGCTCACCTGATTCCCACGGAGGCGCAGGTCTGGCTTCGAGTGCTGATGCTTCTTCAATGGTGAAGCGCAGGGCGCTGAAGATGGACAGGAAGGGCCCTCTACTCTGGCTTCTCCGGCTCGCAGGAATATTCCCCTGTGCGTGAAAAGGGAGTATTACCTACTGACTGAGTTATGCTCGAGCCTCCCACTCTCTTCCAACCCTCCACGATACCCTTCCACGATTCCCCGTGAAGTCTCACCTTAGGGTCAGGAAGGATGAGCTCTCCATCCTGCTTCTGATGCAGGGGCGCGTTGAAACCCAGTTACTTCACTGGATTGAGGATTGGTGGGAGTTCAGGTAAGCTTGACTGTTCAGGTAAGGCTTTGTAAAAGTTCTGTTGCAAGTTCAAAAGTCCAAGCTTAATAATAATGTTCATTGTCTTTTGCAGCAAGCGCTAATGCTTATGTCTTTTTTCCCCTTAGGGGCCGGGGTTCGGAATGCCGGAGATATGGCACCGACCCGAAGTGAAACGTGCAGTTCCAGTTCCAGTAAATGGCAGGTTAGATCTGGATGAGCGCTCGGGAACTGTCTTTGCTTACGCTCATTCTATGTCTTTGTCTTTTTTCCCCATAGGGGCCGGGGTCCGGAAAATGCCTGGAAGCGGCAAGACCCGAAATGAAATGGGAATGACCCAACAGGTAAGTCTTATTCCCTTCCTTCTCTCACCTCTTATTCTTGTCTTTTTCTCTAGGCTCTGGGAAGTGGCTGTGTATCCGGATGATCGCTGCTGAAGATGGAGGAACCCAGGAAAGGTGAGTGAAATACAGCGCTGCAGCGATCGTAACAAAATGCTTTTAAAAAATAATGTCTTCCCTTTCATGATCGTCGGTGATGTCTCTGTGGTGCAGATTCAGCTGGTAAGGTCTCTTGTCTCCCTTTGCAGGTGATCCAGGATGCTTTTCCTTCTTCTGTTCTCTTGTTCCCTTCCTTTGCAGGTGATTCAGGATGCTGACAGGCGTGGCTGAAGTCCAGATGGAGGAGCTGACACGGTGAGCGTCCAGCTGCGAGGAGCAGAACAACGCGAAGCATGAGTTGCTGATCGGGTGTGGTTTAAATTGCTTTGGAAGAAGTTCCCAGTGTGTATCCTTCCACCGATCAGGTATGTATCCTTCCCTGACCACACCCGGGTGGAAAGTAGTCCCACAGGTAAAGTAGTTCCATTCAGGCCTCAAGAGGGCCTGGATGTAGCAGCATGGTCTGCATCAGGTAAGTGCACATTAAAACACTTGAACACATGCCTAGCTTCATGAGCCTGGCGCCTAAGGCGCCAGGACTGCGTCCAAAGGGCCCCAGCTTGGGCCCGCTGGCACTCTCCTGGGGGAAATGATGCCTGCCTCTGGGGTTGCTGGCTGGGACCTGGCTCCTTGGAGGTAGGCATCATGACAGAGACTCCATATCTTTGGGCCCCAAAGCATTTAATCGCTCCCCATACATGACATGATCTTAGTTAAATCTATCAAAGTACATCAGAAGGTATTCACAACTGGACACAAATTATCTCTTTCCCTGGAAAAGTATCTATCGAGGAGAAGAAAGTTAAATGCAGCTAAGTACAAGAAGGAAAGAATAGGTAAACTCTTATTTGCCTCCTTAGTGTCCAAACTGTGGATGTCTATCCCTAAAGTAGTCTGAAAGGGCACAGAATTGGTCAGCTTCAAGAAGATCCTGAGAACATGGCTCGCAAACTAAATGAACCTCCTTACCTCAGCCTGTCATTATTTCTTCATCCAATCAAGATCAACTCCTAAGAGACACTGTTGCACTTCTCTCCTACCATCTTCCTGCGGACAGGCAGTCTCGACTGGGTTAAATACTTCCATCGTGACCTTCCACCTTCTATGACCAAGTAGTGTCTCCACTGCATTCCTCATCATCGTCGTAAGCCCAGACGTTTTCCCTGCAGCCCTTATAACAAGAAGTACATGGCCATTATGATGATAATTTCCTTTTCTTTTGATTAGGTGCCGATATATAGCATGAATGCACTTCTTGGGTACTTTGAAAGTATAACTCTGGACGAAAATGGATGTCTGGTCTGACCAGATAAGAGGGATGTCATCTTTCAAGATGGCTGTAGTGATAAAAACGAAACACACGTAGTCTTATTACTACTATTTAGAAGGCAAATCTGTCTTGCTTAAGCGAGAATGCTATTGGTTAAATAAAACAAGGGTTCTCAGGTGAGCTTTAATTGCTGCCATTAACAACCAGAACGTTGACGTCATAGATCCAACAAATCTTCCTTTGAGAATACGTCTGCATATTAATTGACTGCAAATTGAAGACATGGCAAATATAAGGACAGTTCTATTTCAGATGTTTCTTCTATGCGTTGCATCTTCTACATGGTAAGGTGGGAAGCTTGTCATCTTTCTTATGTGAACACATTTGCACCCAAACATTTGCTTAGATTTCTTAGGTCAGATTTCTTAGGTCAAGTAGTGAAGATTCCCATATTAAAACCTAGATTTTATTTAGCTTTCTTCAATGAAAGAACATTTTTAGCACTGCTTCTTGCCTGTGGAAGTCTACATGTTTACCCTGCCCAAAACCATCTTATTATGTTGGGAGAACTGTGGTCATCTTCAAAAAGGTAATTGCCACCTTTGGGCTTTTAGTTATTCTGATAAGTTTCTCTGTGCTTTTTCAGGAGAAGCTCACATATTCGCTAAAACATGGAAAGCGCAATAAGGTTTTCAGGAGCCTTGTACTAAAGCATTGCACAGTAAATCACATAACAGAACAAGCCTGGTCTTTCCGAAAATCGAGGTGATTATGTGGCTAGTGTCTGTGCCTCTACTTACACAAGCCCTTCAAGCTATAGATCCTAACTACAATTTATTTTACTTTATTCAATTTAAGTTCTATGTATAGTGCTTAACTCCATTGTAGATTCGCTTTAAAGCACTACAAGACAAGTGGAGGAGGAGAGTTGTAGAAGTGGGAAAATAACGGTTCAGGGCTACTAAGTCTAAGATCTCTATGATACTAGAACCAGGTGAATCTTTACTGGCATTTTGGAATTTACTCGATAAGGTTTGAGGCATAGATGCAATGGAAGCATGCTCCATGGGGTGGAAACCTGATGATGGGCAGATCTACTACCCAAAGCAAGTGCATTTTGATCAGTGCTGAGCCAGCAGGTTATGAAACGCCACATTGCTACCTAATCAGACAGTGGATTTTGAAGCCAGTGCTTTGTTTTGTGGTTAGCAAACACAAGTAAAGCACTTGGGAGTTAGTCGATTTCTTTAGCATTAAAACTATGCCGAATATATTCCCATTTTTGTTCTACTAAATGTATTCCATAGAATGTAACACATATATGTTCCTTAAATTCACTAGTGTCTTATATGTTTTGTGTATTACTCTCCCTATAGATGAAATCCAGGTTAACGACAAATCAATAATTCCATGTGGTGGCACAAAAGGCCCCACTGTTCTGATTTCTGCTGTGTGAATGCTGTACATCCTAGCGCACAAATAAATACTAAGTATGAGTCAAATATTTTCCCTGGTTTTTCGGAGTGATGTGCTACTGCTATGTAACTGAAATTTCGTATGCTCCGGCATATGACAACCGCACACATTTTCAAGACAGCTTTCAAAGCCAACGCTTTCTCTTCTTTACGATTAAAACTATAAATCAGGTTCATCCATTTTGAAGCAGTCAATACATGATTGCACAATCCATAAAGGTCTGCAATTCAATATTTATACTCTCATTTTAAACCTATATCCTACCTCTTGGGAAGTGACTCTTCAACTTTAGCCTCCTGATAGAATCAAATTAAATACTTGACTGTTCAAGATGATGGGTGAGTCACTCCCTGAAAATGACCTCGAGGATTTTAGAAAAAAAACAGAATACAATAAAGTGCAGCTGATATACAGTAAACATGTCGCACAAAGGGATCTGTGTTCTGAAGAATGTCAGATGTCAACGTTTCAGTTAATTTGTTTTCGCCAGTGGCCCACAGTGCCAGGATACCCTAGGACAGTCCCCCACACCGAGGCACCTCACATGTGATCTTGCCACAGATGTTTTTTAACACCGTTTTAAAGCTTAAAATGCCTGCCTCATTTGCAAGGGTTAATGGCTAATGGGGGCATGTGGGGACCATCAGGAAGAAACTATAACCTAAGAGGGGCATGTCTAAATAAAAACAATCTGAGGGCGAATCAGGGACACAACCTGAAAAAGAGTGATGTCGTTCTTCTACTCCAAGCAAAGACCCAGCAGTCCTAAAACCAAATTGCCTAATCTACGAAACAAAGGGGCATAGTCAGGGTTTGTGTTACCCTTATAGGACCCACTCTGGGTAGGTGCCTTTGGTTGATGCCATTCACTACCGGGAATGGTGGACACTCTCCATGCTTGAGGAGTCATACACAATGTCATTAGTGACGCCAAAAGGGATCCTATTTGTGATGTCATCACTGTTGTCAGACGCTGTGCAATAGGGTGCGAGTGCTGAATTTCAGAGGTTTTGTTGTGTTAAATCTGATCACCTTAACTCTCTCTTAACCAAGGTTTTTTCACTGAATTTCAAAGATTTAGTTGCTATGGTTTTTTCTTGTTAAATCTAATCACCTTAACTCTCAACTTTTCACTGAATTTCAAGGGTTTTGTTATATTATAGTTTCTTTGGGGCAACTAGCTATGGTCTCTGGCCATAGCCAGCGGCCAAGGCTGAAGTTTCTTTGGGTCCCACTAGCCATGGCCTTTGGCCATGGCCACTGTACTTGTTGCACCAACCAGTTTCCTTGGGGCCCACTAGCCATGGACTTCGGCACTGGCGACTGTACATGTTGCACTAATAGGTTCCTTTGGGCCCACTAGCCATGGGCTTCAGCCATGGCCACTGTACATGTTGCACCAATAGGTTCCTTTTGGTCCACTAACCATAGCCTCTGGACTTGGCCACTCTACATGCTGCACCAATACATTTCTTTGGGTCCCACTAGCTACAGGCTTTGGCCGTGGCCACTGTACATGTTGCACCAATAGGTTCCTTTGAGCCCACTAACCATAGCATTCTGCCATGGTTAGTGGCCACAGACTTCAGCCTTGGCCACTGTACATGTTGCACCAATACGCTTCTTTGTGGCCCATTAACCATAGCTTCAGCTGGGGCCACCGTACATGCTGCAAAAATAGGTTCCTTTGGGCCAACTAGCCAGAGATTTCGGCCTTGGCCACTGTATTTATTGCACCAACCAGTTTCTTTGGGGCCGACTAGCCACTGCCAGTGGCCACGGCCACTGTACTTGTTGCACCATTTATTGGGGCCCATGCACCAATAGGTTTCTTTGAGGCCCACTAGCCATGGCCTTCAGCCGTGACCAGTGTACATGTTGCACTAATAGGTTTCTTTGGGGACCACTAGCCATGACCTTCGGCCGTGGTCAATATACATATTACACCAAAAATGTCTTCCCAAAGACCCATTCCACCTGCATAGTAGTTGTGATCTCCGATGTTGTACATTTTTTTTTCTCCACGTTATATTCCCACTGTATGACCCCGGTATGTCCCCCAATAAGGGGAAAAACCAGCAGAAATTGCTGCAGTAATTACCCGGTATTCCCCTGTTAAGCCAAACATTGCTTAAAAATCAAACTCTGTTCCCTGTTCTCACAGGCACTTACCATGCGCCAAATTCCTCTTTCCTTGCTCACCCAACCCGCTCAACTACTTCTTCCCTCCCTAGCCCTCTCCCATTACCTGCGAAACATTTTCTTTTCTTGTGTTATAACTGTGGTAATCTCGCAAGATTCCCCTGGTATTCCCCCGATAAACCGAAAATGTCAGAACTAGAACGGGCTCGTCAGACCACTCCAAATACCTCAGCTTCACATTGTGCCCCGTTTTCCCCTCCCCACCTCTAGCCTAATGTGATTGCATCTTATTTCCTCCTTCAAATAGCTTTTTGAGAACTTTTCATTTTCGCATTCCCCAGATATTACCACGGTAATTGCTCGCAAGTGAGCACAGAAAAAAATGTAGGCTTTTTATTTCTGTAAAGCACCTTTGCTGCAAAGCTCCGTGGTAGATATGCCAATTTGTTTGCAAGCATGAGACGCCCCCTTCTCCGTCAAATATTTTTAAAACTGCTGGAATGGCTTTACCCCCAACACCTGTCCCAAAAATTGAGTCAACGTTTTGTACCCAATTTGTGTCTCATTTGGTCCAAATACGCACAGTGGTTTTTGCGCTTCGACCTTCCCAAAAATGGACTTTTTCTCTATGTTAAAATGAATGGGTGTCAGCCGAAAACAGTGTTTCTTTGCTTTCTTAATATATTTTTCATTTTTAAACAATTCTTTCCCAAAATATCCAGTGGGTGGAGGGCCAAGGACAAGCTTTATGTTTGGAAAATATCAGCCAAATTCATTCTGCAAGTCAACAGTTATTAGCAATAGAATGTTTGGATTTCCTATGACTCGTAGGTATCACCATAACTACAGGGTGGCACCTGCTGCCCTATAATATATAGCTATAGTAGAATAGTCCGCTTGAGCCATATCATACATTCACCTAGTAGCCAACGGTTGACGTTCATCTCCAGTTCCGCGCCACCTCAGCAAGGCATTATAGGTATGCAAATTAGCTGAAATGCAACCCTAGGACATTGCCTTTGTCAGCGATACATTATACATAGCTTAATCAATCCAAGACGGACAGTTTGCAAGGCTAATAAAGACATACCTAGTTTCAACCGTATTAGGAATCATCAGTGCTGTATAGTCCTGGTCGTTGTCTTGGCAGCCTTGTAAATGGTCTGTGCTGGGTTGATTAAGCTATTTCTATTCGAATTTATGACAGTGGACATCCAGGCTTACATTAAAATTCTGAAAAATGTTAAAGATTCAGTGTCCGAATACACCTACCAGATTTAACATTGTAAGAAAATGTAGCGACTGTGATGAAATTGGCAACGAAAACAATGCCTGTAATAGCAGCAACTTTAAAACTAAGAATTGCAATGACTTAAGGGTTTTATAAAGTTTTAAATGTTGTCATTTTCAGTCAAGAAGTTGCACGTTTATTTGTCCAAGTTGGCAAAACTTGGCCTTTATTTTTTAGATAAATTTGGGGCCTACCGTGGAACCTAGACCCAGATCGATGGTGGTACCATGGGTATGTACGAAAGGGTAGCAGGAACTTTCAGGTGACGTTCCAAGGGGTTATTGGCCATGGTAAGAAAGTAGTTCTCATTGAGTAAGAGCTGTCCTTAACCACTGAAACTGGATTAGCAGTGAAAAGCATTTTTGGGAAGGTTGGAGGATTTGATTGTGTTACCTAGCTTTACTCCCTTGTCTACACACACAGGGATTCAGCATAGCGATGGCAGACACATGGAAATTGTTTGGTCAGTGGGTAGTGTACAGTAGTCTCCATGATGTCACAATGTAAGTGCAATATGAGTAAATCAAGGAAATATTTCAAAGGATTCTGGATTAGCCGTTTTCTGGATAATGTTGAGCATTTACTTGGTTGCTTTTTTTCATTTACACACTTGGCATGTTAAACACTTTTCGTCCTTTTAACTGCCTTGCAGCACCTGCTCACCCGCTATTAATTCTGTACTGCCCTATTTGGCGATTGAGTTGGACTACTGCAACTAGTAATCTGTAATACAGCCTGCACTCTTCACACAGACAAGTTCAATGTGTGCCTATTTTCTCTAGTATCGCTCCATTTTTTTCGTTTTTTTTCTCTCTAGGAGGAGGAACTTTGTTGAAAGTCTTTACTGTGTTTGGTGGGGGACCTCTAGCAGGCGCTCCGGGGTTGCAACATTTTCTGGCTCTTGCAGGTATTGTGGAAGACAATCTTGCTAATGTATTGATCTCATGGTGTTTAAACTAAAGTTTATTGCAAGGGCACAGCTGGTCTTTTGCATTGGAGAGATAAAATGAGATCCCAAAATGATCTGACCATTTGGTATTACACCGATTCTAGTTCCAGCATATGACTGGCTGCATGTGTGGGACCTTTTTACTAATTGGTTAAAATCTAGGATATGCTGTTTTTTTGTTATCTTGATGCAGCTTTGTTTCTCGAAGCTGTAAACACACTGTACATTGATGTTTTTAATTAACTGGGTTCACTGAGCCATTTTGCATGCATGTCAAAGATATGACTTTATGTAAGATTGTATTTTAGTTGACAGATTGCATAAGGAAAGGAGTACTCTATATTGTGGTGTGGTAGATCACTGCTATAATGGGCAAAATGTTTGAGTTCATGCCAGAGAGCATGCGCATGTCGGCTGGTGGGCGGAGTGGCAGCTACCGTGGTTACTCGAGCAACGCAACGACTGCTGAACTACAATTCCCAAGGATGCAGCATGCGCATGACATCATGCACACACGGAACGCTGTGTGTGATGTTGTAAGGTAGACCCAAAAACGGATCGAAAAAATCAATACAAAGAAGCAATAATGGAGTGCATGATTTGCAAGAACAGTTTTAATACATACAAATTACGTACGGGAGGGACAGTGAGCTCTGTGGAACCGAAAAGGCTCTCGATCCGCACACACTGAGCTACAGCAGGGGTCCCCAACCTTAAATGCACAATGAGCAGAATGTGCATATGAAATGAAATGGTGAGCAACATCAATTGTTTTAGACTGACCATATTGGCGCTCAATTGGCAAACAAATGATTGCAAAACAAATTAAAACTATAATAAACTTATGACTGCTTATGCAACATTTTAATTTGCAGTACTTAATAGTTACTAGACCACACGCAATTCTAGTAAAGGAAATTTGCAAAGCCTTTGACGTCAAGTGGTTGTTTACAGGAGATGTTGAGTAAATTGAGTGGTCAGTAGTACATTTTTAGACACATAGGACAGTCATGTTGTTAAAAAATAAAGTAGGACTAAATAAACATTACCAGGTGCTTCAGGTACTGAGCAAAATATCTTAAAGAAATGTAGTGCAAATGTTTGGACAGTAAAATTGGTCACAATTGAAGCACTGATTTTCAGGTGTTTTGGGGTTCTGCCTGGGGATTTTCTGGGATCTTTAGTGGCAAATGGTGCACTCCTAAGCATACAAGATCAATAATACTGTTCCACATTCATCGGTTAATGTATTGTGGATTTTCTATTCAGGAATGTTGGGAAATGTTGCATTTCTGTTTGGACAAACTGAACACTATGCTCTTGAGTTCATTTTACAATGGTCATTGTAGGCAC
Organism: Ambystoma mexicanum; assembly: GCF_040938575.1. Classification (NCBI taxonomy): domain Eukaryota; kingdom Metazoa; phylum Chordata; class Amphibia; order Caudata; family Ambystomatidae; genus Ambystoma; species Ambystoma mexicanum. The sequence goes on from NC_090935.1 coordinate 399,641,518, forward strand.
CATGAAGAACATTATTAAGTTCAGTGCAAGAGGGTTTGAAGCCTCCCCACAGCAATGGTGGTGCATCCAAACGTAGGCTGAGCTTTTAAGCAAATGCAGACCATTATCCAGACTGCGTAAACATTTAAACGCAAATTGCGGTGTCTCAGACAGAAGGGACTGCTCAAAGTGAGTTGTGATGGAAGTGGTTGGCCTGAAATGTGGAATGCCTGTGCCGAAATATCATTATGCTAATCTATGCCCTGAATCGACTGATATAGCAGGTCAATACATTGTATACAGTACTTCCCCTAATACTCAAGCGATTGTTGGAGCTCTTCCTTGGTTTGGTGGGAGTCCAAATTTGTCTGGCACAATGAGCGAAGACAGGGGCTCTCTGTAATTGTCTGCTCCGTCCTTATCGAATGATCGGGCGAGAAGCATTGCATTGCCCTGCGGTCTTCTTACCTGATGAAGAACAGGCATACCTCTGGTACGCCTAACCCATCATATCTGTGATGATGCAGCTTGCAGCTGGCGCACATAGACCTGGAACCTCCAGCAATCGTTATTTCACACAGATGCGAGAATTGATTTTTTAAAGATTTGACAGTACACTACATTTGAGTGTATAAATTCGGCCAGCATAACTCTGTATTTTCCAGATCCCAGCTCAAGAATCCAAAAATGGATACCTCGTGACTGAGACCAGGGTGGCAAGCTCTTTATCTGGTGTACTGCACAGTAACCACACCAAAGTCTTAAAAGTTGTGATCTGCAACCTGCGATTTGCTGGATATTTAGGGTCATAACTCCCATGATCCCACATCATTGATAATGCCTATTAGTGCTTAAGGAAACTTAAGTCCATAACATCTGGCGAGCGAACGCTTTTAGATGCCAGATTAGTTTAGTGACAAGAATACCCCCCCAACCCCTGGCGGTAATGCTAGGGTATGATTTTGATTTCAGGAATGCTGCCCCATTCTGCAACATATTCTGCAAAGCCACAGTGCCGATCTTGAAGTTTGTACCGCAGAGCATAGCTTCCCATTTTCCCTGACCCTGTAGTTTTCAACTTTCAATGGTGTTTTGTATGTACAATATATGATAATTAGGACCAATAAAAGAGTGTAGTCTATATCTAATCAATCTTTAATTTTGCATTGTATGCACATGGAAATGTCATGACTGTCAACAACTCCCAACTCTATCAATGATCACAAATGCTCCCTGGGAGGAGTCGCCAAACACCCAGGTTGTTGATTGTCAAACGCATCAAGATTAAAGTCTTTGGGATTAAGGTAACAATCACTTTCATGTGACACAACTGGACACCAAAGTGGAGATGCTGACCTGATAGCAGTTAATGCCAGAGGGGAGGGGCAACATTTATGCTGTCTGGCTCACAATCGCCCACCATCAAGGTTCCCCCGATAAAGAGACGTTGCTAAAGTCGATGCCATGATAGCAACACAAAGTCAGGTGTGAAAGCTTCACTCTGCTATAAAAGCAATCTAAGTCTGTGCACCTTTTCATAGAGCCAGGTTTCTGTCGGTTGTAAACAGCTGTGGCAGGAAAGTTGAGCATAGGAAGGGCAGCTTGTGTTGAACAGCACTTCTGAAATAGGTGGTGGACTGTGGGTTCATCGAGAACTGTACATACTATACATCTATATTCCACTCGCCTCCCACACAAGCCCATCTAACGTCAGGGCCAACGGATAACGTTTCCACACTGCTGTACGGTAAGTAGCCTCTTGGGTGATGAAATGATCAACGTCTGGAAAGGCTGTGTAGAACCAGTATCGTAGATCAATTGGGACCACAACATGCACCGAGATCGGTGGACGATTTTCCACATGAAAAAAAGAGATCTACAAATGTCACTGACAGTTACAGACAATATTTAATCATAATTTTCCCTATACTAACAGAAGCAAAATCTCAATAAGAATCTAAATTCTCTTTCTACTTGCCCCTCCCCCTCCATTCTGCATTCCTAAAAATAATACCTGTTGTGTTTCTTTTCACTTTTCTAGTTTCACAGCCATACAGTTGCTATAATGAAATCTGGGAACTGAACCAGTAATATCTGGTCTACTTTCCAACTATATCACCACTCGGACATGTGCTCATAGTGTTCTACGTTCTACAGTGTTGTTGTGCTGGCCTCTTGTTAATCACTAATAAAAGGCAGACAATAATAGGGATGTACTTACAAGAGGGTAAAACACCGACCAAGTTACAAGCATACAGCAGTTTCCAAATATTCTACTAAGTGGAACACTCACACAATGCAAATTGACATTCATTGCTTATATCAAATTAAGTTATGTCAGACAGGAAAGATTTGCCACCTCGGCGAGACCGCTTGTTAGACTGATATTGACAAATAGTAAGAAAGAAAGATTTCTTGTATATTTATCAAGAATGACGTCTCAATGTCTAACATAGATATGTCATTGAGACATCTTTGTCATTCCCCATGGAAGAACATATAATACAATCAGAGGGGCCAAGAACTTCCACTCAACTAACAAAGGGTCAAATGTGTTGCCTGCAAGGTATGTATATATTTAGACATCTTGTTGCACACTCGTGCAATCAGATGATCACTTTAGAGGGTGAGATCCAGAGAAAAGGCAGTTAGGAGAAAGGAAAGAAGAGGAAAGGCAGAATATAAAAATGGCCATTTTAAATAAATGTAGGAAAAGAGAAGAAGCGTCTTACAAAACTAACAGCTGCAATGCAGTAATTTTATATTATTTATTTATATTATTTGTGTTTAGTCAACAAGCGACTTTTCACAATTTAAGTTAGAAAAATCCATCATTACATAAAATACAATATGTATAAAAAAACAGACCGAAAAATACATAGAAAGGAAAAGAAAGAGAAAAACAAAAAAAAGAAATAAAAGAAGGGAAACTGAATAAAGGAATTTAGACACAGCTCAAGGGCATAAGCAATCGATACAACCTAAACTGAAAAGGTGCCACTACATCATCAGTAAGTTCATCACATCCTCATCGATGCCAAGATCTTCCCCCACACTATTAAAGAATGATGGTTTCAAGTTCCTTCAATATTCTTATTACTTCCAATGATAAAAACGTTTCCACTCTGGCAGCCAACCTATTCCAAACTTCATCTGGGTCCAACCAATCAACATTATGGATAAAACAAGAGAAATGTTTCACTCTTTTCTCTTTCGTTGCCACACATGATATTGAGAGATGTTTCACACTTTGTTGTACGTCAAGCTTGCACTGATTGCATGAGTCCTCTAACAAGCATCTTTTATTCCTAACTCTCTGCAATTCTCTTGTGTTGAAGAGGTTCGGACGTAACCTCAAGAATTCCTCTCTCTAACTGGCATCTGGAAAACAACTAAGATAAGGTAAAACGAAATTTCTTGACTTATCACAAACGGGGAAATTCTTGAAAAACGTCATATCTGAGAACTGTTCCTTAGTTGTAATCCAATCATTCTGCCGTAACATTTTTTTTACCTTAAGGCGATTCTCTATCAACACCTTTTGAGTTAAGTCCCAACTAATTAACACATTCCTCACTTCTTCCTTTAGTGCTAGTAGGAACCCATTTTCACCCCGATTCAGAAGCTGCCCACATCCTTGTACAACGATTTCTTTTGGGGACTTATGATTGAATTATACAGCAACACCCTTCTCCACACCATGTGGGACTGCAGAGATTGTAAACCCAATTCACAACTTAAGCGTACTATGGGGAGTGACATAGGTAGATTTAGTACGCCTTTCCAAATTTGGCCTTGAATTCTAACCAATTGATCTGCGCAGCCATATTGTTAATCTCAATGCCATACATCAACACCGGGACTACCTTGCCCTTATAGAATTTAATAAGAGGAAGAACAGTAAATATGCAGTATGAATGTAGTATCTTTTTCATATGGCATATTAATTGGGTTACTTTTCCCTCTACGTCCAGGACTAGACCTTATGATGAAACCTATGTATTTAATTTCATTCACTACTGGGAGGTTCTGTGAGTCTAAAACCAACCCAAATCTAGAGTTCTTTTTCCTTTTGGAGTGGTTACATATTAAAGGTCTTCTTTAGGTTAGTAACCAAATCATTTTCCAGAACATATTTGGCAAATGCTGCGATCAGACATTGTAGGCCATCGGGTGTATGATTTACCAATACTGAAGTAATTACCTTTGCGTCAAAGATGGGAGGGTAGGGAGTTCAAAAGGTTAGGAAGTTGAAAGAAAACGAGTGCTGTCTAGTTTCAGTTAGAACATATAAAAGCAGTATTTAGAGTAGGAGTCTTGCATCATAGTAGATCTTAATGAATATTTTGAGGAATGGATGTCCTATAGCTCTGTGTGACAAGCAAGGCCTTTTTGAGGTAATGAGAAAACAGTTGACATCTGTTTCGTGCCATAGACACTTTTTCAAGGCTACTTAGATAATTGCAGATACATTAATAGGTCATAAATATTGAGTTTGAGAAAGGGCCATTATCATAGTTGCGCAACACAACCAGACATGTACTTCATCAATGGTGACCTAGCACTCAAAATTGAAAGACTAGCTCAATGAATCTACAGGAGTTAGTCTAAAATGTACAGAAGCAGCAGAATCTCTTTACACTCCACTTCAGGAATGCCTTCAGCGACTGATAACCACCCCATCTGACATAATATTGAGACATATCCATGTACCCGTCACTATTTAAGTAACCTTGGAAAAGCACAGGGCACGAAACACGTACTAGCTTTTTTCACATCATGACAATAAAAATCTTCTTGCACTAAGGAGTGGATTACCCTGATTTCTATCATCAGCAAGTAGAAATGTATACATTATTGAAAAATTACTCCAATAGATTCACATAGAGCATAGCTGCCAGCGAGCAATAACCTATTCAATTGTCATCAATTACAGGCCATTTAATATTTATTCTAGTATTAGACAGTGAACCCATGGGAATAGGGTAAAAGATCTGATTTTGCTTTGTATAAATGATCAACTCTGATTATTAAGTGAAGAGGGTTGAGATCAGTTCTTGTGGTGAATAATTAATGGCATCTTTTTTTATAGGTACCCAGTTTGCATAATAGGTAGACTATACTCTGTGCTAGCTAGTCCAGATAATACTGTATATATGAGCCAGCATCACAATTAGACAGAATTGTGAAGATTAACATGCGTCACATCTAGAAAGAATTGTGAAGATTAGCACTGCATCATATATAGACAGAATTGTGAAGATTAGCATTGGGTCACATCTAGACAGAACTGTAATACTAGCTTGCGTCATATTTAGACAGAATTGTGAATGTCAGCTTGCATCACATCTCGACAGAATTGTGAAGATTAGCATTACATCATATCTAGACAGAATTGTGAAGAGTAGCATTGTGTCATATCTAGATAAAACTGTAATACTAGCTTGCGTCATATTTAGACAGAATTGTGAATGTCAGCTTGCACCACACCTAGACAGGATTGTAAAGATCAGCTTGTGTCGCCTCTAGACAAAACTGTAATACTAGCTTGCGTCATATCTAGACAGAATTGTCAAGATTAGCTTGTGTCACTTCTAAATAGCAAAGCCACTAACCAACCCCACTAAACAATCTCACCCCTCTGCATACACATCTCAAACTAACTAAACACAACCATACCTCTAATGCACAACTAACCGCACACACTTCACCACACTGCAACAAAATCAATATACTACACATAGCCTCACACAACAGCACACGACAGCTCCCAACCAAAAAGTACACCTAAGCTCAGCGAACGGTGCAAACTGAGGCTGCCAACAGCACATCACTGCTCTCTTGCCTTTCTCTCGCTCATTCCTACTAACCTTCCTACCCTCTTCCCTTTTCAGATCCGCCAGAGCGCCTATGCACCACTCCGATGGTGACGGTGTGCGGTGCAAATACATTTCAATCTAACATAATAAAATCATCCAGAATACTTGCAGACCTACCATCGTTACAGGCTGGCTTTCCTAACTTAACCCGGAGTGATTCATCCAATAACAAAACCTGGACTCCAATTTTGAAGAAATACCGAAAAATGCTAAACCCTTGCTGATAATTAATTCATAGGTTAGTACAGAGGGGGTGGGGTAAAATTACAACATCCAAGGTCCATTTAAAAAAAAAAAAAGAATGCAACCGAAGATCAAACAATGACTAAACTGTTTCCTTTGAGACCTGGGTCAAGCAGTGAGATACCATCTCCTTTATATTCTCTGCAGAAGGTCTCTTTGCAAGACCACGATATGAGTTATAGAAATAATTAAGAGCCACCATGGCACCTCTATGCCCTCACCTTTATGTCTGAGCTACCCTACTTTAATTGGAAAGAAGGATTTTAATAAACAGCAATCCATTCTTATTATTTTCACACTGAGCATAGCCTCTTTCTGTTTGTTGTGGTAGGGGCACAAAGCATTCATATACACGGACCAGGATGACCGTTTCATGAAACAGGACTAGATCATATTGGTTGACATAAATGGATAAATCCAAAATCCCTAGTTTTGATTTCAGTCCTGCCATCTTGTAAATGAGAGTTATCAAGCTTGCGTACTCAGGTTTTTGTAATTGACCAAGTGTACAAACTGATTAAGAATGTCAGCCCAAGTTGATTACTTCTACTTAATTAAGACCATCTATACCTGGGAAACGTCCGACATGGTTAATCCTTCTACTGCATTGCCATGTTATTGAATACTCGTACTTCCATGACCACTGCACTACAGGTTGGGTTCCTTGCAAAGGTCTGGGCTTGATCCCCTGATCTGCACACCCTAAACCACCTCTCTCGCCAAACGCACCTTCTACTTTATCTACATCATATTTGCTGAAGATAATAAAATCGACTTTCCTCTGAGCAGTCCTCAGTAAATGAGCAACTGCTATCTGCCACTAGATGGCACTGCTTTGCCTGATGCTGAACTCCCTTAAAACCAAA